>NC_134724.1:44873889-45490417 GCF_049634645.1 Pelodiscus sinensis | reverse complement strand
AAGTGCTCAAAAATTTTTTACTGATTGGGGTGCACGATCAAAAAAGTTTGGAGACTACTGCCCTAGAGCAAGGGATTGGAGTGCAGGCTCTGGCAGGGAGTTTGGGTGTTAGAGAGGTGCAGGCCTTGGGAGGTGGTTGGGGCATGGGCTTTAGGCTGCAGCATGGGATAGGGGTAGTGTGCAGAAAGGGATGTGGGTTGGAGTGCAGTGCTTACTTCAGGTGGCTCCTGTAAGGGACTGGTATACCCCTTTGGAAGCTGCTCCTGAATGGGGTGGGGGTGTGTAGTGGATTGGAGTGGCCACCCACTGATCCCAAAGGGGAGGCGCCCCTCCCAGAGCCGTGGTGGGCTACATCTGGCCCTAATGAGCCACCTGGCTGGAAGCCAAGGAGCAGGGCCAGAAAGGTAAAAAGCCTGCCAGCCAGGCCAGTGAGGCGCTGACCACTGAAGAGGCCAGAGGATTCCCCTACCCCTTAAGGAAGTGGTGAGGTGGAGAGCTGGCGTGGGCCACTGGGCCTGCTGCTGCACAGCCGCCCGGAGGAACAACAGACTTCCCAGGACTTCCCAAACACCCTGAAAGCCGCTGAGGAGTGGCCAATGGACCTGGATCCCTGTGACTCTGCAGGAGACCTACATGACTGTCAGGTATGCGCTGAGAGGGAGGAGGGAAGTGGCCCAGGGGTCAGCATGGATATAGACATGCCCGGATCAGCGTGTTTTGGGCTGGAGCCCCTGCTGATCCAGCAACAGTAAACTGCTGCCTCTAGGGACGTAGGCCGCAGCATAGCGGAGTGGGCGGGCCTGTGCTTCCCCTGCCACCCACCGCTTGGGTGGTAGCCTACCCCCTCCGCTATTGCCGGCGAGCTGCCTGCAACCCTCCTGAGAAAGGAGACCTCACTTCTGTAGATCCTTTACAAACTGGTTTCCTGCGGTCCCACCCTAAACCAGGGCTGGGCCTTGATTAAACTGTTGGGCATATAAACGGTTATGCCTGCCGCCCTGCCCTGACCAAAGGCTGGGCTACAAACTGTTTACTGGCGGCCCCGCCCTCAACTAGGGTTGAGCCTTCCTCACCACGGACTTGGCGGCTCACCCTGAACTAAGGCCGGGCCTCTGCCTATCATCTGTTGGCCTGCCCAAACCCAGGCTGCCTTTGTTATTGGTTATTTTTGTCACCCTGCCCTGAGGTAAGAGCAGGGGACCCCGGACTGGTTATCTGATGTGTTAATTCCCCCAAGAGACTGATCCGGGTGTAGTGGGTTGGAATGGCTACCCACTGACCCCGAAGGGGAGGCGCCCCTCCCAGGCTGACTAGCTTACAGGGTGTCATGGGGTCTCTGTGCACCACTGCCGTTCCCAGTCAACGGGAGCTGCCGAGTCAGCGTGAGGGGTAAGGATAGTGCACAGAGATACCCTCGTGGGCTACAGGAACAGGACATCCGCTTCCAGGAGTGACAGAGTGAAGGCAGGCAAGGAGCCTACCACAGCCCCACTGCACTGCTAGCACCAGCTGGCAGGACATGGGCCTGGGGTCACTGGGCCTTTGTCACCCAAGTCCCTGGGCACTTGTCCCCTTTGCTCCCCATCAGTGGACATTCCCACTTAATCACATTATATGACTTTACTGCAGAGAGAGAGTGAGAGTGTATTAATCCCAGTATTTTATACCACTGTAGGCAATGGGTATTTTGTGTTTGTTTTTCTTGTCACCCACTGTACCTCCATCACTTCAGGACTGTGATTTGTTGGGTTGTGGGGGATTTTTGTTTTGTTTTGTAACATTGTAGTCCTGGAGACCAAGAGCTGATGAAACAGTTCTTTTCCATTTGTACAGCTAATTATTATCTTCTGACACAACTGTTCATGTATAACCTCCCCGCAGATCAGTGAGGGATACATTTTTGAAAGGACACTTCTATCTGTAAAATGTATTCACATATTTAATTACCTATAATTTAAGGCTGTTGATGGATCACAGTTAGCTCATGCAATTAACTAAAAAAATTAATCATGATAAAAATATTAAATTGGGATTAATCTCAGTTTTAATCACACAGTTAAATAATAGGATAACTTTTTTGGATTTTTTCTACATTTTCAAGTATATTTATTTCAAATACAACAGAATACGAAGTATATTGTGCTCACTTTATATTTTCATTACAAAGATTTGCACTATAAAAATTATAAAAGTATTTTTCAGTTCAACTCATACAAAAACTGTAATGCAATCTCTTATCATAAAAGTTCAATTTACAATGCATTTTTATTACATAACTTCACCCAAAACCAAAACAACGTAAAACTTTAGAGCCTACAAGTCTACTCAGTCCTACTTCATATGAAATATGGCATATGAATCATTAGCACATCTGGTACATGCATATCTTGCAGAGCCAACTATAACAGTCCCATGGGAATGACTGTTCTCACTGTCAGGGCACACTGTAACAAGAAGCAGCAAGCATTATATCCAGCAAATGTAAAACTAACTTGTTTGTCTAAGCAATTGGCTAAAAAAGAAGTAGGACTGAGTGGACTTATAAGCTCTAAAGTTTTACATTATTATGTTTTTGAGTGCAAGTTTTTTTGCACATAATTCTACATTTCTACAACTGTCATCATAAAGAAATTGCATTACAATACTTATAATGGGTGAACTGAACTATACAATTTCTTTTGTTTTTTCCAATGCAAACATTTATAATAAAAAAATACAAAGTGAGCACTATACAATATACTTTGTGTTGAAACTGAAAATCAATATTTGAAAATGTAGAAAATGTCCAAAAATATTTAAATAAACAGCATTCTATTTTTGTGTAATGGCACAATTAATCACACTTTTAATCTTTTTAATAGCTAAAGAGCCCTAATATAATTAGAATTACAATGAAAACGTGGTTATATTTTTGGCATGTATTTTCTAGAAGGTTGGAAGTTATAGACGTCAGGCATTAGTCAAAGAATCTCTTTGGATTCGTTTTGCTTTGTGTTTATTTCTTCCTAAGACTTGTTACACAAAAACCTTGGAAATAATTTACTTTACATTCTAGCTTTAGTGGCCATGTGGGGCTTTTAATCAATCTTCATACCCCAAGGATGCGTGAACTAGAGTGTTGATTTACCCTGCCAGGTAAGTGGCTTGCACTCAAGTTGTTTATACGAGTTAATCTACTCTGTGAGACTGATGGTCACTCCTGAGGCAAGATAAAGTATACCCAGGTAAATTCAGGTTGTGGGTGAAGGTCTGCTTATAACAGAGCTTCTTTTTCGATTAAACACATATACATCAAAATTCCCCCATAGTTCTCATTTTCACACACCTCTTCACTTTCCCATTCTGAGCAAAACCAAGGAAAACCAATCAACTTAGTTACATGATATTTCCAAACATATTTTGCCCACTGGAGAGAGTCAGGCACTTTAGTGGTCAGAGTATCTGAAACTATGGATCTTATTCAAGCTGAACCTCCAAATGGGCCTTTTTACCCCTTTTTATTGGGGCCTGCTTCCCCCAACTCTCCTCATTATGCCTACACTCAAAAGAAACCAAATCAGAGTGTAAACTGCCTGCTTGCTAATGCTCTGGTAGAGCCAGGGTCCTCACCATACCACCCAAACACAGTTCACTCTTAAGTGTTGAAAGGAAAACGAGGAGACAAAGAAAAGGCCTTGAACTGAACTTTTGATTTTGTTATTGAATCAAGGTCACAGTAACAACAGACACTGACGAACACAAATGGAGATGGGGCAGGAAGGGGACAATTGCCATGGGGCCCATGAGATTTAAAAGGGTCCAGATGGTCAAGGTTCCCACAGCACAGCGGGACTAAGGTAGCCTTCCTTCCTGAGCTCACTTTGCACCACTCCCAGAAGTGGCCAGACATCCCTGCGATGCCTGCTGAGGGGGTCTTCATGAACTCCCCCCACCATGAGCACCAACTCTGGAGCTCCCATTGGCTGGAAACTATAGCCAATGGAAACTGGCCCCCTCTCCCACAGAAACTATTACCAGAGAGGTGTGGTGGTCACTTTTCAGAGTTGCCAGAGGCAAGCACTGACCCCTTCCTACATCCCAACCTCTGTGCTACCCCAGATCTTGCACCCTGTACTCCACATCCAAACTTCTTCCCAGAGCCCAACCCCTGATCCTCTCCAACATCCCAATCTCCTGTCATAGCCCTGAGCATCCTCCCACACCCAAATTCCCACCCGGAACCTGCACCCTAACCACTGCCCCAGCCTGGTGAAAATTAGTAAGGGTGGGGAGGGCAAGTAATGGAGGAAAGAGGGAAGGAGTGAATGGGGGTGGGACTTCTGAGAAAGGGTGAGATAAGGGCATTGCCTCAGGGAAGGAGCAGGGCAAAGCTCTTTGGGTCTGTGTGATTAGACTGTTGGTAACCCTACTGGGCAGGCATGCAAAAGCTCTGGCCATGCCAAAAGAGCATGCCCAGCAGCACAGCCAACACTCACTGGGCACCAGCCAGTGCAGGAGCAGCACCACCCAGATGGTAGTCAGACCAGGTCCACGCAAGTGCAGCTTGTGCATGGGGAGGGCATTGACTGTTCTGCTCTGGAGCCCAAAATTGCTGTTGGCAGGTCAGCCTGAGCAGCTTAGAGCTGGATTGAGGTTGCTAGGATCCCGGTCTCAGTCTGGACATCCTAACATAGTCTCAGGCCAGAGGATTACATTGCCCTTAATATGAAAGAATCGTCTCTCTCATGGCAGGCACACCACATTTATTTCAAAATACACAGCCTAACATGAAGCTTCTAATAACATCTTTATCCAAGTACATGGCCTCATTTTAATGGATAGTGTTTGGAATGAAACCGCTCAGCCTTGTTTGTTTTGCCTTAGAGCGTTTTTCATTCACACTCAGCGGAATCCTTGCAAGTTAGGAATGCAGCTTGTTGTTGCATTAAGAGCTGCAGTTATGATGCTAGTAAAAAAAATGACTTGGAAGCAGTTAGCTTTTTACATTTCTTGGGTGGGGAGTGTCAGGTAAAATTTATGATGTCATGAAAGACAGAGGGAGAGAATAATAGCTCAATTCATAAAAAAGCCATGACTTACCTAATGATAAGTGCTATGTACATTACCCAAAATAGAAGGGGGGAAAAGAGATCTGCTTGAAGGGGATGGAAGTAGGCTAAGCCTAAATGGCTTGCTTTACGATTTGACCTGTCAACAGGATGGCTCAATCACTGAAAACACCCCACCTTCCCACAAATACTCAGGCCCCAATAACCTACAAGCCTTTACTCCTCACTGCGGCCTGCATGCGAGTGCTCCTCTTTCCCAGTTATTCTGAAGAAACCAGATGTTCACTTCTCCATTACCTGTTTTTTGGCAGTCTGAAATTAACGGTGCCACTCCCTTCCATCATGACCAAGATGGGAATAATGGTTTTCCCTCATCTCAAGCAACAAGCAATGGAAGGAGTGGCACCACCTAAAACTCAATGCACAGTTAGCAGGGAACCACTGGAAATTAGATTTCTGAGCAGTGGCCCGTACCAACAGAAGATGGGAGCGTCACAGATCTGGTTAAGCTCCCACAAGAGCATACCCACCACACTGCTGTGAGGGGGGGATCTAAACTCTGAATCCCACCTGCTCTTAGTTTGCTAGTGCTGGGCACTGTGCATCACTTCGGGCCAGTGGATGCTCACCCCAAGTACAGACCATATTATGACACCCCTCTTAGCCCTTGGAACTCTGCAGTCAAATTACACATACCTTGAAACAAGTGCTGGTTTTCCTCTCTCCTCCCCGGCTGCACTGCACATTCCCCAGAATGCTATCACATGTGTGAGCCTTCTGGTTTTCAGTTTAACGCCACTTGGGCATGAGACAGTTGAAAGTCAGCACACACAGATTTTTACCCAGGATTCTTACACAGCACAGAATTGAAACTTCCTCTTCAATTAGGAAGCATGAGAAACATACAGACCTATTCAAAGTTACAAACCTACATATATTTCCCTGCCTCAGGTTCCTCACCTAGGGTTGCCAACTTTCTAATCACACAAGAATGAACATCCCAACCCCCTGTCCTGCCTCCCACTAGCTCCATCCCCCCTCTCTCCATCACTCATTCTCCCCAGGCTGGGGCAGGGCGGTGAGAGCTCTTGAGGCTGCATGTGGAAGTTGTGTGGAGACAAGCAGGTAGGGAACCTGCCTTAGCCCTGGGCCCCCACTATCCCACCAACTGGACTTTTAACAGCCCAGGCAGCAGTTCCAACTAGTGCTGCCAGGATCCCTTTCTGACCAAGTGTTCTGGTCCAAAACCAGATGGTTGGCAAGTCCTCAACACTCCAGAAAGTTCTTCGGGCCTGGATAAAATCCTCTGAGTGTCCAGGTTTCTTTCCTTGTAGCTCATTGTTTGTCTTCAGAATCATAAAGGCACCTGAGCTCGCTTAGCCCTCTCTAACTGCAGCTGAACTGAACCCTGTTGCCATGAAAACATATCTGTCTCCTATACTCCCTGCCCACAGAGTCCTGTCTCAATCTCTCAAGTGAACATGTTCCGTCAATACCACCTGCTTCCTTTGTTCTGCTACTGGGAATTTTCCACTCTCTACTTCTTGCTCCTATTGACAAGGTAACAGAATTAGCATCTCCCACCCTCAGGCAACCTCCTTAGCATGCACTTTCAGTCATAGCAGTGGTTCTCAACCTGCTGTCTATGGACCATTTGTGGTCCAATCAGCACACAGCCATGGCCCATGTGACACCTTCAGGGCCATACAGGTGGTTTCAACAAAAATACCGGACACACTTGACATTACATCACAATCTACACTACATCTTATTTAGAAGATACCAGACATTTATATTTTCTCAGTTATATTTTCTCAATTTGTTTCCTGAACAGAAAGCTCAAATACTGGACTGTCCAGTTCAAAACCGGACACTTGGCAACCCTATATAAAGGGAGTATTGTAAACTACTCTCCAGTGTCCCTGTTCTAGGAGCAGAGATGATGCATATCTGTTGATAATGGTGGGGGTAGTGGAAGCACAATTTAAAGTTCCTGGTAGCGCACTCCCTCTGCATCCAATCAAAGCGCTGCTACAGTTCAGTCAGCACAGCCTGCAAATTCTAGGTACACAAGCTCTGTTAGCAAACCTACCATATCCCAGGGGAACATTTTGGTTAAGACAATCTTGCAGCTAACTGAGATGAAGGACAGCCACTTATGCAGCCAACTCACTAGCCTAGATTTCCCATCACTGCTCCACACCCATATAGTAGCATTCCCTGACTCAGTAATTTCACAGTATGAACTAAAATTCAGAAGTATCCTGAAAAACTCCACCGTGTCCAGGGAATACGTTTGCTCTTCTGCTTTTTTTGTGTGGAAGAGCAAACGTGCTCTTTCAGAAGCCCTTGTATTCCTCATTCCACGAGGAACAAGGGGGGTTCCCAAAATTTGGCCCAGTCCAGTTGGGCCAAGTTTTGGAAAAGCCTCTTTCGACAAAAGTATTGGAAAAAGATCCTCTCTGTCTACACATACCCCCAGAAAATCTAGCTTGCAGAAACAGCACACACAGAAGACTCCCATTCCCCTGAAGATAGCAATGGTAGGAAGAGCACTTCTTGGAGCTTCGGAAGAGGGGATGATTGGCAGTAACCGTTATGGCTGTGTCAATTGCACCAGCCCAAATCCACTGAACTTGCAGCTGCTTGGACAGATGTTCACAGGTATACGAGAAACCCACACAGAGCCTGACTTGGTGCATTAGTCTAAGCTTTAGCATAGCCCTTCTGGCAAGGGTCCAGATTTTGCTTTCACACACAGCCAAAATTCCCAAAGCAGCAATGGGAGATATCTGTATGTATCTGAGGACAGGATTTGGCCCAATATTTCTGAAGTGAGAATTATTTATCATGCCAAGCTGTACTAACAAAAGATAATTATCCAACTGAGAGATATGTAACCCTACCCTTAGAATGACATATATCAAAGAGAGATTAATGTTTCTATAGAAATTACTCTTAACTCCCAGTAAAACAGGCATTCACAGTCATATTTACATCTTTTAAAGTACATATTGTAAGTCGCTTCTAGTAAAATGGCTTGCTACAGTCAACACAGACCAGCTTTTGTGTACAGGAGGATTCATTTAGGTATTAAAACTAAAAGCTGGAATGCTAAGCATGAGATTGATTGCAGACTTGAACTCAAGTAGACACAAGGAGTGCACCACTGGCATTAAGTCAAAGATGAGCTTTTCCATGGTCAGGGTTGCTTTGTTCAAAACAAAGAAAAAAAAGGGGGCACAAGCTTCTTGTAGATAATTTAACTATATAATGGACAGTTAAAATACAACTGAAATGAGACCCACTATACCAGCATGCATCTGAAAACTCAAACTGCTTTTGCCACCTGAAACTATTCAAGTACAGGCAGTCCCCGGGTTACATACAAGATAGGGACTGTAGGTTTGTTCTTAAGTTGAATCTGTATGTAAGTCAGAACTGACGTCCAGATTCAGCCGCTGCTGAAACTGACCAGCGGCTGACTACAGGAAGCCCGAGGCAGAGTTGCTCTGCCCTGGGCTTCCTGGAATCAGCCACTGATCAGTTTCAACAGGCTGAATCTGGACACCAGTTCCGACTTACATACAGATTCAACTTAAGAACCCCAGGCGTCCCCAAGTCAGCTGCTGCTGAAACTGATCAGTGGCTGATTCCAGGAAGCCCGGGGCAGAGCAACTCTGCCTCAGGCTTCCTGTAGTCAGCACTGGTCAGTTTCAGCAGCGGCTGAATCAGGACGCCTGGGGCAGAGCAGCTGGGCTGCTGCCGGGTTGGTCCAGTAGCGCCCAGACCGGCGCTGCGGGACCAACCGGCAGTACCCCGGCTGCTCTACTACAGGTGTCCGGAGAAAAGCCTGGTCTGCTGGGGGGGGGGGGCGGGTGCACTAGCTGCGCCCCCGAGCAGACCAGGGAGACGCGGGCGGCGGACCAAGACGCACCGCGGTCCCGCCGCCCGGGTCCTCCGCGGCTTTGCTCTGCGTCTCCCTGGTCTGCTGGTGACCAGCAGACCAGAGAGGCGCGGAGCACGCGGGCAGCGGGACAGCCCAGACAAGCCGCGGCTGTCCCGCTGCCGGCGTCCTCCAAGGCTTTGCTCCCCGTCTCCCTGGTCTGCTGGTCTCCAGCAAACCAGAGAGGCGCGGAGCAAAGCCACAGAGCACGCGGGCAGCGGGACAGCCCAGACAAGCTGCGGCTGTCCCGCTGCCGGTGTCCTCCAAGGCTTTGCTCCCGCAGCGCATCTGGGCGTCCCGCGCTCCCGTCCTTCAGGGCGAGAAAAAACCCATTCGTAACTGCGGATCCGACATAAGTCGGATCCGCGTAACTCGGGGACTGCCTGTAATAAGGAGAGGGGCATAGGAAGTTCACTACAGTGTCCTTCTATTTTAATTAGCTCCTTCCCTCTTACAGCGCCCTTCTGATGGTATATCTCACTTATGCAAGTTCAGCATTCTTTTGCACATGCTTTTTGCATCTCAGGGCAGGCTTGGTTATGAGCTTACCTCCTATATGAATTTCCTCAACGGCACTCCCAGCCTTTTCTGAATCAAATGGTGGATTTAACATTTGAAGAACATTCACAATTTTATTTTACTAGTCACTCACTTGAGAGACAGAGAGAGACACAGAGAGAGAGAGGTTCAAGTCCCTCTTCTACCGGATTTAGCACAGGTTTTTTACCCCAGCTCATCCAGGCAAGCAGGATCTTGAACCTGGGGATCTCTCATCCCAAGCCAGTTGCCAAGGACACCCTTAAGATTTATGGGGCCCTATGTAGTACTATTAAACGAATGCCCCTATACCCGATGGCAGCCAGGGGGAGGATGTTTTTTAGATATATGATTTTATAATCTTCAGCAACACATTAATGAAACATCTTAAAGCAAATTTTAAACTGAGATCCTGTAGAACTAACATAGTAATTTCAGAGGGATAGCCATTTTAGTCTGTTTCAGCAAAAGCCACAAGGAATTCTGTGGCTGTGACTAATATTTAGTCTTTAAGGCGCCACAGAACTCCTCACACCTGAAGTTGGCAAACCCCTGATAAATGCTTCAGAGGGGTAGCCCAGTTAGTCTGTAACTGGAAAAAACTTAAAAAACAACAAATAGTCTAGCAGCACCTTAGAGACTAACAAAACATGTAGATGATATCATCTGATAAATGGATGCATTACAATTTGAATGGCTCTTTCACAGGTTCAGTGCTCTGCTAATAGGTCTGGCAGGGTTTTTCACTTTTAAGTTAAGGAGATCCTCCCTGAAGGAGGTAGAGCCACAGAACAGAGACAGGAAAAGGCAGATGGATGGACATTAAGACCCATTGATGCACCACATTTTTGGGTGCCCTATACCAGTGGTTCCCAACTTTTATACCATGGACCGGCAAACCTATCCACAAACTTCTGGCAGAACAGTAACATTTATTTGCATATTTGCATATTGATGCTGGTAATTAATTTTAAGAAGTCACGTGTTATTTTACATTGCATCTGTATGCACATAATACCTGTCCTTGTAAAGGATCAGAGTTTTATCTACAACACTAAAAACATTCGGTTAAAAGAATCCTTTCTTTCCTTATCTTGAGCCATCAACACCTAGGTAAACTTTGTTTGAAATGTAATTATGCAAATGTCATGAGAAGCCAGGATGCTCCCAATCGCCTCCAGGACTGGGGGACGCACATGGGGTAGGGGGAAGGTCTTCTCAAGGGGCATCTGTCAGCAGCCAGGGCCCAATTAAAGTCCCTCTGTGGCTCCCCCAGCAACAGCTGGGTCCCTTCCACCCTGGTACACCACTGATCCATGCCAGGAGAGAGGAGCTGGAGAAAACACTTGGCCACAGAGGCAGAGCCACAGCAGCTAGCGCTCCGCATGGCAGGAAAAGGGCTATGACCAAAGAAAGGGAAGGTGACCAAGGGCCTGGCACCCCATCAGGCTGAGGAAGAGACCAGCATAGGGACCATGAGGGGTTGCGTTTGTACCCTTTGCACACACCCCTTGTGTGCGGGCCTGTCAAGGCATAGGCATGGCCTGGCACTGTATTACATGGCCGGTACAAGTACAAGAACTGTACCCGGTACAAGAACTGGAGACTGGGAACCACTACCCTACACAACTGCGTATTCTGCATATGGGAAAGGACGACATTGCTAACCTAACCTAGTCACTAGTGTATCAAGTGAGCTAGTTAGCACTTGTGTATACCGAACAAACTGTCTGCGGCTACACGCGGCAGTTTCAAGTTAATCCGAACTAAGTCCTTACTTCGGATTAACTGGTACTCCTCATGGAAGTTTGTTTGGACTAAGGGAGATTTAAAAATGGCGGCCGGATGGAAACATGCAAATAAATCCCGGAATATTTGGATCCCGGGCTTCATTTGCAACCCCGGTTCCTTGATTTGCTTACCTAGCTCGAATTAACGAGCTAGTGTAGACATACCCTAAGGTGCCAGAGGACTATTTGTTGTTTCTT
Organism: Pelodiscus sinensis; assembly: GCF_049634645.1. NCBI lineage: Eukaryota > Metazoa > Chordata > Testudines > Trionychidae > Pelodiscus > Pelodiscus sinensis. The sequence goes on along the minus strand of NC_134724.1, from coordinate 45,478,898 downwards.
AAGTGGTGTGGTTAACACAGTTTCTAGTGTAGACTAGGCCCCACTTATTTACCTGCATCTAATAACCGCTTAAGATTAACAAATCTTTAAAATTGTCTGCAGTGTTTTGGATATACACAGACACACCAAACTACAGTTCGAGAGTCAAACATAGAACAAGCCCCAGAAAAGTAGGTACTTATTGCCTAAGGATCATAAAATTCACACACATTCTATCTACTGACAGGCCAATTGTTGAGTCGTTTTAAGTGCTGATTATTCTGCTATTTTGTAGTCTCAAATAAATCTTTCAAAGTAAAATCCTGTCCTTGTGGTACAACCCTTCGCAAGGACAAGAGTTCAGTGTCATTCACAATCTGTGTTGTGAATGACTGAATATGGAAAGAAAGTGCCAACAAATACAACAAATAAATACAATACTCAAAGCACTTAACAGAAAACATGTTTACAGACAAGCACCATCATCAAGTGTTTCATGCCAGACAATAGCCATCAAGCATCTCTTATCAATGTGCTTATCTCAAGCACAGGCTATCCTCTTGTTTCATTTAAATCTTGCAATATCTTTCCTGCAGTACAACTTGCCCAACAGGAGTATTCAGACAAATCTAGTCAGTGAGCATGACAGCCTAAATGACTGACATTAAAATGTCATGCATATGATAGATAAATTCACAGATTTCAATTCACAGATTAGTGACCAAAGACAAATTTGACATACTAGTTTCAGTGAAGTTGTGTATTGAACTCAGGGGGTGTTGTATACATTGAAAACAAGTATTCTTTGAACCGAATAATTTATTCAGGAAACTTTAAATGAAATGACTCAGTAACGATTCTCATTTCCGCTCCACGTCTGTTCCCTTAGGTGCTCCCTCAAACCCCATTACAGCCTTTATTATCCTTCCTTTTCCTCAGCGCAGGGCTGTCCCAAGTGGAGTGTGGGTCCAGGACAAATCTGCCAGCTTGGAGGCCCCACTCTATAGCAGATCCCAGGGTGCAGTGTGGCCTCAGGGCCCTAGGTTCATGGAGCTGCAGCACCCCCTGCACCCATAGCTCCCACACCTATGTCTTTTGGGACCACCGCGCCATCCAATCATAGTGACCTGGGGGGCCAACAAAGCACAGGGCCCAGAGCGGACACCCTGATTCACCGTACCCAATGGATGACTCTGCCTCAACCCCTTCCATTTCTCCTTTTATTTCTCTTACAGTTACCGGGATATATCCTACATTGCTTGCTGAATCCTGAAGTGTGTGACCAGGCAACAGGCAAACTGAGGGAGTTTGCTTGGGAACCATCTGATGGGAGCTACTGAGCGCTGCACTGGGGGACTTCGTTGAGAGCGGGTGGGGTGAACATTCATGTGTCTGTCTGCTGTGGTCATTTGTAGGACTGGTGCAAGTTGCTGGGACTGTGTGACCGTGCGTTGGCTTGTTTGGAAAGAGTTCATTGGGAATGTTTTGTCCCAGGTGGGCCTTGAGTGCTTGTTTGGCGGAAAGGCTCTGAGCTACGCCAACTGCTTTCAACAAGTAACCTTATAAAAAGTGGCCACTTACAAACTGAGCAAGCAGCAAACAGAGGACAAGCAAAGTGGGAGTTGCCTGGGAGTTCCCACAGGGTTTTTGTGCCTTTCAGGCTTCTGTGAGCAGTAAATACAACAGCTGACGAGGCTCCTAAAAGGGAGACAATATGGATAGTGACCAACCTGGGCAGTGGGTATAACAGGCAGGGGAAGGCAATGCCTTCCGAAACAGCCTGCCTGATCCCCCCCTTCAGTGCATCTTCCCCAGGCTGTCTGGAATTCAGGTTGGGCCACCAGCTCTCCAGAGGCTAGGGCTGGGCACCACCCCACCATGTCTCTTCTCAGGGTTCCAGCAGGGGACCAAGAAGCCTGGGACCATGTGTCACCTACCCTCTCTTCCCCTCCTCCCACACTCCAGCAGCTGGGGCCATGTGTCATCTGCTCTCCTGTGCTCCAGCTGGAGCAGGCTAGGACTCTGTGTTGTCTGCTCTCCTTCCCCTGTGCTCAGACTGGGAATGCTGGAGCTGAGCTCCACCCACACTCCCTACCCTGTGGCCTGGCTGGGGCTATGTGCTACCTGCTCTTCCTCCTCCATGCTTGGGCCAGGAACTGCAGGAGCTGCGCGCTGCCTGCTCTCTCTCCTCTGTGCTCTGTCCAGAGCCATGGAGTGCTGGAGCCACATTCTCTTGGGTTGGGGGGTGGGAGGGAAGAGAGAAGGCAGAGGCATTCTGAAGAATCATAGAGAGCTATGCAGAGCAGGGAAGGAAGTTGGCAGCATGTGGCCTTCAGAAGAAGAAAAAAGAGAACTCATATATCCTCAGTGCAGAAAGAGGTAAGAAACCATTGTAAGTCTTTGCAAGGGTGTTAATGCAGACAATGGTTTTGAAGGGTTATCTGCAGAAAGGGAGCAGAAGATGACCCCACTGAACAGAGGGGTATGGGCTGCACTGTCCCAAAAGTGGGGGTTCCATGACCGCCATTCTTAAGAGGAGGAGAAGGGTGATTTTGTGGCCAAGGACTCCCTCTGAAGAGGGACAGAGTCATCCATCTTCTGTCTAGATCAGGAAACTTGAGAAGTTTCTTGCTAGAAGTGCTGCTTGCCTGAAGCTAGAATTCAGGATGTGACAGAGTGCCAAGGCTAATCAAGCCATCAGATCGCTCCCCCTTCCTACGTCTCCACCTAAGCACCAATGATGTTGCTAAGAATGACCTTGAGCAGGCCACAGCAGACTTCATGGTGCTGGGAAGAAAGATAAAGGAATATGAGGTGCAAGTCATGTTCTTGTCCATCCTCCCTGTTTAAGGAAAAGGCCCAGGGTAAGAACCATCGAATTGTGGAGGTAAATGAGTGGTTGTGCAGATGGTGTCAGAGAGATGGTTTTGGATTCTTCGACCATAGGATATTGTTCTGGGACCAGGGATTTCTAGGAAGAGATTAAATCCACTTGATGAAGAGAGGGAAGAGCATCTTTGCAGGCAGACTTTTTAACCTAGAAGGGCTTTAAACTAAATTATCTGGGAGATGGTGACTCTGAGGTAAGTAGGGAACTGGGATATGAGGAGGAAACACAAGGCAGGTGGAACAGGGGAAGCCACTTGATTCCTACTGACAAAGTAGGGCAATCAGCCAGTTATCTTAGATGCCTGTACATGAATGCAAGAAGCCTGGGAAACAAACAGGAATAATGGGAAGTCCTTGCACAGTCAAGGAACTGTGATGTGATTGGAATAAACAGCAACTTGGTGGGGTAATTTGCGTGACTGGAGAATTGTCATGGATGGATATAAACTATTCAGGAAGGACAGGAGGGGGAGAAAAGATGGAGAAGTTGCACTGTATGTAAGAGAGCAGTATGACTGCTCAGAACTCTAGTATGAAATTGGAGAAAAGCCTATTAACAATCTTTGGGTTAAGATTGGAGGCAAGAGCCACAAGAGTGATGTCACGGTAAGCATCTGCTATCGACCTCCAGACCAGGAGGATGAGGCAGACAAGGCTTTCTTAGGGCAACTAAAAGAAATTTCCAGATCACAGGTCCTGTTTCTCATAGAGAACTTCAATCAGCTTGACATCTGCTGGAAGAGCAATACATCTATGCACAGACATCGAGGAAAGGTTTTGCAGAGTATGTGGACAACTTCCTGGTGCAAGTGTTGAAGTAACCAACTTGGTCATGCCCCTCTTGACTGGCTGTTCTCAAACAGGGAAGAATTAATGGTGGAAATAGAAGATTGTGGCAATATGGGCCACAGTGACCGTGAGATGGTTGAGTTTAGGATTTTGACAAAAGGAAGAAAGAAGAGCAGCAGAATATAAACCGGGGACTTCAGATAAAGCAGAGTTTGACTCCCTCAGCTAACTGATGGGGAAGATCTCCCGGGAGGCTAATATGAGGGGGGAAATGAGTCCAGGAGAGCTGGCTGTATTTTAAAGAAGCCTTATTGAGGGTACAATGTGCAGAAAGAATATGGCAGGCGACCAACTTGGCTTAACAGAGAAGTCTTCAGTGTGCTTACACACAAAAAGGACGCTTATAACAAGTGGAAACTTGGGCATATGACTAAGGAGGAGTATAAAAACAATTGCTGGGGCATGAAGGCCAAAGTGCAACCGGAGGTGCAGCTAACAAGGGATGTGAAGGATAACAAGAAGGGTTTCCAGAGGTATGATAACCAATAAGGTGGTCAGGGAAAGCATGGGACCCTTAATTAATAGGGAAGGCAAACTTGTGGCTTTTTTTTTTTTTTTTTTTTTTTTGGCCTCAGTTTTCACAGACAAAAACACCCTCAGGATGCTGTACTGGACAGCACAGTATGGGGAGCCAAGTGAGCAGTCCTCAGAAGTGAAAAAATAGGTTAAGGACTACTTAGAAGATCTGAACATGCACAAGTCTCATGGGGCCGGATCTAATGCATCCAAGGATGCTGAGAGAGTTGGCTGATATGATTGCAGAGTTTCTGGCTGTTATCTTTGAAAATGAATGGTGATTGGTGAAGGTCCCAGATGATTGGAAGAAGGCAAATGTACTGCCATTTTTAAGAAAAGGAAGGAAGAAGATCCGGAGAACTACAGGCCAATCAGCCTCACCTCAATTCCTGGAAAAATCATGCATCAGGTCCACTATATGGTGGACAGGAAGCTGGCTAGATCATCAGGCTCAATGGTGATCAATGGCTCCATAGCTAGTTGGCAGCTGATACCAGCAATAGCTGCATTTCTTAGGATAGTCAAGGCTCGGGGGAATTAGAGCAGGAAAGAAATTTGAAAGAAGGCAGGTACATAGATTGAACATTTGGTATATTATAGACTGTTGCTCTGATGTGTTTTTAATTCATACAGGCATGTGCTGTTTCAGTGTGGTTCAGAACAATACATGCATACCAACCATATAGCAACTTGATCCTACAAGCTGCTGAGCACTCTGGCCCCGATCCAACAAGACACTTAAGCACATACTTTGACCTATTGACTTCAATGGGATTATTCAGACTACTAAAGGTGCTTAAAGGTAAGTACATGCTTAAGTGCTCTGCTGGATTGTGACCGGCATGCTCAGTACCTTACAGGATCAAGATGTTATTTCAGTTTTTAATTTTAAACTTAAATGAATATTAAGGTACTAAATCTGATCAAAACTGACCTGAGGCATACATAAACCAGTGGTATCATCAATGCAGGGTATTCCTGGCCACTCAGTACATTAGTAGTAACACTTTCCACAGTTTAAGATGCCTTTGTGCATCACCTTTAACAAGGATGTGCTTGTTACAATCATTTCCCAGGAAGACACATTTTATTTTCAGAACTATGTCTAAAATTCAGTTCCAGCACAAAATCCAAGAAAGAAAAACACTTTTAGAGTCAAGTAGAGGTCCAAACAGTATTACATTCTCAAGTCTGAATTAGTTTTAGTTTATCATATCTTGGAAATGAGACCCAGGAGCAAAATGAAACATCTGTATTTGAATTCAGACTTTGATGGTAATTAAATATTCATCCACAAATCAGATTTTTCCCTCCAACTGATGGCTGTGTATAATACACAATTCAGGAAGATAGTTAAATGTGTTTGTTCCAAACTGTGGGGAAAATTATTCTTTGTTGTTTGACTTCCATTTGGGTAAAACACTGGTACTATTTAAGTGAATTAAAAAAACAATAAAAATGATCAGCAAGGACTTACAGTCTGTCTGTCTGTCTGTCTGTCTCACACACACACACACACACAGAGAGAGAGGAAAAACCAGGAGCCTTCTTAAAATCAGAGTAATTCCATCTGTAACCCTTCTATAATACAGGGAGATTTTAATGTACTATTAGACTTAGATAGCTCGTAGAATTCTTTTTTGCTAGAAAAAATGCAATATAGGGTTACCTAATTTTAAATAAAATAATATTACTATAATCTTAAGGTAACTCCTTGTACTTAAACATGCAGTTTTTGTTTTAAAAGGATGGATGTGAGAGAATATTTTCTTTTGTTTAAAGGGACAGGTGCCTTCTCTGTTTCCTGATTACATGAATGGTCTGTTGCTTTGGCCTCTGTGGAATGGAAGTGTCACCAGTGAGAAAGAACACTTCGTCCCGAGTATTATTGGAACAGGAGAAGGGGAAAAATGCTTCTCAGCCTCATCACAGAGGGTCTGGCTGCACAAGTCACCCAGGCCTGAATCCACAAAGTCACAATGAGCGTTGCATAACATCCAGAAACATCACAGGAACATCACCGTGATTCACAAAGCCTGAATGAGGCACCTACGCTCCCTATCCAATGAACAGGGAGAGAAGTAAGCCTAAGCCAATGATTCACAGGTGAGCAACTAGACAGGGAGCCGCCTATGCTAGTCCATGGAAGGTGCTGACAAAAGGGGTGTGTCCTGTCCTGGAGAAATGTGCCCAAGTCTGGGCTCCAGGGAAGCACCCAGCTCAATAGCCTTCTACAGCAGGAAACTCATCATCTCTTGGAATCAGGCGGCTTAGGTAGCTAAGTCACAAAAGGGGGGGGTGGGGCTAGAAAGGGAGGATGCCATTGCCTACCTGATAACTTTCAGCCTAGTGATTAGCATATTCACCCAAGTTGTAGGGGACAGTTCCTGCATGATGGGAAGAAACAGTTCCAACAGGGGTCCTGCACCTCTCTGAAAAGTGTTCTAACCCCTCAGCTACAGCTTTGTCAATTTCTCCTATTGAAGCTGTTCCACATTGGATATATATTTAAAGAATCACTGGGACACAGAGAGTGTGAGAATGACTGTGTAGCTATGAGGGTAGGGTACCCAGCTGGAAAATAGGGACTTAAATGCCTTGGGATCTTTTACAGCAAAAAGAGGTGCCTCAGGTAGGCAGCAGCTAACAAGTTCTGTGGATTGCTGTAGCATCTAAAACTGGTACTTAGGCACCTAAGTATCTTTATGGATCTAGGCCCAAGCACTTCCAAATACCTTTGCAGAATCAAGTCCAGAAACAACAGCCTGGAGGGAGATCCTTCTAACACCCACGAAGGTCTTTGTAGGAATGGGCCTCTTATTTCCTGTTAATTGGAAGTGATTTTTACTAGTAGTCTCAGAAAGGTTGCTGTGTTAGTCTGCAACTTTAAAAACCACAAGTAGTCCTGTGGCACCTTAGAGACCCTCTTCTTCAGATGAATTAGGGGGCTGGAGCACTTGACCTATGAAGAGAGGCTGAGGGATTTGGGCTTATTTAGTCTGCAGAAGAGAAGAGTGAGGGGAGATTTGATAGCAGTCTTCAACTTCCTGAAGGGAAGTTCCAAAGAGGATGGAGAAAGGCTGTTCTCAGTAGTGACCAATGGCAGAACAAGGAGCAATGGTCTCAAGTTATAGTGGCGGAGGTCTAGATTGGATGTTAGGAAAAACTATTTCAGTAGGAGGGTGCTGAAGCACTGGAATGGGTTACACCTAGGGAGGTGGTGGAATCTCCATCCCTGGAGGTTTTTTAAGTCTCAGCTTGACAAAGCCCTGGCTGGGATTGGTCCTGCTTTGGGTAGGGGATTGGACTCAATGACCTCCTGAGATCTCTTCCAGCCCTAGGATTCTATGAAGTGAGTTTTGCCCATAAACACTTATGATACACACACTCTCTCTCTCTCTCTCATTTTATATATATATATATATATATATATGGGGGGGGGGATTTGTTAGTCTCTAAGGTGCCACAGGACTACTCGTTTTAACTAGTGGTATTTGGAATAAGTGGGCCAAATTCAACACTGGTATTAATTGAATGGAATTATAGTTATAACAGGTAGGAACATGCCCTACACAATATGTTGAAAGCAGTAGTACCATGCAATTTTATTCAGAGAGAGAGATTTGAAATGTTGATTCCTATTTTAAGAGAGAAAAAGCAGAAGTTATAGAAGGCAACAGGTCATAAAATAGTATCATAAGCAATAAAAGTTATTACAAACTTGAAACATGCTGGCAGAGGAACGAGACAAAGATCAAGCCATAAAAGCTATTTTATTTGAAATTGCAGCATACCTACTGCAGCAAGGGGGAATGTGTGGCTTAGACCTTGCAGAGTCTTTGATTGTTGCAAGAGCCTTTGAAGCAGTCAGTGGTAGTGCTGTGGCAAGTAATGTAATGCACAAAGAACAGCAAGCCATGCCTCATTGGAAAGGTTTTCCTGAAGACTTATCTGTCTTCACCTTCTGGGTGTCTAACTGACCCATAAATTACACTGCTGCTACTTACTTGCAGCAACAGGCAGTAACGTAACAATAACTTATGTAGAAAGAGAAGAGGGGTAGGGTACTATAAAGTGTCATTTAAATTCACACATTTATCGCTCTTATTAACCGACATCCCATCTGGTGTGCATATTTAATAGAAGTGGTTTTCAGTCACTTTTTGATGGTGACTTAATATTGCTGTGAACCAGATAAATGTCCTTACTAAAAGGAATCTGTGCTCTAATGCAACAGAAGCAAATATTAAACACATCTCAGTGATATGTCAGGGAAACCTACCATTCCTGGTCCCTTGGAAGTTTGACATTTATGTCAACACCTTTGAAAACATTTCAGCAGCACAGACCTGATCTTGCAGTTGTTCACTTCAGCAAAGCACTTAAATTTAGTTTAAGCACTAACTTACCTCCCATTGGCTAAAGTATTTAAAGTTGAGTAAATGCTTTCCCCTCTACATTGACTGACTTAGCAAGCTCACTGATGTCACTGAGTACAAGAACTGCAGAATTAGACCCAGTACAAACTTTCCAGAATAAAAAAGGATGACAGTAGTCCCAAACCATGTACATCATTAAACAGAGCCACAAAATAAATAGCTATCACGTAGTCCATGCTGCAATCCTATAGATTTGCAGTCCAAGCCGCTCAAGCCCTCGTCAGCTTACCTGGGTTAGATAAGTGTATATCTACATTGCAATAAAACATCCTAAGGAAATATCATATACAGGACATAAGATTTCATGGCTGCAATACAATTGGCTCAGTAAAGGAGAAATGCTACATTTTGTAGCCTGGTCTATGTATCAGGTTATTTACCTCTTCCTTGACGATCCTATGCTGTTAATATACATCATACATTATATTTGTCTTAATATGGTAAAAAAATATAAACCAGAACACATACAAAAATTAAAAAGTGAAATTAATAGTTTACGGTTGCTATTTAAATGAAAACATCTTGGGAATATTCAGAGGATATCGTGCAGTATACATCGTGAAGGGCTTTTGTTTAAAAAAAAATCTATAAGCTGCTTTACACATAAGAGAGAGAGAGGTAGAAAGAGGTAGAGGGAATTTCTCAACTTGAGTCAGTGTCATTAAACATGATACCAGGCTTCGTTTCCAGCATTATCATCTATGATTTAGAACTATAGTTGCTCTAAAATTGTCCCACTCATACCATCTCTCAAATTCTCTTACTAGTTCTGCATTGTGGTGTGCCCTAAACATTTGCAAAGCATACGATTTAGAAAACAAAGTTTAGTCTGAAAAAACTGTAGATCACAAATATTTTCCCTGTTTTTTTAAAATATTAGGTTATAACATTTTCTATCTTATTTTCTATAATAGTTTCTATCAAGCTTATAATTTGTAGTATTTCTGTAAATTCTAAGTGCACACAGTAAGGATAATGACTGATTTAGTAGTCCTGGAGAGTGTAGTGCCACCTACTCCCATGAGAAGGGGAGGGAGAGCTCTTAAGAGCCAGGTGGATTCGCACTACCATTCTGAGGGAAAGACCACCATATATCACCTCGCAGTTCTATATACCACAGCACTGTGTGGCTTTGCATTCCACGCCTTTCACCAGCTTTAAATCAATCAGGAAGAAATCGTTTAAACATGAATGAAAGAAAGGAGAACTTTGACCCTGGGTTTGTGTTGTAAAAATATGAACATATCTGCATATTAACCTGGAAAATAGCTCAAAGTGATAAACAGCCACCTTTGACAAATCTTTGATCACATTAATCTATAACCCTTGGGGACACACTAGCCCATCTTCCTTTGATTAACCACACTTTTCTGGCCTCCTATAAAACTGTTTGCACTGCTATTAGTCTCATGCAGACATTTGAATAATTATTTATTTCATTACTGAAGCAAAATTGAAGTTATACAGCTAGCAAAACAGCTTGGTTAACAATTTTAAACCCAAGTGCCTAAAGCCAAGTTCCTCCATCCATATAAAAAAGGAATGACTTTCAAAGGTAATGAGCATTGGCAGCTTTCATTGACTTAATTATGGTTTGTGACGTTTAGCACCCTTTAAAAAACAAAAACAAAGGTCACAATTTTTACATGCCTAAAAATGGACTTGGGAGCTTGACTTTAAGCATCTTGGTTTTAAAATGTTGCTCTTAAACATTCGCTGTACCTTGACTTGAATATTTGAATACGCAGAGTACCTAAAAAACACAGAGCAACACAATGTAGCTGCAAAATGCACAGTATGTTGAACACAAACAATGTAATTTACCTCTAAGTATTATAATGTTTCATTTTTGGTTACTTTCATATTATTTTATTAGGTAATTGATACTCTGCAGTATTACGGTCCAACAAATCCATACAAAATTGCAATATTGTATTTTGAAAGTGCACTGGGAAGAGTAGTTATAGAGGTTGCATACATATCTAGCACGTCAAGATATATATGAGCACAGCATAGGTTAATAGCATAAATGAAATATACCATGCTCCTCAAGGACAAAGTGTCCACTGATCTGAACATTAACAGAAGCATTAATATAGATACAATATTGCTTCAGGTTTAATACAGAGTTCTCCTTTTAATTTTTAAGTATAATCTGAGAAAATGAAAAACGAATAAAATTTAAAAAGACACTCTGCAGCCCATGTTAACCTCCCATCACGGGCCATAAGGTAAAGAACTGCACTAGAGTTATTCTGCTTTTCTGATAACTCTAAGAGCTAAGTTAGGCATCAGAATTTAAACCACAATCCAGATCTAAATTTCACAGCTGGTCCCTAATTCTGTAATAGGTTGAATAAAATCTCAGATCCCACCATCCTGTGAGTTTCTGTTTTCAAAATCTGTCTTACAATTTTGCAGCTCAGGTCCTTATCTGACGTTTGTATCAAAGGTATAGCCACATAATAGAAAACAATGGGGGAGGAGAGGGAGGAGGGAAGCAGAAGTTTAATGCATGTGGCCTGTAGCTGTATATAGGGTTTATACACAAGATATTCAAATTATGATAGGAGACATGTTTGGCTTATGCCTTCCCAGTCTTGGTGCCTATCATTTAAGTCAGTGGTGTGCAACCCATGGGTTGCAACACCCAAGGGGATCATGGCTGTCTTCCTGGGGGGGTTACCATACCAGTGGGCATAAGCCCCAGCTGCCCAGATCTAAGCACCATGTTGCGGGGCCGCCAACAGCCAGGCCCAGTCCCCGGTGGCCAGATTTAAGTGCCACGCTGTACTGCTCAAATTACCTTGGGGGTTACAAGTACAATAAAATATGGAGGTTGTGGTTGAAAAAAGGTTGCACACAACTGATTTAAGTCATTCCGTAAAGTATTCCAAGGTGCTTTACAATTAGTGCCATGTTAAGGTTTTATATATACATATTTTATAGCACTGTACAAAATCTGCTTACAGTAACTTAACAAAACCCAATATAATTAGGCAAAAACAATTTTGAGACCCAGAATATATCCTGTGGATTAACAGCCAGACAGGGTAGCATAGCACCAAGTCAACCTGAGGCCAAAATAACCTCATTTAGCTATTCATTTCCCAGGAAATACCTTGAACTGAGGTCTTTATTGTTATTAGAAATTGTTCAGAATTTCATTCAGAAGGAAAAATAAACAAATATTTTCCCCATAGTGCTATCCTGTCTTCTGAGTGTGTTGGCAATGATTTCCCTGAAGAATGTAGAGGCTGTTACTCTGAATACTTTTAAAGAACTTACATCACGTAAAGCAGCAATCCTGTTTTGTTTTTAATTCAGTTTTCATAAGCAGTACTTATGTGGCTTACAATACACTAAATAATTATAGAAATAGTTAGAAATAGAACAATAATTCTAGCCCCCGAGAAGTATTTGAATTGTGTGTCTAATTCAGAAATTTAAGCAATTTGAGAACATAGTTTCTATTGTTTCAAACTGAGGAGATGAGGTATGTGTTCACTTCCACAAACCAGGACTGAGAAGAGCAGGTTAAGATAAGTCATCAGAAGATGCAGTTTGAGGTATAAATTGGTTAATGGCATAACAGCTGTATTGTCCCTACTGAGGTTAAGTTTAGATGCGCCAACAACTGTAGCCAGACAGAAACCCGCTCCTCCTCGCCTCCTCCCTCCGAAATCCTTGGGAGGGAGAATCCGTGGGAACGAAACTCTGTCTTCAAGGCTCCAGGGCCTCCAGAGGTGCTGGAATAACTATGGCCCTGGATACTAGATAGAAACCAGATAACAGCGGCAGTTGGGTCAGCAGACGATCGGGGCCTGGGGCTGCCCTTGGCTCGTACCAGTAATTGATACGCCTACACACACCGTCCCAGAAGAGAAATCTACCGCCCCACCAGGAAAAGAATGTCCGACCCTAATGATTTAGTTACCTCTACCTTACAGGTGCAAATTAAGCTTTGCCCATTCCCAGGGGGAGTTGCCATCACAAAGACATTCCAACTTAATTGGCATTTTATGACAAGAGAAGCGTCTACGTGACCACAGGGGTATAAAGTGGGTTCCTATGCCCCACTCTAATTGGAGATCCAACCATATACCTGCTGGTCAGGCAGTCCTGGACCCCTGAGACTTTAGGGACGCCTTCGTCTCGTACCGACTGCTTCCCATTGGGATTGAGAGAAACACTGGCTTTGCCAGAGTAATGATCACAGAGGTGAGAATATACCTGCTAAGTGTTTGTTTTGCACGCATTCAATAAGAGCTCAGAGAACCAAATGGTGTTATGGTACCTTTTAAATGACTTTTATTGTATTTCTGTCTTGTCTTTGTTATGTGTAACACAGAAGTAACATTTAATAGCTAAGCTTGCCTTGTAACAATAAAGTAGTAACTGTTTAGGTTTCAACCTGATTCCTCCTGTTGCTGTAACAGAACCGAACACAAACAAAAGAACCATAGCCAGTTTGGCTATCTTTCCATGGTCAGGGGTAGACGCAGTAAGAGCTGAGCGCTGAGTCATGCCGCCTCCACAGGGCAGACTCTTGGGGCATCCATCGGCCGTTAGGGTCGCCCGCTGTGAAGGGACTCTGTCCTAGAAGTTAAAGACTCGGGTGTGATAGGGCTCACAAACCACTCATTACCCAGGCCACAGGCTAACAAGTGACCTACATTTCCCAGACCAAATATGCTGTCATATGAGACAACAGAGGTAACTTCAGAAAGGAAAAGCCACTTTTGAGAGACTGTACTCTCTTCCCTTCCCTTCTGCACAGTGCTAGAACTGCCCAACCCCTCCCACTAATCCCAGGCAGAACCTACGTGGTACAAAAAAGCACTGCAGACTTCATTTCAACTGCTGGCACCAGAAGAAAGGAAATGGAGCTGTAGCAATGTGAGAGGCTGATAATTTTTGGATTCTTTCCTCAGTACAAAGCCTCCCTCACACCCTCTTTCCACATACAAAAATGCCTTGAGGAAACCCTTCCCCCACTAATGTGTTTCCAAAACTATAGCGAGACAGATTTTTCATTGTGCAGGGAGATGTAATTTCTTTCAACTTGCACTATTTATCTAAGTCTATGTTACCCACCCACCTCATTAATATCTCATAAATCTCACCAACCTTTGCAATTTTCCCTTCTTTCAATAAAAATACACATAGCATGCACAGAGCTTAGTTCAGCCCAGAGTCCACATCAGGTTCTGCCAATATTGATGTCGCCACAGAGCTCCACAGTAAAAATTCCACTAGCAGAGGAGATGAGGTAGCGGTAACAGAAAGAAGTTGCAATGGTCCCTCCACCGCATGTGGGTGTGTAGGTAGTAGGGATGTTAAATTTCGATTAATTGACTAACTGAATAGTCGATGCAATTAGTTGATAGGGGCACCTCTCCCTTTAAAGTATAGCAAGAGCCTCAAAGATGAAAACGCTGCAGGGAGCACAAGTCCAGTGGGGCAGTCCCCCACTAACCTCGGGATCCCTGTAGTGCTTCAAAGCAGCAACGCCACATGGAGCCAGGGATCAGCTGGGGCTCCACGCAGGCTCCACGCTGTCTCTTTGAAATGCTGCATGCGGCCTAGGGATTCCCCCACTGACTCCAGGCTCCATGCAGTGCTGCTACTTTGCAATGCCACGTGCAGCCTGGGGACTCCCTTGCTGGCACTGCCACTCTGAAGTTTGTTGTAGTGGGGTGTGCTGTACACTCTTGTGGCCCTGGGTCCACTCTGGTTTGTCATTCACTGGTTGCTGTGTTGTGCTGTGGGTGATCCTACTGCCCTATACTACTTTGCAGAGACTGTGTCTATGTACACTGCCCAGTGGGGGGGAGGGTCCCTGAGGGCAGGCACATAGGCCATAGCCTAGCAACTTCTCATCTGGCCAGGGGAAGGAGTGTGAGTGATTGGTGGCTGGGGAGAAGGGGGGGTCATGGGGAAGATGAAGAAAGCAGACCTAGAACAGGATAAGAGGTTCAGACCTAGAATAGGATAAGAACCCCTTCCCCCCAACCAAGGGAACTAAGGCTGTCTGCCCATCCTCCTATGTCTACATCAACCTTGTGCTGTGCTGTATTTCTGAGAAGCAATAAAACCTTCTATTCTACTGCCTGGCTGAGAGTCACATCTGGCTGCAGATGAGGGTACAGGGTCGGTGGCCCCCGATGTGCCATCACAGAAGCATCCTCTTCTCTTTCCCCCCCTCCAATAGAGACAGCAAGAGGCGGGCAAACAACTAGTCGACTACTCTGTTGACTATTCAATAAGCAACTGCATTTGCTTATCAGATAGTCAACAATTCGACTAGTCGTTCACATCCCTAGTAGGTAGGGCAAGCATTGCAGCACAACTACTGGGCGCCACTAAGGGATATACTGAGGCTATGTCTAGACTACACAGTTTTTTTGAAAAAACTTCACCTGCATCTAGACTGCTCTTGTATTCTTTCGAAATCGAATCTAAAGAATGTGGCAATTTTTTCGACAGCGGTAAACCTCATTTTATGAGGAAGAATGCCATTTTTTGAAAGAGCTCTTTCAAAAAGGCGTTCTTGAACACAAACAGGGCTTTTTCGAAAGCGAGTGTCCAGATTACCTGGGTGCTCTCTTTCGAAAAAGAGGATCACTTTTTTGAAAGTCTTGTGGCTGTCTAGATGATCTCTTTTGAAAGCTGCTTGTAGTCTAGATGTACCCAAACTCAGCACAGTTTCTTAGCAGGCTCAGTTTAACACTTCCCTCCCCTCCGCCTCCAACAGAGAGCAAGCAATGGTAACTTCACCTTCTCCAGTCAGGAAGAATCCCTAGTCCTTTTTGGTGCCAGAGATAATTTACACCTTCTTCCCATATCCACGTCAATGGAACAAACCATGTTCTTTAACGTTTATCATGTTAGTAGCTGCTAAGATCTGAACTGCTTTTTTAGGCCCTGAGCCTTCAAATTAAAATAGCGAGCAGGCTCCTCCTGCACTTCAAGTCCATTGGAAGCCCAGCTGTTAATTTATGTGCTGCCAAGTGCAGGATTGAGGCCTCAACTCTCTCCATTTCTGCAATTTTATTGGTGAGAAATGAAGAATTCTCAGAGCTTTAATGCCAGCCCGTGAAAGCTATTTCTACTGCAAAGGTGTTTTCTGTTTTAAATGCTCTGCCTTCCTGCACGCTCCAACCTCATTTTAATGAGGCCACTTCTTTGTTAGATGCTAATACTTTGATTTTCATACTGCCTATTTTACATTGGTTTGTTCCTATCATTTTGCTCCAAGTACCTCAGATGGTAGGGATGATGCTTTAAGACATTATATAAAATTATCATATTGTTAAACAACCATAATGGCCCTTAGCTCTCCAAACAAGGGAGTATGCTCCCCACGTTACAGTCAGGAAACAAGGGATCTGCAGCTTTTTAAACTCCTATCCTTCCCTTCAATTTACAGAATCTATGGCTTTCAGATACTTGCACTAGGAAGAACTTCTAGTTATAATGTTGCAACAGAGAAACAACTGTTAATGATAAAACGTATTATTTGCAGTCTGCTAACACTGTCAGGGTGTGTCTACACAGCAAAGTTATTCCGAAATAAAAGTGCAGTATAGACGCAGCCTGTGTGATAGATGCTGTCCAAACAAACTAAAAGGCAGCCCCCTCCAAATTTTTTTCACCTATTGCTATAAATGCACAAAAGACACATTCGGTTTGGGACATTTTTGTAGTGTAACTCAAAGATAGCCTTGATTTTAAAATGGACTTTGGCATGCCCATTAATCACCAATAAAATCTGAGCCCTTTGGAATTAAAACAAATTAGAATGGCCAAGACTGAGGTTTAAAAATTGGCCACTGCATATGAAAAGTATTTTTTTCCAATCAGTTTCACAAGAATTTGTATTTCATGCCAAATAATGTAATTGTATTCAAGTAGGAACAGATTGTAAGCAACTTTAGTTTGCTTTTTTAAACTGTATATTATTAATTTGCGCTTATCAATTTTCTGATAATCCGTACCACAATTCCTTAAACGAGATACAAGGTCCAGCCCTTATTCACATGGGTTCCGATTCAGGAAAGCTTCTGTTTTAGGTCAATACTTATGCACACTAAAAAGACTCCGAGCAGTAGCCATGTTAGTCTGTAACTTTAAAAACAAGGAGCAGTCCTGTGGCACGTTAGAGACAAACAAATATACTATATTATGAGCTTTTAGATGAATGGGTTTCGCCCAGGAAAGCTCACAATAGAATATATTTATTAGTATTTAAGGGTATGTCTAGATTACCTGCCTCTGCCAACAGAGGCATGTAAAATAGGCTACCTGACATAGTCAATGAAGCCGGGATTTAAATATCTCTGGCTTTATTAAAATAAAAATGGCCACCACACTGTGCCGGCTCAGCTGATCATCGGCACAGTGTGCGAGTCAAGACGCGGATCGGTCGACAAGGGAAGCCTTTGTCGACCGCTCCTGTAAACCTCGTTTCACGAGGCATAAGATAAACTGAGCCGGCACAGCGTGGCAGCCATTTTTATGTTAATGAAGCTGGGGATATTTCAATCCCGGCTTCATTGACTATGTTGGGTAGCCTATTTTACATGCCTCTGTCGGCAGAGGAAGGTAATCTAGACATACCCTAAGGTGCCACAGGGCTACTTAACCATGCATTTAACTAAGTCCTTTCCTGTATTGGGGCTGTGGTATATCACTGAATCATGCAACTAGTCCCACTGGGTACTGGAAAAAGTATGAATAAGAATGGTACAGTATGCAAAACAGCATTAAAGAAGAAGACAAAGACATGCCAATAACATAGCAATATTATCTATTGATGCCTATGGGATCCATACAGAGTCTGCATTAGGGAAATAAGAGGACTTCAAGATCATGTGGTAAACTCTAATTCAAAAACATTCTCCTAAAGGATTATTGATGGGGAGAAAGGAAAGGAAAGAATAAAATCCCATATGAATTCCCCACCACAAAATACAGGAAGATAAAGTAAGTCAGCAGGACTAGATTAGGGAGATGCTTAACTGCTTTACTCCACATCGTGAAGAAAATGTGTTTATTATTACATCAACAACTTCCTCAACAGTCACAATATCCAGTATTTTTCAAAGCCATTTCTGAAAGAGAATCTGCATCTTTCCATTTCAAAACAGGATTATTTTCTAGTGACCATCAGTGCTGCCAAAAGCAACTTCTTAAAAACTCACTTATTTGCAGCCTCAAGATTATTTTTAGGGAAAGTTAAAGAAAAAAGTGTCAGCAATTAGGTTTTTGGTGACACTAATTTTTATGAAAAGTGTCTGCTTTTCACAGAAAATTTTCCACTTTACATCAAATAGCCTAGCACCACAGAACAAACAAAAAATTAGTCAGAAATGCCTCTATGGTTCCACCTGAGACTTATAGTTCCATAACACTGAGTACTGGATGCCTCATGCCCTCATCCTTCTCCTTGGGTTGGGCTACACACCTAGACCACATCTCCTACAGCAAAAGAGGAGACAGTCATGCATCATGGAAGAGAGCCTGGCCTATAGAGAAGAGTAGGGGCAAGTCCCTCCTTCTCCCAAACTGCAACTCACTTGAGGCACCACAATGGCACATCCACATAAAAATTTTCAGCGGTCAGCTGAAAGTTTTTCATTTTCTATTTTTTAAGCAAAAAGTTCAATCTTTCTGTGGAATAAAACCCTATTCCAATAGTATTTAAGTTTGTGCTAGACAATTTACTTACTCCCCACTTCAGATTTAATGCTGAACACATCCACTATACACATTTCACCTATTATGGCAGTAGTCTTTCTTCAATTTCACTACTTACAAATACATAACACACCTAGAACATCAGAGAAGGATGAGGTGATTCTGATTGCTTGCAATTCTATGTCCCCTTTAGAGATGAATTAGAAGCACTAATGTTTGGTCAAAAATCTTCTTTCATAAACATTTAAAAATATATATGGGATTTAAAATTCAAAACAACTTTGTCAGTGCTTTGTAGGTATGCAAAATTTATGTGAGCAACCATTGACACCCCTTGAAACATGCACATGTACATGCAAAGTGTCCCTCCAGCTATGTGATTTCCTTATGTATATAAAGGTTAAACGTACACTAAGAGCTGGAGATGGAAACATGTTTGCATTTGCAGAATACAGTTCTAACTACTATTAAACTCTGGAAGGCCTATGGGGGCATTTATTTGAAAAAAAAAGAATAGCAAAAGTATGTCCTGAGTTTTGCTCAAGGAACTGAACAGTTTACATCCTCTCGATGTTATGCCCTTCAGCTCTTTTACAGTGGCTTTCCCAGTTCCAATTCAGACACATTTATATTAGATAGGGTGCACGGAGGTCAAATCAAAGGTGCTTTTGATCAACCAGTCATTGTTTTTTTCCTATGGGAAAATTTCAAAAGAATTCAAACTGGGTTGTTTGGACATGTCTCTCATATTCTATTTCAACTTCCTTAGTTTCATTCCAGATTTGTCATTTTAATTTCATTGTTGATATCAATTTTAGCATTGCATGATATTTATAATATATTTTATATTAGATAATATTTAGACATCATCAAAATGAAAAGTTTGGAAAAGGGAGTTGCAGTTTTTCAAAAACAAAATAGTCTTGAATCTTCATTCCACGATACATTTTAACTTTTCATCCCAATTTGAAATTCCATTTGCTAACGAACTGTAATCAAGACAGTGTTTAACTGAAAAGGCCCTTCTAAGGTCTCCAAAGGAACAGAGTAAACATCAGGACAATAAATGGAAATGAGGTCCCATGCGCTGACTGGGGAACTATCTTGGCACCCTGTCACCCAATTCCTCTCCATTTCACATTAAGCATACTATGATTGCAACACAGAGAGTTATTACAGGAGGCCAATAAATGAAGTGGAGATCCTGCTCAGGGGCTAATGTTGTGAAACTAGCACTATATAAACATACAAGAAGTGCAGGGACAGGATGGAGAGAGTAAGGAGGGCAGAGGTAGGCAGGACTGACTGCTGCTATTACTGAAGGATTTCCCAGAAGGCAAGCTGGCTATGGATTGTAAATATAGTCATAAAATACAGTGGTGATTAAAAGAGTTGGAGTGACTGTGGTCAATTACTGAGGCATGAAAATACTTTCAGGAGACAACCCAGGACAGATCCTAATTCAGAAAAGCATTTAATGAGCTTACGTACTTTCCTGAACAGCAGAATTGGGGGCTAAATGACTACTGCATAATTAGGATAGCAAAAAAATAATTTATGCTTAATGGGCACAACTTCACGCAGCATCAAATCATTAAGTAGCACTTGACCTGGCATGAGACAGGTATGAAATTCTACCATCCAGATATAAAATGCACAAGTTGTCAAAGATTAAGAAGAAAGTTCTACTGCTGTGGGTATCATTTTCATTCAGAGTGCACTGTTACTTTTTTTAAAATTCAGACTCCTTCTCCCTCTTCTCTTGATTGGCATAAGCTACATAGTTCTGCCTCAACTAAGAAGGCGGCATACCCACAAAGAAAGCATCCATAATGTGAAGAGAGACCATCCAATGCTACTAGCACTGATGCAAGACTGAAATGGTTGTTTGGAAGAGGGAGGGGCTTCATCTTGGCTTCTCTTTCCTGCAGCTATGCACAGGCCACAAATGCAGAGAGGGGGAAAGACTTCTCTTGCTGTAGAAGAGATGCAGCGGTGGCTGCTGAGCACCCTCGTACAGGCATTATGCTTTCCATTTGTCTTCACATGCACAATTTCTCTAGGTATTCCTGCTGGATTAGTACTTCTCTCTTCCCATGTTAATACCATATGAACAGAGCAACAACAGAACAATAAGATCCAAGCTGATTTATTCTCCTCTTCCAAAATGAAACCGTTAACATTTTAAAATAGGTCAAAATTTGAGCTTATGTTGCCACTCCCTTGCCCTGCCTTTTAAATTGTCTAATTCTACCTGATCAACTGATTCTTGCAATTCATAGTTGAGTGTCTCTACATTCTCAGTTGCATTAATACACAATTCACAATTTCTGATTCCTCTACTTTCCTGGTCAACTGCCTGAGAACTTTTCCACTTGTTTCCAAAAGGTACAAACGTAGTTTGCTTCTTTGAAGAACTTCCATTGCTTGTGGAATATATTTGACTTGGAAATAGTCCCATTTCATCTTACTATGCACTCAGATGATAGCTCTTCTCAATCACAAATTTTAAATAGCTGTTTTATAGAAGTCTACTAAAATGTGGATAATTTATGAATCTGAAACAGTAATTATAAATATTCCAAAAACTTTCCACTAATTCTTACATTATTAAAATAGTCTTTTTTGAATGACTTTGGACAGTTCTTTGCCTCCCTATTTTATGGGCTATTGAACAACATTTTACAGCATATAAGTCATATGTAAAGCTCATTAATATTTGGAATTTATTTTCTACCCACAATGTACAGCACACTCCCTCATAACAAACGTTTGACCTCTGGAATTTCCAAAATTAAGAAAACATATTAGACCTGCCATACTAATTCATTTCATTTTCAACTCAAATTTTTTCCCAGTGTTTTGCTGGTGACTGTAAAGACATCTCAAAATGACACAATACAATAGGCTTTAAAGCCACAAGGACCCATTTTATACAAGGAGGAAATAATCTACCTATATATTTTAGAAAAACGCATCTCTCTGTCTGCGAGTCTGTTTGCTCATTAACTCCTCCTAACTGGTAAGAGCTAGGACCACCAAATTTGGTATTGCAGCTTCCTTTTATCTTAACTTAAAGCAAGGTCAGGGTTTGGTAGTGCCAGGAAAATGGAAAGTGCCAGGAATGGGACTGTTTTCCATAACATGGAAAGGGAGGGGGGACTGCGTGATGTGATACTGAGAGTCGCCTCTGAGGGCAGTGAACACAGGGGAGAGCTATACTTCAGAATGACCACTGGAAGCATCTGCACTACCGGGAGAATGACCAGCAGAGCTGGCCATCTTGGCTGCCACCAGACTACGTAAGTACTCCCCTTGTCCCAAACTTTTTCCCATATGGCTCTTGGTGGCAGCATTGGGGGGAAGGCCCCTGCCAGCCAGGAGGCGCTGCTGAGAGGAGACAGAAGACCCTGCCGGTGGGGAAGAGTGGGCTGAGGGAGGAGAGAAGGCCCCTGCTGGCAGAACGGAATGAGGAGGGGGGGAAGAGAAGGCCCTGCTGGCCACAGGGGAGGGAAAGAGAAAGTCCTACCGGATGGGCTCTCAGCTCCTCCTTACCTCCCCAACCCTCACTCTCGCATCCCCCACATCTCCAGCCCCTTGTCTGAGCCCCTCCTCAACTCCCCACCCTGAATCCTGCAACCTCCATGCCCCCAGTCTCCTGCCTCCCCACCTCCCCCCACATCTCCAAGGCCCTGCCCTGTCTCCTGCATTCCCCACACTGCCAGACTCCTGGCCTGAAGGACCCAGGCAATGCAGGGCACGTCTTCTAGGTTATAACTTAAGTAAGATTTGAACACCTCCATATCAATTAATCTCTTTTCAAGATTTCATCCTTGGAAAAAACTGCTGTACCATCTGTACACAAAACCCCCAACATAAACTTAAAGGAATTCCATCATACAGGAAAGCAGAGCTGAATTAGGCTTTATCCCCACCCATATTATGAGGCTGCTGTGTACAATGTTCAGTACACAGTTCTTCCCATCCTCCTCTCCTATATGTCTCCTTTTCCAACTGCAGTGGCTACCTTAAACTGAGCAATCACCAATGGCCCACCAGGAGCTGCTATCGCAGAGTGGTGAGGAACCCCAGACCAATCCATCAGACCAGAGGCGTAGCGAGGGTGTTATGAGCCCGGGGGTAAGGAAAAAATTTGCGCCCTGCCCTCCCCCCCGCCGCCATGTGGCTCGACCCCAAACCTGGTGCACAGTCGAGGTGAACGTGTACCACATCTTCCCCCACCCCCTACAGTTTGGGGCCAGGCTCCCGCATGCACTAAACCGCAAGTGGAGATGGAGGAGGGTAGGGCTTGGAGCAGAGACAGGGAGGAGGCTCCAGCTGCCGGTGGCATGTGGAGTAAGAGCACATGAGCTGAGGGATGACGGGGGAGCAGAATGGGATTAAATTGGCACCTCCCTAGCATGGTGCCCAGGGGCAACTGACCCTTCCGGCCCCCTCGCTATGCTACTGCCTCCCCTGCTGCAGATCTATCATCTTATGCATGTGCAAGATCTGTGAGAGCCGTCCCATGAATCTGAAGTTAGTATCTGTGGCACCTGCTTCTGGGTGGTGTCTCAATGCTGCCACATTCACCTCCAAAGAGGGGGCTTCCCATAGCCAGCCCTTGCTGCTGACTCCCCAAGGCATCCACAGGTCCAGTCTCCTTTCAGTGGGCCCACATCCCAGGGCTCATTGATCTTGGATCTGGCTTCCATCACCTCTCCAACCTTTGCAACTGCCCAGAGGTGCTCGCCTTCCGCCTTATCCATTCCCACCTCATTCACTCCACAGGGACAGTCTGTCTCACTTGTCCTAGGGCAGTGGTTCCCAACCTTTTGGGGCTGCCGGGCGCCTGGGGGCGGGGCCGCTCACGCACTGCGCGTACGGGTCAGGGCCACTCACAGGCCACGTGACTGGGGGCGGGGCCAAGCATGCGCCACACGCCCGAGGCCGGCAGCAGCATGTGCCGCGATCCCGGGCTGGGCTGCCCAGATTCCGCGCGGCCGGGGCGGCACACCTGGGGGCGGGGCCAGGGCCGGCCATGCGCCCGAGGCTGGCACCTGCCGCACGCCCAAGGGCGGGGCCAGCCCAGGTTGCTCCACGGGCGCACGTAAAGGGCCCAGCGGGTGCCATGGCGCCCGCGGGCACCGGGTTGGGGACCACGGTCCTAGGGACTATTCTACCAAGACGTAATACAAAGTTTCCATGTAAAAGGACTCAATACAAAGCTAAAAACTTCAATGAGAGAATGATTAATACAGAGATGTGTCTACATCTGCTGCAGGGAGACACCTCTGCCTGCCTCCACCCTTCTCCCCCCAGAATCTACAGCTCCATTGCAAAGTGCAGGAGGGGAAGGAAAGAGGCTGAGGCCCATCCAATGGGACTGAAGCAGTCATGAGCAAGCCATGTCCAGGAGCCATTCTCCTGTCCATTGCTGGTGCTGTATTGCTTCAGGCATGTTTAAATGCAGTCACCTCTAGGATGGGCTGGACAGCTGTTTAACACCTACACAAGGTTTCAGGCAGGGGGCAGTGTGGGTGCCTTCCTGCAGAGCCCCCATCAGAACCACTGTGCCCTCCTGGCTTAGGAAAAGAATAAACAGGAGGATTGGAAATTAACCCACCCAGTCTCACATCTCCTAGGCAGTATCGTGTCCAGGTCTGGGCACCACATTTCAGGAAACATGGAGAAACTGGAGAAAGTCCAGAGAAGATCAACATAAATGATGAAAGGTCTAGAGAACATGAGCTAGGAGGCAAGGCTGAAGGAATTGGCCTTGTTTACCTTGGAAAAGAGAAGACTGAAAAGGGACATAAGAGCAGCTTTCAAGTACCTAAAAGAGTATCATAAGGAGGAGGAAGAAAAATTGTTCTGCTTGGCCTCTGAGGTTAGGATGAGAAGCAATGGGCTTAAATTACAGCAAGGGAGGTTTATGTTGGACATTAGGAAAAGCTTCCTGCCTGGCAGGGTGGTTAAACACTGGAATAAATTGCCTAGGGAGACTGCGGAATCTCCATCACTGGAGATATTTAAGAGCAGGTTAGACAGACACCTGTCAGGGATGAGCTAGGGCAACTCAACTTTGGAAGCCCCAGGGGCCACACTGATGCTTACAGAACATGCGGAGGGCCTCATCTTAAGTGTGGTTGCATATGCAAGCAAATATATACAAATAGCTTCTCTCACACTGACAGGCATGAATACAAAGATTAAGGCAAGACTACACAACACACAGGCCTCATTTACGTCAGCTCTGCTGATATTAATAAATTGCAACATTTACCCGATTTCTACCCATGTGACAGCACTTTTCATGAGCAATGACAGTCCAAGAATTTGACTACTAAAACGCATATCAACAGAAGATCATTACCCTGACTACTTTTTTGTTTTGGCTCCCACTTGCCGGCCACGTGTTTGATCCCCACATAAACCCAAACTGCACCGTGGGGCGCAAACAAACTGGCCATTGGCAGCATGCAGCCCATGGGCCATGTGTTGAGTAGCCCTGGGTGCTTGGTCCTGCTGTGAGGGCAGGAGACTGGACTTGATGACCTCTTGAGGTCCCTTCCAGCTCTAGTGTTCTGTGATTCTATACTGCCTGCATGGAGTTAGATGGGAGCTGGGGCCCCCTAGAAGGGACGGATCCCCAGAGCCCATCCATACCTCCGTGAGCTAGCCTGTGCCCCCTGCCCTGGGACTGAACCGGAGCCAGCACCCCCTACAGAGGCTCTGTAGCCTCCTGAGCACCAATGAGATTTTGATGCTAGGGCCCTCCCTCAAGTTGATCCCTGACCTGGGGGTCAGGTCAGGCCCTAGTTTCTCGCACACTGTGGGGTCCCAGGGGCCATGCCCTGTGGTGCCTCTAGGCCGATGTTGAGGTGCAAGGGGAGTGAATTGGCAAGGTCCGAAGCATTCCCTCCACACGCCTCAGCAAGTCAGAGGGTGAGGGGGGCTGAGCGGATGGGAGAAGCGGGCTCAGGATGGCTGCTGGGTATCAGACTCTGCCCTTCGCTGCCGTTAGTTGGGCTTCACTGTGGGCCGGCAGGCAGCTCCCAGGACTGTCTCCTTTGAGCAGGGGTGTCTTGATCACAGCATGAGCTAGACAGGGCATGATTGCTGAAGCCCCCCCACCCTGTGGTTGTTCCCCACATTAATCAGATTGCAGCGAGCCGGGTTATGCTGGTCTGTGCTGCAGTCACATCTTTGCTACCCATGTAGACAGCCCCTGAACCACTGGAAACTGAGCTTCTAGTCCAGCCTGGTGTGTTACCTCAGGCATGTCACAGTCCCCACTGAGTCTCAGTTTCCCCAGCTGTAAAATGGGAACAATGTTGGCCTCCTTGGGAAAGGCTTCTGAGTTTTACCAATGTGCAGAGCAAGGACTGGCAAGGACAAGTCTTGCCTTGGTCCCGCGGGGTTGATACCATTCCAATGGGCGGGTGGTGCCATCAATTGCTTGATAGCGCTTTGTGTCCGGATGAAATCAAGTGAGGCAGTCCAGTGACAGACGGGTGAGTGGCTCAACGTCAGTGGGTAGGGAACCGGGTGCCAAGCGGCAGGTCACTGGCAAATTCAGCATATGGGGAAGGGGGCTCCCCACGCCTCCGCTCTCAGCACTTGCGGGTGGAGTTCACAAATGACAAAGCTCTTCTCGCTTCCCCACCAGCCAAGCCGTCACTTTACTCTGGGTCTTCAACACTTGCTGTCCCTTGCCTTGGCTGCACACTGCTCCAGGGCGGACCCAGCTCTCCTAGCCCAGAATCACAGAAGTGCCCAAAACATGGGGTTGGAGGGCACAAGCACCCAGACCCGTGATCCCCCACTCTGCTTTTCTTGCCCCAAGACCCCCCCCACACATACTGTCCCACCCACCCCCCAAATGCTCCTGAGCTACCTCTTCCTCCCAAGATCCACCCCCTACTTGTACTCTCCCCCTGCCATTGCCTGCCCTTACGCACCTCTGGCCCCCCAACCCCTGCTCCATGCCCCTTGGCCCTGGCCTGCCCAAACAGGGGCTGCCGCTGGAGACTGGCAGGTTTTCTACCAGCTGATGCCAGAGCCAGGCACCCCCAGCACCTCCCACAACCAAATCCCCCTTCCTCAGAGACCGGCAACCCCAGAGTCCCCCCCCCCAACCAAATCCCCCTCCTTCAGAGACCGGCAACCCCAGAGTCCCCCCCAACCAAATCCCCCTCCTTCAGAGACCGGCAACCCCAGAGTCCCCCCCCCCAACCAAATCCCCCTCCTTCAGAGACTGGCAACCCCAGAGCCCCCCCCAACCAAATCTCCCTCCTTCTGAGACCGGCAACCCCAGAGCCCCCCCCCCCACCAAATCCCCGTCCTTCAGAGACTGGCAACCCCAGAGTCCCCCCCCCCCCAACCAAATCCCCCTCCTTCTGAGACCGGCAACCCCAGAGCCCCCCCCCCCCACCAAATCCCCCTCCTTCAGAGACTGGCAACCCCAGAGCCGCCACCAACCAAATCTCCCTCCTTCTGAGACCGGCAACCCCAGAGCCCCCCCCCCACCAAATCCCCGTCCTTCAGAGACTGGCAACCCCAGAGTCCCCCCCCCCACCAAATCCCCCTCCTTCAGAGACTGGCAACCCCAGAGCCCCCCCCAACCAAATCTCCCTCCTTCTGAGACCGGCAACCCCAGCCCCCCCCCCCCCCCCACCAAGTCCCCGTCCTTCAGAGACCGGCAACCCCAGAGTCCCCCCCCCAACCAAATCCCCCTCCTTCAGAGACTGGCAACCCCAGAGCCCCCCCCAACCAAATCTCCCTCCTTCTGAGACCGGCAACCCCAGAGTCCCCCCCCCAACCAAATCCCCCTCCTTCAGAGACTGGCAACCCCAGAGCCCCCCCCAACCAAATCTCCCTCCTTCTGAGACCGGCAACCCCAGAGTCCCCCCCCCCCAACCAAATCCCCCTCCTTCAGAGACTGGCAACCCCAGAGCCCCCCCCAACCAAATCTCCCTCCTTCTGAGACCGGCAACCCCAGAGGCCCCCCCCCCAACCAAATCCCCCTCCTTCAGAGACAAGCCCCTGAGCTGGGGGACGACAGCGTGTGAATGGCTTTGCATGACTGAGTTTGTGCCATTCATTCCACACGTGGAAATTAAAACTCAGGTGACTGGGAGCTGATTAATGTATATTTCATTTCTTTAATTTCTGTGGTTTTGGAGGAACAAGAATTAAGTGGCATTACCCATAACTCAAAAGGTTAGCATCTGAACCTAGTCTGGTTCCAAGTAAGCTTTGATGTTCACACCTTACTGACAAAATGGCAGAGAGGAAGAAGGGACAGGTAAGTTCTCACATTTGACTGGTGTTTGACTAGAGAGAGTTTACTACAAGCTATCTCATCAGCCCTTTTCCCCAAAAATGGAGTATAGCTGGGATTATCTCAGGGTAAGCACAGGGGTTCACAACCAGCCAGCCAATTAAAATTAAAGAGGGGAAAAAAGACCATCGAAAGGCAAACTTTAACTAGGCAGCACAGGATCACAGGCCTCCCAAGAAATGAGGCCTCAGACTGCAGGCACAGCACACAACCACAGGTTACTTGATGATAAGTGCATGAATTAATGACAAGCTGTCTTTTGGGAGTGACAGGAACTCTGAGTTAATATTTAATCACAGAAGAGTGGCAGTGTTCAAGATTGAATCATTAAAAATATACATTTATTTTATCAGATATTAAAATCAGGACTAGTCAAGGTAAACATTTTCATTTTCTTTTTAAAAGAAAGTTCATTTGCTTGAATAATTTTTCAATAATTGGTTGGTTCTCCTATAGAAAACGAGCAAAAGAGATCTAAGAAAGGGGAGGATGACAAAAGCAAAGTCCCTTTTGTCAAAAGACAGAAAATTTTGACCAGAATTCAAAATTTCATTAAAAAGCCATTTTTATCACAAGTAGTTATGAAGACAAAATTTCAAGCCATTTCTAATTAGCATGGGCTGATAAGATGGATATCTGAGTGGCATGACCCAGTTATCCTTTATTACGGTTACCATGAGGATGTCAAAGGGTAATGGATCATGGAGGGAAATTACTAGATAACATCATTTTAAGCAGAGATATTAAAACAGCTTACAGTTTCATTCTGCCTGCAGGTAAAGGAGCCAACAGACCCCTGGGGAAGATGGGGGGGACATGGCTCTGAGCTCCCAGAAGGGGGCCAGGCTGGAGGCAGCCAGTCCTCAGCACCCCCCAGAGCACACTGCACTGCATCCCCTCCCCTTCAGCCAGGCCTCAGAGCTGCCCAGTGTGTGTGCTCTACCTCACTCTTGCAGTGATTTAAAGGGGCCAGGGCTCCAACCGTCACTGTTCCCACTGGAGTGGCAGAGGCTGGGAGCCTTGGGTCCTTTTGAATCACCAGGCCTGGGGCAACAGCCTCCTTTGCACCCCTGGCTCCGGTGGTGATTTTGGATTTAGAACATAAACAACAGATATTAAAGTATAATCACATGCTATCACTTGAAGCAGCCTTCCAAAAACCAGTTTGTGACTACTACAGAACCAGGCTATTCTTTCCTGAGATTCTCCCATCTATTCATTTAAAATCTGGCACGAAGAGACATTCTTCAAACACACCACTCACACTAAGCTATGGAATCAATTACATTTGCAGGGACAGTACCTCCTCTCTGGCTTGTGTCGGTGCCTTTGAGAATGCCGGCTGCCTCTCATCATTCCTCTGTTCAGATGGCTGTCATTGCGGCCCGGCGATGGAGCCAAAGCCCAGAGACCTCTCTGAAGCCGCTCCTCATTTCTGTGAAGTGGCACGGACGTACGGATAGCAGAGATGACATGGCCAGAATAAGGAGTTAATGGATCTTCATCACGGCGGGAATGCTGGGGTGCGAGAGCTCTTTCCGAGGCTGGGTACTGTAGCCCTGGCCTAGGATAACTTCTGTCATGGTAATAGCTTGGGAGGCAGGGCCGGGTTTGCTCCATCACACCACCACTGCAACTTCGAGAGCAAGCAGACCAGGGGCCCCAACTGCCCCATACGCCTGGGATTCCTGCATTGCCGTCTTCAGAACTTTGTTCTTCTATCCTCTGGGGAACCTGAGGAGACATGTTGACAGAATTAGAGTAACCAGAAATTACACTCCAATGCAGAGGAAAACTCTATTGCCTGGTTTAAAGTCATTCATTCCACACGCGTGGAAATTAAAACCCAGCTGACTGGGAGCTGATTTATTTAGATTTATCCAGAGGCTATGTCAGACATTTGCTTCATTGTGCTACACAGGAAGTAGCATCCCTCCTAGAACCAACATCCCTTCAGAATGAAAGTTGTTTTTGGACTTTCTGGACAGGGCTGGATTTCCCTTTGGCCTCCATAGTGGAAAATGCTGCTCAGTACAAAGTTCAGAAGTGTGGAGATGGAAAACTCTTTTTTCCTACACCTCAACAGCAAAGTCAGCTGGGAGAGGAAATTAGATTTAAAAAATTTCAAATCATTTACCACGCAGTGATTGAAAGATACTACATAAAAGATCGGTGTTACTTTTTTTAGCTCTGTGACATACCAAGATGCCTCTGCTTATTTCTCCCCTGTCAATGACTGAACAATAGAGATTGAAAGTGGTAAACTGAGGGTGACAAGACATTTCAAACTGAACTTTTTATGGAAGCAGCAAAACCAAGGAGAACAAGAAAAATGCACTTTTAAAAAGTGCCTTGCATCCTCCCCTTTCTCTATTAATGCAACTTGCTATGGACTGATCTGTAAACTTACAACTTCAGAAGGAACTGGTTTATAAATCTACTTCTGCATTGTTCATGGGACGAGAAATAAGACGATACAGCTTCTTCTACATACTTTCCTCAGCTACACAGTGTACTCCCACTCACTTGTATGGTATGAGGAGGCGCTGCCAACCCGTGCCTGTTCCTCTCCATGTGGAGCATCTAGCAACGAGGATAGCCTGCACAGGGCAGTAATGGATTTCCCAATTCCTCTTTATATTGCAGGGCCATGACTAAGATTGTTTAGTACTATGTTAAGTGTTTCATATTTGCAATTCAAAAATTAAGGCATTTTCATTAGATTCAGCTCATCACAAGCTTGTTTTCTCTGAATGGATGAGCCTTTAGTCTTCGAATCAAGTTTCCAAGGCAAATGCTGGAGTCTTTCTTTTATGTAAATAATGAGAAGTCCTGTGGCACCTTATAGACTAACAGATTTATTGGAGCATGCATCTGATGAAGTGGGTCTTTGCCCACAAAAGCTTATGCTCCAATAAATCTGTTAGTCTATGAAGTGCCACAGGACTTCTTGTTGTTTATGCAGATTCAGACCAACATGGATACCCCTCTGATTTTTTTGCATAAATATCATGCAAGGTTTGCTAAAAGTTGCTCTTTCAGGTAATGTTCTGGTCAATACATTTGTTTACTAACGCATCCACTGAACTTGAATTACAAGTCCCACACACTGCAAAGAACATTTCACTTGGAACGTGAAAGATGGAATAGTCATGAATATTTTTTTATTCCATGTTCAAATATGCATCCATTCACAAGGATGAGCTTTTAAAAGCTAGACATATAGATCTCTCTTTCTCTATTTTACATTTTCTTTTCAAAAGGATGGTCTCCTTAGGACAATAGGCAATGGACTTAGAAAAAAAAAGCAATGGGTTTAAACTGAGGCAAGGGAGGTCTAGGTTGGACATTAGGAAAAACTCCCTAACTGTCAGGGGAACGAGGAGTACAGCTCGTTCGGATTAGAAGCCTAATCTGAACTAGCTACTCCGTGCCGCGTGTAGACGCGCGGCACGGGGTTCGAACTAGCTGGGATTTAAAAATGGCGGCGCCCAGCTTATGCAAATGAAGCCCGGAAAATTCAAATCCCGGGCTTCATTTGCAAGTGCTGTATGCCTACATTACCCCGCTAGTTCGAACTAGCGGGGTAGTATAGACATACCCAGGGTGGTTAAACACTGGAATAAATTGCCTAGGGAAGTAATGGAATTACCATCAATAGAGATTTTTAAGAGCAGGTTAGACAAACACCTGTCAGGGATGGTCCAGATCAGGTGTGGGGAATAACATGGTGGCGATTCAACAGGGTTAGCCCTTGGAGGGCCCCCCTATATTGACCTGCACAGTTGCTGGTACTGGTGATCACAGCTCCCATTGGATGCAGATCGCAGTTCCCGGCCAATGGGATCAGCGGGAAGCAGCATGGACTGGGACACCACTTCCCGTAGCTCCCATCAGCCGGGAACAGTGATCCACGGCCAACAGGAGCTGCAAACGCCAAAACCTGCAGCCGTGCAGGTAAACATAATGGAGGAGGTCCACCAGAAGCTAACTCTATTGGACCGAATCCAGTCCTCAGGCTGATATTTGTCCATCCCTGAGCTAGATGATGCTTGGTCCTACCCTGAGTCCAGGGGACTGGATTTGATGACCTCTCAAGAGTACTTTCAGTTCTAGTGTTCTGTAATTCTTAATAACATAACTGTCATTAATGGTTTTTCTCCAAGCATCATTATGTAGTAGGGGAAGAGAACAACAACTATATTATTTGCCTCCACTCAACGTCTGATTGAACTGCAAACCGCCTCAGCAAATCAGAGCACATTGTGGAACAACTAGCCATAAACATGGGAAGGCTTTAGTAGAATGTGGTTTGCAAATAAGGCTTGAATACATATTACAAAATGAAATCCCAAGCCAGAACAAGGTTTGTGGTGGACTACATAACTATCAGTTGTGGTCTACATAATCTGAAACATTCCCCTCGCCCCCCCCCCCCCCCGAGGTTCTTCTCACTCTTTCATCAC
The DNA here is from genome assembly GCF_049634645.1 of Pelodiscus sinensis. Taxonomy (NCBI): domain Eukaryota; kingdom Metazoa; phylum Chordata; order Testudines; family Trionychidae; genus Pelodiscus; species Pelodiscus sinensis. The sequence continues at coordinate 45,446,712 of NC_134724.1, read as the reverse complement.
CAACCACATAAAAAAACCCTCTGCATTTAATTGTAACTAGCAAATAATAAAAAGCATCTGTATTCATGTGATGTGTTCTCAGTTTCTGCCATGTTTCTTAGAAAACTGGAGCAGATGTCTCTGTATTTAATAATATTTCCTTTTCCATGGGTAGCCCATTTGGCATCAACCTATTAAATCCAATTGCCTGTACAAACTAATAACTACATAATGGCTGAAATTATGAACAACATGCAACAAGGTACGAGTTTCTGGCAGATATATTTACATTTATTTCCAATAAAAGAAAAGCACTGGCTCATTATACAACCTACAAATGAGTAATTCATCAATTTGCAGCTTCTTCAATGAACACTCACTATTTATGTTAGAGATATAAGCAACTAGTCAAGTCACTACTTGACTAGTTGCATCTCTCCTCCCCCCGCTACCTCTATCAGATAGAGGCAGCAAGGGGGGGGAGCAGGAGCCAGTGCTGGGGGAGCCAGTTCTCCCCAGAACCATCTCTGTAGGAAGGGGGGACAGAAGAGACAAAGGGGATGTGAGCCAGTCCCAGACGCTGCGCCTCTGCTTTTTAAATGTAGCAAGAGCAGGGCGGCTCTTACTACATTTAAAAGGAAAAGCCCCAGTGGGATTAGCTCCTGGGGTCAGGAGCTAACCATGCTGTGGCTCTGCTGTTTTCCCCCTTCTCAACTAATTGAGTAGTTGATGGAAATTCCATCAACTACTCTATTAGCTGATTAAATGCATTTTAACATCTTTAATTTTTATAACATCAGGTTAACAGCACTATCATAACCATAAAACTAAGATAATCATCCACTATCTTTCTTGCACTAGTTTCAGGGAAATTTACTTGTCACAGAAGTAAATGTCCATTTCTATCAGAAACGTGCCAAATTTAATTTGTCTGGATTGCTCAGTCATTATTTTATGGCAATTCACTGCAATTCAATGCCACAAGCATTAATTCAGGCAATGATCAGAATCTAGCTTTTAAACAATCTGAAACAACCACTTTAAAATACACAGTTTTCTATAAAAAAAAAAGATATAGACATAAAAATGGCAAGTGTTGACCTGCAGAGAAAGACCTTCCACTTGTCAAATTTCACCACAGAAAGAGTTGTTTCAGAAATTATATTTTGACTGGCTAAAGGCAATGGGAAAGTAGTTTCACCCACATTAATCGCAGCAGTAAAACTAGAAATAGAACTGCCAGCTTTAATGTAGGTATTTAAATCAGAAGGCAATAATAAAACAAAAAAAGCCTAGCATGTCTCATTCATTAACGGGATTTATACACAGAGGTTGGGGATATCCTGAGAAAAGAGAAAGTTTAGATAGCAGATCTGACAGCATTTACAAAGCACATTTTTTCTTCAGCGCTCTTAACAAACATTAACTAAAACCTCACATCAGTCTTAGCAGGTAAGTGAGTGGATATAATTCTTAGTTTGCAGACTAAGGAAACAGGATTTGTCCAAGGCAGCAAAGGAGTTGGAGTCTCAGGGCTTGTGTATACAGCAGCTCAGTTGGACTACTCAGACCTCTTTAAACTGGACTCGGTTAAGACAAACTATGTATCTCTTAGGTCACAGCCACAAGTAGGAGTCACAGCTCAGCACAGTTAAGGGGTGGCCTGAGCCTAAAGGCAGACACATGCAACCAGGGAAGAGGGGTGATGGTGGAAAGGGAACTAATGAGAGGTGAGTGTTGGTTCTGTTAGACTACCATTCACCCCTCCTCTTCCATATGCCTGCCCCTAGTTTTACTTTCAGGCCTACGCAGACATAGCCTAAAACAACCTGTTAACTCGATGGTCCCTTGCTCCTACTCCAGTACTGAAACCATTTCTCTGTTAGGGTGTGTCTAGACTACAGAGTTTTGTCGACAAAAATGGACTTTTGTCGACAAAACTATACCTGCGTCCACACTACCGCTGAGTTCTGTCGATATAACGTCGACAGAACTCAGTAGTTTTGTCGACGCTGGTAAACCTCATTTCACGAGGCATAATGCCTTCTGTCGACAGAGTTCTGTCGACAGAAAGCGTTATTGCATGTAAACTGTCCTTGCGTCTACACTGACATGTCGACAAAGCAGCTTGCTTTGTCGACAGAACTGAATGTAGTGTAGACGCTCTTTGTCGACAGAAGCTTTGTCGACAGTATCTGTCGACAAAACTTCTGTCGACAAAAGCCTGTAGTCTAGACGTACCCTTACTCTCCATTTAAGACTTCAGTAGTCCCTTGTGTAACAATGCATTTGCCCAAAGGAAGACTCTGACAAGAGACAGCCGCAGCCTCCATTTCTTTATCAACATGAACATTTGTTTGCATTTAAAATTATCTGAGTTCTTGGAACATTTATTTCCTTCCATGCATAAATGTCAGGGGAGAATGTCAACCACATGGTGAACATAGTACCTTTCTCTGCTAACCTAACTCAATCTGTCTACAGATTCTACAAATGACATTGATTAGGCCAGTTAGTCCATCTTCCTGCAGTGAAAGATTGTTTCCTACTGTATATTCACTAGTATTATCCAGTCTAATTGTAAATGCACCAACCAAAAGAGGTTTTCCTTTGCTTTCCTCAGGAGATTACCCAATAATCAAGATATCTACCCTGAAATTTTGCTTAACTTACTTTCTTTCATATCGCTATTCCAGTTTATATCCCTTTTTAATAGTATAAATTATTTCCTTCTCTGTCCTAGGCATGTACACTCTGAACATGTGCCACCTTAAGTCTTTAGGTGAAGATACTGATGCTGCTCTCATGCAACCAGAAAATGGGTACAGGGTAAGAGTGAAGTTATCTTCTGCCAAGCCACTACAGCACAACTGTGCAGGGGAGCATGGAAATAGAACATATTAAAAACTGATCAGTTGGCTTTGTGTAAGAACACCACAGTCCAGGATGGCCTTCATATGTCACTCCTTTATATTGGCTTTGATTATACTTGTTAACTGAGGTCAAGAAAGGACATATATATGTGAAACACCTTGTATGAGTTCTCAGCCAAATTCAGACAAGTAAAAGTCAAATAATTGTTTACTCTTACTCATTAAAAGACAGCAATACAGATAAACAGCAGCTTCTTAAAACTTAAGGTCAGAAATTTTCTAAAATCCTCCTAACCCTCCTAAAACAACTTTTCTACATTAAAAAAAAATCACTAATTTAAACTCCAAAAACTTACATTTCCCAGGGCCAGAAGCAAGAGCAATGAAAGATAGAGGAAATTCTAGCCTCGCAGTGGTATAAATCTCCCATTTCTAGCTCTGAGTTGTGAGATAGTAGACCTTAGATCTGTCACAGCAAACAACAAATTATTGTTTGTCTAGGGCATCAGCTTAGAAAAATGCTGTTGGCAAGTCCATATTTGGGGGAAAGCAAGTAGCTGCTGAGAGGTTATGAACGCTCAAAGTAGCCTCAGCAAAGATGGAACAGTGGGAAGAGTGCAGGTAAAGTACATTCTGAAGACTGTATATTATTACAAAATAATAAAAAGGCTGAAATTTTCAAAGGCCAAGACTTAAGGCACTCAATTTAATAGAATGTGGCCGGTAAAACTCTTAAGATCTTTTGGAAATCTAAGGCACTGTTTGGATGAGAATTGCTCAGGAATGTGACAGTACAGGTGTCAGTTAGAGATAGAGAAGAGGTGTTTTTTGTAACAACTCAAAAATTATAAATGCACAATTCAACATATAAAAATGAAAAAGTTTAAAGTCTGCTCTCTTTTAGCCCTTGGGAGAGCTAAAAATAAGTGGTTTTGCAGCACAGAAAAGGTGAGGTATTTAGGCACAAGATCCAGCACACACTGGTCCCAAAAAGAATCAGATTTGGGACTATGTATTTGGGTCTTTAAATACCTCTAAAATAATCTGGAAAGGGTCTTCTGTCCCTGAAATGTACAGGATATTAAATAATCCCTCTAGGTCTGATATAAGAGGCCTCATCATAACTAGGCACCTGATTTTATAGGTTCCAGAATTTTAAAAAATCCCTATAAAATACTTTAAAATTATCTAAAAAATGTTTGTGGGGTCTGGAACTTTAATTGCTGCTCTAATCTTTAAGTCCTGTGACAGTGTATCACAAAGTTCAAACATGAACTGCCTTTGAAGCTGGGGTGGACACCCAACTGGACAACAAAAAGATGATGGATACTGTTTGTAAACAGAAATTGTACTAACAATTAATTTGTGTTTTATTTAATCATTGTTATTCTTCTTGCCCAGAAAGTCACTGTAGTTAATTACAGAGGCATGACTTTCTTATGTGGCGCTAGAGACAACTGCTAAAACAGTTTTGTTTTTTAAGTGAGATATACAGCATTTGTAATGAAGTTTAATAGGAAAGGGTTTATTTAGGATTACTTGCATTATGTTTTTGCAATTCATATGCCTCTTCCAGGCTAATGCCAGTAAAACTGACACCATTCCACACCACCCTCTAATCTGTAGTAGAAAGCTAGTTTTTTGAGGGAGGGGTCATTAAGACCAAAGTCACCAATATCCCTTAATTGATACTGAAAGAATGAGTGTGTGAGAGTTTGTACGGCTCTCACACTAAAGGACAATCCCACATAGCTTTCTATCTGTATTTGAACCTACCTGACAATAATCTTGGGACTTGAGTTGTGCCCAAAGATAAGACTAACAATATGCCCAAGACTAACAACTAAACTCTCTTGCTAAAGCAATGAAGAAAAAGGCCACAAACATACCCCAACAACATGAAATAGGAAATCAGGGAAACTCTTAATATAGTGGACTGATATTCTAGGAAGCCTTTGTCTTGAGTATAATTAGCAACAGATTGCAAAAGCTGAAGTTTATGAAGGGAGCTGATAGCTAGAAGAGCAAAGATTAACTTAATCTAACCTGGGTGAAATACAAGCATGAACTACATCTCAATGCCAAATTCAACCCCATCCTAAGAAGATGCAACTCTGTTGCCAGGCTGACTGCTAAACACTTCAGAAGAATCAGGTTACTTATTTAAAAAAACCTAAGACTAGGTTATGGACATGCATGGGCTCTTTCATCAGCCAAGAAAAGAACCAACACCAAAATCAGTCATTGTACTCTCAATTGAAAAAGGACACCTCTGCTGGGTTGACATTAATTGCCTGTAGAACAGAAAAGTACTTGCCTCAATTCATTGGTTAAACCAAATACTTGGGCAACATAACTAGCTAACAGAGCTAAAGTAGGTCTCTGCCCCACCTTGGCTGGAATGCTCAGAGACATTTTCCTGTCTCAGCCCCTCCAGATTCCTGCCCCGACTCAGGTATTTCCTGCAGGCACTTATCTCCTGTCAGTTCTCATGCTCTGGCCATCTGCCTGAGAGTCACCTAATTGCTGGGTTCTTTCCCCAATTAGAGGAAGCTGCTGGCAGTTCTCTAGCCCCATTGAGCTGTTGCTTTGATAAGAACCGGGGCCTCTTCAGGCTATGAACTGACCCTTAACTCCAAAGCCTCAGCTGGGATGCAGATAATTAGTCACATGTGGGGCTGGACCCATCTCCTGTCAAATGGGCCAACAACCTGACACACACTTTGTTGACCTTAATAAATTCAAGTTCTTAGCTATGCACAGGGAGACTGATGTAGTACACAGGCAGTTAATTAACTCTGTCTGTTAGAGGAATTTACAATCTCAGCTGTTGAGTCAGGAAGATGGTAAGATCAGGAAGATTAATCGCTTGAGAGGGGGTATTGGTTCTCGTAAAGGTGCAGCCAGCTGCCTAGCTACAGAGCAAGGAATTTACAGCACTTTTTGTACAGTGGCTCCATAAATTCATTAGCTTCAGAGATCCTCTGGCAAACCATGCTGAGCACACAAACCAAATAACTGCAGTATAAGGAACTGACATACAGCAGGTCAAAAAAGTTTTAAAGAAATATTATGAACCTGTCATAGTCCAGGTCCAAGGTTGACTTTCTGGAGGGAGGAGCACCAAGTGACAGAATAGCCAATAACCTTGTGGTTAGGGTGCTTGTCTAGAATGTGGGAAAGCCATGCTCTAGTCCTTGCTCAGCATGATTTATGGCAAGTACCCTAGGTTAATGGCTATTTGAGGTGAGGGGGGTTAAGTTCTCTACAAGCTGCATGGTTGCACAGCTATTTATTTAGCCACAAAAGGCGGGAACCTGCAGCTGCAGGTGGAGGACTGACCTGTCCCCACCCACTCTTCAACTTGCTGCAGTCAGGGCAGCCCAACCCCAGTCCAGGTTTGCTACGCCCCAGGAAACCTGGAAACTGCCTGACTCTGGGACGGCGTAGTCCTAAAACAGATGGGGCAACGTGGACAACCCAGCCTTTGCCCAACTCAGCTGCAACTGTGGGGGCCTGGCCCTACCACACTGCTGCAGCCAAGAGAGTCCGGTTGACTTAGCCCTGATCCCATTCTGTGGTGGCTGAGGCCCAGTTCTGAACCACTCACCACCACTGCTGCCCAGTCCTGGACTCTCCCTAGATCTCCTCTGTCATGGCTCAAGCTGCTCTGGACACGTTCCCCCCCCCCACACACACAGATCCCCATCACCTCCATATATATGCACATAAAATTAATTTCACTTGGGGTGGGAAAAATTAGAGGGAACACTTGGGACGCCATTTTTTTTTATTTTCCTAATGGTCTAATTTTGTTTGATGTTAAAAAATTTCAAAACCTGGAATTATTTTGCAAAAATGTTTTCTGACCAGTACTACAGACACTTTCTATTCAGGAAGGCTACGCTGATTGTAAGTTGCACATCTCTATAATTTTCTCTTGAGAAAACCAGGGCAAAGAAAAGAACACAAACTCATCCTAATACTATGTTAAAAATGTGAAATACAGCACTCCCAAAAAAAAAATCAAGAGAATTCAAAACTTATTTTTTCTTACAACTGTGACTCCAAAAAGTTGCATGTATGTAGTATTTTGTTCTCGTATTTTCCTAGTACAATGTAAATATTAAAGCATTATGTTATTAATGTGCATAATCTGTAGCATATGCAGCAAATTCATGTTATGGAAGAAAGTTTAATATAGTATATGATAGAGTGTGTGCGCTTTATTACTTTAAATGTTTTTCTCAAAAACACTATGAAACTAAAACACATAGCACTGGCTCAATATGCAACTATTATTGACATTACAATAATACCTGAAGTCACCAACAAGGAATCAGGGACTCATTGTGCTGGACACTGTACAAATGGTGGGGCGTGGGGAAGAAATAAAAGACCACCACCACCCTAGGGAGTTCACAGTCTTGACAAGAGAGTCTTTGAGTGAAATCCTAGAATTTATGAAATCCATGGCAAAACTCCCCTTGACTTCAGTGGAGTCAGGATTCATTCCCTGAACCTGGGAGGTGCTGAGCACCTCCTGTCAGATGCTAAGTACAACAATTAGTTCTTCCAGGATTAAATTTTACTGAAAAAATTGTGCATAAGGAATCATGCTAGTGCAATAGACCAGGAATGTCACAAGACTTGCTCACACCAGGGCACCCTTTAACACTCGACCACAGCAACACAGGCAAATCCTGCTTCAGGATCCCCTTGATGTTAATGGGGTCCACCAAATTGTCCATCTAATCCACCACACATCAGACAGATGGTTACCTCCACACACACAAGAAAATTATATTCAAGTCTAATTCAGGCCCTGGGTCTAGACTGGGTTATTCCAACTCCTCTACTGGTGAAGTACAGCAGATAGGCAGTTTTCCCATCCTACCCCAGGGAAGCCAACTCTAAGTCATCCTCCTAAGAGCCAGACTGTTCCCAGTTCCTCTGCCCTTATTCTGGGGCTCACGTTCCATGTTTGGGACTGAACAAACTCAGTTCAGTAAGTGCCCCTATTCCAGACCCTCCACACTACTAGTCATTCTTTACACTTATTACTGTTCTGTCACATTCCTCACCTCAGGGCTTCTATAAGATGGCTTCTTGAAACATTCCACTCCCCAGACTCCTTCACATGAGAGTCCTACCCCACTGAGCAACTATAAAAATCAGCCTCTTGCTCTTGGGTTTGGCCTGCTCCTGGCTGAGCCAGTTCTTCCCTTTTACCTAGAGACCTACACACAAGGCTTCTACCTAGGGTTACCAGATGGTTTAACCAAAAATACCGAACGCCTCCCCACCACACCCGCCTCCTCCCCCCCCCCCCCCAAAAAAAAAAACACTGGGGAAAAAATTCAGTTGAGGGAAAAAAAACAGGCCCTGAGAGTTAAGCAAAAAAAAAAAAAAATTAAAAAATAAAATAGTACTAAAACAGCTTTAAGTGCATGCAGAGTCAGAATAGGGATAGCAAGACTGGCGCGGCTGAACACTAAGACCCAGGGAAGGAATTGCTTCCCCTTGCTTCAGTTCTTTAGGCTTTTTGTCAGTTGCCATTTTGTTTTCTTGATGGCGCCAGAATGCAGCTTTGCTGCGGAACCAGGTAGGCAGGGGGGCTGGGCCCAGATGCCGAGTGTGTCTTAGGGTTGCCAGATGTCTAGTATTTTCGCCTCCTGGCTAGGAAAAAAAAATCAGAAAATAATATATTTTCTGAATTTTTTACCGGACAGGAGGCAAAAATACCAGACTGTCTGGGTCAATACTGGACACCTGCAACCCTACTTGTACCTGGCATGTTTTCCAAGCTCTGCCCAGTACTGTTCCACTGACTCCTCAGTTCTCCCTCATTCTTCCAAACTACAGTTCTTCCCCTCTCCAGACTCATGAAACTCCCCACAGGCAACTTTTACCAGTGCCCTGCTGCTTCCTGTTCCTCCTCTTCCTACATACCACCAAGCTTTTTAGAGAGGCCAACTGCATTCAAACAGCCCCCTCTGGGAAGCAGCTAACTAGTTCTGCTCTCAACAAAGGTGGATAAGCAGGAAGGAGCAGGGTAGGATTGAATTTTGAATGTGAATGGGAACCTAATGGAGGAACTCAAATAGAGAAGTAGTTGTGATTCCAACTCTTATGATTTCACTGCAAGTCTCATGACAGTCACAATTTAAAAAAACAAACAAAAGCTGAACTCCTGGAATTATCTGATAACATGAGACTCTCAGAGTTTTTTGGGGGAGGAGGGTTGTTTGTCTTTTTTAAAAATGCAACTCTCTAGTCCTCACGATTGCAGAGAAAACACTGAATACATGGGCCTATAAAAATCTTAAAACACCAGAAAGCAAAGATACCCACAATTATTTTAAATTATTAAATTAATGTCAATTTCATTTTTGTGGCCTGGTTCATGATTTTTGAATACCTGGTGTTGGCAATACTGTGACATGGTTAAATTAGATAATAAGAGGTGCTTTCATTATATGTAATTGAGCCTTTTAGGCCTTAATTCAACAAAGTATCAGAGAGGTAGCCATGTTAGTTTGTACCTGCAAAAACAATGAGGAGTCCTGTGACCCCTTAGAGATTAAGGGTATGTCTACACTAGGCAATGATTTCAAATTTACTAAATTCAAACTCTGAGCGTCCGATTTTACAAATGTGAAGTTCCAAGCCCTCACTAGGGGGAAGAATCATATGTAGTCTGAGGTAGGCTCCGTTAAAGTGGACACACTACCTTGGACTCAGATCCTCAGGAAGCACTCTGGGGAACTGCAGGATGCCTCCCAGATGCCAATTAGTTTGAATTAGAGGCATCCACACTAATGTTATTTCAGACTTATAAGTTCAGGAATAGCATTATTCCTTGTGGCCTCCTAATCTGCAATAATGGGCTTGGTAGTGTGGACACATCACTTACAAAGTCAACACTGGGGGGCTAATTTCAGACTAAGATCGTAGTGTAGACTAGGCCTAACAGATTTATTAGGACTTAAGTTTTTGTGGGTAAAACCCAATTCATCAGATGAACTGAAGTAGAAGTTATAGAAGCAGAAGTATATATAAGGAAGAAGTTGCTTGTGTTAATGAAACTAATCAAGTCGGGGTAGATGTGGGTCATTCAAATTTCAAAATAGTTATAAGGGGAGACATCTGAACTGTGTTACTAATTCAACACTATCAATTTAGGATTGAATAAGGATCTCAACTGGTTAATGCACTACACAAAGGCAATATCCAGTCTCTGAATATTCACATCACCAGACCAAATGTTATAATTAGACCTTCCATCCTGACTGGATTACCTTAATTAACACAAGCAACATCTTCCTTACAGAATCAAGAGTATATATAACTTCCACTCCAATTCATCTGATGAAGTGGGTTTTACCCATGAAAGCTCATGCCCTAATAAATCTGTTTGTCTCTAAACTGCCACAGGACTCATTGTTGTTTCAACAAAATATGCAAACCTATGCTTAAATTAAAATCTCATTGACATCAGTGGATCTAACTCTCATGATTAAAATGAACCACCTACTTAAATACACTACTATATGGGGGCGTTAGTGAAAAAAAGGCAGAAATCCTTTTGTAGGAACTGAAGTCCAAAGTTTCCTATGCAGAACAATTTAGAAATCAATTAGCACAAGGTAGCAGGACCTTGTTCCTTCTTTTAAAAAACCAAAATAATGTAGATATATTGATTTACTAGCTAATAATAGAGTTAAGTACAGGCTGACTAACCTCCACAGCTATAATGTACTTTTCTGTGCTGGAATCCAGATACCAGAATTGAGAGGAGTGGAAGCATTTTTTTAGTCTTTTCTTCCTTCATCTATAGCAATGGCCAGGCTTCTCCCTTGAAATAGCAGGACTTGGTGTTAAAGGACTTTGGCATAATTCTAGAGCTGATCTGGTAACATTGCATTACTACTACTATGCTCTTTCAGCAAATATTGCTTTTTTGCATCTAAAAAGGAGTGGGTGAAAGTTAAGTAGCTAAAGACAAGGTATTTGGATTTCTGCTTCTTGAATTTCTCCCAATGTTGCCCTTAACAGAAATGAAACCTGAGTACTATACTTGAGGAAAACGGCAATCTTCCTTAACCACTGTGGCACAACTTATTCAATGCCAATTTATACTTTGTATTTTAATAACTGTATAGTCTACATATCCATGCTTATAAACATATTTGCCAAACTTCAATAATATGCATATTTGTTACAAACAAATCTAGATGCAGTGCATTACTGAAATTGAGAAATCAAACACTTAGCACATCAGAGAAAGTTTTTCTAGCACAGCATTAACCTGGCTACACTGAACACCTTGTATAATTCATGCTGTACACTGAAAGATACTTAAGTGTTTATTAAGTTCCTGGACATGTACACACAACTCCTGCTGAAGTCAACAGGAGCTGTACAAGTGTATCTGTTGTTAATAAAGCACTCCTTCACAATAATAGTTAATCAGGGGAGGCAAACAGGATGCATGTTGCAAGGGACCTGGGGAAACACACACAAGACTAAAGAAATGCAAGAGGTTAAACATGTTTCCTTGTGAATAAAAGCCTCCCTTTCCTCTCTTCAGGTATGTCTCATCCTACGAGGCATACCGGGGAGGTCGACAAATGCCTTTGATGTCGACCGCGGAGCGTCCAGATTACAGAGCTGTGCCGACAAACAGCTGATCAACACAGCACGGCAGCCGTTTTAATTTAAATGAAGTGGCAATTATTTAAATCGCTGCCTCATATTCCTATGTCTACAAAGGTAATCTACATGGCTCCGTCAACGGAGCCATGTAGTGTAGACATACCCTTCCAGTACCCATTACTTCTATATCTCATAGAGGTATGTTCCCTCCGTCTACAGACTTGCTTACAGCCTCAAGTAGGGTTGCCAGATGGTTGAAACAAAAATACCTAACACCTCTCCCCCCCCCTCCCCTGCAAAAAAAAAAAAAACACTGGGAAAAAATTCTGTTGAAGGAAAAAAAAGGGGAGGGGGAGACCAAAGTTGTTGAGCAAAATTTTAAAAAACAGCATTAAAACAGCATGTTCCCTTTAAGAGTGAGTGCGGGGATAGGAACAGGGGAGTGGTTGAGCACTAAGACCCAGGGGAAGCATTCCCCTTGGTTGGCAGCCATTTTGTGCCAGCAGCCTTGCAGAACCAGGTAACCATGGGGGCTGGAGTCGGGGGACTGGGGGTGTTGAGAGCCGGGGAGGTTCGGGGGGGCATGGGAGGCCGGGCGCTGAGTGTTTGTAGGGTTGCCAGGTGCCCGGCATTTTCGCCTCCTGGCCGGGGGGAAAAAAAACGAGAAAATACCGGACATTTTAGGTGTCCGATATTATCTGAATTATTTTTACCGGACAGGAGGCGAAAATACTGGACTGTCCAGGTGAATACCGGACAGCTGGCAACCCTAGCCTCAAGAAGGGAGCTCTGCTTTGGTAATCTACAACCTGTGTCAGGAAGAGTTCCTCTCATCCTGCTCATCTTAAACTGCAATCCAATTTAAACTTTTGGCTTTTTCATTTAAAGAGAAAAAGGAAGATTAGTAAACAAATCTTTTTAAAACAAATAGATAGGGTAAAAAGTACATTTCTACAGGATCTAGACAGAAGTGTTAGAAAGAATGTGGAAATGAACAACTATGGATCCAGCCAGTTTCCACTGCTACATAATCCATCATCAGACATGATCTACCCCAAACCAGAATATGCTCGTGCAATCCTATTATTGCCCCAAAGAAAATGTGTAAAAACATGCAAAAGGTGAAACTACATAATTTGTAGGAAATCAAAACACATCTACCAATTTGTTATTTAGACTACTACATATACTTTTAAAATTTTTCTTGAGAAACAATGCTTCATTAAAGTATATAAATCAGAGGTGGAAACAGGAAACTGGACAGACACCTTTGTGTAGAAGTCTGGCAGCATTCAACTGCAAACCCACTGTTTTAGCAGGCAGCATTCATTCTGCTGGAAAATGTCAAGGGGGGGTCTTACTGACTCACTAGTGTAGATTGCTTCAAATATATAAAATAAATGGATGGCTGTGGCACTCTAGAATATGAGAGGACTGAGGGTATAAACTATTATATTTTAATTGTGTAGCAAGAGTTTTTTATGAATAACAATAACAGCTAGCTTTTACCAGCAGATCTCAAACTGCTTTATAAAGGAGGTCAGGATCACTGTTCCCATTTCACAGGTAAAGAAACTGAGATATAGGATAGGGGCAAATAAAAGTGAAAATACCTTTGGAGCTATAAATTATGTTATGTATGGGATTTAAGCCTACTTAAATCTATTACTTATTTAGCTCCAATTCGTAAGTTAATTAACTCATATTTGATATTTCTCTCTTCCCCCCAAATAAAAAGTAGTAATACAAGTGAGAATTCTAACAAACTAGAAATCAACATCTTGATAAAAAAGAGGATTTTATGATCACCTATTCATATCTTTCTAACTCTAAATATTTATATGAATTATAAGGGAGCAAAGTTGAAATGGAGTAGAACAGTGTTACTTGCAAGGGTTAATAATAAAAGGAGGAGGAAAGTGTGGCTTGTGCTAGGCAGCTGTATCCCTTCATTGTTCATTTCCAGACTTTTGAGGATTTGGGGATTTTAAATTATTCTATGGAAATGTGAATACTTTTCTGGCTTTTAAGGCAGATTCCATTGATACAATCCAAAACTATTTCCTAATGAGAACTTTGTATACTAATAGTACATAGAGATTTTTATCACAGCCCTGAAGACTTTCGCCCCTTATTCCATCTAATAATTAATTTTGATTTGTATTTTATGAAACTTGCCATTGCTGGGTTGACTGTAGAACAGTCAACATTGATTGCCTGTAGAACAGAAAAGCAGTTTCTCAGGCCTTCATATATTTCCAATATGCATAATCACTTTGGCTCTGAATCAAAAATTTCACTGCAACCAGCAGTCCATAAGCAGTTAGAAACCCAGTGCAATTTCTAACATTGCCTCCATTAGACAAGGAAGAAACAAGATCCATATCTTGGGATTTAGACAGCAGTTGTTGAAACTGTGTGAGAATGTCCCACAAGAGGAAATAACACTCGTATTTTAAGCCAGAAATATTTCACATCTTACTGGCTGTGCATGAAACTGAGGATGCAGTCATCTTTCATAAATGCCAGTTTCCTAATATTTTATACTATTTGGTCATATTAAAACTTAACAGATACGGGAATAAACACTTGGGTAAAGTGTTGCCGCTTTATAGTAATCTAGTAAACTCTCACCAGTGGCACTCCAGGGCAGAAACCTCTTCTGTTCTGTGATTTGTGCACGACCTCACTACCCTCAACCCCTCGAGCCACAACTGGCCTCTTAGTGCTTCCCGTGCCAGTGAGCTGAGCCATCATTCCTACCCATTTAGACCAAGATGACTAACATTTATTTCCCTGAGATCAGCTCACACTCCCTTGGAAGAAGAAGTAACTCTCGCAATCCAGTCTAGCACCGGGTAGGTCCGTCAAACCTAGGGTCTAAAAAAACTGTTTCTATGACTTCTTAGATACAAGATTTCATACTGAGAACAAGGTGCACTATTTCCTTTCTCTCTGAACTGGGATCCTGTCAGCTCAAGGAGCCTCTCTTGGTATTTTCATTCTTTGTACCACACAAGAAGTAGCCTCTACATTAGCCGGGAGCTAAACAATTTAGGGATCTCAAGGTCATAGGAAAGGGAGGAAGTATGGTAGTGGTTAGAGGACTAGGAGAGGTCAACTTATATTTTTCCTGGGTCAGGTTAAGAATCAATCAAGCCAAATATTTAGAATCTGAAGGGATTTGTAGACAAATGAACTACACTTCAGGGAATTTCACAACCCTAGTTGTAAATTTGTTCTTAATTGCATAAAGGTAATTTTTTTAAAAAATGGATAAAGTGGTTTGCCCAAAGTAATATTTTTATATAGCAAAATTCCAAGTTTACTAAAAAAATCATTGCACTAACTAATTAAAACTATGTCATCCATAAGTGCTAAAACAAACACTGCCCCTCCCCTCCCAGTTTGAAGTGGTTTTCATCATATACAAGTTTTTCAGTTTGGAAAACCTGACTATCCTACCTAACCTTGAATAACCTAAATAACTTGAGGTCAACATGATAACATCAGTTATTTTTACTGCAGTAGCACATTGGAGATCGTGTCTGGGGTCAGGACCCCATTGCACTAGTCCCCTGTACAAATGCACAATAAAAAGACTTATCACAAAGAGCTTGCTATCTAAATATAAAATGAGACAACAGGTGAACATGAACAGCAGAAGGCACAAGGTAAAAGTGAGTTGATTTTTTTCACTTCACTTTTCATCATCCTTTCGGTGTTGTACACTCAGAAAAGGCCACAATATATTTCTCTCTACATTCTAATTTTCAATATGTAATGATCTGATCCTAGTTTTATCTCAGCTGATTTCTAATAAATAAACTGCTACATTTATTGCAGGTCATGCATATAGTGACATAACTTAACACCACCTTTTAAAGTTAAGTCTGCAGAATCTACATGATTTAAATTCACTTGGAACAGGAGCACTAATATTTAATAATTACAAGAAACACACTGAATATTGGTGACTTTTACTGAGTGCCTGACAAACAAGTCCAAGCACTTCCAGATAGCATTTTTTCTGGTGAGTGGCTGAAGAATGGAACAGTGGCCAACCAAAACACCGCCACACAACGTGAACATGTCTGCCTGGTTAAAATAGCAAAGCTTACTAATCCTTTTATGCATTTTTGGAAGCCTTTAATCAGAGCTGTAGTAAACTGTTTGAATTTTACAGTACATGGTAAGTGTAAATACTACCAGATTAAATGGTTTAGATTTCCGTTCTTTGTATTTAAAAAAAAAAAAAAAAAAAAAAGGCTAGACATCTGTGCCTATGAAGATTAAAGGACTGAAAACCCTGGAAATAGAAGATCTTTGTATCCATCAGTCACTGCAGAGTGCTACAATGCCTGGGAAGCTTAACTGCCCCACCAACTGATTTCATCCACATCTGAAGGGACTTAAAATATTTTCTAAACACTTGAGAAAGTAAGCCACTGATCAATTTAGCACAGTCTTTGTGTGACTAGAGGTTGAGACTTCCTCCTAAAGGTGCATAATCTTTCACACAAAAAGCACACCCATTGTTAGCCGTGAGCTTAGTGTTCAAGATGGAGAATGCCGTCCACTGGGAATTCAGCTGCAATCATGTACTTTCAAAGAAACTCAGGGCCCAGTTGTAGTCTCACATGTAGCCGTTTTACCCCAAGGCCACTTAACTGACTCAGAGGAGTTATTCCTCCTGATTTACACTGAGGTAAAGGAGATCAGTGTCAGGACCTAAGATTTTAGAGCTGAAAGGTTTCTTTAGGTTACGTCACTAACACAGTCAGGCCAACATTCAAAAATATGTTAAAACTATTTATTTTTCTGTCACTGATGGTCATGTGTTCCTGATCTTTTAGGGCGCTGTAAACTTTCTCTGAGGTCATCAGACCTCAACTGCTAGTAGGAGTTAGAGTTCAGTACCTTGCAGGAATAATCCTGAAATGCCAAGAGGCTGCTCTTGCCACTGCATCGTATTTTATTTATATAGGAATGAATCCGAACACACTGGTCCACAACCATGGCTGTGGATAAGTCCCTTTTGCATTACTACAGCAGCAGAAAAGGACTGAAAGCAGCCCTAAAGGAACAGCTAGCAACTCCCATGACATAGGTAGTCTGATTAATTTCCCTCCCCAAAATTTACACTGAGCCCCAAGTTTAGAACAGACAATGTTAGATCCTGTACCTGTGAGACACTTAAGGGTACAATATTTCCACAACTCGCTGCTCAAAAAATGGGAGATTTATACAACTGAAGAGAACAATCTCCCAGTTGTCCAATCATAGCACTTGCTTACAGTAGATACAGTTCTGTGTTCATTAAAAGTATTTTCAGAGCTCCACAATAAAGCTGTGAAAATTGGGGATTTTTTCCCACAAATATTAATAAAAAGATGGGGGATAACATCTTTTTATTTCACAAACAGGTATTGTGTGAAGAAAAGTGTCTTGTTTCTACCACTTCTATCCCAGAATTTAAAGGATGGGAAATGTGCTGACAATTTACCTCTTGCTGTCAAGCTATGCTGCAGAATTACTCTTTACAACTCATCTTCATGAGACTGTTGAACGTCAAGCTAATGGTTTGTTAATGAACTTGAGGTACTCATTATGTTAATAAAGGCTAGGGTGAGTCTCCCCACATTTCTTCCAGGTTACAAATATTGTTTCTTTACTCCAGAATCAGTCTAGGATAAGGAAAATTTTCAAATTTAAACTGTTCCTGAGTTGGCCAATGTTAGAGAGCTTAGAGAGATGTGAATAGCCGTGGATCCTAAAGTCCACAACCTTAAATAAAAATAAATTAATATATCAACAACAAACAATTATCATTCTTCATATTATCATAGTGTTTAAGAGTTATGGATCAGGACCCCATTGGACTGAAGTATGTGAAAATACAACGGTTAACCATTTCACACCTGGTGATTCTGATGTGAAACACTGAGGTAATGGGTTTATTTCACAAGCTTTGTCTCACCCCACATCTCTTCAGGTACCAGAAGCCACAACTGTTCCCTGCACTCCTGCCAAAGTCTCCATCTTCCCTCATATCCTAATACCTTGACAATGTGCATATAAATCAAACAGTACAAAACCTCTGCCACTCTGGAAGTGTGGGAACAGTGTAAAATAAATTTAGTTTAATATAAAACTGTCACAGGAGTTACTTTCCTGCTTGTGATTCTCTTCATATTTGCTTTGATTTTTTAAATCTTTTTCTTAAATTCAGATGATTCTGAAGCAAAATTTCCAGGGTGTTGCATAATCCAGATCTTTTCCCCTCAGAATTTTGAATGAACTTGCCTTTCACTAGCTTTCTATTAGTTTTACCTTCTTGCTTGCCCTGAAACCTGGGCTGTTGAGCTCTTGATAACTAAGATAACAGGCTTTTGAGCTGGCAGGTAGGAATAGTACCAAAGTGGGGTTTTTTTAATCCTCCAAAACAGACTTCTTGTGAAGCATGTGGCATACACAGATCAAATCATAACAATGCGGCTTTTTCAAATTTGTGTTCAAAGAGTTTACATCTTAACATATATTTCCTGTATATTCATATATTCCATATATGTAATATAGACATGTATAAGAATTTACCACATTCACATCCAACGGTGCTAATCACTTGTGGATTAACACTGGTCTGTCTACTCCTTAACAGTATACCACACCCGTAAACAGAAGCTCTCACTTTCACCCTATTCTATTCTGTGATATTTAAAAAAATCTACTGTTCCTGGGAATCATAACATTCCATGCTAAAGAAATATGCAATAAACATTGGATTGTAGGATCACTGATGGATCTGGCTGAGAGAAAGAGCATATCAATGAGGAAAAAAGATTTGGTTTGCAAAAATTTAGTAAATAATGATGGGAAAGAAAAATACAGAAATCTTATTTTACTTAGAAGTGGGCTATGTCTTCTACCTATTTCTGGCATATTAATTTAGTGGCCAAGACACACTGAAAATTATGGCTCCAAATATGTTAAAGCATTAAAGGGATACGTTTAAAGAAGTCTTTGTCAGAACTAGAAGACATCTCTGGATTCTAAAGATTCACTATTGAGCAGCTCTGTTTAGCTATGTGGAAAGTAGGTTCTATCATTCTGAAACTTCAGAATCCATCATAAAATGTTCAGCTGAACCACTAAAAGAAATACTGTCTGAAACACATCGTTAGACTGGTGAATGACTGTGGTTGGAATGTGAACTGCATTATAGAGTTTCATAAATGTGACACGTCTGAAAACACTAAAATAACCAGCTTCTATTATTCTTAACATGAGAAAAAGTTTAAGGAGAAATGAGTTATACCGCCAAGTGCTCTCTTACATCGCAGCTGTGTGTAGGGGTATAATAAGTGTTTTGTAGCACTTTATTAGCAAACGCTAACTTTCTTCTTTAGCAAGTTCTGGAAAATTGGGAATTTCAGTCACTGATGAACTTTCTGGTGGATCTTTCACTCTGACTTTCGAGGAAGAAGTAGGCAGAGATAGGACTTAATGTGCTTCTGATATAATGAGGAATTATAAAACCAAGGTTATGACCACCCTATTGAATTGTCCATAGCGTTCTTACAAAGATTTAGGCCATTTCCCCAGTCTCTGAGCCAAATTCCAAATCTGGATATTAAATTTATTCTGCCTAACTACATTTTTACCCTAGAATTTCGAGTAGATGTATTTTTCCCTTCTCCTTCTTTTAATTGATTATATAATTTACTCAGAATTAAGTCATTGTACTCTCAATTGAAAAAGGGACAACTTTACTGGGTGCAGTAGAATGGAAATGGAGATAAATACATCAAAAAAGAGAAATAAAATAATCCACTCACCCTGATCAAATATATTATTCAGGCATGTATAGGTACGAATAGGATCATCCTTGCATATTTTTTCTTCAATGAAACTACATTTAAATTTGTAATGATCAAAACAAGAACTGAACTATCATATTAGCAACATCATGCTGATCAAAGCTATTTCCTTACTGCTGCCCATGTTACACTCTATAGCTTTGTTTACATTACAAAATTCAGAAACACTAAGGCCATCAGGGACCACTGATTATCTAATGTGTGGAAAGGAGCAGGACCAATAATGTGCTCATCTAATCTGACACCCTGCATAACATCGGCAATAGGACTTCTTTGGAACAATTCCTATATCAACTTACATTATGTATGATGAAGCATTTTGAAGTGTGAACTGCTGCAAGAGGGAGGGAGGGAGGGAGGGAGGAAGGAAGGACGGACGGACCGACGGACCAATGTAGTAATTGATCCTCCAACAGTAATAGCAAGAGAAAACTGCAATAAAAAAACACCAAACCATGCAGGTCAAAATAACTAACCCAAAGACTATGGAGATTCTACTGGCTTTTGGAGTTCTGTTTTATTTTGCCACAAGTAGGTTTAAAAAAAACAAATCTTGGTAGGTACTGAGCTGCAAAGATATCTAGAAGGAGACATGAGCAATGAGCAAGTTCTGGATTCCAGAAATCAGGAAACTTTGGACAATTATCCTTAAGAGAGAGGAGCTGCTTTATGTCAAAGAACAACTCTATGCAGCCAAAGCCAACTGCAAGAGCACTTCCTGTTCAATCTATAGTGACTGCTACAATCAGATTTAAGGCACTACTCAGGACGTTCCTCACCAGCAGTGATTCCCATACAAGCTACGATGAACAGGAGTGCTGGTCAGCACTGGGTGACTAAGGGGTTAAACTCATATAGGTAGTGGTGGTGTTGTCAGAAAGCTAAGAAAGCCAATGGGAAAGACTGTTGAAATCTGAATTGTATATAGATACCTAGCAACTTCTTCCTTTGTGTGAGTTCTAAGTTAAGGGCTGGAGAGAGCAACATGCAATTATCAGAACTACCATGCCTCCAAGGAATTTAGAGCATGTAAGTGGACTGGACCATGAAGGGACTGTGAGTAAATAAGAGGAAAATGTATATTTAGTCATGATCAGGGTATTTTTCTTTGTTTTGGTAGTTTGGTTAAACTTCTCTGTGTAAAATCCATGTGGTCTTCCCCCACCTCCCATTTACTATATAAGCTGTACCCAGAGATACTATGTTCTCTGTGCTTTAATTTGTTGTTCTCAGTTGCTCTGTAACATCTAGGCTGTGTCTCTGGTATCTCGGAAAAACTCTGCCATGTCCAGGGATCAGTTTCCAAAAAAGCAGGCGCGTTCTTTTCGAAGGCCTGTACAGTCCCTCTCCGACTTATGAACCGGTTACGGACCAAGCAATTGGTCGTAACTCTGTTTGTTCGTAAGTTGGACCCTGTGACAGGGCTTTCGCCCTGCACTGGCCCTTTAAGGGCAAACCCCAGCCTGAAGGGCTGGGGAGTTTAGCCCCAGCTGGGGCTGCATTAGGGGATGAGGGCCCAGCTGGGGGCTATATAAGAACCTGGGCAGCAGCTCCCAGGAGGAAGGTCAGTGAGGGCCTGGTTGCTGGGGAAGCAGGAGGCTCCCTGGAGCTAGAGCAGGGCTGGGGAGGCAAGGCAGGGCTAGGGGAGCTCTAGCCAAACAAACCCCCAGAATGCAGGGCCTGCATAACGGCCCGGTGGAGGAACAACCCCCAGAAGGGGGGCTCAGAGACGGACTTGGGCACTGCCGGAGGGCAGTGCGGTGAAGAGGATGACGTGGCCTGGAGGAAAGAGGGGAAGCCCCACCAGAGGGAAGGTACTCTGCCAGCAGAAGGAGCTGATTCTGGAGAGAGTCGGCAGACCCCCGCTACGGCGGTGAGTGAACCCCCTCAAAGACCCCATTGAGTTACATGCGACTGCACTGTTCGTAAGCACAGATTACGTTTGTAACTCGGGGTCCACCATTTACAACAGCTTTGGTCTTAACTGCGAATGGTCATAAGTCGACCATTCACAACTTGGAGACCGGCTGTATTCCTCATTTTATTAGGAATAAGAGCTCTTCTGAAAGAGGTTTTTCCCCACATTTGGCCCCGTGTAGACAGACCAAATGTCGGAAAAGCCTATTCCGAATAAAGAATTGGAAAAAGGTACGCAAATTGCAAACTGCAATTTGCGTACTTTTTTCCAAAAAAGAACTGCAGTGTAGACATAGCCCTAGCAACCAAGTATGCTTTATTAAGGATATCCTTTTTTAGGCAATAGTTTGATTTGGCTATTTATGTCCAGAGATGTTTCATCCCCAAAATTGTACAGTATGTGGAAAATAACTACTGGTACTTTGAAAGGAGCAAATCAGGACTATGACAACGCAGCCAATTAAAGCATACCACAATAAAATGAAAACACCACCAAAAGACTCCCTAAAATAATAGGAAGGTGCTAGTGCTTGGGACAAAAATTATAAATCCTGCATACTATCAAACCCTGACACTTCTATTCCTACCAGCATGATCTCTACCAGAAAAGACCAAATACACACTACATGGGAGATGGGGAGAGAAAAAATGGAAGGAATGTTAGCCAACAGTGTTAGCTACACTGACAGAAGCACTTTTCTATTGCCACAGATGTGTCTGATGATTTGTTCTGTTTTTAACTTTTTATTAAGGTAAAGTTATAATAAAATGTTAACATACTATACGTTACTTATTCATCATGATCATTCCTGAATAAATAATAGTCAAAGAACCTGGCTAAGGTTTTTGGCAGCATTGCTATGTATCAGCTAAGCTTCAGACACACAGTTCCCCTTTATTCTTCCTTTCAATCCAAATTCTTTCTAGTCTATCCATTAAAGTCCAGCTAGGAGAACGCAAATTAAGCATAAAATATAGCTAAGATTCAAATATTTTGTTTCCAGACGTCAACTCATCTATGTTTTCTAATATCAGTGGGTTGCCCAACCTAAGGATAAAGTACAGTCTAGGTACACTTATGCACATGCGCGTACACACACAGAGATCAGGAAACAAAGCAGACTACAAATTATCAGATAATATGTTCTTCAAAAGTTGCTGATAGGCACAATAATTCACATCTCAGAAACAAAATAGCATCTGCTGCAAACCCACTTTTATCTGAATCTCTGTTTTAGATTTGAAGTTAAGAACAGAGCTGTACAAATAGCTCTGCTGTGTTACTTTCCTAAAGTCATGTGAATGAGTTCTTCATTTTTAGTTCATGTGGTTCAGTCCCTATATAAATTTAACAATGCTCATTGGTTTCAAGTAACCACAAAAATTCTAAGTGAAATTCAGTTAACATTACTGTATTTGAGAACAGAAATTTTGGGATATTCCCACCTCTTGATGCAAGTGCCAAGTTTCATATGCTTTCATTGCAAAATGCATCCCAAAATTAATATCACACAGCAAAAGCACGGTCAATTTTTTTTAATGAGCATTATCTGAATAATAAACAGTACAATCTGTTTCTGTAATAGCCCAACATTATGATTCCCCATGCCAAACCAAAAAAAAAAAAAAAGAGGAGGGGAAATCAGATATGCAAAGAGGTGCTTTCAATTGCTCCTGAAGACAGAAGAAACTGATAATTAAAAATCTCTTCCAACTGGTACTGTTGTCCCCCACAACTTGTTTCCATTTGTATTTCTGCACTATTTAAGTAATTCAGCTAATTCTCCTCTCGCTAAATTTAGGCTGGTGTGCTAAAAATGGATTATTTGTGTGTGTTTCTGAGCAAAGTAACCTGTTCAGCTCAGCTCCTGCAGGATTTGCTGAAGAAGAGGAGTTTTTTGTCATCTAAAATATTTCTTCCTATATGTTTGCATGCAGGAACAGACTTACAATTCTTCCATATTATTAACACAACCAGTAGCCAAATCCTATTAGAAACAGATCCAAAGCAGTGAGTCAAACTAATTAAAACAAATGTTAGTGTACATGGGAAAAGTACAGATGAACTTTAGTTCAAAAGCAATATTACTCCCAAACAAGCTGAAATAGAATATAACCTTCCAAAGCTGAAGGAAAAAAAAACATTCCTTCCACTGATATCTACAGGGGAGAAGTAGATAGAAGGTGTGTTAAGGAACAGAAATAAAGAGCAAAATAAATTAATAAGCCCATCATAATAACAGAGACAATGAAAAAACACCATGTGACAACTCTGCTTATAGTCATAAGATGCATGGTTCCGGCTTCTCTGTCGTAGGAATAACTCTGCACTAGGGTGCAGTTAAATTGAATTCCTGTCAGCTGCCTTGGGGATTCACTTCATTTTCCAGAAATCTTCAGACTAAGAAAATAACTGGACTATTTACAAATATTTTAGAACATTCACCCAAGTAGTCAAGCCCAGTACTTGAATTATATTTCCTGTCCCTACTTTTCAAAGCAAAAGCAGCTGTTCAAGGTGTAGATTGAGCAATCACACTATTTCCAGCACCACTAAAGCAAAGACTTATGTATGTGCTAGTATCTAAACAGTCTTTTTATTCCCAGACACTGGCTCAGATCCACACATTTAATGTGTGTGCTGATTTTAAAATCTATAAAGCCTTGTGAGACTACATAAGAAAGATGCCAAACAATATCATTCACTAGAATATTAGAAAGCTACATTGCAGAAAAACTCTCTCCAAATATATCTGCTGTTCTTCAATTCTGTCCACAGAAGCAAAAGCAGCTCAGTACAGAAAAGCACATAGAAACTGCTAGCAGGGGGAAATTTATTTTCTCTGCAAACACACACCAGAGTCAACATAAAAGTAGGAGTAACTCCCCCAGTGACAAAGCTGAGAGTTGACACTTAATTAGAAAGCTGTCTCTCTTAGCCTAAGTAGCAGACAACAAGACTGTTGTCAAACAGCTGATAGGTGGGGGCAGAGGGCTTTTGGGAAGCTTAACAAGTATGTACATTTTGTCTAAGCCCAGGTCAGCATAAATAGACTTCTGTCCTATAAGTGATCAGAGTAACATACAATCTTGGAGTCTGTGCGAAATGTTCAACAGAGAACTCTCCTCCTCTCTCTTTTCCACAAAACAAACAGCTCCAAGGTGGTCACAAAGAGTGCATCTACACTGCACCTTAGGTCAAAAGAAGATACAGGCAGTCCCCGGGTTACGTACAAGATAGGGACTGTAGGTTTGTTCTTAAGTTGAATCTGTATGTAAGTCGGAACTGGCGTCCAGATTCAGACACTGCTGAAACTGACCGCCAGTTCTGACTTACATACAGAATCAACTTAAGAACCCCAGGCGTCCCCAAGTCAGCTGCTGCTGAAACTGATCAGCAGCTGATTCCAGGAAGCCCGGGGCAGAGCAACTCTGCCTGGGGCTTCCTGTAGTCAGCGCTGGTCAGTTTCAGCAGAAGCTGACTTGGGGACACCTGGGGCAGAGCAGCTGGGGTGCTGCTGGGTTGCTCCAGTAGCGCAGCTCCTGGGTGCTACTGGACTAACCTAGCAGCACCCCATCTGCTCTGCCCCGCCCCAGGCGTCCTGATTCAGCCGCTGCTGAAACTGACCAGCAGCGGCTGAATCAGGACCTGGGGCAGAGCAGCTGGGGTGCTGCCGGGTTGGTCCAGTAGTGCCCAGAGCGGGCGCTGCAGGACCAATCGGCAGCGCCCCAGCTGCTCTGCCCCAGAGTCCAAAACAAAAGCCTGGTCTGCTGCGGGGGGGGGGGGAGGGGGAGCACACTAGCTGCCTCTCCCCCCCCCCCAGCAGACCAGGGACACGGGGAGCAGAGCCTCTGAGGCTTTGCTCTGGCAAAGCCTCAGAGGCGAGGGACCCCGCCCCGGCTGCGGCTTCAGTCCGGGAGCCTGTGGTCTGCTGGGGACGGTCCCCAGCAGACCAGGGGCACCAGAGCAGCTTACCAACGGGGCTTTCTGGCCCTGACTTCCGGGGCGAGAAAGCCCCGTTCGTAAGTGCGGATCCGACGTAAGTCGGATCCGCGTAAGTCGGGGACTGCCTGTACACAATTTGAGCAATGGAAATTGCGTAGCTTATTTTGAGTCAATTTTGAAATAGCTCATTTCAAAATTTGTCTACACGGCATTTATTTCAAAATAAATCGCTATTCCAAAACAGCCCTCACACCTCATGGAATGCAGTTTACAGGGACATCAGAATAGCAAAATAATGGGTGCACTCAAAATTTCAAAAGAACAGGCACGCTCAAAAGATGCAGAATAGCTGTTTTGGGATACCTCCAGTATCCTGAAATAGCACTACAGTGTAGACGTAGCCCAACAGTGCTTAACAGGAACAGGAAAAAAATGTCCTTTAATGACTGTCTTAGAATCACAGAACTGGAAGAGACCTCAGGAGGTTATTGAGTCCAGCTAAAATCATCCCAGCCAGGTCTTTGTCAAGCTGGGTCTCAGTCCATTTAGTCTAATACATCAGAGGGCCCAGAATTACTGCATTTCTTATTCATCTAACCCAAAGTGAATTTGATTTTTACATTTAATTTAGGAACTCAGTTAAACAGAGCAATTGTTCTCTTCAGTTGCTCTATTCACTTAAAACTACTAAGACCATGTAGGAGCTTGATTATGCCATTCTCTCTGTATTGTCAGAGTTGCAGACCAAGAGACTAAATAGCATTAGGCAGCTGAAGATGGAACAGCAGGAGTAAATATGTCTGCCTCCGTCATACAACACTCAGATCACAAAGGGATATGACAACAGAGTTATTTAAATAGGGAACATGCTGAGTAGTGCCTGTGCTTTGGACTGAAGCTGTCAGGCAGCTGTCTTGACACAAGGATTGCAGTTAGAACTAGAGCGGAGTTGGAGGAACTGCAACAGAACCATATTTCATTGTTATATGCATTTCACTCAAAATCAAAAACACTCAGAATCTGGGTTTATTTTGTTGGAATTTCAGTTTGGACAAAAATCAGAGGAAAGAAGTATCAGTGTCCACATGTGACAGTGAAAGGTTTTTATTTTCATCTGGAAAGAGCATTTATTTTGGGGGACATTTTTATGTTGCACTGTATTATAAATGAATACACTGAAAATAAAACTAAACATTTTGATTTATTTTCAGTGAAAGGTTTAGCCCCAGACTTTTCCTTCAAGGAAAATCTGTACATCTTCAGGTTGTGCTCCAAATCAAACAAAGACACATTTCAAAATCTCAGTATTCTTCAAGAAATGGAACTTTTGTCCTCTGTGTAGGTCTAGTTAGAACCCTCTCTGTTTTAAAGGACTTGCTATGTTATAATTGACCTAATTTAACTAGTATTACACCTACCCTCCACAGGAACTTGAAGGCATTCTTCAAGAATAGTAGAAATTAAAGTGATAGGCTTGGAACTCATGACAGAAGAAATCAGAACAATTAGGATGGCTAGTCCACAGCTACAGAACTTTTCTCCCATTAAACCCATTATAATCATCATAAATTGTACTGCCTTCAAGGGCAAATCCATACAAAAAACACCACCTTAGTTTTATGTCTTTAGCTTTTCTACAACATTTTTTTATTTAAAATGTACATGTATCTTACATGTTTGCTCCAGAAACAAAAATCACTTTATAACAATTAGGCTATTCAGTGTTTTTAACAATTGCAAGTTGCTGCTAAACTACCCTGAGGTGAGAAAAATACAGGTACCACAGAGAGAGAGGAAAAAATAATTAACCAATTTGTTCTGAGTGCAATTCAAGATGCTGATTTGGATTTATTAAAGTATGCCTCGTTAGGGTCCAATCTGCATCAAACATCTCCAACCTGGTACAACAACCTGCTAGCCAAGATGAGTAGGACCCACTCCTGAATAGCAAATCCATTAACCCATCTGTTACATATAAGGGAAAATATGTAATGCCAGCAGCAGCTCAGAAAAGTGATAATAAACTACTCCAAGTAAGTCAATTTTACCAAATTATATCCCTTAGTGGCCTCACAAGGAAGAAAATGCTTCTAGGGAAGGCTAACTGATCAGGAAACCCTTCCTCCCTTATGTAGCGCCCCCTCTCCACCTGGTTACCTTCTTTTAAAGCCAATCTCCTTTCAGGTTTGGATGGATAGGTCTGGGTTCTTCTGGATCCCGCCACCCACTCAATTTTATTCTTTCTGATTGATGTACTTGGCAGTGCCTCCAGCCCCCCCCCCCCCCCCCCACTCCTTCCTAGCAGGGTCACCAGGGCAGCTTGGGAGGAAAATTCTAGCCCAGGATAATCCCCACATATTTGCCAGATAGTTGGAGACTCCCAGAAAATAACAAACACATACACTATAATAAACACAATTATATTAAACAGGAGACAATTATAACAGCACAGGGTAAAACACTATTTTCAGGGTCACCGGTGCCCAGCAACTGTGAGGTTAGTGTCCCATTGCTACGCGTACTTTGTTGGGGCCCTTGATGACTGCTGACCACACAATCCTTCTCTGCAGTGGTTTAGCAGTGGGGCTGACTAGGTCCAGTACAGCCCAAAGGACTCACACATGGGAGAAGGCAGTAAATCCCTCCACAGTTTAATATGCTGCAGGTAATAAAATCCCCAAACAAATTCCCTGACTTACTAACTAAAAACTGGTGCACTCACACACTCCACGAATGACCTCAGGCTGAGAGATGACTCGTCTCTGCAAAGGGCTGCTCTCTTCTCACAGGGGTCCTCTTCAGGCAGGAACCAGGCTGCTTCGGTCCCAGGATTTCCCCTCCCCGCGGAGGGGTGCAGGGCTCAAGATGCAGACCCCACAACTGCACCACAATTCAAACTACAGCCTCCCCCCCAGCATGCAGACCCACCCAGCAGGCAGCAGCCCTGAACTGGCTGCTAGAGCAGAGCTGACCATGCGGTGACTGGTCTCACCTGGGGAGCCGGAGCCAACTCAGCCTGGCGGGGGAAACCTCCCAGCAAACTCCACAACTGGAATCAACAGGGGAGACACAAACCCAGCGGAGGGATCCTGCCTTCAGGTCCCTAGAGGCCAGTTCTCAGGGGGACCCTGCATGCAGGCCTGGGGCTTACTAGCTCCCACACAGCCAGCCTCCCCTTGCCCTGCTGGCTCCAGACTCCCCCAACAATGGTCTCTCCTTCCCCCTGGGAGGGGCATCTCACTCCCCGTGGGTTGCTGGCAGACTCTGGCCCTGGTAGGGAGGGGGAGCCAAGGCAAACTCAGAGCCTCTCCCTGAGCTGCCAGCAGACAAGGCCCCGGGAATCCAAGCAATCTCCTTGGGGGTTACACTTATGTTGTCATTTTAGCAAGAAGATTTCCCCTCCTCCTTGCACTTTAAGGCCCTGCCTTAGAGGCTTCTTCTTTGACTTTGCAGAGAGTGAACGGCAATGCCTACCCCAGTCCACACTCAGCCAGTATGGAAGGCACTGAATGGCACTGGTCAGTCTCTCTCCCAGGAATCCAACCTGGATTTGGCAATTATGCGTGCCAACCAACACTAAGGCATAGGGTCAGTCAGCTTCCCAGCTTTTTAAAATAAGATCATGCATTTAATGCCTAACACTAGAAGTATTTGCACCACGTTACTGTATGTTTCCTACACTAACACAATGGCTGTCTAACTAGCCAGTTTTTCTGGAAAATCAGCCGCTTTTCCGGAAAAACTTGCCAGCTGTCTACAGCGGCGGATATAGGGCAGGGTGAGCGGGGCGGCTGCCCAGGGCCCTGCGCTTCAATAGGCCCCGTGCCAGCACCGGTGTTTTTAGATGACATCACATCTCTCACCCACTTCCCTGGGAAGCCAGCCTCCCGCCACGTTTGTGCTAGGTTAAGAGCGAAGCTGAAGCGCAGACACAGCCTCCGGGGTCAACTGCCTCTTTCTCTCTCACAAACACAGGCTCCCCTCCCAGGTTGCCAGTTCAACTTGCAAGAGAGCGCGAGGGGAGCAAGGGTCTCATGTGGAGCGTGAGAGAACACACCGCCTGCCTGTGTGTGGCTCATCACAGCTACCCCGGGGCGGATGGCTGCTGGGATCTAGAACGACATCCCCCCCCCACTCACACTCACACACACACACACACACACACACACACACACACACACAGAGAGAGAGAGAGAGAGAGAGAGAGAGATCAGGCCACCTGAAGACACCCGAATGCAGGGCCATCACCCCTCCCCAGTTCGCTCTGTCGCGCCCCACCACTGCCCTGCGCGCTGCGCGTTTCGGAGAGTGGCAGCACTGGAGGGGGTGTTGCGATGCAGCTCATCACCGTGGCCAGGAGAGCGGGGGGGCCAAGGAGCAGCAACGCGCCTATTTTTAAGCAGCCGAAAGCTCCCCAAAGCGCCCGTCCCGGCGGTTTTGGGTTACCCGGGTTATAAACACGAGACACTGTCGAGGGGGGAGGGAGCCCCCGGTGCCCAGAGCAGAGCCCCAGGACGGGGGGGGGGGGGGCGGCCAGTGGCACTTACTGCAGCGTCTGTGCTCAGCCCTCAGAGCCCCAGCAGCAGGCAGCAGGCAGCCAAGCGGCTGCAGCCACGCGGCACTGCCATAGCCCGGCCAGGGCTGAGTGTGGAGCGAGCCCCCTTGTGGCGGCCCTTTCCCCTCTGCTCCGCCGGGCAAACTTCTCCCGACTTCACTTCTCCCGGCCCTATTTTGCCCCCAAAAAGGCAGGCGGGCGGTATCACTCTAACCTCGCCGGGCTAATGGGCAACCTGGAGAGAGGCCTGTCCTGGGGCAGGCTGCTGAGAGCCCCTGGCAGGTTAGCTTTGCTCTAGCAAGGGTTTCTCCAGGGGCGGATGCTTGTCCAAGCCCGCCTAGGATCACAAGATATGAGGGTCAAAACGGCAGCCTGGCTACTCTGTTTCAGCCAAAGTTACAATATAATTAAATAAACATTTGTAATTATTAATGCAGAATTTTGTTTAACAATGAATTACAATATAATTAAAATAAAAATAATCCAACTAAATTAAGTTTCTATCAAATTTATCCAATTCACATTTAGTATGATAATAGCCTTCAATCTGCGCATTTGACGCTTGTTTTCTATTTTTTCTCCAAAGGGGGCCCCACAAAATTGTGTTGCCCTGGGCCCCGCAAAACTCTCATCCGCCACTGGCTGTCTACACTGGCTGCTTGAATTTCCGCAAAAGCACTGACTTCCTACTACAAGCAGTCCCCGACTTACGTGGATCCGACTTACGTCGGATCCCTAGATACAAACGGGGCTTTTCTCGCCGCGGAGGACTCGGTCGGCAGACCGCCCAGACGTGCTGCG
Source organism: Pelodiscus sinensis (assembly GCF_049634645.1). NCBI lineage: Eukaryota > Metazoa > Chordata > Testudines > Trionychidae > Pelodiscus > Pelodiscus sinensis. The sequence goes on along the minus strand of NC_134724.1, from coordinate 45,416,103 downwards.
GTCCCACCGCCCGCATCCTCCGTGGCGAGAAAAGCCGCTCCGAGTCTCCCTAGTCTGCCGCGGCTTTGCTCCGTGTCTCCCTAGTCTGCTGGGGGGGAGGGGGAGGAGACAGGGAGACCAGGGAGACGCGGAGCGGCTTTTCTCACCACAGAGGATGCGGGCGGCAGGACCGCCCGCATCCTCCACGGCAAGAAAATCCTGGTCTGCTGGGGAGGGGGGCACTAGCTGCACCCCGCCCCCCTCCCCAGCAGACCAAGGAGACGTGGGCAGCAGAGGCTTTGCTCCGCGTCTCGCTGGTCTGCTGGGGGGGGGGGGGCGCAGCTAGTGCACCCCCCCAGCAGACCAGGGATTTCTCGCCAATGCCTGGGGTAGAGCAGCTGGGGTGCCGCCAGGTTGGTCCCCGCAGCACCGAGGTGCGGCGCTGTAGGGACCTACCCAGCAGCGCCCCAGCTGCTCTGTCCCAGGCGTCCATATTCAGGTGCTGTTGAAACTGATCAGCGGCTGATTGCAGAAAGCCCGGGGCAGAGCAGCTTTGCCTAGGGCTTCCTGTAGTCAGCCACTGGTCAGTTTCAACAGTGGCTGAATCTGGACACCAGTTCCGAATTGCATACAAATTCAACTTAAGAACAAACCTACAGTCCCTATCTTGTACGTAACCCGGGGACTGCCTGTATAAGAAATCAGTGCTTCTTGCAGAAATACTATTTTGCTCCCGTTCAGGCAAAAGTCCCTTTTGTGCAAAGCTTTTGCACAAAAGGGCCGGTGTAGACAGCTCAGATTTGTTTTCCACAAAAAAGCCCTGATCGCGAAAATGGCGATCGGAGCTTTTTTGCGCAAAAGAGCATCTGGATTGGCACGGACGCTTTTCCACAAAATGTGCTTTTACAGAAAAGCATCCATGCCAATCTAGACACTCCGTTCTGAAAATGCTTTTAATAGAAAACGTTTCCGTTAAAAGCATTTCCGGAAAATCATGCCAATCTAGACGCAGCCAATATGTATTACTTCTAATGATACAAAACCTGAATTTCTGTCACTTACCTTTCTGTGTTCAATCGACTCCTGCGGGATGACCAGCTGAATTCCTAATACCACTATGGAACTGAGAAGTCTGCAAGAAAATAAATAATACACTGAACATGTATTTATTGTGAATAATCACTGAGCCATGCTACTTACCCCAGCTTGTGCTACACAAGCTTAGGCACTTAAATAACTTTACTGACATGAGTATTCTCACATGCAACAACACTCCTTGGACCGTTAAACATGAGTTTCTGCAGCATTCATGATTGGGCATTCACACATGCATGCCCTTATTAAAAGCAAAAAAATAAATAAAACTTGCTAGCATAGTAATAAAAGAGGGTAGTACTGGGTAAGCCCCACAAACACACACACACACACACACACACACACACACAGATACACACACACTTTACTACTACAAACCATATCCCATGTTATGCTTGAAGGAAGATGACAGTTAACATTTCCAGAAGTGTTCCATTAAGTCTGTGCACTGCCATTTTTGGTTGCCCAACAGATATATTTTCCCTGATTTTCAAAAGTGTGAAGGAAAATTTGACTGTAAACATGCAGAATCAAATCTCAGCTCCTATTTCTCTCCCCCTCCTCCCATTTGGTTGTGTAAAATAGCATTGAGGAAGCACTGAACATGCACAGAACTTCTATGACTGCAAGAGAGCAGGTTCCTCTGCAGTCAGCTGTGGAGATTAACTAGACTTCATAGCACAAGAGTGCAGAGCAGCAAAACACAGCTCATCGATCACAGTCTCTAGAGCAGGGTTTCCCAACCTACGGGTCTCCAATACATTTCAAAAGGGTCGCCAAGTGTCTCCCCAGATGGCTCTGTCCCCCCTTCCTCCCCCTGTTTTTGAATTGCCTTGGGTCACCAAATCTTCCTGAATTGTCAAAATGGTCCCATCTGGAAAATGTTGGGAACCACTGCTCTAGAGTCTCTCACCATGCCCAGGTGCCCAATACATGGTTCAATGTTTGAGCCACATTCCCCCTGCCACTCTCCTTCAATGGCATGTCAACAAAGAGACAGAGTACCAGGATTTGCAGTTGGCATCTGGGCAACCTCTGCTCCTCTCTGGCCTTTCTTCCACCACCAAATAAGTGCTGACCCACCATCAATAAGGGGCTTCTGTCACATCTATATGGGTCCAAATCCACCTCAGTGCGGGGCCACATTTTTAGCCCTGCTACCAGCTATTTTGTGCCATTCAAAAGGCTGCAATAAAGAGGTTGCTGGTCAGAGGTACGCCTGTTTTACCTCATACGTTTCTGTGATGGGGCTCGGTGCAGGGGTGCAATGCAAGCAACTGAGAAGGTAGGTCACTGCCTGCCTGGTAAACCTGGGTGCTTCACAATACTTTGCTGCTCTAGCTCCCAACCTAGGCCACACGCAACCAGGCTACAAGCACGAGGGTCACTCCCTAACTGTGTATAGATGCAGCCCTGGTCCAGCAGACTCTAGCCCCAACGGCCTTGGTTACAGCCAGCAAGATGACCCCAGCAAACTCGCAGTCCCAAGTTTTCCAGACACAGTGTGCTCTGTAATGTCCAGCTTGCTCCTGAGCAGCTCAGAGAAATAAGATCCATTTGTTCCTCTAAAAGGTACAAAACCTACCAGCTTGCAACACTGAATTAAAGTGAATGTTAACTCATTAAATCCAGCACTGGTAATTTAAATTAATGATAAAACAAATGTGTTAACAAAAGATTAAAGGATTTTAAGGGAATTCAAGTATAAAAGAAGAGTGAAATTTGTTATTAAGTATTAAGCAGCACCAGCGGATCCAGCTGAAGTTAGAGCTTCATAGCAGTAGGCTCTGCATATGACAGTGGTTTTCACACTTGTTTTTTCTCATGACCCAGTCGAAGAAAATTATTGATGCCCACAACCCAACATAATTTAAATAGAGTGTGGGTTCTGGGGCAGGGCTGAGGAGGAGAGCTTTGAGTGTAGGAGCAGGCTCCAGCTCCGGGTGGGGCTCAGGCCTAGGGCTTACCTTGACTGGCTCCTGGTCAGCGGTGCAGCAGGGTTGCTAAGGCAGCTTCCTGCCTATCCTGGCACCACAAACCATGCTGTGCCCCAGAAGCAGCCAGCAGCAGGTTCCAGCCAATAAGAGTGCAGAGCTAGTGCTCAGGGCAGGGGCAGTCCATGGAGCCCTGTGCACCCCACCCCCAGACACACCTAGGAACTGAACTTGTTGCCAGCCACTTGTGGGACACAGTGCAGTTTGCGGTGCCAAGACAGGCAGGTAGCCTGCCTTAGCATCCCCACTGGTTACCTGATCACCTTGCAGCAATGAGACCCAGGGCCTGACATTCAGTGACCCAGTACTGGGTCACAACCTGTAGTTTGAAAACCACTGGCATATGCAGTAAGCGACAGCTCCCAACCTAAACAGCATGCAAACCAAGGACAAAGGGGCTGGGGAAGGGGCAAACAGAGGCATAAAGAGGCAGGAGTAATTTGCCCAAGGTTACATAAATAAAAAGTAGAACTTGGAGATAGATCTCAAAGATCTTCCAGCTCCCATCCTATGCAGTCCTGTGTCCTAACCACAGAACGGACTGCCTCCAAGTGTATCTTGCAATTCGGGAATCACATATGCTTTTCTCTGTGGCCATGTTATTTCTTTCATAGTGCCCCATTTCAATGCATTTTTAATGGAAATATGAAAACTCCTTGCTAGTAAACAAATCACAGATTCCCCTTTCCCCAGCAGCTTCACATTATATGATTCCATAACAGTTCTGGAACATCTGATTTGCTCCAGTTGAATACCAACTTTACTTCTTTTCCAAAGGTCTTCACCTTCTGTCTGGCTTCCACTCCCCGTCTTCCCTCAGAGGGTGCAATAGGAAGTTCAGCATTTGCATAGGGAAACAAACTTTCCGGAACAGCAAGAAGCCAGACTCTGTCAATGGGCAGCACGTTTCTATGAATCAATTTTAATAAAACCCTGCATGAGGGTGGCAGTTCTGAAGTGAGTGAGGCCTGTAATCTTCAAAGCAAAATTACTTAGCAGATTAAAAGTTCCCACTTTAAAACTAAACTCCTTAGCATGTGTGTGATAACTCTGTGCCAAGCTTTGCCTGACCCTTCTCTAAAAAGGCTGCATTGTAACCCCCATGTGTGAGCACATGTGCACAGGGACAACGAGCGTAGTTTATAGTTTGTCTCTGTGTATGTGCTTGGGTCTGCCAGAACCATTTGTTATCAACCTACTGTTTTAAGCACATAGGAAATCTGGCAGGAATACTTAAGCCTTCCTGAGGAAAGCCTCTGGACTGACTGAGGCTTGTGATTTTAATAAAAAAAAAATCATGTTATTTCACTTTAAGGGTTGACTTTGGCTGCTTCTCTGGAGTTGGCAATTTTATTTATTGTGCTTGACTAGTGCTAGGTTCTCTAAACCAGCAGTTCTCAGCTGGGGTTTGCAGCCCCCTGGGAGTCTGTGAGGGTATGTCTACACTACAAAGTTAATTCGAACTAAAAGACGTTAGTTCGAATTAACTTTCATAGGCGCTACACTAGCGCTCCGCTAGTTCGAACTTAATTCGAACTAACAGAGCGCTTAATTCGAACTAGGAAAACCTCATTTCACGAGGACTAAGCCTAGTTCAAACTTACTAGTTCGAATTAAGGGGTGTGTAGCTCCTTAATTCGAACTAGTGGGAGGCTAGCTTTCCCTGGTGGCCACTCTGGCCAACACCAGGGAAACTCTATTGCCCCCCTCCCGGCCCCGGACCCCTTAAAGGAGCACAGGCTGGCTACGGTGCCAGTGCCAGGTGCAAGCCTGCCAGCACCCAGCCAGCAGACCCTGCACCTGGCACGGCTCGAGCCAGCCACCCGATGCCCCCCAGCCCTCCCCCTCTTCCCGGGACCAGGCTGGCGGCTCCCGGGAGCTTGCCCGGGACCGCAAGAGGCGGGCACCCGCCTGGTCCAGTGCAGACATCGTGGACCTTGTCCACGACCTCCACACTAGGCACAGGAAAGTGGCCGTCTAGGGCAGGAGAGCTGCCAGCCTGGCCACCCAAGAGCAGGTGTGCATGAAAATCAAGGGGGTCCACTGAGACCCCCGACCCTGAGCTTACAATGGCCGGACTGGGTCAGACCAAAGGTCCATCTAGCCCAGTAGCCTGTCTGCCGACAGTGGCCGACCCTGGAGGGGATGGACTGAAGACAGTGACCAAACCATTTGTCTTCTGCCATCCCTCTCCGGCCTTCCACAAACTTTGGGCAGGGACACCACTTCTACCCCCTGGCTAATAGCACTCCATGGACGCAACCTCCATCATTTTATCTCAATTCTCTTTAAACTCTGTTCTAGTTCTAGCCTTCACAGCCTCCTGCAGCAAGGAGTTCCACAGGTTGACTCTTTGCTTTGTGAAGAACAACTTCGTGTTACTAGTCTGAAGCCTGCTACCCATTCCTTTCCTTTGGTGTCCTCTAGTCCTTCTATTATGGGAACTAATGAAGAACTTTTCTTGATACACCCTCTCCACCCCACTCATGCTTTTATAGACCTCTATCCTACCCCCCCTCAGTCTCCTCTTTTCTAAACTGAAAAGTCCCAGTCTCTTTAGCCTCTCTTCATATGGGACCTCTTCCAAACCTCTGATCATTTTAGTTGCCCTCCCCTCTCCCACCCTCTCTATTCCCCTTTCCCACCTCCTTTTCCCAGTCTCCCCGAGTTTTGTTCAATAAAGAGAGATTCTATTTTTGACCACACGTTTTCTTTATTTTGTACATCAAGAAGGGGGGCTAGTGAAGGGTAAGTGGAAGGAGGTGAGGGACGAATGGGGTACGAGCCCCCGATGGGGAGGACTGGGCTGGCTCTGCGGGCTTCTGGGGGTGGAAGCTCTCCTGCAGCCCCCCAATTGCCCCCTCTCCCCAGATGGCAGCCTGCGGCAAATGCAGCCGGTCTGATGGCCGAGTGGTGTGATGTGCCCAATGTGGGCACTCAGGGCACTCCAAGCCAGGACTGCTTTGCAAGCGAGGTACCCCTGAGAACTGTCTGTCCGGGGTGGGGGGCGGGTCCCTTTAAGCACAGCCCTTGGCTAGCCTGAGACTGCAGCTCCACGCTCTAAGTCCTCATCTGATTCCCTGCCGGCACTGCTTCCGGCCATCCTTAACCCCGGTTCAGGGTCCACTTAATGTGGACATGCTAGTTCGAATTAGCAAAACGCTAATTCAAACTAGTTTTTTAGTCTGGATCCATTAGTTCGAATTAGCTTAGTTCGAATTAGCACTGTAGTGTAGACATACCCTGAGACCCTTAAGAGGAGCCACAGAGCCTGCCGCTGAAACCTGATGCCATGAGCTCCCACTCACAGCCAAGAGCAGCACGCAGCTGGTGCCCTGAGCTCCCTCCTCCCTGCAGGTGGGAGTGGTGGGTCCGGAACTCTGACATAGGCAGAAGCCTTCAGCCCATGGGCAGAGTTAAGGGGGCACAATAGTATCCCTTCCCCGCCCCAGACTTCAGTACTTTATTCAGAAAGAGACAGGCCTGGGGTCAGTTCCTCTCCTACCACCAGCTACTCTTCCCCACACCTCCTCAAGTCCTTTCTCTGGCCAGTTCTTGGGTGGAAAGTCACAGCTAGGCAGTGCAGGGAAGCCACTCCTTTTGCTGGAGCTGCCGTGGAAGGAGCAGCTGTGGCATTCCCAGGTCTGCTGCTGGTGCCCAAGGTTTTGGCTGCTCCTCAGCTCCCAGCCCCCTTCGACTGTTCATGCAGCCGGTCAGAGCTGCACAGGTGGCTCTGGATCTAGCAGAGCCCTAGGGAAGTAGTCACCAGCACACAGCTCCAGACTGGTAGGTGTCCTGCTGAAGTGAGACAGCAGGTGGGGCTGGCTCGCTCTCTCTCTGGACCCTGCTGGCTCTTGCTCCCCACCCAAATAGAAGTCAAATTATGCCTATGCCCAAGAGCTCCCACCTCAACCTTGAGCCCTACATCCCTCTCTCCTGATGGGCCCTGAAGATTTTTTAGTATATCGGGGAGGGAGCTCAAAGGAAAAGTTTGAGTACCCCTTTGCTAAACTACAAACATTGGTTTATCCTGCTCTGATGATTTGTTATAGACATTCTAAATATGTGGCAAAGCAAAAAAAAAAAAAAGGAGTACACATCAAAATTAGGCACAACATGCAAAGCGGAGTATGTAAGGATCTATCATATGTCAAACCAAAACATCCCGGTAGAAAATACAGCAAAATATTCAGTGATACTTTCTTGTAATGGCAATGCCACTTTTTTTTAAAGACAATGTTATTAACACACACAAAAATCTATGACTGGGATGGTTTCTGGCTGAAGACAAGACTGCTCTTACCTGGAGAGAAATGCCAAAAGGGTTTGTTGGCACCGTCCAAGAGCCTCTTCCCCACAGAAAACCCAAGGGGCGGAAAAACACGGATAAGGATTCCTCAGTGAGTTTCTCCCGTATTATTCATTATGGTGGGGGAGAGGGCTTATCTCCTCACAGTATAAGCTTTGAGGACACTGCCATCTCCTATGCTGCTAGCGGCCATGATCGTAGCGAGTGACTTCCTTGAGCATGGGGGCTCCAGGTTTGTCTATGTCCGGGGGGGGGAGGGGAGACAGGGTAAGCTGGGAGAAGTGTTCACAGAAAAAGTAGTACTGTTACAGACTGCAGTATATAGCAGATCCATTGCAGTGTAGAATTAGTGCAGCTAAAGGTTCAACACTGAAGCAGGTCTGGATGTGGGTCCAAAAGCTTGGGTCAAATTTGAAATTCATTAGAAAAGAGAAAGGGTAGGACCTGAGGTGTCACTTCCAGTCCATCTTCTCACAAATGAAAGGAAAACCACAATGCCCCAACTGTCATTCCTAACTAAGGGTACGTCTAGACAGCACCCTTCTATCGGAATAAGCTACACAACTGGCACTACGCAAATTGCGCAGCTTATTCCGAGTCTAAGTCGAAATAACTTATTTTGAAATTTGGTACTGTGTAGACAGAGCCAAATTTCAAAATAAGGCACTATTCCAACAAATCCCGTAACCCTCGTGGATGCCAGAATAGTGCACCTGCTATTTCATGAAATAGCAGGCGCTTTTAAAGACACGGTGTTGCTATTTTGGGATACATGAATATGAAGGCAAATCATTCCAAGAGCCTATAACTTTAATGCATACACTGCATGTCAACATGTAAGAATACAGTTTTTGAAAGTTTCAGAGGGATAGCCAAGTTAGTCTGTCCAGGATAAACTTAAAAAACAACAAAAAGTTTGGTAGCCCGTTAAAGACTAACAAAACATGCAGATGGTATCATGAGCTTTCCTGGGCACAGCCCACTTCTTCAGGCATTTATTATAAATAGGAGTCATTAGAGCTCATCAAAACTGGTATTAAAAATGCTGCAAATTACAAGAAATCTCACAAACACACTGACACAAGGTGAAGAGAAGTCTTGTTGGAACAGGATCAAGACACTGAGGGAACAGCTAGACTACAAGAGTTTTTCCAGGATACCGTAGGTCTAGGGACGCATTGCTCTTCCGCTTTTTTTTCCGGGAAGAGCAAATGCACTCTTTCGGAAGCCCCTGTATTCCTCATTCTAGACGGGCCAAATGTCGGAAAAGCCCCTTCCGACAAAAGGATCGAAAAAAGCTGCAGTCTAGCTGTACCTTAGGAATTTTCCAATTTTTTACCTCTCCTCCCAAAAATCACTACCCTTTCCTGATTGTTGTTCTTAACCATTTGGAGTGGACTTTGCACTAAGCTACTAATGGCCCAAACAATTAAAATGATGCTTGCTTGAAAAGTCTGCAGATATACAGTCAAATCAGCACTTAATCAAAAGAGTGGCAGAAGCGTAAGAAGTCATTAAAAATGTTATTGTACAACTTACCTCAAAGGTACTATTAAGCTGTCTACCATGATCCTTGAATATGAAGCCCTTCTGAGGCGAACAAATGTCCTTCAGTATGTTAGCACTTAATGCAGATTACACACAAATCCTACAGAAAGAGAAAAAAAAATAAATGTCTGTCAATAATTACTCATTACTTGCCAGGATGCCTATGAAACTAGAGTTGGGCCCCAACCAACCTGCTGTAGCTCAACTCCTATGGACATTGCAGCAGTTTAAAGTCTACACCTATTAAGCATACCACTTCAATTTGTGCTTAAATTTAAGCATATATTCACTCAAGGAATGGACAGCCAAGTGACTGTCCATCTAAGAAAGTATGCATAACCACTGTTAAAAGGTTCAGTACTTGCCTTTTTATTTCACGCCTCTATTAGGACACTCTGATGCCTTCAGAGTGAGCCTCACAAGTCAAGAGTTCAGGTCAATTAATTTTTAGGATATGACAGATTTTGAGAAGGATTTACAAATGTTAATACCAATAATCTTTCTAAGCATTCAGGTGCACAATGCAGCAGATAAGACTCCTCTATGGTACAGTCAAAATGCAAGATCCAAAACATCCTCTCTGAATTCATCACACATTTCTATGGCCCCATTACCATGGTTGTCAGAGCACCTCACAGTTTTGAACGTATTTATGCTCACAACTCCCCTGTGAGGTAGGGGAGTGATATCAACCCCACATTACAGATGCAGAGAAATCAAGGCACAGAAAGGCTAAGTGACTTGTACATACTCACACCAGAAGTCTGTGGCAGAGTAGGGAATTGAGCCCAGGTCACAAAAGTTCCTTAACCTTGGACCTTCGTCTCCTAATTATAGAGCATTTTACATTTGGGATTTTTCATTTTGCAAACACATACTTGAATTATGTTGGCCCATTATATCATGTCCCTAAGTTCTGAATATTAGGAACACTGGGGATTCTTTGTCTGGTACTCAAAATACTGAGAGTCCAATAGCCATAGTGGGATTTTGAAATATGAATGAGACTGTAAAAAATCTGCTTCAGAGGAGCTCAGTTTAGATCTTAGGGGGGAAGGGGAAGCATCATCTCTACATTTAACTTCATGTTTGGATTGAACCTGTATCTCTGAATCTCAGAGCTGGATTAAGCTCTGTCTGTGTTTTGCCACTGATAAGTAGCTGCGTGTTGAAATGTGATGCACTGAACAGAAACATTAGAGCCCTGCTGTTCAAAGATAAACTAGCCACTTCTGTCAGCTAGCCAGAATTAAAAGCTGGCTAGAGAAAGTCAAGGTTTATGAGAATTTTTTAATAATGGATATAGTTATGTGCCCTATGCCAGAAATATGGATGGTTTATCGGTAACAGAACAAGCTGCACACTTCTTATAATCCAGGAGATTACCAAAGATCCATCTAAATGTATTTTTTTTTTAAATAATCACACAATTCACTTATGATACAAAAAAATCTCCCTTTCATAGTTTCTCTTACTCAAAGGTATTTAGGGGATTGGAGGGTTTAAAATACACTTAACTGGAACACAATGGGTAAGAGAATTGTTGTGCCAGATTGTTCAAAATATCTGAGCACAACAGGTGTCAACTCCTTATCAGGAAAACAGCATTTTGGTTTAGCAAAATCAACCTTTTCACACAGCTATTCCTTGGCCTGTGGGGGCACATTTAAACAGCAGAGCTGAAGCCGAAATAAACTACCCAACTTGACCTACGTCTATTGCGTAGCTTAATTCAAAATAGCTTATTTCAGCTTTTGGTGAGGTCTCCATAGCAGGAAGTCCGAGTTTGAGCATTCTTCCTCCGATTTCCCTTACTCCTTGTAAAATGAGGGTTACAGGAGTTACAGTAAGAAGTCCTCCAGCTCGATATTATTTCAACATCATGTCAAAATAACTGCTTGCTGTGTAGATACGGACTATGTTATTTTGGAATAACGTCAGTAGACATATCCTGGGAGACATACAATCAGTTCAAAATATGCCCTCTCCCAAGATTCAACTGTTCAGAAGTACACACATTTCTCTTGGAAAAGTGTGCAATACTTTGGGCCAGATCTTCAGCTCAAGTACAGGTTGAACCTTCTAAATCCATGAATCTCTGGTCCAACAATATCTGTGGTCCTGCCAGACCAGACACTGCGAACTTTCCAATTCTTCTCCTTTCTCCCTCCCCCAAAAAATCACTGCTCTTGCCTGACTGTCCTACTTAACCATTTGAACTGAAGCAGACCACAGATGTTGCCGGACCAGAGAGCCCTGCACCCGGGAGGGGAAGCTGGCCATGAGTCCAGCAGCCGGGAGCCCCACCAGCAGGGATGGCGGCAGCCAGGGGGCCTGTGACAGACTGCTGGCTAAGCCAGAGCTCTGCCACTGTAGTCTGGCTGAAGACTGATGGCCACAGCTGAGCAAGCACAGGCCTGAAGGGCTATTAGAAACAGCTGTGGGCCTCACTGGAAGAAGGCTATATAAGGCAAAGAAGGAAGCCAGGAGGGGGCAAGGAGGAGCTTCGGTGTGGCTGAGTGCACTCCTAGGCAGATGGAGGAGCTGGCTGAATTGACTGTAAGCTTTGTACATAGATAGTGGTGGGAACTAACAATAAAAGGATGGGTGACTGCACCAGAAGTGTCTCTGGCTGATTCGTGGACCAGGTGTCCCAAACCAAGGGGCCTGAGTGGGGACTCTGTCACAAGGCCCCAGCCCTGGGGAGCCCCAGCCAGGCAGGATAGCATCAGGGCCTTTGAGCCCCATCCTCAGGGAGCCCTGGATGGGTGGGGCAGCAGCAGAGGGTAGCAGCGACTGGGGAGCCCTGTCCCTGGGGAGCCTGGGCTCGACAGGGCAGAAACAGCAGTGGCTGGGGAGCTCTGTCCCCAAAGAGCCCCAGCCAGCCGATGCCAGCGGGGCCAGGGCTGGAGAGCAGTGGCAAAGGGGCAGGAGCACAGCCAGCCATAGGAAGGTACAGTGGGCTGGGAGAACGGTGGCAGGGGAACTCCACTGATCCAGCAAATTCCCTCCTTTGGATCCTCTCGGGTCCTAGATCAGGGAGGTCCGACCTGTAAGTCAGAGCGGATAGTGAATTTTCACCAGCTGAGGATCTGTGCAATAGTTTGGAACAGGCCTGCTCTCATTTAGGAGTCCAGCCAACCCTACACATGGCAATGGAATAGCTTTTTGAAAGATGATTTAGGAAGCTAACAGACAATTTTGAAAACAGTTAGGGAAACAAATCCCTCATTTCCTGCAATCTGGTACATCGCTATCAGAAATCCAGGGGCCAACTGTCTTTGATTTGTGATGCTAAACAGAAAGGTAGGGTAGGTATGTAGAATGGATTGTCACCAGTATGGTCTCAAAACAGAGCACTCAGATTTTCCGGTTTTATTTCCCCCCAAACATACGTTCTTCCTCCATTTATCTGCAGGATAATCTTCTCATGCCATGTGTTCCTTGAGTAAAGTTGTCCCTGTGGAATATTGCAATGGGATACAAACCCAGACATAAGAAATATGTATCTTCCTAGTACACTGCAAGTTACACCTCATTCTGAGTTGCAGAAAGACATTCTGGCAGAGACAGTGTTTCTGAGAAACTGGAAAAATACCTGTTTTTGAGGCTCTGCATAAGAAAAGTTCTAAGAATTCTCTTTAAATTCTGCCACTTTGCTTTTCCTTTTAATGTAGCTATATCTCCATAGGCTAGGCCAGGAGTGGGCAAATACCAGCCTATGAGCCAGAACCACTTCCCCCAAGGTTAGCCACTATATTTACCTGCGCCTATGCAGATACGAGCAATTGCAATTCATGTTGGCTGTGAATCACCATTGCTGGCCAATGAGAGTGTTGGAAGTGATGCTCCAGACTGTGCTGCTTCTTGTGGCTGCCATTGGCTGGGAACGGCAATCCACAGCCAACAGGAGCTGCAATTTCCCATACCTGCAAAGGAACAGTTAAATATAGTGGAGGTGGCCTGCCAGAGGCTAACCCTGGTGAACCGCTGCCATTTTATTACCCACCTTGTACTAGCCAGTGAGACAATTCCATGAAAAGCCTAGTTTTGACCATTAACTCACTGTCCTTCCCAAAACTCCTCTCATTGCCTTAAATTTCATGCGAGCCCTCTTCAAATAATGTCAATAATATATTGAGTACAATTTGTTAAAGCACCAAAGTGGTTTAGGAGCACGAGTCTTATTTTAAAAAGCACTTAGCTAAAGTCCCATTGAAAGTTAATGAGACTTAGGATTCTAAGTCACTTTTGAAACTGAAACTTAGGATCCTAAATATCTTATGCACTTAAATGATTCTTATCCATTATGTTTATAAACATAAAACTTGGAAAGCACGTCAGTCATTTGACCTCAATGAGATCCTGGGCATAAGACAATATTTTAGACGGCAAAACAGTTAACTTGAATCATATGCCATGAACTTTGAAATCTTCCATGAGCCTGATGAGGAGTTTGTAGCAACGTACACTTCAAGTACTTGTAAACTTCCCATTCACAAGAGCACGTCAACACGGCCATGTGCTTTTGCACAAGAGCATCCATGGCAGTGTGGTCACTCTCTTGCGCAAGAAAGCTCTGATAGCCATTTTAGCCATAGGGCTTTCTTACACAAGAAACCCCTGCCGCGCGTCCACACTGTCCTCTTGCACAAGAGCTCTTGCGCAAGACAGCTTACACTTGTTAGAAAAGAGTGTAGCTCTTGCGCAATAAGCCCTCTCATCACGCTTTATTGTAAATCTTCTTGCGCAAGGGCGGGCAGGCGGTCAGTGCGGATGCTCTGTGGAAGAGCAGCTGTTCTTGTGCAAGAACCCGCCAGTGTAGACATAGCTCAGGTGTGTCTAGGAAAGTCCTGACCTGCATCCCCACACCCACTAGAAAGTGCCTGTGAGACTGCCAGTGGGGAAAAGCACCTTTTCACAAGGTGTAGCATGAGGTCCTTGGAAGAACTCCCCATGCCACTCCCATCTTTCTCCCCCACCCAGCCAACTACACCTGGAGGGTGTTATGCCTGGTTGTGGCCTCTGAAGTTACCACCTCCCTCACAATGCAGTTTGGTTCCCCATTTCAGAGCCAAAATTTGGGCCCCAATATGTCAGAAAGCCGATTATACAATAATTGCAGATAACGTGCCCCCCAAAAGCAGTAGCTTTCACCCTTTCCAGACCAAGGAGCTTGGGTTGTTTACCTTAACCAAAAGAAGGCTGAGGGGAGACATGATTGCTCTCTTTAAATATATTAGAGGGATAAATACCAGGGAGGGAGAGGAATTATATAAGCTCAATATCAATGTGGACACAAGAACAAATGGATATAAACTGGCTAGTAGGAAGTTTAGACTCAAAATTAGACGAAGGTTTCTAGCCATTCAAGGAATGAAGTTCTGGAACAGCCTTCCAAGGGAAGGGGGCAAAAGACCTTATCTGGCTTTAGGATTAAGCTAGATGGGTTTATGAAGGGGATGGTTTGATGGGATAACATGATCTTGGCAACTAATTGACCTTTCACTATCGGTGGTAAATAGGCCAATGGTGGGATAGTAGGAGTTACTATAGAGAACTTTCTGGGTGTCTGGCTGGTGAGTCTTGCCCACACGCTCAGGGTTCAGCTGATCGCCATATTTGGGGTCGGGAAGGAATTTTCCTCCAGGGTAGATTGGCTGAGGCCCTGGAGGTTTTTCGCCTTCCTCTGTAGCATGTAGCTCTTGCTGGAGGATTCTCTGCATCTTGGGGTCTTTAAACCATCATTTGAGGACTTCAATATCTGAGATATAGGTGAGAGGATTATTTCAGGAGTGGGTGGGTGAGATTCTGTGGCCTGCATTGTGCAGGGGGTCAGACTAGATGATCATAATGGTCCCTTCTGACCTTAAACTCTGAAGTCTGAGACCATGTGCCCTCTGCAGGAGGCTGATTTGTGTTGTGTACCTCAAGTTTCACCTCACTTAAAGATAGGGTTGTTGATTAATCACCGTTCACTTAAAAAAATGCTTCCCACTGGCTGGTTCCCCAGCCCCGCTTCCCCGGACTTCCTCCTAGACAGCCTTGCTTTCTGCCTGCTGTTCCCCCTCCCCTCCCCCCTGCTCTGATCTCCCCTGGCCAGCTCCACTGCCCCTGCCCAGCCCTGCTTCCCACTGGCCAGTCCCGTCCCCCCCCCCGCCCCCATCTTCCCCCATCCCCCGCCAACCCTGGTTCCCACCAGCCTGTTCCTCCCCCACACTCCCCCCCCCACCTCCTCCCAGCCAGCCCCACTCCCCTCCCGGCGGGTCCCCCCCGCATCTGAGATCAAGTGTGTCCGGTATTTTTTTTTAAGCCACCTGGTTACCCTATCAATGACAGTTACAAAAGTGCCATGCAAAGGCCTGTGACAATTTTGTGAAAATGTTAATAAGAAGATGTAGAGTTATGTAAATGTAAACAAACTTGTTTGCCCTAGCGATTGGCTGAACAAGAAGCAAGACTGAATGGACTTGAAGGCTATAAAGTTTTACACTGTTTTATTTTGGAGTGCAGGTTTTTTAGTACATAATTCTACATTTGTAGTTCAACTTTCATGACAAAGAGATTGCACTAAAATAACTGTATTAGGTGAATTAAAAAAATACCATTTCTTTTGTTTTTTTACAGTACAAACACTTGTAATCAAAAATAAGTATAAAGTGAGAACTCTATACTTTTTATTCTGATGTTGTAATTGAAATCAATATAATTGAAAATGTAGAAAATATTCAAAATATTTAAATAAATGGTAGTCTATTATTGTTTAGCAATGTGACTAACCACAATTTATTAACTGCTAGATAGCCCTACTTACGAACTACTTGCTTACAATATCCAACATAAAAATACAAAAAAGTGTCACAGCATATTACTGAAAAATTGCTTACTTCCTCATTTTTAACATATAATTAAAATCAACTGGAATATAAATATTGTACTTACATTTCAGTGCATAGTATACAGAGCAGTATAAACAAGTCATTGTCTATATGAAGTTTTAGTTTGTACTGACTTTAATGCTTTTTATGTAGCCTGCTGTTAAACTAGGCAGCTGATATACCCCTCTGAAGACCTCTGCATACTTCTAGATGTATGCATACCTCTGGTTGAGAATCACTGCCCTAAAGGATAGCTGAGAACAGCAGTCACCAAGGACAGAATATACTTTGTACAAAAACTAATAAAGCCCTGGCACCACCTATCAAAGTTATACAAAGTATGTGGTACTCTACAGTACTAAATCATCATAATCACTTGAAGAAATCTGATGGGGCTCAGGAAGTTAAGAAAAGAGGGAGCTATTCTGGGAAGTCAACAGTAACCTAAAAACACAATGCCCAGAAGGATAATTAAGTTAAAAAAAGCTCCTCCTAAGAGAAGGTTTCAAAATATCCAGAAATCTAATTTATTAGATATCTTAACCTCTTAAATCTCATGGGAATTCTCACACAGAATTCTTCAACTGATTGGGCCCTCTGTTTATTATGAATAGATGGCATTTCACTTTCATAAACTTCCATGCAACCTTAGTCACTTTTTCATCAACCTAAACGTTTTTTACAGACTGTCATTTGCCATTATCTGTATAATTATCAACACAGAAACCTCTCTCTAATCTGTGTGTACACACGTGCAATAAGAAAGCTCATAAAACTATTTTCACCTGAAGCATGACGCTTCTGTCATCTAGATTTATACATAAACCCAGAATAGGTATGTGCTCTGTAACCTATTTTGTCTTGTTGGCTTAAATATATGGCAAGCTGAGCTACAGTTCCCCTTGATATTTATCTTTCTGGTTAGATTTGGGTATCTTGCCAGTTACTGACAATGGCTACTTGAAGCAGCTATGAAACTTGAGTGGCTTTTTAAAGTAGCATTTTCTAGTGATTTATATTCTCTTTTAAAGTGAAGTTCAAAAGAAAACAACACTGAGCAAGATTTGTCTTTTATAAAAAAAATTAAATACTCTTTAAAAGCATGATAGTCTGAACAAAAATACATGTTGGTAAAGTAGGCTCTCTCTATTAGCTCCTCCCATCTTTTAGTCTATGCACAGTATGTGTCCATTGGACCACTTCTAGTGCACTGCGTTCTCAACACTTTAAAAAAGCGGTGTGTATGACAACCATCTTGATCAAGCTGGATCACTTTTTACATACTGTGCACGTCTGCTACATGCTGTGGGACACTACTTTGTTGCAAGGTTTAATTACAAAACCCAACTTGCTTCTGAAGTTTGGATGACAGGGATCTAATTCCAACAAAATTCATAAACACAGTGAGGCAGAAATTAGGTTGTGTTGTGCTGCAGATTGTCATAGTTAAAGCATATTCTTGCATTAGCTTATCTGGAATGAATACACATTCTATGGCAGAAATTACAGGAGTTCAGGAATTTATCTTGTAAAATGCAGAGGAACGACTACAGTCCAAATCTTCAACAAATCTAGCCTAAGCATATGGTTGTAAGGCAGAAGAATCAGCACTACATGAGAGTTTAATGCTCCTGTTTGTTGGGAGACAATGTCCCTTAGCTTTTTCAGAATGTAGGAGATTCCTATAGGATAGGGATTAAGCCCTAAAAAAAGAGAAGTAGAAATATTGCCAGTATCTGTATTAAATTGGTTGCCCTTCCCAACACATTTGGCACAAATAAATATTAAAACATAAAACTTCCCTTATAAAAACTCACGTTAGAAAGCAAGTGCCTAATAGTGATTAAACAAAATGCTTCTGGAACCTTTGGATAGATTTTAAAGCAATAACCTAAAACAAGGCTCATCCTGGAGACAGTCTCACTGTACTGGGAATGATCAAGTCCCTTTGTCTGGTTGCAGACTTTTTATGAAAGTGTTTTCTGTTCATTTCAACTTTCACTACTCTGTGAGTCATCAGTAAGGGAAATGAATGTGTGTGTACTTGAGGATGATAAGGTTCTAAAACCCACTGAAGAGCTTTTCAACTCTACAAAATATGCTAATTGTTCAAGTATGGATTTAGTAGGGGTAATGATAGGGTTGAAAATTAAATGCTAAAAGCACTATTCTGAGACAAATCAAGAGCGGAGACTGAATTAATTGATGTCTGTGAGGAGAAAACCCACAGGAATGGTGTTAGTATCAAGCAGATTAGGATAAACCCACAAGTCCTGAGGAGGAGAGTAGGTTAAGTAGCAGATACTCTAAATTACAACAAACAAGATTGCTTTGAAAATACTAAAGTGAATGGAGTCTTCTTGTAGATTTGAACAAAGGATGTTAAGGAATGGGTACTTTGCTAATCCTGTAAGTCGATACAAATTGTATCAACTACACAATTACTCAATAAGAGGAGGCTTGCTCCAGGACTGCTGTGCCTCTGCATTGTAAATGTAGTAAAAGCTTGGCAGCTCTTACTACATTTAAATGCAGAGGCACAGCGATCCCAGACCTACGCGAGCCAAGACTGCTTGGTCCCAGCTTGCGCCAAGTTCAGCAGGCCCTCCTTGCGGTGGCCCGGCTGGCTGTGGGCAGGGGCTGCTCCAGCAGTAGCTGCTCCAGCAGTAGCTGCTCCGGCAGCAGCCTTCCCCGAGAGAGGCAGCAGGAGGAGGAGAGGTGGCACCGTGGCTTTTAAGCTGGCTCCCCCCAGCACCAGCATCCCCTCCCCCCTGCTTTCTCTCATATAGCCGGGGGGAAGGGGGTGGAGAGGGAGCAAGTAGTTGACAATTTGCTTACATCCCTAATTTGAACCTCTTTAATTCAGCAACATTGGGAAATAAACTATGCTGAACTCTGGACCATGGATGTTCACCACAATGAAGAATAAACAAAGTATATTACTAAAGCTTTATATGCACAAACCACTATAGAGTTGTCTGTGTCATAACATAAACCCTTAATGCATTATATTTAAATTGTCATTGGGGGGCAGGGTCTGAGAAGGAGGGAGGGTGCAGGAGCGTGCTGGGGTGGGACTATGGAGTCTGGTTGTGAGGGAGACGGGAGTGGGGTGCTTACCTGGTGTCCTCTCCCAGCAACACATGTAGCTCCACAATCCCCACTGGGAGCAGAAGGAGAAATGCCTCCAGACAAGCGCTTCGCTGTTCTGCCATTCCCCAAGCTGAGGGGGAGGAGGAGCAACAGCACGCAGAGCCACTTTCTCTTTCCCCTGGGCCAGACCAGCTTGCAGCTTGCCTGGATCCAACCTGAGACACTCAGGACTCTCTCCCTCCTCCAGCAACAGGGAGCCGGCAGTGGTGCTCCAGGCATGCGGGGGATCCAAACCACAGATCACAGATAAACTTGAACCTCCTTAATTTGGGTAACCGGAAGGTGTATCTCTTTCCATGGTTAAGGTTGTAACAAGCTTCCCAGTTTAAGCCTCTGTTTGCTCCCCCTTCCACTTCTCCTAAATGACTTTTAGTAAGTCACAGTGCTAGAAAATATTATTTTCTTACAATGCTACTATGTATTTACATTCTTGTGTCTAGTTCAACATTTTTACCTAGCAGACTTAGCTTTCATTAACATTAATAGGTATTTGAATCATTCTGTTTTGTCCTCCACTGCAACCTTCTTAGAAAAGCTTGTGTAAAGGTCAAAATTAGGGCTCGGTTATGCCTTTTGTCATATGACAGATCTGTTACTGGCTTTACTGTATTCCTTTCATAAAGAAACAATAGTCAGACTTTAACATTTTCCACTTTTCTCTGAAGTAGGCAAACTGAGCATTATGCCTTGTTAAAACAGCCCTCATACTTCAAAAGAACTTGCAGACAAAATAAAATCAGACGAATAACAGCCCAGATCAGGAAAGGACAGACAAAGCTGGTTCTATCCTATATTTAAAACCTTTGTACTGTTGTGAAATTTTCCCAATATGAAAGACATGGAAAATTATTTTCCACAAAAGCATTACTTGACAGACCAGAAGCCAATCCTTCATGCAACAACTTTGATTTTAATAATGAAAATATCCCCCCCAAAGCCATTATGAAAAAGTTATTTGCTTTACCAAACTGAGCAATAGAACAATTGCAATTCATAGCCATGCAGTCTGCTAAGAAGGGAGAGCATGCTATTATGAAGTATTCCATGCTTCAGTTTAAGAGTTTTTCGCAATGAAAGCATTCCAGATAAAAAGGAGACATGAGTATAATGTACCAACTGTATCAATATCAATGTATGAAGATACCATGGATAATTGGTTAAGAAAAAGAAAGCAGCCGTGAGTTACACTGGAAGTCCAGTTCTCCCTCCCCCAGGGATATAACAAGAGTAATTCCTCTTCAGTCAGTTCTTTTAATACCAGTGTAAAATGGAGCAGAGCTAGCAACTAGTCAGCTCCTAATGCACAGAGACTACAGGCAGGCTTCCCCAGAAGTCTCAAACGAAAACAATAATGCAAGTTTCTGTCTCTGGTTATTCATCATCTGGTTTATTTTAGTCCTTTGTATAGAAGCATGAACTTGTAGAGATATAACAGTGCACTGTGTGGAAAAATGTAGCAAACAGTATTATCTTCATTGAATATCTGAGGGTATTAAGACTGTACCGCATGCAGACAGATCTGTGGAACGAAGCCCACTGAATTTCAGGCAGTGCTGTTTTCTAACAGTTTTTCAAGTCCCCAAACAAGTGGGTCAATGAAATCCAAACAATGTTTTTCTGAGAAGAGTCCTATAAAGAGAGTAATCTGTCTGAAATAAACCAGCCTGCTGCGTCCTTCTGAGGTGAAGGAAACGTCTTTTCCAGCACGTAATCTGAGATGAGTGGGAAATAGTAGCCCAACTGAAGCAGGTGAGCACACAGTGTAACTCGGGGGAGAATGAAAAGGTGGCTCCTTTGTCTTCCCCCTATTCTGTCCCAGCTGTGAGCTGGATGGGGCCATTGGCTTATGCTGAGGGATCAAAGAGGCTTATATGGTAGCTGGGTACAAGTGAGTATAAACATGCTCTTTCCATGCCTCTCATCTCAGCTATATCACCTGCAATTGCTGCAGGAAGGGAGAGGGTGTAAACTCTTCACTGCTATAACAGCCCTTACATTGCAAAGAACCTCTCATGGTCAGCCACACCAGCTATGGGGCTGCTTTGCATTAGGGGTGCATCAGGGTGATAGTAGCACAGACCAGGATCTGGACCGAGAAACTTGGAGTTCACACACGGCCATCTGAAAGTCTGCAAGAATATTGCAGTCTCGCAACCCAGAACTAATGCAAAGGAAGTAAGGGGAGTTCTGACAGCTTCATCATGCTGAGGGGCTGCTCATGACTGAGGGGGGCTAACAACCACAGCTCTATTAACACATTGGCTACGTCTACACTGGCATGATTTTCTGCAAATGCTTTTAACGGAAAAGTTTTCCGTTAAAAGCATTTGCGGAAAAGAGCGTCTAGATTGGCACGGACGCTTTTCCGCAAAAGCACTTTTGCGCAAAAGCATCCGTGGTCAATCTAGATGCGCTTTTGTGCAAAACAAATCTGAGTTGTCTACACTGGCCCTTTTGCGCAAAACATTTTTGCCCAAACGAGAGCAGATTAGTATTTCCGCAAGCAGCACTGATTTCTTACATGAGATCGTCAGTGTTCTTGCGGAAATTCAAGCTTTTGCGGAAAAACTTGCCACTCTAGACACAGCCATTGTGTGTCAGTCTCTCTTCTAAGCAAGACACTAGCAAATTTGAAAATGACTTTCGTTTTACTTGGGATGAACCACTTTTGCCTCTGTGGAACATTCCACAACAAGTAAAGAGGGAAATCCTGTGGGCGGAGGGGAGGTTGTGATTGCGTGCGGGGACACGTAAAGACACTCTTCCCTAACATTTTCATAAACCCAGTCTTCATTCTTATGATTGACTATTAATACTAAAAGCAGAGATGCTTACTAGTCTAAGCAACCAATTGGGCAGACCTCTCCTCTCTATAGCCACATATTCAGATCCTGGCAGACTTCGGCAAACTAGGATTCCCAACCCTCCAGGAATTAAAAGATTAATTATTAATTAAAAATGTCATGTGGCAAACGTAAGAGGAACCCTTTCTTCTTCTGAGAGGCAACAGATAAACTGAACTGCATGCAGCTTTTCTACAAAGAAAAGAACAAGAATGGCCTTGTTTACTCTATTGAGTTAAGAGTAGGATTTGTCCTTGACCATTAATTCCCCTCTCTCTACTAGTGGAGTATGTGCCAACTGCCTTTCCAGCTGCTCTACAACTCATAGACATGTGCAACAGTGTTTCATGTCTTCATGTTTATAAACCACTTTAAGATCCTTTATGATCTGTCTATGTCAAATGCTCTGGAGAGGATAAAGGGAAGGCAGTCTCCTTTGACTGGTGCATTGCTCAATGGGAAAGACATTAAAATAGGTTGTGTTTTCCCTTAAATCTCTTAAAATTTCTTTAGTGAAACTCCAAATGACAAAAATACCTTTTTTAAATGCAGGAAGAAAGGGTTCATTTCAGAGGACTTAAGAAAAAAATCAGCATTGTATAAAAAAAAACCTCTGATGTTACTGCAAGGAAATGACAAAGACACAGATCTGACTGTAGTCTTACAACCAAGTATAATATTAAAAAAAAATGAGTGGCTACATAAGAAATTTCTCACACCTTTAATTTTCTTTGATCCATGCTCATCTCATCCACTGCTCAGCACAGACACATCACTTACAGAAAATGGTCTTTATCTTATTTTCTTCTTTCACCACTTGCTGGATGAAGAGTGTTTCCACAAGATAAGCTTTCTCTTTGAAGTCAGAGACAATCACAAACCTTATCACGGCACACAGCAGTTTGCCTCTACCATTACATGAGTGATCACACTGGCATCGATGGTCAGAAATGAAACACTTTGGGGATAGCTATTATGATATTTGGCAAGAGTTCCCCAACTTGTAACTGTACTACTGTCAAGATGATACAGATCCATTGCTATAGCTGAAACCAAGATCACTGGCCTGAACCCCACTCCTTTCAGCAACAGACCCTTTTGGTAGCTCATGATTAGGGGTATGGAACAGCTTCCATGTGAGGAGAGATTAATAAGATTGGGACTTTCCATCTTAGAAAAAGAGACTACAAAGGTGGAGGGAGAGGAATATGATAGAGGTCTATAAAAAATCAAGACTGCTGTGTAGAAAGTAAATAAGGAAGTGTTATATACTCCTAATAATGTAAGAAGTAAGCGTCACCCAATGAAGTTAATAGGCAACAGGTTTAAAACAAACAATTATTTCCTCACACAATGCACAGTCAATCTGTGGAACTCTTGGCATTCACAACATCTTTGGCAAACATAACAGAGTTCAAATAAGAACAGGCTAACTTCATGGAGGGTTGGTCCAAAAATGGCTATTAACTAGGATGGGTAAGGGTGCAAAACCATGCTCTAAAGCAGGAATGGGCAATAATTTTTGACGTGGCCCTGGGCTGCCCGGAAATGGTGGGGCCTCAGGCAGAAGGGGCGGGACCAGGACACTTCCGTGCTTCCCCGCCCACAGATCCTGATTGGTCTGGGGATGAGGGAGCACACAAAGTCTTTACCCCTCCCCTAGAGAACCGTCAGCTGTTCTGAACAGCTGGCAGTTCCCTCTAGGTACCTGTGCCCCTGGCGGTGGGAGGAGACTTTGTGTGCTCTCCCCTGCTGCCCCCAGGTCAATCCCTGAGGAGGGGGAGCACGTGAAGTCTCTCACTCCCTGCCCCGGCCTTGCAAGTGAGCGCTGAGCTTAGAGACAGTCACCAGCTGAGCAGCAACTATAAGTGCTGAGTCTCTTGCAGGGCATGAGGAGATTTCATACTCTCCCTCACCTACCCCAACCCCTGATTGGCCTAGGGATGGGGTCGGTGGTGTGTGCAAAGTCTCCTACCATCCTGCCTGGTTCCTGCAAGAAGTGTGCAGTGCTTAGAAGCACCGCACCCCTTGCAGAGCTGGAGGAGACTTCACACGCTCCTTCCTGCCCCTGGGACAATGAGGGCTTGGGGGCAGGGGAAAGTATGTAAAGTCTCCTCCCACCCTGCCAGGAGTGTGTGGCACTTCTAAGCGCCATGCACTCCTTGCAGGGCAGAGGCAGGGTGGGAGGAGACTTTATGTGCTTCTCCTCACCCCCAGGCCCTGATTGGCCTTGGGGTATGGGGCATGGCAGAGCCTCTGTGGGCCAAATCTGGCCCACAGAGGCCCTTTTGCTCACCCCCTACTCTAAAGTGCCCACAGCCTCTATTTGCTAGAAGCTGGGAATGGGCAACAAGGATTAGGTCATTTGGTGATTACCTGTTCTGTTCATTCCATCTGAAGTACTTGGGATTGGCCACTGTAGGAACACAAGTTACTGGGTTAAATGGATCATCAGTCTGACCCAGCATGGCTGTTCATATGTCCTTTTTCTCAGGGGAAAAAAACAAAACAAAAAAAAACACAAGCTTCCTGGCATTCTCCTTAGCCAATATGATGCATCTCCCTCTGAGTTCTTTCTATTACATATGTCTTAAATGCTTATGGTATCCTTGATATTTTCTATGATAGGCAATTTGGACTTGCAACTTTATCCCAAATATGCCATTCAGAAAAAAAGAGGTGGTTTTGAGGGTCCAAGTTCCTACCAGACAGCGAGTCTCTCTTCACTTTTATGACACAGCGCTTATGCAAGCATGCCAAAATTTGATTTTCTGTAATAATTGCAATTGGTTATATCAATGTATATTTTAAAGAATTTTTGGGGTTTTAGCAATTAATACCACAGTTATGAAAAATTATAGATTTTAAGCCTTTTTTCAGTTATGTAGTTAAATATTCATAAATAGAAGAAATTATTGGGGAGCTCAGATAGTTGTGACAGTGGATATTGAGATTCAAAAAGTTAAAGCTTTATAACAATTAAAACTCAAACTGACAACACCGCATGTCAAAAATATATAAAATCAGTACTCTTAAATCTCACAAATTCAAAGGCAGTTTTTTTCTTACTTTGCTTATCTGTATGTTTCCATTATGGATGGAAATATGTTTTCCTTGGTTTGTGCCTGTATGGTGAATTAACATCTGCTGACGATTAGCAATAAACAACAAAAACATCTAAGCCTGCTCATGTTAACTCATCTATTTATTTTTACCTGTTCAACTCTACTGATTTTAGTGCAGTTGCAGAAGTGATAGACATCTCAGATTCTAAGTGTCAGGGAAAAATTGAGCTTCTTCACTAATCTTCAAATCACCCCCTGTGAGGTAAGTGAATATTTGGGAAGGGGCAGTGGAAATTTAAGCAGAGAGGTTGTCCGTGTGTATCATTTGACTATAGAGTCACATCAGAAATGGGATTAGAACTCAGGAGTTTCTGGTTCTCCATCCTATACTGCAGTAACAAATTCTCTACAGATAAATTCTCTGCCATTTCTGGCAACTTCATCCCCTTTGCAAACCAGACAACCTGAATGGCTACTGTTCATAAATATTTCCATTTTCTCCACATCTTATGTAAATCTGTTAGCTTTGGGAGTGAGGGGGCATGAGAACAGAAGAGACCATCAATACTTTGCGGATGCTTGAGCATACTGAAATATGCTATATGGTCTACCCACTCTATTTGAAACTGTTACCAAAAGCTTGAGAAATGAGTGATATTAATTTACAAGTCTTAATATATTTTAAACTGCCATAAGTCATTTTTGATTGAATTTGCTGTTTAAACTGCATGGCTCCTTAACAAGAACTCATTGTATTTTGCTCTGATCATTAGCGTGAGTGACATTCCCATACAAGCAGATCTTTCTTGACCACAAAAACAAAACTCAGTGACATCTAACTAACTGCACAGGTGCAAAGAAACTAAAGAGTACCACATGGTCAAATTGTTTTCACTTCAAAGATGATAGATTTAATCAATAAATGGCCTAAACACATGCACTCTATTAACCAAGAAGGCAGATAGATTGTCTAAATTAATTTGGCAATCAGCACTAGTGCAGGATTTCAACACCACTGGATGTGCCTCTGTTTATCCACAGAGCAGGCATAGCTCCTTACTCTGTAAAGGGAAATTATGGTTGGGGAGAGAGGAGGTTGACTATTTAAAGACAGCAGGCTTTAACATTTAAAAGGTTAAAGCTTTGTAACTGTTAAAACACAATTGTCACCATCACGTCAAAATATACAAATTTGTCAAATTCCAAGTTCCCAAAAAACATTTCTCCTATTTGGTCTACCTGTAAATTTTGATCATGGAAATGCCTACCAAATGCGGATTCTGGATGAGAGCCAAGGGTTGATCAACCTCTTAAAAACTGAGCTATCTTATTAGGAAAAACCATAAGAAACCAATATTTCTAGGCAACCCACTAGAGGCATATGTACCTGAAAACTCCAATACCGCATATGTGAGCGCTATCCTCAGCTAATTCTCAGGAGCACCAACACCAGCTATATCCAGTTAAAAGATATTGTTTTCCCTCTTTTTACTCAGGGACTGTACCAGGACATGTAGCTCTTCAGCCACCCCTCTTTAACAAGAGCTTCTGTGAGGCTGGAGGCAAGCTGTATTTGCATATTTTAGCCAACTATTTCAGACATTGCTTACACTTCTGTGGGCCCAATCGTCCATTCCCACAATGCTGAGAGTAAAGCTATAGCAGTACTAAGCAGAATCCAGGGAGGTTCAGAAGTCTGGAGAAGGGAGCCATTTGTCTGTAAGTTAGGGGTTGGGAATTCTGCCCAGGTTGCTGGTGACTACAAACTATTAGCTGATGACCAGTGGCCTATGTGATGTGTTTTGGGTCCTACCAGACAGGTGTCCACGTCATGTGGTTACTAAAACTGGTTCCCTTGATGACTGTTTTAGAAAGACTATGGAGAAATTTATCATGAAGAATGATAAGCCCTCAATCCTAAATCAGCGCTTGCAAGATAGGATAAAGAGGTACTCCTGCTCTGTGAATAAACAGAAGAATGTGCAGCAGTGCTGAAATCCTGCACTTTTCAGCTGGGATTTCTAAAGGAAAAAACTAAATGGGAATTGGATGCTCAAC
This sequence comes from Pelodiscus sinensis, assembly GCF_049634645.1. Taxonomy (NCBI): domain Eukaryota; kingdom Metazoa; phylum Chordata; order Testudines; family Trionychidae; genus Pelodiscus; species Pelodiscus sinensis. Next base: position 45,389,181 of record NC_134724.1, on the reverse strand, counting down.
TCCATGGGGTGCCAGTGAAACAGTAACTGAAGATTCCCAGTCTTCTATAAGAAAGTGTTATAGAATGAAAGAGAAAATAACCCAATAGAGATCTCTAGCTATCACATAGGGCTCTACAGAAATTGGTATACAAACAACTCAGGAGGACCAATTCTAAGTCGCTTAAACTGTTGGAGCTTTATAACATTCAGCAGAATTCTCCCCAGTTTACACTGGTGTAAACTGGATCAGAATCAGGATCACAGAATTTCACAGGCAATTCTCTCTCTTACAGGATTCGGTGAGTTGAGTTAAACATTGAAAAGAGTTTGCCATTCCCTATAGAATTTAATAAGGTTTAAAATATAAAGGTCATTTATTAATGAAGGAAAATAAACATTCTTCCTCAGTAGTTACTATCAAGACAATTCAAGGCAGGATTATTTGCATATCTAGATACAGACAAGGAAACAGGTTTACAGACCAATGACAGTGGACCATCGCCAAATAAATATCCCTGCTTCCACATGTTGAGGCTGCCAGAGCAATGCACAGTGGTTCTGTAGTCCGTGGCCCAGTACAATGAGCACCCCATTGTGACTCAGTGGAGTGGTGCATTACAGATCACTGGCTTCCTGCACTTTCTCTAATGGAAATTAATATGGGCATGAATCCCAAAATAACTCATTAAATACTTTTCAACACAGGTTTCCAAATGACAAACGTTTGAACCCACATTGCCATGGATGGGAAGGAAGAGGAGTGGAAAAAAAGCTAGGACCTACAGATATACATTTTAACCAGTGTCCAGAAACTATGACTGGGATTCAAGTGGTAAATAAAGGGAGCTCCTCTCCACTTCAGTTCTCTTCCTCCTATTAAGAAACAAATGTTTTATTTTGGCAGGAGGAACCAATACCCTCCCCACACCAAAAAAAATCCGATGTAAATTAAGCACCACTTAAACTAAACTAGCACAGCTCAAACACCACTGTAACTGCTATTAGAAGGACAAAATATGGCTTTAAGCCACAGTTCTCTATGGGGGAGCCAAGCAAGGGTTCACTATCTCAGTAGGAGCGGATGGAGATACTGTGCCCAATGCAGGCATCATCAGGTGAGCAGGAGTACTTACTTTTGCAAGAATAGGTCTTACTACACGCTTTGAAGAAATGCCACAAATGAGAGCCTTCAGGAATAGCAAAAAGCTTCTGTGCAAGATTGACGGAGGAGAAGTAGACGCTCCTCCTGCACCCATATGGGGTTATGGGTTAGGAACCACACAAATGCAACATCAAATCTGCGTTAATTCCAGGTCACCTAATACTGCAATATCATGGTAGTCAGATAAATCTGAAATATGTCATTCTGATTGAAATGCATCTGCAACTCTGCTCCTAAAGGAATTCAAATTACTTGGTAATGAGTGATGTGTGTTGCTTTCATTTAAAAATATTATAAGGAGAGGAACAAACTCTGGCTCATGGACAGAATAGCAGCTAGTGGTCTAGTTTATGCACATTTAATTGCATGTTTCAGAGCTGGGATCTGGCATTTTGAAACCAACTAGTTACAGACTATTCCTTAAGTTAATTAGCTATGAATAGTATATTAAGAAGCCAATCTGTTTGATGAGTTTCCAAATTTTTCCTCATTAAAAAAGTTGTCTGATCAGATTCCCCATACACTAAACCAGGATTAAATCTTCAAAATTGTTTCATTGTATTACTTTCTTTTTTATTTTATGTACCTACATAATGATCTAATTAGAGGTCTGAATAGCAGTGGGCAACCAAATACTTTTGACAATTTTTAACAGATTATCAGTCAATTTAAGAACAACATGAAGGGCTAAAATGGATCTCTCAGAGTCACTTGCATGAGTGACAAAAAGTCTACTGGATGCTTGTGATGCCAAACCGCATGTGCATCTGCAGATTGACTGCAAGCCAACAAATAATGTGGGTGCAATCAAGAATACCTATTAAAAGACTTCTTCAGAGGAGTTTTATTTATATAGAGAGCTTCTGCCCCATCACAAACCTCAGGCCAATGTTCCTACCATGACAAAATAGACACTGAGTATCCTTATCCATGGAAATACAACGTCCAGCAGGCCTGAGCTCACCAGTCTGACATTCAACTACAGGTCAAAGTTGAATTAAGAGACGCAACTTCAGCTACGTTAACTGAGTAGCTGAAGTCAAAGTAGCTTAACTCGGCTTTTGGCACTGTCCACACTGACATCTCTCCTCTGGATCACAACAGGGAAATATTTAGATCAAAATAGCAGCAGCATGCTTCAGAACAACTTTGCTGACCCTCTATCACCCAGAGAGGGGCTATTAAAGCCTCAAGAAACTGATATTTGCCTCTCTGCTCTCAGTATTAAAATGAGTGAGTTGTAACAGGAAGAGAAAAGCAAGGTTAAATTTTCCTGGCTACACTAACCAACATGGATGGCAGAACAAGATAACATGCTTATTTCTGGCTAAGGAGACAGGGTGGTATTTAAGGCAGTCTGGGGTATATTTAAAGCTCAGAATTTGCACATCTATGGAGATAGGGCCAGATTCTGTTCTCAGCTACACCAAGGTAAGCCTGGAGTGACACCTTAGACACTTTCAATCATAGTTCTCATTCAGGTCCAGGCTTGAAACAGACAATCCCTGGCCTATATCCACCTTCTGAACTTTACAAGCGAGATGTGATCTCATCGGACATGAAAGCTCACACTGTTTATTCCTATCCTGTTAGAATCTTGGAAAGATTTGACACATGGCAAGATTTTGATTTACTACTGTGCTTAGTGCCTGCTGGTGGTCCTGACAACAGTCAGTGTTTCATTCCTTTTCATGTAAACTACACTGAGTGTTACAATCCTACAGGGGATGTAGGTTCAGACATACAAAAATATAGGTAACTGATAGCTTGAGAGGCTGTTAACACAAGGGGTATGTCTACACTACAGGTCAAAGTTCAATTAAGATACACAACTTCAGCTACATTAATTGCGTAGCTGAAGTCAAAGTACCTTAACTCAGCTTTTGGCACTGTCCACACTGCAGGAAGTCAAAGGGAGAACACTCTTCCTTCGATTTCCCTTATTCCTCATGAAAGCAAGGTTACCAGCATCAACTGGAGTGCCTCTCTCACTTTGAATTGGCTGTCTTAACTAGATCGCTAATTTGAACCCTGGAAGATTGACAGCAGCAGCTTTGATCTTCCTCTGTAGTGCAGACATATACAAGGTTGTCAGACATGCCTACGTATTCTAGAAGCTCAATATTAAACTTTCCCTCTTGGAAAAGATGTCTGATGGCTGCTATCCAGGATCCTAAGGAAAATGAGCTGATGGTCTTAGCCAGGGTAGTGGACCAACAGCCACAACACAAAACCACTATCAAACATTGGCACCCTTGCTGGTAGTCTCAGCAGAGAATCTAAGAAACAAAGGGGTCATAATGCCTGTACTGCTTCTTACCACACACACAGACACACCCAGTCATTTTCCTTTCCAGGTCAGGTTTTAGTCCTGGCATTTTTCTTCCCCTGGTTCTTTACATAAACCCCCCTTGATTTCAAAAGGAGTTTGCCTGATGGTGTATTTAAGCAGGGACCTTAGAATTTGATAAATAGCAACACAGGCCTTTATACCAACCTGGGGTGACTAACACAGTCACTCGATCGGAATCCACATCTGCGAAGCCAAGAGGTAATCTATGTGCCGCAAACCTGTCTGCTGCATAAATTGTAGGCTGCTGAGGGAAAATAAGAAGCAATGTATCCAGAACTTCCATAGGGGCTAGTGAGGAGAAATTAGGCTGATGGACATTTAACAGTAGAACCGCCATGCCTATGTTCTTGGAGAGACAAGGTAGATGAGGTAATATCTGTAATTGGACTAGCTTCTATTGGTGACACAGGACCTGAGGAAGGGCCCTGTGTGGCACAAATGTGTGTCTCTCTCACCAACAGATATTACCTTGCCCACCTAGTCTTTCTAATATCCTAGAGCTGACAGGGTACCACTACATGGCATGCATCCTACGTTCTGCAGGTTGGACCGCCCTGATCTGGCATCCTCAGGACCTGACCCATCCTAGAAAAGGGAGATTGCCACATCAGGGAAGGTGACGGGAGGCAAGCACCAGCTCCAGCAATCCCCTGCCACAGCCTCATGAGTTCTGGCAGGTCTATGGACTCTTACGGCCTCCCCAGCTTTGCTGCCTTGTGGGCCCTGCTGCCCCACGAGCTCCACTGCCCTGCCAGATGGCTCCGCTCCCAGCCACCGGCAACCTCTGCCACTTGGGCTCTCTGGTCCAGCAACAGTTGCCACACCAGAAAGTTCCAGACCCCAGGGGTTCAACCTGTAATTCTTGAAGAGAGATAGGTTCTAAGGGCTGATCCAAAGTCCATTGCCTTCAACAAGTCTTGATCAGACCTTTATCCTTCCGGGCTACTAAGAGAGTATCTTTTATAAAGTGTTCAATTCACAAATTACAATAAGTTAGTTTCTTTGGAGAATGAAATACTGTTTCTTACTCAATTTAGCAGCTCCATATGTGGAATAGAAAAAAAATAGAGTCTTAGCTTATTTAATTCAACCTTTCTATAAATATATATAGCTGAAATCTGGATTCTCCTTCCTTTGTACATGACAAGGCAAAGCTGCTTCAGTTCACTAACTGAAGCACTGGTGACTGTAAAAGAATATAAACCCAAAATATAGAGTTACACCAGTATTTTTGCATGCTGAAGTTACAACAGTGTTTCGAGGTAATTTAAGATAAGTTCAGATGTCAAGGTAATCAGAGAGTTCACCATGTGTTCTGCCAAAATTGATGATTTCACATTGTGACAAGATGTCTTATTAAACTCAAGAAATGTGTGCTATTAATTGCAATCTAAATGGACAGTCTGCTTACATTAAGAATTGGTCTCTCAAAGTTAAATCTCATGTAGTGCTTCTGGAGAATCAAATATTCTAAAAATTAACATAAAAATGCAGAGGCTGAAGACTAGTTTAAATTACATTACTACCATATTCATGGAATTCGAAGCCCTAACAGATCACTAGATAATCTAATACCTAATAGTTAATAAAGTGTTATTTATCATTATATAAAATCTCTGCCTTGGATGCTGAAATTTACCTCTCTTTTAAAAGAAAGGCGGGTAAATCTGAGATCTTAAAAATCTGATAGTCCTGCAAGTCTAGGTCCAACTCCAAGAAGTCAACTTGGACACTTCACCTCTCTTTTTAAGATACAATAAATCCTGAAACTAAGCCTGCTTTTCTAAATTATCCACAATGCAGTAGTTCCCCACTCTCCAACTCCCAATTTAGGGACTTTTGCAGAACTCCATACTCTAGAAAAGCTATTGAAATTCCTGGGAGTTTTGCATAAATATTGGGTGAAAGTTTCTGAACTCAGCCCTGATGGTGTCAGGTGAAAAGAGGTCAGTTGCTGGCAGACAGATGTTGAACTAGTTTGTGCTCAAAGGCAAATTATTATAGAGCACTGAACCTCACCTGAGATCAGCTGAAGCTGCAAGCAAAATGCCCATCTGTACACAACTGAAAAAAGGGGATTCACAATTTATTGAATGAGAAACGTCTTGAATTTGCAAGAAAGGGAATAGCAAAGCTTAGCCAAAAGCAAAACTCTGCCTTGGGCAAGCACGGTACTTTCCACTATGCTGGAAAAGAAAGATTAATATACGAAAGGAAGAACCTTCTCCAGCTTTAAATTCCTCCAGAACAGTCTGGCATCCATTGTGTAGTTTGTTTCTTTTCAGTGACCCAGACAGTGTCTCCTGTTGGATGCTTTCCAACAGGGGTACTTTCCCTACCATCTCACTTACTGAAGCTTAGTTATGTAGAGAGTTTATTGTGAATATCCATTTGAGAAAACAGAAGGAAAGCAGCACGCTATACCAGATTCAACCCATGCAGTGGCAGTCTGGGAAAAGGGCATGCGGAAGCAGAATCATGATGCACCTCCAGACCCAGCATAAGGCCTTTTTTTTGTGGATCAGCAACCCTCTCACCTGCATTGGCTCTTTGGCAGCTGTTAAAGAAGCTACTGAGTCAAGGCAGGTGTGCACCTGCACTGTAAGCCTGCATCCTGAAACATCCCTCATGAAATTTCCATTAGGACAAACAAACACTACTGAACATTTCAGAAACCAGAGTTTACAATAAAAGAGTCTTTTGAAAGCATGGTTTTGCTTTAAACTATTAAACACAATTATAGATCAGTCATAGGTAAACATTCAAAAGATGTTAATCCAGTCTCAGATGCTCTGATTTTTCACCTCCAGTCATTCAAAACTGACAAAATGTATTTTAAAAGAAGACAAACTGCACTCCCATGCAGCACCCCACTGTGCTAAGCATCAGCCAACAGCAGATCTGAGCAGCCAGGATATAACCTCTAACGATAATGGTTAGAGATAATTACCTAGAGCCCCATTGTCAGCACTGCTGTAATAAATCAAGGCCTGATCCTGCAACATTCTCAAACTCCCCTGGTTGGTGCTGCATGCTCCTGATTCCCTGACCCCAACCAGAGTGCTCAGAGCCTCACTGGATCATACCCCTGATCTGTAGGCTAGAAAATTAAATGTACCTTTTGCAAAATAACATGGATTAACAGTCAAAAGCAATAACAGTGAAGCTAAGTAAAGGAAATTGCATTTTAATGGTCAGATATCACTGCAAGATCAATAGTGATATTCATCCTGAACTCACCAGCTACCAGGTCTAGGAAAAAAAGCACAGTATTTCTTTGGCTGCCAAACTGGAACAGTACTAGCAATTTAAGAGTTAATAGTTAATTTCCTTTTTTCTTTATAGTCATAATCCCTTTGGCGCTCTGGTTGAATGTTTGAATTCCATGTACAGGGTCACAGCAAGCAGGATTACCTGCTGTTCCACATTCACTTATCCACTGCACTAGTCCATGGGACTACAGACGTATTAGATACAGTTTTCATTGCTGCCAGATTCAATTATCGAGTCCATCCTGTAGGATATCCTGACTTTTGGGCAGCTTATTGGATGTCATTTTATTATAATTACTTGGAGTGGGATTGGACACCTGGTTTCTCTTAGCTAGCTGATTAAAATAAGATTTATCAAACTGTGTATCTTATAGATAAAACAATGCCTAAATAAAAATATAAATGATGTAGATCACCACCATCTTGGCAACTTTAACAAAAAACCAGAACTGATGAAATGGCATTGCAATTAGAGAGAACTGGAAATGAGAACATTTCAGAGACATCATCAAGTAAATTCTCATTGATTTTTGCAAAAAAAGAAATTAATGTTTAGAGCCAGATTCTGCCATTAAGATAATTAATGTCAACAAAGGCTATTTGAGCTATGACAATTGCATAGCTGAAGTCGAAATAGCTTATTTTGGCTTTTGGCGCTCTCTACACGCACTCTTAGGTAGTCTGAGGTAGAGCACTCTTCCTCTAACTTCCCTTACTCCTCATAAAATGAGGGTTAAAGGAGTCTGAGTAAGAAGTCCTCCAGCTCAACATTATGTAGAAATAACTGATTGTAGTGTAGAGCTGGACTGTGTTATTTCAGAATAATGTCTGAAATAACGCTGCTGTGTAGATGTACCCCAAGGGAGCTACTACTCAGCACAAGTACGGGGAGTAGACGCTGGTCCTTAGCAAACTGCAGTCATAATGGGATACGCTGCAGTATCCCACTCATGCTAAGTAGCACCTGGCTCAGGTAATAATTCAGCATGAGGTGAACGTCAGCCACTAAAGAGAGAGACAGCAGCCACTAAGCAAGATACTGGGATAGGTGCTCAAATGGATTTTAAGTGATTTAAGCTAACATTAGGAGATATTTTATTTAAAAAGTGACACCACAGAACTGCTGACCTCCCACTGCCATGAATGTTTAAATCTAGCCTTAGTTAACTACTTAGCTATTACAGTCCCAATCCTGAAATCCTTGTGCTTGTGAGTCACCTTGGCTCTAGCTCAGTGTTTCTCAACCAGAGGTACGAGTACCCTTGAGAGTACTCAAGAGAAGTCTGGGGGTACGGCAACACAACTGAAATTTGGAGAAAACTGAATTTTTGTTTTAAGTTTTACAGCACTTTATTATTTTTGTACTTTTTACACCCAAAAAATGTCATCGTCGCCCAGCTACGATTAAGTTGTTTAAACAAATGTATTGCAATGGTAGAAAAAAAATTATATGTCTGAAAACTGTAGGTACAGGGGGTACTTATAATTTATTTATTTATTTTTGAAAAAAGGGTACTTTATAAAAAAAGGTTGAGACACCCCGCCCCTCCCCCCCCCCACTCCCTAAACTTCTAGTAGCAGGAGACAGGAACACATGAATCAAGGCAGGTGGCACACTGGAGGATGAGATAAGCTACCACGCCACTTGTATCTCCCTAAAGCTCATTGCTCTTCACTGAGGTACCAGTCACACAGATTTCTCTGCTGAACTTTTTCTTTGTCTTCTGCTGATCCCCAGATGAGAGTTCCACTAGTCAGTCAATGCAGAGGTTTAATCATTCGGTATCTCATGTACCACCAAATTTAAAAGCAGCCAAGTCTTATTAAGAGCAGCATTTTTAGAAGTCCAGGTATCATGTGAAGAACTGAATAAAAATCAGAAAATAAACTAAACAACGGAGCAGTAGAAAATGCAGCATTTTACAAAATTGTATTACACTGTCCAATTATGTAGCCATTGGTTACAAGGCGTTATACACGATTAATGTCTTTATTAAAAGAGGAGAGGGGGAATCTCAGAAGGCAATAATTCCTTCCTACACTCATTGCAGGGCAAAATTCACCTCTGTGCAGAGGACACGCATAAAGTTTCTTCCCCAAGTAAGCCTCTGGCATCTTATTTTATCCTTCATTTCATGTTCAGAAGGATAAAGTGGTGAATAAGCCTTCATTTAGCTCTCTGCACAGAGATGAATTTCTCAAAGTATTTCCAACTCTCAGGAGTTTATCACAAGTCTGGCAATATTTGGAGATTTCCTGGAAGACTCACCTCCTGGAGCCCGGGGCAACATGACCATCCCAGCTTTCTTAACAACAGTAAGTTTCTATCCCGCATATCTGAAGAGAAGAGTTTGACAAACAAGAATCCTAAGGGCTCAAAATCAAAGCATTATGTGCTAATTTTAAAATCTCATGATTTATAAGCAAATCTCAAGATTTTTGGGGCCTGGCTTTTTAAGCATGGCGTTGGCAGTAATGCACTGTAATAAACTGGGAGTGAATCAGTAACAGAGCAGGGCCCCAGAAGTACCTACGTGACTATGTCTGTCACATCTCACTAGAAACATTTATCTCCAGAGGTTTAAGACTTGGTGGTTTCTCCAAACAAATCACCCAGACTTGATTTCTGTCTCACTAGCACACACACATTTTCCTCTATAAATAATTATAAATAGAACAAACACTGGCTAGCTCCTTAAAACTAACAAGAACAAGGGGTTAACACACATCTCCCCTTGCACAGATAGTCCCCTCGTGCTGGGGTAACAGGAGGGGAAATATCTTTGAGACGGGAAGGCTCCATACACAATCCTTTTTTAACAAGGCTTGACTCCAAGGTGGGGAGTTTATCCATTTACTTTCTGACATTAACTTGTTTTTAGTTGTTTTCATGATGTAAATACTAGAGGGAACTCCAGAGGTTTCGGCCAATGAAGAATCCAGCCCTAATGCAGGAAAAGAAGATGAACGTGCTTCCTTCAGCTCTTTGTTCTCCCAAGTCACTCCCAGAGCTTTTATCATTCTATTAGTTATCACAAAGTGAGCTGACTGTTACTTTTTCGGCAAAACAGAAGGACTCCATGCGCTAACAGAGAGCGCACGTGTAATTATTACCTTCCATGCCCAGGTATCTGTACACAGCTGTGTCTGAAGTTATTATACACTGTGTACAAGGCCCTTTGTTTTCGGATTCTATTTTGATACAAAATTTCCCCATGAATTTCTCTCTCTGTCCTGCAGGAGGACAGAGTGACATCATCATGTCACAGCATCCATAGGCTGGGGTGAAGGCATGGGCAGGTAAAGCCCAGTTACCAGCCCTTCCCTGCCCCTTCTTCCCTAGGCCCCACTGCCACCCCGGCCCTCTCTGGGGGCCACATGGAGAGCCAGGACTGGTGCGCCTCGGCCTTCCCTGGTCCTTATAAGTAGTATAGATTCTTCCTGTTAACAGACTATCCAAAATAGGAAGTGGGATGCCAAAAAGTAACATCACGGAATTGCCGTGCTCAAGTAAAATAGCCAAAAATCAAGTAGTACAGCTACAATTTAAAAAAAATAATAAATCCAAAGGCCACATTGAACCACATGATTTCTATTTACATGAAAAAAATTTCTACTGGTCTTTTTTTATCCCTACTATACTCCTCCTGTGAATAACATAAAGTTGGTAAATATGAAAATCCCTCAGAATATTAATATGAGGAATGCAGAAAGAGGCTAAATAACTTGACCAATGTCACCGAACAAGTCAATGACAGCACTAAGAAATAGGAGTCCAACTCCTGACATCCAATCTTGCCAATAAGCAATCCTACCTTTTTATTTACCATGATCATTTATGCCCAGTTCGCATAGCAACTGAAACATTTCAAGTACAATGCTTGCCACTGAGAAGTCAAAAATTTACCCCTGCTTAGAAAAGGAAACCACTCGTAATTGCTGCCAACTCCAGCTGCCATTATGTGGTAGATGTTGGCAAAGGTTGATGATTTAGTGGCAACCATAGCCAAGATTATAAATATTGACCAAAGATCTGGAAATGCCTCAATTCTGCAGCTACAGAAGTCAATGTAGAAGTCATTCAGCAATAACTTCACAGGGCCCCAAGGGCAAATCCTTTTGTCTCCTGCCTGGCATCTTTGGAGCTCAACGCTGGACGGAGCAGGGGGAGTACAGTAATGAGTACATTGAATTGCCCAAATGAGTCAAAACTGGAAGAGGAACTTGATGTCCTGTGAATTACCTTGTTGTCCCATCTCTAGCGAGAGGGAGTCTTGCCTGAGAGTCTGCTCCCTAACACTGCCAGCCTTTCAGCCATTCAAGCACTGTCTGCCAGGCAGTTAACAAGAGATGCTCCCAGCTCCAATGAATTATTGTCCCCATAGAACACACAGCACTTAGGTCTACTGATGATAAAACATAAGACGGGTTAGTTAAGAATAAATAGAAGTTCCACGAAAAACAAGAGCGAATAATGAAACAGATGGTTACAATCCACAACAAAATAATAAAATGCAAACTAGGGCCCGCACTCATCCCATATCTAAGAAGGCCGTTCCCCCTCCCACCTCCAGAGTTCAGTCTGTCGTAGAGCTGGCTGGTCTCCCAGGAACCAAGACTCAATCTTTCATGAAACACCTTACTCAAAACATCTCTTCAGTGAATGGATGCAGAGCATCTTTCTCCACCCTGCAATACACTGAATCAGTCTTTTGTCTTTATTCATAGACAGGGTAATCCCATCGATTATAATGCTGCTTTTTACCGCCAAGTGGTTTTGATGTTTATAGTCTCTGTGTTTTTGCAACAGTCGGAAACTGAGCAATTGAACAATAATCAGCTAGCCAGGGAGGAGTTACCAGATACAGATTTGCTGGTGACCTCACTTTCACTTCAAGGCTATACGGGCATAATTTTCAATAGTTACACTATTTGTTAAATCTCACCCGTACGCACATCTTGCAACAACCATGAATGTCAGCAAGAGACAAGTTTTCAGTAGAGCCTTCACACGCAACCCTTCCCGGATAGAAACCATGGATAAATATTAAGTGTAGTGAGTTTGTCAAGTCTGAGACAAGAGTCGCTTTGAAACAACAGTGAACGTTTTGCCCTTGGCACCAGCTGGCTGTTTACCAATTTCAGTATGCAGTTTCTTTCCCAGTCCCGAAGAAGAGCTCTGGTTGGCTCAAAAGCTTGTCTCTTCCACCAACAAAATTTGATTCAATAAAATCTATCACCCAACCTACTCTGTCTCTACCAAATGTCGTGGTGGTTGTCATAGGTCTTGATGTCGTGTATGACAGGATGCAAAAACAGGAAGGGACAAGGCAAGAAGTGCATCCAGAAGGGATCCCCTCTCCAAGCAGGCCTCTAACTAGTCAAACAAAATCATGGCGTGCGGGGAGAGGGAAACGTGTAATTTGTGCTTCTCCCTCCTTTTCTACAAATGCTGCAGTTTAGACTTGCCCACAAAGGAACACCTGTGTCAATACGAAAAGAGATAAAACCAGAGGACTGGGCAAGGATGGGACAGATTAAATCCTGAAACCATTTCCTGCACTTTAGCAGGGAGGTTTTGCAAAAAAACCAAGCCTCTAACCAGGTAGCAGGTTTCCTTTCTGATACTCTTCTTCCAGGCACCAGCTCTTCCTGCCTCCAGATATTACCTCACCAGCTAAGGGGAAGGGAGAGCTATCCCCTTACTTTTAGCAGAGAAGAAGCTGGGCACCCTAAGCTCCTCCTTACTCTGACCCTGGTTATTGCTGTATGGATACCCTGAAGCTCCTTCCCCTGTAGGCTAGAGACAAAAAATAACATGGTGCAGGTGCCACAGATAGGGTTGCCAGATGGTTGAAACAAAAACACTAAGACCCACAGGAAGCATTGCTTCCCCTTGGTCAGCAGCCATTTTGTGCCGGCAGCCTTGTGGAACCAGGTAAGCATGGGGGCTGGGGTCGGCGGGCTGGGGCTGTTGGGAGCCAGGAGGGGACTCGGGGGAGGCCAGGCACTGAGTGTTTATAGGGTTCCCAGGTGCCCGGCATTTTCACCTCCTGGCCGGGGGCGGGGAAAAAAAAATCAGAAAATACCAGACATTTTAGGTGTCCGGTATTCTCTGAACTTTTTTTTACTGGACAGGAGGTGAAAATACCGGACTGTCCAGGTGAATACCGGACACCTGGCAACCCCAGAACTGAGTAACATGGCTGGCTCTGGCTTGGGAGAAGAAAGTTGGGCAAGAAGATAAGGAAATAGACCCCCCCCAAAATTCTTTCCCGCATACCTAATCAGACCCCTCTCGTCAGTGAAAAAAAGCTCTCACCCAAGAGAATCATGGTGGGCTTCCATTCTGTGTACAGCCCCATTTGCTTCTGCCTCAGGTTCCTTAAACTCCAGATTACTATTTCTAGGGCAGCTGCAGAGATGGGGAACTTCAAATGCATTCACTTGAGGCTGATGGAACTGATGCTGTGCCACAGAATGGAACTCCTCCCTGGAACTCAACATTCCCTTGAACTCTTTGCTCAGAGCTGTAGGTTAGTATCCAATGTAAAAATAGTCAGTGGGTTCTAATCCCTTTTGTACTGTCACAAAGGCTACAGTTTGCCCCAGCATTATAGGGGAAAGTCAGATGGTCTAGCAGCAAAATTAAGGTCCCAAATGCAGAGGCCCTAACATGAACACAGCCAAAGCATGGGCAGAGGGACTACATTAGTAAAGGAAAAGTTAATTAATATCAGAATATAGTAGTAAGAGTTTTATCCTGTTCCATCAATTGAGTTTAATCAAGTATCTTTCATTTATGCGGTAATCATAATTCACAGAGGAAGATCTTTGAGTTTAAACAGTAAAGGTTTATTACAACAGAAACTGCAATAGCTACGATTGCATCAACATTACAGGTCAACTCCAGCCTTTAAGGGGAAAATTTATTTATCACTCCCTGCAACTTTTGCCTTCTCAGGCTCGGCCTCCCCTCCAAAATGAAGCAATAGTGGGAAGAGAAACAGTTCAGCCACTCTGAATCCTCCAGAATGTGAAAAAGTACATTTCTCCCCCTCCCGCCCACATGAAAGTGCTTGAAATTCCCTCAAGGTTCCTCACCTGAATGCAGCTGTTTGCCACCTGGAAACGGTTTCCTCAGTTTTCTCCACACCACTAATTTGGATGGGAGACAGGGAGGACACCACAAAACCACACATATATAGTGTACTTGTCATTCAGAGCTCCAGAAAAGCTACTGGGAACATGAACTTGTGGCTGATTAAAAAGCACAGTGAGGGGACACAGAAGCTAAGGCAAAGATCCACAGATGAGCAGGTGCATATTATAAACTGTCCCCTTACAAGCATAATCTCTGTGGCTTTTGAAAGGTGTGAAGGAGATGAGATGGCAGCTGTGCAACAGTAAGGTAAGCACGAGACTCATTCCCTGCAGTAAGGATCAGCCCTTTACCTGATCTTTCCATTACCTTCAACAGGCCTTGGATTGGAACACAGAGCGGGCCATGGCATTCCAGTGGCATTTCTAGCTTATGGAATGAATACTTGCTATTGCCAGGTACTGCAAGCCAGAGGAGCTTTGGAGTCCTGGAGACCAAAGTTCCACTTTAGCTTTCTTTTTTCTCTCTTCTCTTTTTGCGGAAAAACAAATCTAGGAAGTTCTGTTAGACACTAGGTTAAGGGAATTATCAGATTGCTAGGATTAAGTGTGAAAAATAAATAATTAGGAAATGCCAAAGCAAAGGTTGCACAAAGCAGGGTGCATGCAGTAGGATACAGAGCTAGAGCCTTAAGCAACTAAAAAAAAGATCACTTTGGCATAAATGGTGTTGAGGATGTGGCTAAGGGGCCATAATTATATAACATTTCTCAATATAATATAATACCATACAATTTTTCACCGATTGCATGACAGTTATGCATAGGCTTTTCTCCGGACGCCTGTGGTAGAGCAGCTGGGGCGCTGCTGGTTGGTCCCACAGCGCCACTCTGGGCGCTACTGGACCAACCCGGCAGCACCCCAGCTGCTCTGCCCCAGGCGTCCCCAAGTCAGCCGCTGCTGAAACTGACCAGCGCTGACTACAGGAAGCCCCAGGCAGAGTTGCTCTGCCCCAGGCTTCCTGGAATCAGCTGCTGATCAGTTTCAGCAGCAGCTGACTTGGGGACGCCTGGGGTTCTTAAGTTGAATCTGTATGTAAGTCAGAACTGGCGTCCAGATTCAGCCTGTTGAAACTGATCAGCGGCTGATTCCAGGAAGCCCGGGGCAGAGCAACTCTGCCTTGGGCTTCCTGTAGTCAGCCGCTGGTCAGTTTCAGCAGCGGCTGAATCTGGACGCCAGTTCCAACTTACATACAGATTCAACTTAAGAACAAACCTACAGTCCCTATCTTGTACGTAACCTGGGGACTGCCTGTACAATAAACTGTTATTACACAACAACTGAAACTGCAAAAGCATGGCTAACTAGCATGTCTAAGAGCTTCAGAGAGGTAGCCGTGTTAGTCTGTAACTCGAAAAACCTAAAAAACAACAAATAGTCCTGCAGCACTTTAGAAACTAACAAAACATGTAGATGGTATCATGAGTGTTCATGGGCACAACCCACTTATTCAGATGAATGCTTAGAGTAATCATCTGGCATATATAAATCACTAAATTCACAGCCACATTAACTTCATAGTTTACCGGCTCATCCCCTCACCTGCACTTACAGCAGGCTTACCGCATTTGAAAAAAAAATTGCCCATGCACTTAACAGAGAGAGCTTTTCATGTAAGTTCTCAAGCCAGTTAAGATAAAATGGAGCATTATGAAAATGACAGGAGAAAAAAAGAATGAAAAAGTCACAAAATGTTCCATATACATCTAAGGTGACGGAAAAAATACTGTCAGAAGCAGGATACTGATTAGATGGAACTCTGACAAAATACATTCTTAAAAGTGCACGTCAAATTTACCTACCCAAACGTAATGTTCTCTTAGGACCTGATCCAAAGCCCTAGAAGTCTTAGAGTCCAATGGACTTTGTAACAGGCCCTTAATGCACTGTACTTTGGGTGGTATTTTCACTTAAAAACAGAGCCAAATCTCTTATTCCATTGCCAGAGCTTTGTACTCACACAGCTCCCCTGGGATCAAAGGGCCCACAATAGCATAGAATCAGTTGTAACAGAGTGGAGGATTGGGCCCAAAATGATGACAGCAGATAAAGTGGTATTTTCAACATCTCCGCAGAGTTATTCTCTTGGGCCACCTCCAAGTCTTCCAAAGAGTTTGAGTCTCTCTTTTTATTTGTAGCTTTTGGTCTTAATTGAGAGCAGATTTAAAAAAAGAAAATTATCTAAATTATCTCTAAAGCAAATGTTTTATACTCCCATCATTAAACTCACCAGGGCACACTAGTAACTCAAATTTTCTGCAACTAAATCACCTGTTGTGAGCAAGCCTGTTGTATGAAGCAGGAAAAAGAGAAAAAACATACAAAACACAGCTAGTGCAAACATTACTCAGCATTTTGATTCCAATGGAAGGGGAGGGAGTGGGGGGAACTGTGAGCCCTGCACAACAGCTTGTGGTGAATAGGCTGCAGGAAAGAGGCAGTGCTGTGAGTGGGGAACATGTGTGCACAGGGAAATAGATGGCTTTGGCCCAGATCTCACCCTAAGAAAACTTCCCCAGACTGGATTAAGGATGCACTGACCTTGGTTCACTGCCCAGAGAAGGAATTAAGTGGACAATGCACCTCTGCAAGGGAGGTACGTGGACCTCACCAGGAGAGGTTAATATGGCGAATTAGGGAGGGAAGGCTCTATTCAGGGGCCTGGGCAGCTTTAGGTACAATATCAGGCACATATAGCCATGGAAGCTGAAATGGGCTTTTCCTTTCCAGATTTATCTAATATTCAGAAAAGGAATCTAGCACTTGCCTTCCATGTTTGAACAGGAGTGCTCAGGTTTAATTCAGGCTGCTCTTACATCATTGCTCCAAAATCAAATACTGATCCACTGTAATTTGTTGTAGAAAAATTGAGCAGCAAATGCTGACTTCTTCCCAGTGCTAACAGGGACTGGAGTTTCTATTTTCAACTGACATTAACAGGTTTGGGGGGGTTTTAGCTTTGTTCTTTTAAAAAGAAGATGTTAATATTGCATCATTTCTGTGGGGAAATCGCCAAAGAAGGGAACAAAAAGAACAACAAAGATTGGGACAGTCTTACGATAGGAATACAGATATTCTTCAATCACACAGACAGAAAATTGTTCCACTATACTAGGTGCTGGTAGAGGGATGTGTCAGAATTGATCAAGTAGCTGCTGGCTGTGGAACTTTGCTGAGCTGAGTCCAGTGACTGGTGGATTAGGGTGGTTGTGGAGACATGGTTATAGAATGTATGAATAAAGAAGGAAATAAATCTGAGGGGCATTTCCCCTGATCAAAATGAACTTTCTGCTCTCTACAAACACTGGTAAACCCACAGGGATGTACAGCTCAATGAGGAAAAACTAGGGGGATGAGGCAGCTGTGTACAGCAGTGCATTCAATCTTGCAGAGGTGTGTGATCGAAATGAAAACCAGGTCTACCATAGCAGTGCCACACCAGGCCCACACTGGGAAGGGGCCAATAACTTCTACATGGGAACCCACAAATATATTTGGCACTGGGCCAACAAAATGTTAATCCAAGAAAATCTGCTCCTAGGATATCTGTTCTTACACTGAAGACACTCATTCTCAGAGTATAAGTTTAAAGAAGCAGGTTTTCAACTCTTTTCAACTCTAACATTTTATGAAATTTTCACGAGGCCAAAAAAGAGAGAGTCAAGAATTACTAAAGTCTGGAAAATGTCACCATTTTTAGCTTTCATTTTGAATTCCTGATGATATTCTAAATGACCTGGAATCATGAGCTGGAACCAGACCCTGTGACAGGGAGAAGTCCAAGCTGGAAGACTGATAGACCAGTTAGGTGAGTCAGAATGGAATGACAGTAAGCAATAAACTCAGCAACGCTTTGGACTCTTCCAATGCATTGCCTTGTCACAGAAGACAAGACAGGGACAGGAGCACTATGCATATAACACTGGTGGGATGTTGGAAGATAATAGGTACTGGCTTGTCATCCACAGAATTGTGTAATTGTGCTATGGTTCAATCAAAAGAACGAAGTCTTATCAGTAGAGGGGTGCATAGACAACAATGACAATCTCTAGGATTTCCATTGGGAGTTCATATCACCACAGCAACTTCTTAATTCTGCCATGTCAAACTTGGAACTTCTTTCAGTAAAGGAAAAAGATATTCATACAAGAGCTTTTTTATTTAAAAATGGCCTGAAGAAAAGGATTATGGCAACACCATTTATGAAACATTAATCCGAGTGGAAACTGTCAGCCAGATTCTACAATGCAATGTAGCCACTTTGCAGCATGCTACAATTTGTCAGTAAGGGAAATTTACTTGGTCAGGGGAGATCACCCAGGGAATACAAAGGGATACTTCTGCTGATGTGGAGCTGGAGTAATGACTTACCCCAGTCCTCCCTGCTGCTTTGTATTTGTCTCCCAGAAATACATTCATTAATTAAGTTTGTGTGTCAATTGTGTTGACATGCATCTAACAAGAGACGGGAATGTGGCCAGCAGAAAAGGAGCATTTCTGAGATGTTTCTATACTACCCAATCCTGCACTACATTATCAGTCCCCTAGAGCTCATGTAAATTAGAGGAAACCATGGGCACAGTTTCCAGGGACCAGCCTGGCACATGCAGCATCAGCTGCAGGGGAATGCAATGGGGAGCTGCAAGACACACGTTCACCCCTCACAATTTGCCCACTGCATCAAACTGGACCCCCGGATGTGGCCCAGCATGTCTATTTCCAAAGCAAAGCAGTTAGGCAGACGGCTCCTCACCCCCCATGCCAATGACTAACTTTCCCCCTGCCCCTCTTTCACAGCGCCCTCCGGATTGAGCTCTTGGGGTATGTGTGGGACAAATCGCAAACCGAGAAGAGGCTCCCTGCTCACACACTGGGCTTACAGCCAGGCTGAGGGTAGTCGGGGTGAAAGGAAACGCAGCCCTGACAAAGCCCCAAAGGCTGGGAACCCCCCTCCAGCTCCTGGGAAGCTCCAGTCCTCACGGCCTGAGGGGAGCAGCATCCCTGGACTCCGGCCGCGCCTCCCGGGGCTCTGGGGTGCAGGTGCCGGGCCCGCGGGGGCTCCAGGCTCAGCCCCGGGGCTCCCCCCCGGAGACACGTGCGGAAAGGAACCGGCCCAGCCCCGCCCGGCCCCCCCCGGCCCAGGGACCTGCCCCGCGGCGCCTTTACCTGCTCGGCGTCCGGCCCCGCGGCGAGGTGGCTCCGGCAGCAGAGCCCGAGCCCCAGCCCATGGGAGCGCTCAGCGGCTGCGGCGAGCCGGCGGAGCGAGGCAGGTTCCCAGGCTCCCGGCCCCCCCGCCGCGCGGGGAGCGGCTCGTGCTGCCACCTGGCGGCCGCGCTGGGAGCGGCGCTGCCCTGCTAGCCCGGCAGGCGGGGTGGGGCGAGTCCCCGCTCGGGGCAACGCTGCCCGTCCTGGGCCGGCCCGTGTCCACACTGCGGGGAGATGCCGCCCGCTAGTCCCTGGCGGGCCCGCAACCTGCGCCTCGCCAGGCGCAAGGGAAGCGGACAGGAGCCTTCGCCCGCACCCACCTGTGCATGGCCCAAGCACAGTTCAGATCCTTTGCTCCAGCTGCATAAGGAATGTAGCCAGACCCCTGGGGACACTGGAGGAGATGGGCCAGAGCTCTGGTCATTTCTCTTCTCCCCCCTTTAGCCTCCAGCTCACTGGGAACACTGAGCTCAGTTGGCACTAAGAGATCCCCACGCAGAGTGGCCTAGTTTGAAAGTCTTTACTTTAGACCACTGAATGCGAGAGTAACCCGCACCAATCTGCCTTTTAGAGAGAACAGGATTGGTACTGCCACACCTGACATGTGCCAACCACCCTGGAGATGAGAGATCAGCCTGGAGTCCTCCAGCACTTCAAAACACTAGAGCAGGCAGTAACTCAGAGGTATGATCTTACACAATTTATTGCAAAGAGAACAGCTGCCCTGTGCCAAGACAGCTATGCCCGCAGCAGCTCTCTTTCAATGGGAGGGGGAGCTGGAATACTTGTCTCTCAGCAACAGTGTCATTATTTAGGCTTATCCATGTCAATTATGTTACCTGCTACAGTTTTACAAAGTGCCAGAGTGTTTTGTGGCTATAGCCGTGATCCCCTTTACAGATCATTCTTCTGTGACATTTCCAGAAATAAGTCCCTGAGAGTTGAATGAACAATTTTCAGCAAATAATGTATTCCACTAATTTAGCACCTTTTTCTTATAATGGAATAGCCATAGATTTCTTTGATTTATTCATGATTAGAACCTTTAAGCTTTTCTTAGTTATAGATTATTCATTAAATGTTGTTACAAGTTTGCATCAAAATATTTATAGCAAGAGTTGTGTAAAGTGGTTTTACCTTTTTTTTTTTGGAAATACAGTAGACTTCCAATAATCCGGCACCCTTGGGACCCAAGTGGTGCTGGATTATCAGAAATGCCGGACTATCAGGAGGTACTCTGGCAGGGGCGGGTCTCGTCGGAGGGGAAGTGGGGGAGGGGGCGGGGGTGTGCCAAACCCTCCCTCCTGCTGCAGGGAGGCAGAGCCTGTGAGCGGTGGAAGAGGAGAGGCGGTGACAGGCAGGCAGCCGCATTCAGGACGTTCTGGTCAGTTACAGTCACTCCGGCTGGATCCACAGTCCACACGCAGTTAATGTAACTTTCCTCTCTACTGCCGGAAGGAGGGGGGACAGGGGAAGGTAGGGGTCGGTGGGAGAGGGACCCCTGCCCACCGCTACAGCCCTTTTTAAATATTGGTGACACATGAGCTATCTTCCAATCATTAGGTACGGAAGCTGATTTAAAGGGTAGGTTACAAACCACAGTTAATAGTTCTGCAATTTCCCATTTGAGTTCTTTCAGAACTCTTGGGTGATGCCATCCGGTCCCGGTGCCTTGCTACTGTTAAGTTTATCAATTTGTTCCAAAACCTCCTCTAATGACACCTTAATCTGGGACAATTCCTCAGATTTGTTACCTAAAAAGAATGGCTCGGATTTGGGAATCTCCCCAATATCCTCAGCTGTGGAGACTGAAGCAAAGAATTCATTTAGCTTCTCCACAATGACTTTATCATATTTGAGTGCTCCTTTAGCATCTCTATCGTCCAAGGGCCCCACTGGTTCTTTAGCCAGCTTCCTGCTTCTGATGTACTTGAAAAAATAATAGTAAAATGTTTTTTGAGGTAGTTTTTGGCTAGCAGTTCTTCAAACTCCTTTTTGGCTTTTCTTAATATATTTTAAACACTTAATTTGACAAAGTTTATGGTCCTTTCTATTTTTCTCACTAGGATTTTGACTTCCCCTCACTCTGGGGGAGGGGGAGTCCTAAAACATTTCAAATGGAAATGCAGACCCTTTGGAAATTGTAGACAGGGTGTGCAGACCCCCAGGAGTATACACACCACTGGTTGAACCCCAAAGCCTTAAAGACAAACTTTTCCTTAGTGTATTAAATACTAAAGAATTGAGAGTTGATGATTGTAAGTGAATATTGGTAGTTTGCATTGCATTAATTATATTGGTAATAGGCATAACGATGGAGCCTCAACTCTAGTCTGTGATAATTGCTTGCAACACTGTTGGATATGTAGAACACTTAGAACATTAAGTGTAGGCACATCCAATTCTAGACTGTTGATTATTTACTAATGTGGTTCACTGATGCACCTGAAGTTGTGACTCAAAAATGAAAATCCAACTGCTAGTGGGCTAGACAAGGAAAATGTTAGACTGCACATGCCCTAGGTTGTCTGAGCAAGGAGAACTAATTAAAGTGGCATGTTTTTTGTTGTGAAGTCACATAGTAGGGATATCCTTGTCTGTCCCTGATATGTCTTTGGTGCTCCCACAAGCAGTAAGGAACATTTTAGTTGCACATCAAGAAAAGAGCCAGGGTGTTTTTAAAAAAATAAAACAGACCAGTGACTACCTCCCATGCTGTTGCTTCCTCATGTTTACCCTCCCAAAAAACTCCCAACATTATATCCTGGCTAACTTTGAAGTAGGAATAAGAGCCTCCGGAAAAGGGCGCTTTTTCCGGAGGATCGGGGCCAGTGTAGACGCTCTTTTCCGGCTTTTTTAAAAGCCGGAAAAAAGCGGCGGACATTTTTATTTAAATGCCGCAGGGGATATTTAAAACCCCCGCGGATTTCCGTACTACGATAAGTGAAATTAACATGCCCCTTCCGGAAAAGGGGCCAGTGTAGACGTAGCCTGAGAGATGATGTGAGGGCAATGTCAGCATTCCCCTGACTCAGCTCCTCAGTGTGCCTTCACCTTGTCCAAGCTTGCCCACACCTGTCCCCCTGCCCTTGTGAGGCCTCAGAAAGATACCTCAGTGTGGTCTAAAGAAGGATAGGGTGCTGCTACAGAAGGGGCTAAACCATTTTTAAGCACAGGAGGGGTAGGACTCCTCCATATCCAGCAATGTGGTCTGGGGCATTGTGAGGATAAATTATTAGTATATTAGTTGCCTTTGTAAGTCATTTGCCTGTTGAAAGGTATAAAAATGCCTCTGATACCCTGTGACAAGCAGAGGATCCTGAAGAAGCCCAGACTCCTCTTATGACATTATGGTTTCACAAATATTGATGTTAGCTAAATCTTGAATAAATTGTGATTTTTTTTCCCTCCCTCCCACGTGGATTCCCAGAGTTAATCTGCCTATGGCAACACACATGACACAAGAATGAGCCCTTTGAGTAGTGATGCAATTGCTCAGTCGTGAAATGAAAAGGCTACATTTTGATTTCATGCTGTTTGATTTACTCTGGATTTTTTGTCAGCCTATTGCTATTCTTGCTAACACATGTCAGAGTTCTATTGATTATGGACTGAAATACTGTTTCGGAAGGAGGGGAAAGCTTTCTGAACTTTACCAATTCTATTTTCTTTTCCATGAAAGCCAGGCACTTTTACCCATAAATCTTTGCCATACAGTTACTTTTTAACTTACAAACCTTCACATGCTATGGGACCCAAATCTCCTCTCTCTTGACATGATACAAAGTCAAAGTCATTTAATTCACTTGAATGAAGTTATTCCTAATTTATATTTTAGAAAACAAGGAAAATCAGATCCATCATGGTTAAGCAAGGGATTATTTCTGTCTGCATGAAATGAATTCAGTTGTCTCTGTTCAATTCCCAGTCACAGCTTCCATCCCCGTTGGCACATAATGGCTCCTTAGTTTATAAGCTTTTTTATATGTTTAAAACAGGAGTCTACCTTAAGATTTTTTCCATTGGGCTGGTTTCCATGCCACCGATAAAATCACAAAGGCTTAACAGTTATGAGAGACTATTTCTGTCTCTGAAATGTGAGTTTCAGGACAGATACGTTTTTGTAAAGACATTTTTTCAGAGTACTAATTTTATTTCGGTACCCAAAGCAGTCTAGCTACCAGACCAAGATAGCAAATTTGTAAACAAAGTTGACTGTTATTCACAGCTCTTAAGCTCAGTGTAAACACAGTATATACCTGCGTTTAGGCAGGACATCTCTGTTACCCATACGTGAAGAAATATTCAATTAAAGTGAAAGGCAGCAAGTTGTGGGCTGATCGAAAGACATCCTGTATCACACCGTGTGCTGCTAGCTTGTAGAACTTCCACTGGGCTTGGTTCCTCAGCCATACCCCCTCCTGAATCAAAGTGGTGCTGCCTTGAGTTGGGCCCCCCTCAGCCAACCCCAGATCAAGTTTGGTAATATGACAAAATTTTAAACCCTTCTAGGGCAACAAAGTCCAAACAGCCAAATATCCTGACCCATTTGGGCTACTTTTTTAGCCCATCTCCTAGATTAATCTCTCAGCTTGAAGCCTATCAGACTTTTCTGTTCTACAGTTGACAACCCTCCAGGATTGGTCTGGAAACTTCCAGAATCAGCATCTATCTCCCAGTGATGTTGAAAGCAATCCCAGAGATTTCAGTGGTCTATTTTCTTTTAAAAAATGATATAACATTGTGGGGAATCTCATGGAATAGAGTCAGTCAGAGCTGGCAACCCGATTCTGTTCAGAAAGCCATTCCTAGGCCGCTTTCCCTGGAGTCTCTCCTACTCACTGTCTTCCATGCATTGGTGTTCCCTGTTCTTTATGCCTGTTACCACGGCCGACAAAACACTTCCATGCTCTTTTCACTGAGCACAGCTGCTAAGCTCACTTCCTGGAAGTCATGATACCTAGCAGGGTCTTCTCTACTGCCCAGCACTCCCAGGGATGTTGTGAAGACCAGGACTTGAACAAGGTTCAAAAAAGAACTAGATAAATTCATGGGGGGTAAGTCCATCAATGGCTATTAGCCAGAATAGGTAAGAATGGTGTCCTTAGCCACTGTTTATCAGAAGCTGAGAATGGGTGACAAGGGATGATTACCTCTTCTGTTCATTCCCTCCGGAGCACCTGGCATTGGCCACTGTCAGAAGACAAGATACTGGGCTAGATGGACCTTTGGTCTGACCCAGTATGGTTGGTCTTTCTTATGGAACTTTCCTGTAGGCATTACCTCAGCCATCTACCTTGCTTCCTGGAGCACTTTTCTCTGAGTGAGTTCTCTACTGCCCTCACCTCTTTTTATAAGACCCACCTGGTCGTCATAACATCTGTTAGTACTACTCCTTCTAGGTGGGAGGCAGTCAATTATAGCACAGGCACGGTTAATTGAACATGGCAGACTGGCCAAAGGTCTCTTGACTCTTCTAATGGCTACAAGAGATCACAGAGTTCAAGCTTCAAGAAAACAATGGACAATTATAGATAAGCATATGCAGAGTTATGGTAGCAACAATGAAAAACAAAATAAATAATAAGAGTTTGGGAAGGGATATGAACTCCCATACTTAAAGCCAGAAGCTAATCACCAACTGACAGGGATTAGGAGAAAATTTTCCCTGTAGGCATCTTATCCCAGGGTTTCTTGCTGTTTCCTCTGAGGCAGTCCTGTGTATTATGGGAGGCAGGATCATAGATTAGCTCTCCCCCCAGTCTGATGCAGTATGGCAATTCCTGTGTTCCTATGCTTCTTGCCAGCTTCAGGCTCCAATAGGAAGTCTATGTCAGATCCAGTTCAAACAGCAACTTGAGACAAATCATAATGACTGCACAGTTGCTTGTGCACATCTCTTTTAAAAAGCAAACTATCAGGACAAACTTTGTTCCTTCAGCAACTTTTGAAAATATAGACACGTTTACACATATCTTATTGCCAACATGGTCTGAGGCATACTGCATACAGGCTTCCAGGGTTAATCTTGATTATCCTACATATGTCCCTTTTAAGAAACAAAAATCCCTCAGGCCTGGAGCCTCTCAGTCCAAGCAGAGTAAGCAGCAAACACGAGATGGCTCTAAGCTAGTCCATGTGAATGGAGGCTACATGGGAATGCAGGCAGAATTAAGCAGCAGCAAGCTCATTTCAGGAAAGTACTTAACCATGTGCTTAATTTTAAGCACCTGTGTAAGTGTGCTGCACATGCTAAATTGATGCACATACTCAGGCCTAATTTAGTAAGGTATTTAAATCTCCAGTCCCTTATTCTCAAAAACATGGGCCAAAAAAGGAGAGGATGTGAATAGACAAGAGTTGCAGCTGAGGTCACATGTGATTAAGTATGAACCACAGCAAGAAAAGAGGCACATATCTACACACACTTCCCTTTGTAAGGGTAAGAGTAGCTTGGTAGCCTTCAGCAGAGCTCTTGTAAATGCAAAATTAGGTTACTTAACACTGTCTGTGCTGCTCACTATATTTTTACCTAAATGTGCAACACTGCACCCATGCCATGCAGGCTTGAACCGCTAAAACTGAAGTCATTCATCAACTTCGAGACAGAAGGTCTAGGCATGTTGAGGGCTGCTTCCAATCTACCCATAAAGGCAGCTAGTGATCACACTTCAGGAGGGAGACTTTCTCTGGTCTCCTGGGAAGACTTGCTGAAACAATAGTCTCCACCAAAATCATGTTCCTTAGATCTGAAGCAGTTTTAGGATCTGCAACGGGAACAGCTGTATCCCTGAGCAAGGCTCTGGGGAACCACCTCGAGAATAGAATGCAGAATTCCAGTCTCTGAGCTATGGCTCTGAACAGATACCAGATTACAAACCGCTGGCAACAGTACTCTGGCTCTTTGCGTGATTTCATGCTGTAAGCAGGCAACTCACTGCTAAATATTTTAATGTTTGTATCAGCAATTCAATCAGGATATTAATCTGAAGCGTAAGAAGCTTGTTTACAAAAATATAAATAAGTTTGTGCCTGATGTCAGTTAAAAAATATGTGCCTGCTTCCCCATGAAGTGGAGATGCCTAGATGTTTTGCGCCTGAGTCATGAAAACAGTTGGATCATAAGCCGACCTGCAGGCAAGCCTGATAGCAAAACATTGGTGTGGGCCCCAAATATTTTGACTGCTTGAGGACTAGCATGAAGCAAAACATTTTGGTGCATGTCTCCCCCAGAAGCGTGGGTTGATAAGCGGATCTGAATCATCTTTTACTGTCCAGGATGGGCGTTAACTCTCAAGGATCACCCTTTCTAGCCCACAGTGCAGACAATGGAACACTCTGTACCACCGAACACAAGCATTAGTGAAAGAGCAGCATGGCACCACTTTCCCTGCCAAGGGCCTGTCACACCTACAAAAGTAAAGACATAGTTTGGCCCTTAAAGGAAGGTTTTTCTTCTAAAGGGCAAGGTCGAGCCTCTTTTAGCCCCCTAGCAAGTTTCTTGTATCCCCAGCTGGGAGGAAGAGGCAGTCGTTTCACTAATGGTAATAGGAGGAAGAGAGCTTGCTTTTAAACAACCAGACAATGTGTTTAGTCTTTGCACAAATATGTAAATAGATGTCAGTTCCTTCTCATTAGATTCCCAAGACCCATTTCACCCAGGGATTTGGCATGTGCAAGGTACACGTGAATGAATAAGGTGGTTAGGGCCTTCAGACCACCTCAGCTTAGTCATGTTCTTGAAGGCCTTATTCATTACACACCCTGCATTTAACCCAGACGGTGCTAGCCTCTTCCAGACCACACACAAAAGTCATTCTTGGGATACATAATGAGGAAACAAAGCATTCCTCCCAGGCTTAAAGATTACATGTGCTTCAGCGACCTCCTAGCAGTTCATCTTGGACAAATCCCCATTTGTGAAGCCAATGGACCTGGGATCTTAGGAGCTAAAGCCATGAGCCTCTAACACATGCAGTAGAGGTTCATGCACTAAGCTCCAGAGGTCCCATATTTCATCCTGCCTGTAGATGACCAGGGTCTGCTGACATTACAAGTGGGGGGCTTTTCTGTGATGAACTGCTGGGAGGTCGCTGAAGCTCAGAGTGTACTTCCTCAACGGAGGGGAAGTACATAACCTAGAGGCATTGAGCCCACTGAGATGGGAATATGAAGTCTGCTCTACAGCGTTAGGTAAGAAGCAGCTGGCTTTTAGCTCATGTGGTAGAGGCTCATGCACTAAGCTCCAGAAGTCCCAAGTTCAGTTCTACCCACAGATGACTGGGAGCTGCCATCAATAGAGCAGAACTTTCAAACTGGGAGAAATTTTCTGGGTGTGCCTATAACATACATACACATCTACATTTAAAAAGCAACTACTGATTTGGGGAGCCCCTGTTTTTGGTTGGCCAATTCATAATGCCTGAAAGCTGAAGACTGAGCACCCTTAGAGTGCACCTAGACTCCACTCTTAGCTTGAAATAAGCTATGCAATTGGAGCTATGTAAATTGTGTAGCTTATTTCAAATGTCTACACAGCACCAAATTTCGAAAGAAACCACTATTCCAAAATTTCCCTGACTCCTCATGGAACAAGGCTTACAGGGACATTGGAATAGCATGCCCATTATTTTGAAAGTTATTTTGAAATAACGGGTGTGTTGCCAAGACGCGGAATAGCTATTTCGGGATACAGGAAGTATCCTGAAATAGCGCCGCAGTGTACACATACCCTTAGAGTGAAAAAGTAAGGTACCCAATTCACAAGTCATTTTTTAAAATGTAGGTCCTATTCTTATGGCAGGGATCAACAGATCGTGTTGCTCAGCTCTTTTTCCTTATCTAGAAAGCAAACCTTTCATCTTGGAACACATGCTGTATTGTTGGTTTTTTGATGAAGTTTCTCTGTAGTAGTCATGGCTAGCAGCAAGAGACTTCTCTCTCTGCCATAAACTCCCTAAGCTAGAGTCAATTCCTGGGCCAAGAGATGTTCCCTAGGCTCTGTGGTAGGCCCTATGCACTGGGTCTTGGGCTGAGATGCCTGATTGGGAAGGCGGGGAGGCTTCCTGTGCACTGTTTCTGAACAGCACTTTTCCAGGACTGGGCGATATATCTGCCAAAAAAAAAAAAAAAAAAAATTACACTAAGAAAACACCCGAAGTCCATGTCTTTGATTTCTTCTCCAACAGGAAATTGACCTGAAAGGCTCTGACTTCTGTCTTCTTGGCCAACGGGCAATGCTGTGTATGTTAGTATATACATAGTCTCATCCATAGTGTCCAGTGGATTAAACTGTACTAATTGCATCATAACCCCAGATAAAATTAATAAGAAATATTGCTCCTCTTCCTGAATGAAAAACTGTGCAAAACTTGTAACTTCTGACACTGTTATTTAAATCAGATTTAATTCCTACACTATAGAAATTGAGCTACTTTCTCAAGGGCTACTTCAGCTGCTAAAAGAAATTGACCAGTAGCTTTCATTCCACACATTTGTAGACAAGTCAGAAGAAAAACCATAGGCTACGTCTACACAACAAGTTTTTTCGGCAGAAAATATGCTAATGAGGGACTCATTAGCATAAGTCATGACATCATTAGCATATTTTCTGCCATTTCTTTTTGTGTAACGGGTTTTTGCTCAAAAAGAAGCAGTACAGCTGCTTCCGTTTTGCACAAAAACCCCATTTTGCACAAGAGCCTTATGCCTCTCCGGGAAAGGCTACACTGCTTCTTTTTGCAAAAAAGAAACCGCAGAAAATATGCTAATAATGTCACAACTTATGCTAATAAGTCCCTCATTAGCATATTTTCTGCTGAAAAAACTTGTCGTGTAGACATAGCCATCGTCTTTCAGCTACACAGCAATAGCTCAATCTGCAGTGTTCCTTTGAGTCCCAGTTTCCAGTTTCTTTAGCTCAAAGCACTTCTGTACGGTTTATTACAACCCAGCTACAGAATCAAACAGGCATAAGGGGACCAAGGAGATGCCATTTCATCAAAAGCGTTTACCTCATATGCAAACCTTGCCAAGCAAGCACATACACACCTCTTAGGATTGGTGATGCTTTGGCCAAAGCAATCACTTAATAAACCCAGCCAATGCAACTTGGCTCTTGGTGTGGAAAAGGGGTTTTCTATCATTTGTATTACTCGAAGCCACCATATTTTGTCACTCTCAGATCTTCAGTTCCTCCCTCCTGGGCAGATTTTTTTTTTAATAACAGCCCATATGCAGGAATTTCTGTGGGGAGGTGTGAACCATGGGACGGGCTGGTGGCTGCCCCACCCCTGTGACCCAGCCCCACCCTTGCTCCTGGGGGGCAAGCCCAAGCCTTCCCCCAGCCAGCCGGAGCACAGGGGAGGGAGACTGGGACAACATGCCACTTCTGGCTTCCCCCAGCTGACCAGAACACTGCGGGGGGTGGGGGGTTGGGGAAGCTGGGGCAATGCACTGCCCTAGTCTCACACTTACTTGGAGGACCATGGGGGTGCATTCACACCCATTGCACCCCCCTCATGTACAGGCCTGAATAAAGCGTGAAGGGGTGTGCTCACAACTAGTACTACCTAGTGGTCTGGCAGGATTGTGTGGCAGTTTGTCTTCTCTTGTTCACTACAATAGTCTATCCCTCCAACAACTCTGCTCTCTGGCCAGGTGACGTTGCAAGTTTCTTTCTCTTCCAGGGTATGCAGAGAGAGTCCAACTTTTGGAATTAAGCAAGATTCACACTTTGCAAGTACAGTGGGTTGGAATTGCCTGGGCCCAGAGTAACTCTTTAACCCCTTCCTTCTTAATGTGGGGTTTGTTTATCCTATCACCTTCACAGGCCTACTGATGGGGGGAGCAAAGAGGGCAGTTGCCCCAGGGCTGCTGCAGAAGCAGCATCAGCTGGAGAGCCTTCAAATCACCGCCAGAGCACCAGTGACAGTGCTAAGGGCTGGTTGGGGAGTGGAGGGGCTGCTGCCTGGCACACTCCAGGCAGGGATAAGGGCTGGCTGCCCCCAGTCCCGCTCCTTAAAGCCAAGGCGCTGCCCCTTCCAGGAGCACAGAGCATGCCCCCGACCTTGCCTAGCGGCCCCAAGTCTGTCGGACCCGCTGCACCTACAACTTAGCATTTGGGGGCTGTGCATTTCAAATGTGACTGTGTCAATTTTGTGAGTAATGACAGTAAAGTCAGAATAACCAGCAATAAAGATCATTTATTCCCTAGATTTGTTTAGGCCCTTCTAACCTAGGGCCTGATCCAAAGCCCACTGAAATCAATGGAAAGACTCCCAGTGGATCAGGCTCTTAAGCTGTGAGTAAGAAGTTACTTACATTTAACTTCTCAATTCTCTCATTCAGATTAAAAGGGCCATAACTGCCTAATAGTTAACGCTCTCCAGCGCTCTGTAGAAGAGGCAAGTTGGACTCCTATCCCTGGTGTCTCTGTCCAGGGAGAAGTTCTACCTGTGTTTCTAGCCTGCCAGTCATTCCTGTAGCAGACTGCTACCCCTCCAGTGGGGACCTGGGCACCTTGGATTGTTCAGTAACCCTGCTTTGCTGGAGTAGATTCCAGACAGATGGCTGCATTGAGTGACTGCACTGAGGGACTTCAGCCAGAAATGAAGTGGCTTTACTCTGGGCCCTGCCAAGTGAAGCAGAGATGCAATAAACTGCAGCTGAAAAGAAGATTTTCAGTGAATTCACACCAGCAGAGAATCTGTCCCTTAGTCTCCAATAGGAAAAGTAGGAGCTGCATTTACACACACACACATAAGAACATAAGAACGGCTGTACTGGGTCAGACCAAAGGTCCTTCTAGCCCAGTATCCTGTCTGCCGACAGTGGCCAGCACCAGGTGCCCCAGAGAGGGTGGACCGAAGACACGATCAAGCGATTTGTCTTCTGCCATCTCTCTCCAGCCTTTGACAAACAGAGGCCAAGGACACCATTTTATTCCCACACACACGCACATCTTGATGAAATAACACAGGAGTGAACAAAGGCACAGTTCAGACAAACCATTTCTGTTCTGTTCTGCTCTGTGACACTTGAGTAGTGTCCAGTGGCAAGTTACTGTAGCTATAGTCACTGAGCAGCGATGTGCTGCGTGGTAATCGCAGGCCTTGGCATTTCCACGGGAAACAATGGCACAGAGAATCATTAGGCTAAAACAAGAAGGCACTGATCTGAGAATGAACAATAGAGATTTGATGTCAAAATAAAGGGAGGCCTTTGCAATAAAAGTTATTAGGTTTCCAGACACTTTCACCCAATGTCAACTTCTGGTTATTCATTTCTAAATAAAAAAGTTAAGATTTCTGCAAAAGCTGACTTTGACATCTTGGAATTGTTCTGCAATAGAATGTTACGATTCATACAAGCCATAGTGCTGGGACTCTAGTAGGTTTTTTTTGTACTACAGGTTGAACCTGTCTAATCCAGCACTCTCTGATCTGACCACATGCATGGGCTGCATGATTTTAGTTAGCTGGATGTCCACTTAGCATGGGTGTGTCCAAGTTTCCTGTGGTCCCATAAACTTTGTTTACAGCCACCATTCCTGGCACTCAGTGTTCTGAGCTGTTATTTAGCTCTAATTTACCCTTAAATGTCCTATAAGAACCCAGCAAGCAGGGGACGTGGTGGTACTGTAGCTGGACAATAGTGATCTCCAATCGTCTGGCAAATGCTTTGGTTCAGCACCAGTTAGGTCCTGAGTAAGGATGTTAAAATGTGGTTAATTGACTAGTCGATGGAATTTCCATCAACTAGTTGACTATTCGATAGGCATCTCCGCATTCCTCCTTTGAAGTGTACAACTTACAAGAGCCCTGGCTGGGGCTCGTGTACATTTCAAAGGAGGAATGTGGAACTCCGCATACAGCCCGAGGGCTCTTGTACATTTCAAAGGAGGAATGCAGAAGTGCCTGTTGACTAGTCAAAAAACTATCCGATAAGCAAATGCTTATTGGATAGTTGACTAGTCTGTAACATCCTTAGTCCTGATCATGACGGACTAGAGAGGTGCCACTACAGATTGAATTGTAACTATAGGATTATACCATATACAAGTTATTAGTAAACGGTCATGCCACACAGTTGTAAACCACACACCCTAGTGTGGTTCACTGTCCCATGTAGTGGCACTTATATTAGTTACAGCAAGAGATAAGAACAAGGGGCTCTACAGCCTAAGCTGAGAGCTAGCTGGCTTTTAACTCAAGCAGTAGAGGCATCTACACTAAGCTCCAGCGGTCCCAAGTTCAAATCCGCCCAGTGGTGGTTACACAGTGTTGGAACTAGAGTGTGTATTTACTAATACCTATCCAAATGCCCCATGTCTTCGTATTTATAAAACTGTTCAGGGCTGTGCAGCAAAACAGACACATTTTGGCAAAGTAGAGCTGCTACACAAACACGTTCCAGAGGTCACTCTCTTAATGCTTTGCATGTTCTCATGTCAATTTCATCCTCTCTTTCCATAGCAGATGAATTCAGTGCATCCACTGGAACATGCCCCAGTTCAAAGGTACAAAGCACAGCTGGAACAAATCCCAGACTTGTATGCTATATACCATTGAGACATGTGTTGTAGGCCCTGCCCTTTTTATGTAATATTTTCCCAAAGCCCAAATGCTCATTTATAAAAATCTGCACGTTTCCACAGAGGGCAATTGAAAACAAGAACCTAATAAAGAGCCAAAAATAGAAGTTTAGAGCTTTCTTTATGAATTATGGATGCAATTTCCACTTTGAGAAATCCATAGAGAAAACACATAGCTATATATAGTCTATATACTGCCTGTGTAACATGTCAGGATGTAAGTACAACTTGTCAGCACAAGCACCTACTGCCAAACCACAACCGCCACTATGAGATGTGAAGTGGATGAAAGAAATAGAAAACTCACTGGAATGGCCAAAAAAATCTATCCAAGGGAGGGAGTACTAAAGGGCCCTATGTGGCCCCAATGTCCCAGGCATTTGGGCTTCTGTGGCTTAACAAAGGGTATATTTGTTTGGGGGTGGAACAGTTGCTATGCACAGCATGATATCCTGGGAAACCCACCGCAAAATGCCCATAGGCTTTCGTGTTGACTCAAACTTATTGGCACAGGACCGGGATATGACTGGCCATACCTAAGGGTTAGAGCATCAGTCAGTCCTGTTGGTTAGAACCAGGCCCCACGGTCAGAGCCTGAATCAGAGGTCCGATACCAGAGCCAGAGTCAAAGGGCAGAGTTTGGAACAAGAACTGGGTTACGCGAGGCAGGGGCTGGACTTAGACGAAGGCCAGAAGTAAGCAGACATCACAGCCATGGACAAATGCTTCAAGCAGCCAGTGACCTGCTCCTGCTGCTGGGCTTAAGAGCCAGTCTTCTGACTCTTCCAACTAATTAGGCAGCATAGCCAATGAGGCAGCCTACCACAGGCCACCTGTGCTCATTGGCTCACCAAAGCCTGGCGGGGCTGGAGGCCCTGGTTCCAGACAGTTAATTCCAGGGGGTGTCTGCTTTGCACCTGCACAAGCCTACAGAGAGGCAGGAGGCAAGTGTCATGTTTGTGCAGGCAGGAATATGGAGCTGTTTAAATGGGGCAGGGATCCAAGGAATTTCCTTATATGTTATGGGATACTGACAGTCATGCTCATGGGGGGGTCAAGCCCTGTGTCCATTCTGCAAGGAGGAAAATGCAACTCCATAACAATCTCTAATTAGAGGGGATCTGAAAACCCAAACATATTTCCTACAGGAAATTTCACAGGAAAAAAAATGTTTCAGCCAAAACATTTGGAGTTTTTCATGAGAATTGTTATTTTATTTCATTTCCAAACAACATTTTTAAAATGTTAGAAATTAAAAAGTTACAGATTTTCATTGTTTGGTCTCCAAGATTTCTCTCGTTTCTTGTCTTTTCCTCTCTATTTTCTCCTCTGAAAAAAGTTGGGGGAACTCATTCTTACAGGAAAACAGTTAGAAGGTGGATAAATAAAGGGAATTTCCCTGTGGACACAAATATATGATTTAGTCAAATCCACATTACAGTGCAATTCTTTCTGTTTCAGACACATTCCTGCTCATTCACACTAAAATACTTACATTCTGAGACCAGAATTTGACCCATGAGTTTTGTTGAATATCTTCCATCTATGGAATTTTTTCAAATGGATGGTGGGACCAGATTCCCTATCTGCAGTTATGAGCTAGGTCACGGTCTCTTGATAAATTAAATTGGGTTAATTAAAATATATCCAGCTTCTCTATCTCTAATTTTTAAAATATGCCCATGACTGAAGTAACCCAGGAGAGTGCCAAGATCCTAAATTTGAAGTATGATCAGTGAAAGTTGTGAAATACAAATAATTACAGCATTTGGAATTCCAGGATTATAATCAGTACAAGGTAAAGCCAAGCTCAACAGCACTTCTTAAGCAGTAGGAGGGAAAAAGCAATCATAAAATATTTGATAACCTTAAGATTAATAAAGCCTTTAAAGACCTGCTGACATCAGATGGAATATTTTGGAAGGTTGATTTTGAAACAATGTTGCTTATATAATCACAACTGATTGCTGCAGAAATGATTGTAGTGTCATAGAGGATTATGATTTCAAGAATTTACAGCAAAGGTACACGATTTTTTAAGCAATAATATAGTCTGCTTTTCATGCTAGTGTCCCAAACAATAAAATATGAAGCAGGAAAAACCACCAGAACATGTGACAGGGCAGAATTGTTTCGAAATAGAATGTTTTGCAAAGTTGTCCATAAGAGATTGATTACTCTAATACCCACACCAGAGAAAGTAACAGACTACAGCTAGTTTCCCTTGTAAGAACCTGAAAAATAACTCCAGCTCAGGCCCCAGAGAAGCAGGCATGACTATACATTGAAGGAGACAGAAGCTGAGCACCTAAGGGAAGTCAGATGCCGAGGAATACAGAGAAGATAGCTTTATAGATCTTTTTATTGAGTAAATTCAGATCGACATTTTCTTTTGTGCAGTGGGCTGGCAACCTACAGCTTGGCACGCAGGGATCTCAGCAATCCCCCAATCCAGGGGGGAGCCCATGCTGCCGCTGGAGCACTGCCCCTTCCCTGGCAGAAGGTTAGGCTACACCATGCTTGGTGGCAGTGGGAGGAGGCAGCACTGGGGCTGAGGCATCAGCTCCTCTGGCATCTGGGGCTGACACAGGACTGCGTGGTCACAGCAGTGGCTCCTCCAGGGCCAGCCCGGGACCGTGTGGCTGTGGCAGCAGCACCTCCAGCCTCTGGGGTCAACCCAAGACTGCGTGATCACGGCAGTGGCTCCAGCCCAGAACCATGTGGCCATGGCAACGTCTCCTCCAGTAAATAGAGCTCCGTAAACAGAAGTAAGTTAAATTTCGGCATGCCACTTCTGAAAGGTTGCCAACCCCTGACCTAGAACATCACAGCTATAGGAGCCCAGACCTGGAAAGTGCTGAGTGCTGCCGCTAACCCCTTACTTCTGAGGGAGCTCAGCACCTCGCTGCGAACATCCATTAACTCACAGTTAGCAGTAGCTGAGTATTCTAAGCACTTTCCTGATGTGTTGAGCCCAGCTCATTTTTATCTGATGGCAAATCAGGTTTCTTAGGAGAATTGTTCCTCCTTACCTCACAAACGGGGTCAAAAGGCAGAACACTGTTTTAATTTGATAGATCTTGGCAACAAATGGTGTGTTGAAAGGGGACTTTTTACATGTACTCTATGAGGTCTGCAATTAAAATGTTCTTCTTTAATAAAGCTGGAACTTGCCCGCACAAGCTGTTTTGTAAGTGGAGACTCATGGTAACAAGGAAATTACTTACGAAGGTGATCTACATTGTACAAGTAAAGATTTCCTCGCCTTCCCTCTCTTTTCTTCTGTGTATACCAAAGCCACTCACCTTTGCTACATTTCTAACATTAATTACCCTTTGCATTTTGTAAAATGGGTTCCAGTTAAATCATATCCCTTCTGTTAGCAATGGTTGTCTTATCGGGAACATCCTGGTCATTTCAAAAACGTAACATTTATCTTGGGTCTGGTGTGTATATATTCTCTACAGGAGATAACAGTGCATAAACAATCATGCGCCACAAAGGTTTTACTATCACTTGTTGTAGATGACCTGAGTAACTCATTCATGGCTTCACACAGTGTGAGTTATTTACATGAACCCAAAATAATGTTTTATTTAAGATATGAACAGATCTCGGGAAAATAATAAAATACAACCCATGACAGCCATTAAAATGCACATTAGAGAATTCCATAGCAGGTTGTATAAAACACACAACCCTAGCACAGAAAACATCCTTCAGGTCTCCAAAAATCCCATCTCGATCTCACACATTTTAGATCTCACGCATTCTGCTACAAAGACCTTTTACATCTGCACTTGAAAGGGAATCCTCTGAACTGTCATTCATGTTAAAATTCGACACTTGCCAACAAGGACTTAACAAGACTTTGAACTTTCTCACCCATTACCAAGACAGTTTCCCCAATTATCACCTGTAATACCATTAACTCACAAACATCCCACTCTCCCTACCTTTAATATCAGCAATTCACAGACACTTACCTTCCTTCCTCCCCCTTCCCACCCCCCCGCTTCCCCCTTCTGTTCTGCAATGTGATTTGTCCTTTTCATATTTGTTCATTTTTTTAATTGTATCCTTTGGTATATATGGTTGTGACTACTTTCTTCCACTATTTGATCTGAGGAAGTGGGTCTGGCCCACGAAAGCTCATCATCTAATAAACCATCTTGTTAGTCTTTAAAGTGCTACATTGTCCTGCATTTTGCTTCAACACATTTTAGTGATTCTCAAAAGCCTTTCCAAAATGATGGGCCTAGGAGCATCCAACACTGGGTTCTCTCACACCAATGGAGGGGAATTGAAGTAAAAAATAACCTCATTGATTATAACTGAGGCAGTATCAGATGGGAAGAGGAGTCATCTCTCATGCAGGCAGATCCCAAGTCACTTAAGTCTAAACTAACAGTTTATACTGTGTAAAAGGAAGAAGACAGCCAGGACAGATTATAAAATAGTGATGCAATCAATGTTCACGACAAGATACTCCACTTACCAAGCAGTCCATTGCATTCCTCAGTAGCTAATGAATACATTTAATGGGTAGGCTTTAAATCCATTCCACCCTCCTTGCAATAGTCTGGCACAGGGAGACATTGGCACTGATTACAATGGCAAAATGCACATCCAAGAGGAAAAAAAAAGGGTGAAACCTGTTTAGATGCAAATGGCAAAACGCAGCCCTAGATCATCAATTGAAACTAATATTGGTATAAAGCATCTGTTTGTAACTTGGATAAGTCCATGAGATTTTAGATCCTGAACCTGTCACTGGCCTAGCTCTGTTTTTTATCAGTCCCGAGCCTTAGATGTTCTTAATTTGAGGACAGACCTTTAAAATGGAGGGGGGAGGAGTGAGAGGGGTAGATATTTCTGGGACTGTTTCTTTTTACAAAAATAATGATTCTTGCCTTAAACTGCTCAGACTTGGAAAGTCAGAAACAATTTGTGAGGTAAAGAATTAGCAAAAATACCACTGAAGCAGAATCAAATCTGCAAAATAAAAATAATATATACATCGAAAATACTGACCCATTATTTTTCTACACATGGATATTCACTTGCACTTTTAAAAAATGTTACACAAAGACACAGGACCTACATTTGAATTTCTTTATAGCCGACTTAGTGATATCCCTCCCCCCCCCCCCCCCCCCCCCGGCCTTCCTTTCAATTCTACCTACATCAAGGGATTCTTAGACCTGATGGAAGAAGTGCCTGTTTGGGGGAGATGTCTTATTTTACATTGAACCTAAATCTTACTTAGCCCAACTTCCTGATGATGGCTCTCGGAAACAGGAGAGGCAGACCCCATGACTTTCATACCTGTGCCCTTCCAAACCTCTTATCAGACTTCACCTATTGGTCCATCACAGAACATCCATAGCGAGCAAAGGCAGGAAGCACCACATACTAACAACAATTTTTGACTGCCCTGTGACCAGGGCCGGCTCTAGATTTTTTGCCACCCCAAGCAAAACAATTTCCCTCCCCCCCACTTTTTTTGTTGGCTTTTACACGTTTGCACTTTGCAATTTTTTTGTTGCTGTCTTCGTTTTCATCCTGGCATTTTAGCCCTATAAATAGCAAATATAATTTTAATTTTTTTTCCATAAAGGCAAAGGCACATCAAGTAAACTCCCCCTCTCATTTCACCCGCTGCTGGGTCACAACAGCCTTTTCCCAGCCCTGTCTAGCCCCTCCCTATGGACAAGCACCCCTCACTCCCGACCCACAGCAGGGACAGCGCAGGGCCAGAGGGGCATGGGGAACAGGGGAATCAGGGGGACTGGGGCTCTGGGGTGCGCAGAGTGAGAGGGGTGCAGGGAACAGTGTGGTGGATACAGGAGGGGTGCAGGGAATGGGAGGCACAGAGCCAGAGGGACACAGGGATTGGGGGGGAGCAGGGTGCAGAGGAGGCACGGGGAATGGGAGCGACAGAGGGATCAGGGTCCGGGGCAGTGCGGGGAATGGGGGGCACAGACCCAGAGGGGAACAGGGAAAAGGGACTGCGGGGTGCAGAGTGGGCGCAGAGCCAGAGAGTCGCAGGGAATAGGGAGAGCAGGGGGACCAGGGTGCAGGGGCGACGTGGGAAACAGGTGGCACAAAGCCAGAAGGGTGCAGGCCGGGGTGGGAGCAGCATGCTGGGCGGCTGGCAGGGAGCGGTCTCTCGCCGGCAAGAGGGGTGAGGCCGTGGCAGGACTGGAGCTGGTGGGGCAGGTTGGAGCCTAGCCACACCACACTCTGCAGCCAGCTCCCGGGGACACGCAGCCAGAGCCGAGCTCCTGAGGCCCTTTAAAATCAGCAGGGCGGGGTGGGGCCAGGCATTGCTGGGGGGTGGCTACTTACCTGGAAATGCCACCCCTGGAAATGTGCCACCCCGAACACGTGCTTGATTTGCTGGTGCCTAGAGCCAACCCTGCCTACTATGGCAAGACAGCCTCAGGATCCAAACTGTTCTAGAGCCTTCCTTGCACGACTCTCTTTCCTGTCTCATCTGTCCTGGCTGCCCTTCCTGACGAGTAATCTACCTGACCAGCGAAGTCTTCTAAGGTTGTAACCTTGCCTCAGAGGCAGCCAGAAGATCTGCTGCTACCTCTATGCAAATTGTTTAAGCTCGTTTAGTTGAGACGTCCTGCTCTCCTAAGCTCTTAGGCACCATGAGAGTGTCAGTAATGTCTGTGAGCACAAGAAAGACTTAATGAGTCTCCAGAGCCTGTCAGAGGGGGTATGCGCATCACATGGTCCCAAACAGCCCTTTCATACCTGTGACCTATCTTCACACGTGAAAAAGTGGGACTATAAATGACCCCCTTTCATGTCCTCCATGCATATCACCTATGGCATGAGGCATATCAGAACTTGAGGTGAGGAGGGGAAACCTCCATACGACATGTCACGTAGGGGCTAGGGTAATCTTGAACTTCCTTTATAAACATGCAAGAGTTACAAATGTATCTGCTCCACCACATACACACTCAGCTGGCCAAGTGATGTGGCATGGCTCATACCATACAGCACTAAGCCACGTGAAAGGGGAGCACTGTGGTAGAACAAGCTGAGTCACTATCCAGAAATATCGCTGCTTGACAAGCAATTGTCAAAACACCTTTCCTCAAAAGCAGCCAGGGCCTTGGAAAACAGACAAGAAATGCTTCAGTCCTTCAGCTGCTGAAGTATCAATTAAAAACTGAGTAAAAAAAAACCCAGAACACCCACCCAACCTTGTGTGACAGAAGAAAAACATGTCAGTCGCTTTCCCCACCACATCCTCCACAGGCTGCTTATCATCCGGGGACTGATGAGCCTCCTGAAAAACCTCTGCCATCTCATCCTGAGCAACAAGATCCAGTTTGAAATGGAAAAAAAATAGTTCTTGGGGGTTTGAAACATTTCCAGAAATAAACCTATATAAGCCTAAAGCTGCTGGGACTCCAGCTTCTTGGCTTTGAAAAAAGACTTTCTGGAAATATCTTAATTACATAGAGGTTGATTAGAGCTGAAGCAGAGCTGTGCAATGCAATAAATTTCATCTGTTCTGTCATGTGCATGATAAATTACTGCAGTAGTTTCACCTACTGTGGCAATTAGCTGGTGCTGGCCAACAGAGCCAGGATGAGTGCCAACTCCCACTCACTGGCTCTAGGTTTCTGTAAGGGTCTTTGCAGACAGGAGGGAGAAGACCGGGCTGACCACAGCCCCAGGCAGTGCCAGAACTGCTCATCGCTGGAGAGATACAGCCAACAGATGTGGTCAATAAACAAGCCCACCTATAGAGGGGGGAGAACCTGGAAAAAAAGAGGCAGAAAGGCCTGGAATAGCAGAGGGGCCACAGCTCAACATGAAGCTGCCTCTGAAAAACTGATGGGAAGACAAAAGGAGCCCTCAAGGCTTGGAGTTTAAGAGCGGATAGATTCCATTTAAGTTAAGAAGTCGTAGACTGGTCTAATAGTAGGTGAATTGAAGGGGACCAGTTAGAAGAAAGTTGGGACCCCTATAGAGACTGCACCAAAATCAGCTGACATTTCCTTTATCCTTTTTTCCCTCATTGGCCTCCCACAGGGATAGCTGCCCAAGAAGTGGCCCTTTTACACGGCATGCTAGTGTGAAACTGTTCCAGGCTACAACTTCCATTCTGCCTACCTTAGGTACATCAGGTAATTGTATGTAGT
Source organism: Pelodiscus sinensis (assembly GCF_049634645.1). Classification (NCBI taxonomy): domain Eukaryota; kingdom Metazoa; phylum Chordata; order Testudines; family Trionychidae; genus Pelodiscus; species Pelodiscus sinensis. The sequence continues at coordinate 45,348,279 of NC_134724.1, read as the reverse complement.
CTGTAGGGCACTTATTTCAACAACTGGTCCCTAACTCCGTCCCCGCCTGTTCCTAGCGAGATACTGCACTAGCTGGCACTTAATTTGCATTATAAGATAGCCATCGGCCCCTTCCAAAGAGGGGTAGCAGTAACATGACACTAGTATCATTTCCAAAGACCTAGGCTACGTCTACACTGGCCCCTTTTCCGGAAGGGGCATGTAAATTTCAGCAGTCGTCGTAGGGAAATCCGCGGGGGATTTAAATATCCCCCGCGGCATTTAAATAAAAATGTCCGCCGCTTTTTTCCGGCTTTTAAAAAAGCCGGAAAAGAGCGTCTAGACTGGCCCCGATCCTCCGGAAAAAGTGCCCTTTTCCGGAGGCTCTTATTCTTACTTCAAAGCACCTTACAAACCACCTGAAAACATAGGTCTGGATGAAATCATGTTGAAATTTGATCTGTGTAAATGGCCACTTTTTATATTGGCAGTATCCCCAATTGCAACATACTCTGCATGTTCTGTTATTGAGTGTTCTTCTGCTATCACTTTAACCATTTTAGTGTCATCTAGAGTTAGGTCACAGAATCAGAGCAGTTGGAGAAGCCAAAGGTCTGCTGGTCCACCGTACATTTGTTCCCATGCTGTACATGTTTAATTTAGCCTTGTTTTTAATGTCTCACGTGCTGAGCCCTCCTTCTATAGTGTTCCTGGAAAACTATTCCACAGCCTAATAGGTCTCTGCTCAGGGCAACTCCCTACCTTGTCTCAGTAGATCATCCAGACCCTGAGGTCATGTCCAAACTATCCCTCTTCCTGGTGTTTGGCTAGGGGCCACTAGCTGAAATGATACCCCCATCTGCTTTATACCGGGGTACATAATCGTAGGAGGATTCGATTATCAGCAAGAAATATTTATCCTGATTTTTATGCCTGGTTTTCACAAATGAATGTAACTCAAAAGAAAGGGCTGTGTTCCCATAGTGGTGGGCAAGAACTTTGGGAGCACTGAGAATTGGCGGATTCGTGGCATTCTGGCTCTGGAAGAGAGGGGGACCTATCTTCACAGCCCTTTACTCCTACTTGCTATTGGTTATTTCAGTGGGCTGGACTGGCTGTTTGTTTGTTTAAATTATGCTGGGAGACAGAGTCAATTATGCATTTTTTTCAAATGCAGGCTGTGTAAGCAAGTCTATGAACAAGAGACCATGTCTGTATCTTATTATGAATATGTGGTTATCTGTATTTGCTTCTGCCTGTACACAGCCTGTTTAATGGGAACAATTACTGGGAGTATTATTTTGGGTGTTTAAATTTTCTTGTCAGTTTGCCTGGAGAGATTGTGATTGCACATTCTATAGATACTGGGGAAATGAACGCATTTTAATGCTGTTTTGAGTGGGGGGTGGGGAGTTCCTAATGTACAAAGCCAACCTACAAGCCTGCCAGGAACACTGTGAGCAACATTCCTGTGAGGCTATAGTTACAAAGGTTTTTCTCCTACATGACATTAATCTTATTGTGCTTACCTGATCATTCACAGGCCCAGGGCCCTCAGTTATCTCAGAATCCACACTAAATGCAACCAGCGCTAATAGGCAGGAATCACACACACATGCACTTGAGAAATCTATTTAGTTTCCAATTGTCTTGGGTTTCTGAGAAGGAGGGGACAGACATTAAGTTGGTTACATGTTTGCACAAAAGATGTTTGACTTCAGAGAAGGGGTTTTCTCTCTTTAAGCAAACCAGGGAGTTTACATGTGTCAAAGTCTCTGTGCCTCTAGGTAAGGGAAGGGAGCCATGGAATTAAACCTATTTAGGGACCAAAACACTGTTATAACTCCTAACATTTTGGACACAGCTCTCTCCTTTGTAGGTATTGATGCGGGGAAAGAACTGGCATGACTTGATGTGTTCTGTTTTATTGTGTGCCAGCACAGGATTAAGAACAGACTCATTGGCCCTGATTCTTGATTGCAGCTGAGGATTGCATAGTGACAACAGCGGGGTGTATTATGCATCTCCTCGCCTGGTCTGTCTCTGTGTTGGTTCTCTGGCTTAATTTACAGAAGCCTATAGAATGCACTAAATTACATCAGCTCCGAATAGCTCCAAGGGGTGGCTGGAGATCACCAAAGCACAGAAGCCCCAGCTGAGCTCACTTTCTCTTGGCCAGTCCCTCCTCTCCCTTTATATGCTAGCCACAGGAAAGTGGGGTGGCAGGGATTTCTGAACCACTAGCACCGGGGTTCTCAAACTTTGTGATGCCACGATCCCCCCTCTAAGTTGCTGCAACCCCCCGGGGGGTCAGGACCCACAGTTTGAGAAACACAGCACTAGAGGATTCTCATTTGCTGGCGTGAACCTCTCATGACTGGCTACACTGGCAGCAGGACAACTTTGTTCCAGGGGCAAGGTGCAAATCATCTTTAATGTAGGGAGAACCTAGGAGAAGTCTATGTGAGGGTTTGCAGATTGATAGGAAGATAGTTTTGTAAATTAAGGAGAATTTGCATCTCTGTTTGAATCCTTCTCTTTTGTCTTGATTTGCTGGGAAGTAGGAATGGACAGAATAGGAATGTAAGTGGGAGTCAAGCCCTTCAAACTCCTAAATAGCAAAGAAATTTCATCCTGTTTGTCCGTAATCCAGTGTATCATATGACTTTCAAAAAATACTAAGGTTATATTGTACCTGTGCAGCAGGCATGCATGAAAAAGGTAACTTATATAATGAATCAGCCACCTCCAACTATCAAAACATGCCCAAGTCAGATACTGTTAAGTCTCTTATTAATATAAATCCCCTGACTTCTGTTACACATTAGCAAGATTGAGCATGCATCAATGTGTTCATATAACTCCTTTTAAACCAACACACACACACACACACACACACACACACACACACACACACACACACACACACACACACTTGAAAATTATAGTAAAGGGTCATAGGAATAAACTTGATTGGCATTCAAATCACCAAGCTGTGTGATAATAAATCCATTTCAGTTCATACTGAAATTAGTGGGAATATGGTCACTGAGATCAGCATGCTCAGGAACCCCATTCTCAGAGACTGTTACCAGTCAGAGACAGCAGAATCCACAACCCATATGTATAGCCTTTTAGAAACTGCAAACCTGTAGCTTGCTGCCCACTCTGATGTGCTGTGGAGCTCTATGTAAAGTTGATAAAACAAGATCTACCCTAAAAACTGGGGAATAATGGAGTGACTATTGTGGTATGCATTTCAAAGATACACTAAAGTATTAATTTTATAAAACCCAACTATACTTTGATGGTACAGCCTTATAGTTCCTTTGGTAAGAGTTAGTAACATGTAATGAGGCTATCAAGTGTTCCTGAATATACATTTGTCCATTTAAAATGTATATGAAGCCAAATTCAGCCATCCTAGAACTCCACTGAAACTAGTGAAGTGACAGCAGGGCTGAATTTTGGTTGATGGTGTTATAGTATAGATTCAAAGAAATTTACCATTTTGAGACATTTGTACTGACCAAAGTGATTTTGGTGGCACTAGCAACAAATGACTTACCACACTGGGTCGGTTTGATGGCCCATCCAAAACTGGTGTCTTCTCTGCTACAATTACTAGAACACATGTTTCAGTGGAAGGTGCTTAGCTGTTGCTCTCAGTAGCATTGTATGATAATGGGTTGCATGGGTCATTATATGTTTTGCAAACAAGTATATTATTGTCATAATTTTAAATATATTGCCCTACAGTTTTAGCGGGTGGTCTCCTGTTCTTGGGTAGCTAAGAAAACCAGATGGGTTTTCTCAGCACGCTCATTATTGCATGTATCTCTTGTTCACATCTTTTCTTATGTGCGTCCTTGCTAAATTTAACAGTCCTCATCTCTCCTCATATGGAAATCTCCCCAGGACTCTCATCACTTTTGTTGCCCATTTCTGAACCCCTTCTATTTCTGTTCTGTTGGAATGGGGAGGGGAGCACTCTAATCCTCTCAGCACTATTTTCTATCCATTCTTTAGACAATCTAACAGCTTCTTTGCCTTATTTTAACCACTGTGATGGGCTGAGCAGAGCCTTTAATGGTGTTATTCTCAGTGACACAAAGGCTACATCTACACAAGCCCCCCAGCCAGGGTAGACAGTGTTTTGAAATTGCAACTCAAGCTAGAGCCTCTTGCCTAGACTTCAAAGCCTGAGCTGCAGTCTGAGACAACTGTAAAGCTCTGTTTACTCAGCTATTGTTAGTGTGCTAGAGCAAAGCCCCATAAATCCAAGTCCATCAGTCTGGGTTTGGGGGCTTGCTTCTGCAGGCTGTGCAGACAAACCATAGGTCTTTCTCCTGGGAGCTTACAGTCCATTTAGAACCCAGAAGTGGATATGACTAGCTCAAATTATTTGTTCCAATGTATATTTCTCAACACAGATGTTCATCTATCATCATGCTGTTCAACCATGTGGCTCTGTCATGGCCCCCCTGAAAAGTCTGTGGGTTTTTTGGTTTTTTGCATTCTCCTTTAGGGTTGCTCATCCTAAATGTTTTTGCAAAGATACAAATTAAAAATTACTCACATTCAGTTTGCCAAATTCTTTCTTCTTTCAAGTCCTTCCTAAAGATTTATTCACAAAGCCCAAAAGAAGTGAGTAACAACCACCACCACCACCACAGCCAAGTCACTCCCTCTTCTGGCTTTTCCAGTGCACTTCTGTGTGTGCTTTGTAAGGTGTCATCTCTGTAGAGCAAGGACTAGCGCATGTGGCTGGCATTTAGAAATAACAGCTACTACTCACAAAAACATGTACGTGTTCCAATAACAGGTTTCACTAGGAATTTGGCTCACATGACTGAAACATCAGGACACAGCTGAGATTCAGCAGGCTAGTATTGGAACAAACTAACACACAGAAATCCAACCAGCCAACACATGCCCATACACTCATCCTGGGTGCTTAGGCATTTCTGAAGTCACATATCCATAGATGCTATTGTAGTACACACTGTCCCCCAAATGCTGCAAGATACAAGCACAACAGAGGTCACAAGTTAAGATGCAGGATTGGTATTAACTCTGACAAGCTGTTGCATCCTTTCAACTTCTGTACTAGGGCTAAAGTTGTTTTGACAGCTTCTACCGTAGTGGCCTCTGTGGTGTGGAGCCCAGTGTGGAAGGACAGGTAAGATATTCAAGACAGGCTGATAGCTAGAAAACAGAGCATCAGTCGTGTTAGTTATAATTACTGATACACACCCACATGTGTACAATACAGTTCTGCTACTTCTTTTTGTTTAAATTGTCACAACAAATGAATACCCCTGGGGTGCTGGCATCAACTTCAAAAGTTCAGCAAAGCCCTGTCTCTCTCTTATTTTCTCACCTCAGCATTTTAACATCGGTAATCGATGGCTCACTAAACTTCTGTGTAGGATGTAACGGCATCTGCAGATGGTTCAGAGAGCTGCTGTTAGGGTACTTACTCCCCCTCATCTATCTCAGCAAGTCATTCCCATTCTGCAATCGTTTCACTGGCTTCCTGTGTGTTAGCTTATTGACTATAAAATTGCTCTCCAAATGCCCCTGCAATGGACTGCTTTCCCCCTTCTGATTGGTTTCCTCACCTTGCTCCCGGGTCATTCTCTTTATCCTTGCCTCCACTGTGCTGCACGCTGCCAGGATTGCTCAGGACTAGCATGCTCAGCATCCCTGGTTTTAATCACAGTTTCTGAAATGGTGCTCAGCACAGTTTGTCCTTGCCTATGTGTGCAGCGACATCTCGTTCATCTCCAATGCAGGTGCAATGCTGCTTACACCTAGGCTATGTCTAGACTACATCCCTCTTTTGAAAGAGGGATGTAAATTAGACATATCAGAATTGAAAATGAAGCAGGGATTTGACTTTCCCATGCTTAATTTGCATAATCATGTCATGGCATTTTTTCGAAAAACACGGTTTTGAAAGTGAAACCGCGGTCTAGACGCAGTTCCTTACAAAAGAATAGCCTTTTTCAAAAGATCATAGGCTCCTCAAAAATGAGGTTTACAAGATTTTTTGAAAAAGGCTTTTCTTTTCGAAAGAACCACGTCTAAGACCACAGTTTCACTTTCAAAATAGTGTTTTTTGAAAAAAACGCCATGATGCGATTATGCAAATGAAGCATGGGAAATTCAAATCCCGGCTTCATTTGCAATTCTGATGTCTAATTTACATCCCTCTTTCGAAAGAGGGATGTAGTCTAGACATAGCTCTAGTGCCAGCAGTTGGTCATTTCCCTGGCCCTGGTCTACACTAGGCGGCTATTTCAAAACACGACTGTAGTCTGGACGCAGGTTGAAGTTTTTTCGAAAAAAGGGCAGTTTTTTTTAATAAACTCTGTAGTCTAGACATACCCAGAGAGACAAGGCAGATGGGGACAGAAGTATTTAGTAGCCAGTCAACAAGTGTACTCCACACTGTGATGTGAAGGACTTTGGAGGACAGGGCTAGAATTCCAAATGATCTGAACAAATCCGAGAATTGGTCTGAACGCAACAAGATGAAGTTCAATAACAGCAAGTGTTGAGTGCTGTCATTAGGAAGGAAAAATCAAATGCTCAAAACACAACATGAGGAATACAGGTGGCTAGGTGGCAGAATTGCTGAAACAGACTTGGGGTTATAGTGGATTGGGTATCCCATGTTGAATATGAGCACATAATAAGACACAGTTACCAAAAAAGGGCAAGCTATATTAAGAGGAATATCACATGGAAGACAGGGGGAGCTGATTGTTCCACTTCACTCAGCACTGGTAAGGCCTCAGCTTGAATACCGTGTCCAGTTTTGGACACCATACTTTAAGGAAGATGTGGAAAAACTGGTGAGAGTTCAGCAAAGAGTAACCAGAATGATAAATTGTTTTAGAAAACCTGACCTATGAGGATAGGTTACAAAAAAGGGCTGTTATGAAGAGGCTAGTGATCAATTGTTCTCTATGTCCTTGACAGAGAAAGACAACAAGTAATCAGCACAAATCTGCAGCAGGGACACAACTTAGAAACTCAGAAAAACTTCTTAATAATAAGGATAGCTCAGTACTGGAATAAGTAATCAAGGCAGGTTGTGGAATCCCTGTCTCTGGAGGTTTTTAAGAACAGGTTAGACTGGGATAGTCAAGGAATACTTAGTCCTACCTGAGCATGTGGGTGATAAACTAGTTGACATCTCAAATATAGCCTTTAAGCCATCACTCAGGATCTAGATGACATTCCCAGAGTACTGTAGACTGGGATTCCTTTTCCTGGCCCCTACCCAGAGTTCACTGTATTTTTAGACAGATTGGGGTATTTGGACTGTGACTGATGCTATCTTAAAGAAATGAAGCCCATGGACCTAATTCTGACTTCACTTTTGCTGGTGCAAGATTAAAATCAAAGCCTTTGTTTAAACTCACCCTATTTTTGTACAAAGTTTCATGCCAGATTAAAAAAAAATAAAAGGTGAAGTTTCACCCTTCCAAGCCCTCTTTAATTGTGCACCCTCAGCCTGGGATGATCCTTAGACTTAGCATTTTGTAATGTAATTAGTGATAAATAGTAGGCATTCTGTATTTTTTAGCTTTAAAAGGGATCAGAAGAAACATTTCTAAGGCTATTTATGTCAATTCTCATTCAGACTTATCTGTCCAGTTCCCATGAACTGAAATCTTAAAGCTAGCCACAGCATATTTCCTTAAATATTCTTAGCATGCTTTACTGATTCAGAGTTGTTTTTTTCCATTGTGCTGATCACAAATCAGCAGACAGGAAAGGCCCCTCTCTCCCCTCTGACATGGGGAATGAGTTTGCAATCCTTCTGCCTTTATCATTCACTTGGGTGCAAGTATGATTTGAATAGAGAGCTTCAAACAAAGTCTTTTACAGCCTTTCAAAGGCAGCATAAATGGAAAAGGACTGGGTGACAGTGTTTTCTCAGAGTGATCCATATTAGGAGAATCTCTCCAGCAACAACTCCCAAGAGAGATTAGCCTGTGTCACAGAATAGCTATTCACTTTGGACTAAGCCGCTGCTGTTCCACTAGAGATTCACAACTTTCAATGAGAGAAATCACCGATCCCCACACCTTGATTGGTCACCACACGACCAGACTATGAGGGATTATTCATAGTTTTATGCACATATACCCAACACATCCTTTCACACAGTTTCCAGCTCAGGAAGAAGGACGTGGCTTTGATTCAATCTGTTTGGACAGGCAACATGTACACAAAATATCGATCAGGCCGTATCAACAAAAAAGAGGTAAGTTTGACACCGTGGCCCCTCCCACATGGAGTATTAGGGTTCAATATGATTGTGTCAATCACCCAAGGGAAGTGTTAATGGTTTTTTTTTAAAAAGACTCCATGCAACTCTAAGTCCCCCCCCAGCTTCCCACCACACACACACAAAGAGAGAGACAGAGAGGGAAAAAACCCTGAGAATTCTGAAGTGGTGAAATAAAAGACACAGAAGGAATAGACTCCACTCAAAACCCAAAGAGAACTGAGATGGTTATGCAAACAAAGAGCATTGGAATGAAATGTATAATCCTTGTTCTGAGGAACAAATCTCATTCCCAGAAGACGGAGACAATTGCTCTAACAAGGATAATCATCAAGGGTCTAAATCCTGAAGCCTTACAGAATTTTTACTCAGTCACAATTCAGACCCTCTTCAAAATTATCCCTAAGAATTTAGCATACCAACTACAAATAGTTCTATAGATTTATCTATTAAGAAACTTTTCATATTTTTATTTCCCAGATGTTCCAGTGTATTACAGGGTCATTATTTCCAGACAGAACATTTATGTCAGCTGCTGGATCAAGGACATACAATGTTTTATGGTCCTCTGGCAGTACACGCTTAGAATGTACAACTGTCTTCCTCAAAATAAGAGGTCTCTGTTGTGTTAATCTCTAGAATGTATACTGGTTTCAATGCCTTCCCACAACAACAGTGTGTTAGCAAGAGGTCAAATGCAATTGTATTTTCAGTGTCTGTGTCCATTCAATACCTGGTAAAACTACCACTAATTGAGTCCATTTAATGGCAATTGTAATGGTAGTTTTTCTGACAGCTGTTCACCAGCAATTGCTCTTTAACTACCAACAATTTTCACAGGCTGCTGCAAATCTATCAGATGCTACTGGTTTGTGCCAAATATTAAAAGAAAGAAAAAATAAGAATTACTCAGCCAAGTTTTTTGAGCTCATTTGGATCAAACAGAGTAGACTGTCTCTTTTTAAATAATTAGGAATAGCAGGAGTGCTGCGGTAACTCCTCTTGTCCCCAGTAAAGATCAAGGCCACACTCTGGTTGGCCCTTTCCAAATTCACAGTAAGGGCATGTCCACACTGCCATTGGCATTGCCACCCTGGATAGGACTCAGGTTTCAGCCCAATCCTCACTACTGTCCACACACAAATTTTTCTGACTCGGTTCAGCAAGCATTCGAGACTCAGGTCCTTTGAGATCTGAGTTCAAGTCCCACAGTGAAATCAGGTCCAAGCCCTGTCATTTTGCAGTGTGGATGCATCTCAAGCCACAGTAACACGGTATGGACCTGTTAGCATGGTTGTGAGACTCGAGTCCAGTAACTGTAAATTCAGGTTCACAATGCAGTGTGATGCTCAAGCACAAGTCCCACCAACCCATATTTATTCAACAGTCCATATATGCCCTAATTGATAAGTGTCTAGGCACAGTGAATGAGGAAAGAGTGTTACTAGACATGAAATGCTAATCCATGGATGACAGGTAAGACATGGTTCAAAAAGAGGGTAAGTCTTGTGGCCATATATATCAGTGGTGGATACAAAGAACAGATTGATATGAGGAGCAGGAGGGAGAAATCTCAAAGGAGTCAAGTTATGGACTGAAGGGTGAAACTCAGCAAGATGGTCATGCTATAGCACATGCCTCTTGTGGCAAAAATCTTGGTGGAGTGTTGGACAAGGAGGGAACTGAGCTCAAAAGAAACAAGATTAAAGTACAAAAAGTTATGAGCAAGTGCAGCAGAGAAGTTTGTGCAAGCAGTACACAAAACGGGGTGTGAAGGAGAATAAAGGAATCCATTTTTCATTTGCACTAATGACTACAAGGAAGCAAAACAGGCTGTCATGCAGCAGTGAAGAAGGTCAAAGAGAATATCCTAAACAAGCTGAACTCCATGCTTGAGAACTGGCTGGCAAAGAAACTTATAGCGTTGCAAAAGTGAATCCAAAGGGAAGTGGAGGGGATATTGTATCACCATTGGCGAATGATTACTGGGAAGCTCAACTTTGCTGGCTCAGAAACACCCAGATGAAAGAAGAAGAGACACTAGTGAAAAAGGGGGTAGGAAAGAGACCCCATGGTAAGATGAAGAAGTGAGGCATTGATTGTTTCAAAGATGATAGGAAGGTGCACCTAGCACCATCTCAGATAGATGAGGATGGGGGATGCTGACTTGACATGAAACAGGGGAAAAAAGCAGAAGCTAAGAGCCTGACTTGAAGGTTCTACAGAATAAACAGATAAATAGACCAATGGTGAGTGAGCCGAGGTTTTATCATCTCCATTTTTCAGGTTCGGAACTGAGGCCCAGAGGGATTAAGTGACTTACCCAAGGGTCACAGGAACTGAATCTAGATCTCAAGTCTCTCCAGTTCAGTGCTGGAGCCGCACAATCATACTTAGAAAGCTTTTCCAAAGCCCAAAAGTAGAAACATTTCCATGTTTTAAATTCTAGTGCAAACCATCCACACACAAATATTCCCCTGGAGTGAGCTGTATTGTGAGTGAGAGACAACAGAAGGTGCCCTAGAATCATCCTGGTCACATAACCTGGAACAGGATCTGCAGCATTTTCCTAAATGTCACGATGTGCAGATCCCTCATTTGTTCTTATGTTCACAGACTGCATCCTCGGGAAGCCACATCTCCAGGAGCAACACTTTCTAAATGCTTCCCTATGTTGCAACTATTGGCTCTGCTAGCAAAGCTGAGATCCTGAGTGTGTTCAAGGAACCTGTGGCTGCAGCAACTTAACCCCATATCATTTGATCAGACTGCTTTGGAGATAATTTAATTGCTGTGTGTTGAAAATGGCATCAACGATGGGAGCCTTATGTACCCTGGGCCACCCAACACCTGGTTGCACTAGTTTTAGCAACACCGGGATATTTTTAGAAAATTCCCTTAGGCGGGCAAGATTTAATAGGGCTTAATAGTTGTATGTCCCAGAACTCCCATTAAGTGCTTTTGATTGATTAGATAAACATCTCTACCTCGTTATAGCGGCCTAATGAAAATGTAGACCAGCAGAATGTTGACCTATCCCTTTCCATCAACCTGAGACGTACAAACCACCCTGAATGATCAGTGGGACCCTTGTGTGAAAAAGCAGGGAGAGCTGAAGCTTGAAGTGTGATCTGGATGTTCTCGGCATAGAAAGCTCTGTGTCTATCAGCACCTGGCATGCCATGAAGCAAGCTTCCACTGACAGGAATAAAATCAACACATGCTAACGTCAGAACACACCTGGAGAAAGCCTCTTGGCCAAGTTAGCTGCCTTGTCCAAATTTGTCACAGCTGCTTAGTTATTCTCAAATAGAATGGCAACAAAAACAGCTCACGGTAGTTTTACAAAGCCAAGGTATGAAATCACTAACCACATGGATTCATTTCACCTTGCTACTTCTGGTAGAAGCGCGCGCGCGCACACACACACACACACACACACACACACACACACACACACACACCCCGTTTGCAATACGTGACAGAGTTTAGTCTTGCTTAGTTGCCTTTTTATCCTCACTTAGAACCTTTCGAATAATCATGTTTAAAAGAGGGTTATGGGAGACGCTATCACAATAGAACAAGCACATTAATGACCCCAGTTCTGCTCTCCCTGAAGTCAATAGAAGAGAGCCTGGGAATTGTGCACGAAAGGTCATCAATTGAGGTAAATACTGATCAGTAGGTTTTCATTCAAATTAGTTTTAATGCAGCGCTCACCAACCAGTAGTTCAGGATCTACCAGTAGATCCTGGAGCCTCTGACAGGGGATCCTGACTGCTTTGGCCAAGGAGCTATCAAGTTCTGGAGCTTCAGTTGCCCCTCCACCCACTGTCCTGCTGCTCCTGCTCTTTGCCTTGGAGCTGCTCCCTTGGGAGCCTTCTGCTTGTGCAGGGTGTGGGAGGGAGAAGAGGGGTGGTGCTTACATCAGGGTGTCCCTCCTCCCCACTTCTGTACCCTATTTCCACACAGAGAGAGGGGGATGGAGGGAGTTTGGCTGCTCTCACACACTGCGTGTGTCTCTGTCTCTCTCACAAACACACACTTTCATCTCCAGACCCAACATATAAGTCGGTTGTTGTTGTTACTGTTTGCAAAGTGGGTTAGTTTTGGTTTGTGACTGGTCTGTGCATTTCATAACTTTCATTTCTCTCTATGCTTAAATTTAATTCTTTGAGTAGTGAGTTCTAAAATGCCTAAAGTGTCATGGTTGGAGTAATTATCCCTGTGGTAACTGCTGCTCCTGAAAGTGGCTGGCAGCCCCTGAGAAATACAGAGCAGGGGGTCTCCACACACTGTCCCTGCCTGCAGACATCACTTCTGCAGCTCCCATTGATCAGTAATGGGGAACCGTGGCCAGTAGAAGCTGTGGGCTCAGTGCCTGTAGACGAGGGGCAGCACATGACACGATGGAGCTATTGCCGTACATAGCAGCTGCTTTCAGGAGTGGTGCAGGGCCAGGGCAGGAGTAAGCCTGACTTAGCTTCTGGGTGGTGGAGCAGTGGGGTTCTCTCAGTTAAACAGGGCCCAGGCAGAGCCTGCTTCCTGAACTCCTGTCCCAGCCCTGAATCTCCTCCTGCACCCAACCTCCAGCCCCAGATGTGGGTCCCCCTGCACCCAAACTCCTTCCCAGATCTTGCACCCTGAAACCTCTCCTAGATCCCAACCCTCCACCCTGGGATAAACCTGGAGCCCCTCTTCACTCCAAACTCCTTGGCCCAAGACCAGAGCCTGCACCCCATCCTCTACCCCAGCCTGGTGAAAGTGAGTGAGGATGGGGGGAGGAGGAGGAAATGGAGTGAGCAGAGTGAGGCCTCAGAGAATGGGTAGAGCAGGGGCAGGGCCTCTGTAACAGTCCCAATGGGGTGGGGCCCCCTACTGTTATCTTCACCACACCCACAGTACCGTCTTTTACGAGTCTTGCTCTCCCGGTGTTTGTGGGCGACCCGCACTATTCTGGTCATCCTCCCTTCCATGACAGTGGGGAAACGGGGCCCCTGGCCCGCCCTCACTCACAGGCCCCAGCCCAGCGCCCTAAGGACTTAGATCCTACTGGGGTCCAGACTGGCTGGCGGGGCTTCCCGCCGAAACTCACCAGCCCATCAACCCAGTCAGGTTCTGCCCTGGGCTGCTTCCTCTCCCCTTCTCTGCATCTCCCCGACGACCACCTGGGTCGGGGCCTACCAGGTCTCTGGTGTAAAAACCTCCGGCTTGGTCCCTGGGGCGGCGTTCTCCTCGGGCTGCTTCACGGTCCTCGTCTCGCCCGATCCGCCGTCTGTCCCCCTGGCACTCTGCAGCTCTCGAGCCGAGAAGCCCCTTGCTGCAGCCCCATTCCTCTGCCTCCCCCCTGCTGCTGGCTTTCCTGGTGTTTAAATCCCCCGCCGCCTCCGGCAGTGCCAGGGCGTGGGGCTGTGACGCGCACAACAGGGGCGGGGCTCCGTAACCCTCAGCGTGGCTTCACCCCCGTCGTGGCTGCGGTGCCTGTGGCCGTCAGGCTCCTCGCTGCCTGCAAGCAGCCTGCGCACAGCCAGTGCTGAGTGTCTGGCTCAGCGCACAAGGCGCGTGCGGCTGGGACTCCGGTGCGGGGCGTCTGCACCCCGTCACAGCCTCAAAGAAGGGGAAGGTAGGAAGTGGGGCAAAGGTATTTGGGTTTGAAGTAGATCTTACATTGCGCTTAAATTGAAAAAGTGATTTTGTGGTTAGAAAGGTTGGAGACCACTGAATTTTAATGTCATGTTTCCGCATGGAATAAGGAGGATCATCATCAAGTGGGCCAAATTAAAGTGAAAAGAATTTCAATTTGTTTTGTTAACTGTTTTCAAACTCTAATGAACGGTAGCAATAATTACCCAATATTGGCATTTCTAAAAAATACTCTCTGCCTATGACAATCGGATCCCAATTTTATCTGATGAAATATTGGCTTTGATAAATATAGGAATTGGGTCATTATAAATAGAGTTACCCATTAATAAGGAGAAAGCATACTGTAGAGTTTAAAATGTAGCACTCTGAATTAAAGGACCTGGGGACTCTCCTCATTTTGGCCACCGACTTGATGTGAGACCTAATTTTTCAAGTCCATAAGAATTACAGATACTCAGCACTTTTCAAAAGTCAGGCCTTGAGTATCCTACACTGAGCCCTCGAGAAATTCAGAAACCCCCAAACTACTGGATTTTTTTTTGCAGGCCTTGACGTTTTAAACCTCTTAGAACACTGCAAAGAGGGGGAAGTGTTACTGAGCCTACTAATACTGAAAACAGAATGAACAAAAATAACAAATATTGTTAAAACTGGAAACACACAAAAATGTTCTGTTGTCAGCTCATTTTTGGGTGCAAATCAGACACAGTGGAGTCCAGTCCAACCATTAATGTGCATGTGCATAATATCCAGGGCTGGCTTTCGACATGCAGAGAAGAACCTCATTTCTTTCCATTGACTTATATGCATCCTGTTCTTTTGAGGCCCATCTTCCACTGCACTCCCTGACAACATGCACCAAAGATTCCTCAAAGCACCACCACCTGCGTCTCTGCCATGACCACCACTCACCTCTAACGGTGAACTTGGAGACACTTTGAAGCCACACAAGACACTTACTCCAGGCTGACTGCTCACTCATCCATTGCTCAAACTCTCACTAGTATGCCTCCAGCGAGAGATGCAATGACAAAACAACAGCATACTCCTGCAGCCTGTTAACCACCATGATCCTACAAGCTTCCAGGCTCAGCCCCACAAAGCATACTCTGCAGTTTGCCATTTTCGTTCATGGGAGTTACTCAGATACCATGAAGCAAGAATAAGTCATTTTTAGAAAACCAAATCTAATCTTGAAAGTGCTATGCAGAGGTTCTCATTACAATCAACTTGCCTCCGGCTATTAAATCTAGTGGGCTTCCTTGCAAGGATGCAAAAGAGACAATTGAAATGCCACCCGTCTCTGAACTCAGGTTCATGCTTTAATGGATCAGCACCAATGGCAAGGTAGAGCAATTGTCTCTCAAACAATCACATACGTCAAACATAAGCAAATTCTTCACATGGGCATTTTAACTGTGTATCATTTTCTCTTTGCTCTCTGTTACCACCTCATTCCATTTTGATGCCAGTTCAGTTTTTGTCCTCTTTGCCAACAAGACAGCCAGCCGTGATGCTATATTTGACATTATGGACATCTATCTATAAGAAGTAGACAGCAATCAATAAGATACCCCACATATGAGTAACATCAACCTGGAGCAGAGCCAAAACAGTGGCCTAGAAGTGAAAACCTCTATATATCTATCAGTCACCTAACCTATCCAGCCCAGAGCTGCGTAATAAGATGATACTCCTGTTGATTAAAATAAAAACACAGATAATACTGAAGTTTAAAATACATACATTCATCGCTTGTTGCCTAAAGCCTCCACCCGAGCTATTACTTGATTTACACACACATTTTCTGGAAATACATTAATCTGTAAGGTCCTGCCAACACATGACTTAGAGCAGTGGTGAGCAACCCGTGGGTCAAGAAAAATTCTCCCAGTTTTTTTTTCTCTCTCTCTCATTTGCTCTGGGGGTCGCAAATGAAAAAAGGTTGAGCACCACTGACTTAGAGAATGACAAAACTTGCTGACTGCATTGCTGTTTAAGGGGGGCAGCTGTCTTCTAAGTGACTTTATTGCTGATGAGTAAGATGGAAAATGTTCTCAGTCAGATGCTGTGCTCTGGAAGTTATCTTTGTAACCCCTGAGTTTTGAAGCTTTGTATTTGTCTCTTTGTAACTTTCAGTTACCTTGCCTTTTAAATTCTGAACCTTGTTGAGCTTTGTAACCCTCAGCCGCTTTGCTCTATAAGTTCAGAAGCCTATTGTAAGCTTGGTGATTGTTGAGCCGTGCAACTTTGTCATCTTTGTAACTCAGCCACTTTGCTTGTAACTTGCTCTAAGCTGCACGCCCCCCTGTGATAAAAGTGTGTATGTGAAGGGAGCCTGTTTGGGGTGAGGGAAACAGCAAGGCTAAACACAAGGGCTGTGTCTACACTGGCCACTTATTCCGGAAAATCAGCCGCTTTTCCGGAATAACTTGCCAGCTGTCTACACTGGCCGCTTGCTTTTCCGGAAAAGCACTGACGATCTACTGTAAAATCATCAGTGCTTTTCCAGAAAAACTATGCTGCTCCCGTTCGGGCAAAAGTCCTTTTCCGGAAAACTGTTCCGGAAAAGGGCCAGTATAGACAGCACAGATTTCTTTTCTGCAAAAAAGCCCCGATCACGAAAATGACGATTGGGGCTTTTTTGTGGAAAAGTGCATCTACGTTGGCACGGACGCTTTTCCAGAAAAAGTGCTTTTCCGGAAAAGCATCCTGCCAATATAGATGCGCTTTTTCCGGAAATACTTATAACGGAAAACTGTTCCATTTTAAGCATTTCTGGAAAAGGGTGCCAGTGTAGACATAGCCAAGGAGACAGGAGGTGACTAATTAAAGACACAAGGCTGCCCTAAGCAAACAAAGGACCCGGACTGAGGGAAGAACGCATGCTCCCCAGTGAGAAACGTGGAGGGAAGTACCCCTGTGGGAGTGACAGGAGCCACCTAATTCCAATAAAAGGAGCGAGCATGTGGCAGAAGCCCTCTTTCTGCTCAGCTCACCAGCTGGGATCCCTGGCTAGAGGCAACCTCCCCTCCCCCCAGTCAATATGCCTTGGGCTTGCTCTGCAACCTTTTGCCTGTTTACAGTGTGTGCGCCTGAGGGAATGAATGAATGTGTGTATGGATGAACTAATGAAAATGTGTGTTGGTGTTTGTGTGGGTGAGAGAGATCACTCACTCCCCTTCAGTTTAACCCTAGAGTGGCATTCAATGACAGCCCAATCCCCTTGGCTACGTCTACATTGGCCCATATTACGGAATAGGGATGCAAATGTAGAACTTGGGAAGAGACAAATGCGCGGGGGATTTAAATATCCCCCGCGGCATTTGTATTAACATGGTTGCCGCTTTTTTCCGGCTTGTAGATAAGCCGGAGAAAAGCGCCAGTCTGGACGCGATCCTCCGGAAAATAAGCTCTTTTCTGGAGGATCTCTTATTCCTACTTTCAAGCACCATGCCCCTTTCAAGTAGGAATAAGAGATCCTCCGGAAAAGAGCTTATTTTCCAGAGGATCGCGTCCAGACTGGCTCTTTTCTCCGGCTTATCTACAAGCCGGAAAAAAGTGGCAGCCATGTTAATGCAAATGCCGTGGGTGATATTTAAATCCCCCGCAGATTTGCCTCTTCCCAAGTGCTACATTTGCATCCCTATTACGGAACGGGGGCCAATGTAGACGTAGCCCTTGAGTTTAACCCTGTAGTGGATTGTTAATTCCTCAGTTAATAAATCCATATGGCTGAGTCTAGACTGGCAAGTTTTTCCACAAAAGCAGCTGCTTTTGCGGAAAAACTTGCCAGCTGTCTACACTGGCCGCTTGAATTTCCGCAAGAACACTGAGGATCTCATGTAAGATTGTCAGTGTTCTTGCGGAAATCCTATGCTGCTCCCATTCGGGCAAAAGCCCTCTTGCGCAAATGCTTTTGCACAAGAGGGCCAGTGTAGACAACACGGTATTGTTTTGCGCAAAAATGGCGATCGGGGCTTTCTTGTGCAAAACCGCGTCTAGATTGGCACGGACACTTTTCCGCAAAAAGTGCTTTTGCAGAAAAGCGTCCGTGCCAATCTAGACTCTCTTTTCCGCAAATGCTTTTAACAGAAAAACTTTTCCGTTAAAAGCATTTGCGGAAAATCATGCCAGTCTAGACGTAGCCTATGAGTATAACCCTGAGGTGGTCTCCAGTGAAATCGGGGTAACATCTCCCACTTACTTTTCTTCCCATTTTTCTTCTCCAGCAAGAAGACCAGCAAATAGAGCTGCATTTAATCCTAAGGTCCAGCACTTGGATTCTGTGAACCCTTTCCAGGAATTGTTCCAAAAGTCTTGATGGCTTTATTCACAAATCTAGTTGCTGCCTTTAGCACCACTCCCAGTATGAGAGCCCTTGGACTGCTTTCTTCTGGATTTAATGAACACTTCCAGACAACCTGTGACATTTAGTGAATCCCTATGCAGCATTCAGCGAAATGGCACAGACACACATGCCATTGAGCAACCAACATCAAAGCTAAAACCCCTATGTTTTCTGCTGGGTTTCTCGCTCCCTTTTTCCTAATAAAATCTCAAATTTTATAAGATAGCAGAGCTTACAGAAGGACATGGAAAAGACATTAGTATTATGCACACTGTGCAGACTGTGCAGTTTTTAAGAGGCAGGATAAAAGTAAGTGCACTTTAAGAGTTAAAACAAAAATACTCCAATTTTTCAAAATAAGTTAGATCACATTTCCCAGAAGAAATAGATTCCTCTTCCTCATTAGCATTTATTTCTCTTTCCTTCCCTCACCCTCTCACATCGTCCTCCCCGCTCAACCCCATTAATAAAAAGAGAGAGAGCACAATCGCAAAATCCCCTAAAGCACAAAGAAAGCACATGAAACATGCAGACCTGGGTGCGGTTGAAGGTATCTGTACATGAGAGTGAAATTGTCTTGTTCTTTGTAAGTGCGGACACGCTAGTGATAAATATTTAGACTGGTTATTATCTATATATCCATCTATATCTAAATATCCCAACGTCAATTTCATGTCCTTTACATGGGAAAGATACAGCATGACTTACCTGGAACTTGCATAGCCATCCTCTACCCCCACCACATTTTGACCAGCAATACTAAGCTGCGCTGACCATGTCAGAACGGTTTTCGGCTGCATTCTTTACAGATCAGTACAGGTGAAGATGGATCCTGCTCTGACAGCAGCTCCCTGGCCTGCTGACCACACCCAGTGCTGATCATGCTTGGAGCAAACCATCTCCCACTACCTTGCCCAAAGCAACAGAACATACTCCCGTACCTATACTGGGAAATTTCACAAAGGCTGGAGCAGGTGGGCATTTAATGAGGACTGGGAACTCATTGAGCACTTGAGGCTTCTGTACAAGAGGAACAAAAGACTCCAACATTTGCCCTGGGAGGACTCAGTGCACCATGCCCCGTCTACAATGAGCTGGACTGGGCTCCATCATAGGCTCCCTGTACAGAGCTTGTGTGGAGCCCTCCTGCCTACTGAAGATGTTTTCAGGTCACAGCCCATGAATGTTGCCTGTCTAATGCCATGATACTGCAACCAACCATTTTGTCTGTTCCCCATCCACCCCTCTTCTGGGTTCAGAAATAGCCAAATGCCAAGGGATAGGAGGGAGAGGGAAAGTGCTTACAGATAGCGCCACCCATTTTCAACACAACAGAAGTGTGAAATGCAGGAAAGGAGCAGCTGTACCTCTGAGTGACACAATTCACATGCAGAAAAATCAAAACACAAATGTGGTAACAATATAGGCGATGACAGCAGCGGCACTACTTTGTGCATAAACAGCTTCCCTTGCCCTGCAAAACCTTAACCAATTTTAACTCTAGTAGAGTGTTGAAATCCTTACCATACCCACAAAACGCAGTGTGCTCCACTGATGAAGAACACTTAAAAAATGGCTTCATACCGCTCCTCCCCTCCCCCCCAATAAAATCTTCCTAAATTAGGTAAGATGAAATGCTCCCAGTTACAGAGATTTGTAAACAAGTGTGAATACTGAAGACCAAAACAGTGCACAATGACTACATTACAACTCTGCACAGAACCCCCCCACCCCCAAAAAAACCCAATCCTATAGTGGCAGTTATGTTAAGAACCATAGAATATTAGAACTGGAAAGGACCTTGAAAGATTATCAAGTCCAGTCCCCTGCCCTCATGGCAGGACTAAGCACAGTCTATATCATCCCTGACAGGTGTCTGTCAAACCTGCTCTTAAATATCTCCAGTGATGGAGATTCCACGACCTCCCTAGGCAATGTATTCTAGTGGTTAACCACCCTGACAGAAAGTTTTTCCTAGAAAGTTTCCCTAGGGGTGTGTCTAGACTACCTAGTTTTGTCGACAAAAGTGGACTTTTGTCGACAAAACTATACCAGCGTCTACACTACCGCTGAGTTCTGTCGACATAACGTCGACAGAACTCAGCAGTTTTGTCGACGCTGGTAAACCTCATTTTACGAGGCATAACACCTTCTGTCGACAGAACTCTGTCAACAGAAGGTGTTATTGCCTGTAACATTGCATCCAGACTACGGCGTTCTGTCGACAAAGCAACTGGCTTTGTCGACAGAACTCAATGTGTCTGGACGCTCTTTGTCGACGGAAGTTTTGTCGACAGTATCTGTCGACAAAACTTCCGTTGACAAAACACGGTAGTCTAGACGTACCCCTAGTGTCCAATCTAAATCTCCCTTACTGCAGTTCAAGCCCATTGCTTCTTATCCCAGGATCTCTCTACTGGGTTAATTGCCTTTAATATGTGCAGTGCCACAAGAAAGAAAGGCTAATGACCTTTACCCACAGTGGAACATATATATTTATGTATATACACCTGCCCCTGTATGCTGTTCTAATAGCTTCACCCACACAAAACAAGTTTGACAGGAAGGAATTATGGATGAACTTTTAGACACCTGCTGAATTTCTACGTTTATGCCAAACCTTTATAGTTTAAAGATTTGTTTAAGGTAGAGGCTGAGGCATGCACGCAAATGTATCTGCACAAATACCTGCTTGTGTTCATGAATGCAGGTTTGCACTTGCTTTTTTTTGTATTTAATTTGAGTTTCTACAGTTTAAAAGCACGACCTTTCCCTTCTCTTTAAACATTGTTTGCATGTGAATTGTTTTAGGAGTGCCATACAGATAATTTACTGTTATTCAAAAGAAAGTTTGAACATGGTGATGTTGGTTCTGATCCAACGCTTACTGGAATCAATGGGAATCTTTGCGTGACTTCAATGAGCTTTTTGTGATGCCTATAAAAATGTTTCCTCCCTTCCTATGGCAAGAGTAAGGCAAGGGATGTGGCATCGGAAGCAGGAATATGTATTTCTTTATCACATTGTCTAACTTGTTGGATTTTGGATAAATGTTACAAGTGGAAGAAAGAAAAAAAAGGAAAACATTTTCATTCTGCAAAATGAAACACTTAATAAAACAGAAAATTAGATTTGTGGAACTAGGTTTGTGCACTTTTTAGAAGCAAGTATATTAAAGACAAAACATGAGAGACTCGGTTTACAAAAATTAGGAAGAAACTAGTCTGCATTTGAGTGGAAACATGCTGTGAATTCCAGGCTGGAGTGCTACAGTAGGTCAATTATATTAATAAAAAATAAAACAAAATAGTCATGGAAAATCCAGCATCCATGGTAGAGCGCAAGATAAGCCATCTTAAGGCAACTTGAAATCCTGTTCAACTATTTTAATTTTTCAGGCTCTTTGGAATTTATGAAGTTCCCAAGAGTAGCAGAATGCCATCTTTTTTTTATAACTCCCACGTAAGTCTTTTAATTTTGTTTTACTTTGCAAATTCGTATCACAAGGATATCTTTGTGTTTGTTGAAAAGGCAGCTCTTTAGGGCCCTGATTCAGCAAGGTACTGAAGCACAAGCCTCACTTTCAGAATGTGAGTAACTCCCATTCCATACTTAAGTACCTGGTTGAACTGGTGGGGGGCGAGGTGGGCACAGAAGAGTCTTGGATGCAAGTGCTGGTTTAGATTGTAAGCTCTTTGGGGAAGGCGCTATCAATTACTTAAACATACATGAAATGTCTCAGAGGGGCGGTTGTGGTCGTCTGTATCTGCAAAACCAGCAAGGAGTCCGGTAGCCGCCCTTCATCATGAACTGGAGTGTAGTTTACAGAGGCATGGGTATATAGAAGGACAACAAAAGAAAGAGGGTACTTATAGAAACAAGGCTGATGAGGTCAGGATGGAAGTGATTGTGAATGAGCCATGAAAGTTATTCCCTAATAAATATATTAGTCTCTAAGGTGCCACCAGACTCTTGATTGTCTAAACAAATGTGATATGAAAACCAGTCATAATAACTAAGAGGAAGAGACAGTTACCTCGTCTGTAACTGGTGTTCTTCAAGATGTGTTGCTCATGTCCATTTCACATGAGGTGCATGTGCTCGCCACCTGCATAAGGGCAGGAGTTGGTCAGCGGGGCTACCTGTTGGGGGGGGGGGGGCAGTTTGGCTGCCTATGGGTGTTCTTCATTCACTGATTTTCCCTGATGGGCGTTCCAGCCCCACAGCATCCATGGAGTCAGTCCTATGGTGCTCACCCATATATGGCTATGAGTTTTACGATTTTGAGAGTTACATTGAAAGCACACACACAAAAAAATGATGTGCATCATGGAAACAAATGGCTCCCCAGAGGAACTCTCAAAAAAGTTCTTCCCAGCTGCGTTGACTCTGATCCTAGCAAAAATATACAACCTCATTGAATTTTACTTTTCAAAACAAGACAGGGAGATTAGAATCATTAAAGTTTGTTCTGTCAAGACATTCTATCATATTGCTGGTGTTCCCATAGCATCTGTAGTCAAGTTAAGTCAAAAACAACTGCCCTGGACAGACAGCCCCCTAACCTAAAGCAAATTCTTTCCAGCAGCCACACATCACACCTCAGACACACTCACCCAGGAACCTACCCCTGCAACAAACCCCACTGCCAACTATCCATATTTCTATACAAGTGACACCATCAAAGGACCTAATCACACAAGCCAGAACATCTGGGGCTCATACAACTGCACATGCCCAAAAGTGATCTATGCCATCAAGTGCCAGCAATGCCCATCTGCCACGTATATTGGCCAACCTGGACAGTCTGTGAACTCCCCTCCTGTTGAAGAAAGCCTTTAAAGAACAACATTTCTTTCCTTCCTGGTAGCTGGAGAAATTAGTTTCCCTTTCTTTACTTCTGATAATTTAATGAACTAGTTTTAAGAAAACCCTCAACCAAAATCAGTGACTTCGTTATGCCTAAAATATTTTTAACATAAACATATTGTGAAATTTCATAAACATGTCTATTGTTATGAAGACCACACAAAATAAATGAGTGTTCCTAAAAGCAATGGGCTTTTTTATGAACACACAAACCACAATGACTGATTAATTTTAAATATCTTTGTTTCAGTACATTAGATATATGGCAATCTGGAATGATTATGAAATCTTAAAAGGACTTTTAAAATATAAAATGAGCTTAGAAATACTGATTAAGAAAATGTAAAACAGAGAAGAGCTGCATCATGTATTCCATAATATTTAATGTTGTATTATGCAGAAGAGGAGGTTACTCACCTGTGCAGTAACTGACATTCTCCTTCGAGTCCTGTCCCTGTGGGTGCTCCAGTCAGGTCCTGGTGCGCCCTCACGCCACTGATGGGAGATTCTGTCTAGCAGTGCCTTCCTGCCCCGCACATATGCCGTTGCCATCTTGCACTGTTTTTGTCCATTAGATGCGCTTGCGGCGCGATCCTCCCTCGGTTCTTTTTCAACCGTTCTCGGCTGAAGACAGAGTCACAGCAGTGCTCTCCTTTCTGATAGAAAATTTTTAAAAAATAGTTAGTTTACAAGTTAATATTTAGTCGGTTTATGAATAGTTTCACCGAGTTCTTTATTTAAAAGAAACAAACAACCTCCCCACCCCCCGTTTCCCTGGTTTTTTTCCTCTCTATTCTGTTCCACTCCAAGTTCTGAATCCTCCTGTTCATTCAACATGCCAGGCTCTCCTGCCTTCAAGAAATGTGATTCATGTCGGGACTCAGTGCCGGTTTCTGATGATCACGCAGCCTGTATTAAATGCCTCAGCGAAAGCCACATACCACAAAAGTGTCTGCACTGTCAAAACATGATGACCAGAGTGAGGAAAGACCACAAAAAGAGGCCGAAGAATCCAGAGATATGGGTGCACTCAGCACCCCATGAGACGGCTAGTTCATCACCCCACAGAGGCTCTCGAGTGCCGCCGGCTTCCCTGGCATGATCACTGCCCACTACGTCCTGGACTGCCCTTTCCCTGATGCCGTCTACTTCTGGCACTGCAGAGAAACGAAAAGTGACCTTGGCTAAGAGAGCTGAGTCAGAACTGAAACACTCGGCACCCGCCGATGTGGCTAACTGACCAACACTGACAAAACTGGATGTGCCAATGCCAGCACCCACAGGCATCCCAGCACCAACTGAACAAGCCAGTTACTGTCAGACAGAATTAAAGCACGCTCCAGCACTGGAGCATAAAGAAGCAACTAACAAGATGTGCCACATCAGTGCTGCAATCTCTCCGATGTAATGGTTACGAGAAATGCTGTTATCCTAGCTAAGTGCAAAAGAGAGCTGGTGGCCATTGGTTCAAATGAAGGCCGAGTAAGTGTATTTAAAACCAGGTGGAGATCCCAAGGATCCGCTGCTGGAACTACATCTGGATAAAGTGCTTGTAGGCCTTTCAGGAACTTCTTAGTAAGCGGATGTGCAGATATTAAGGAATCATCTATCTTGAGGCAGAAGGTTGTCGTAGAAGCAATATAGACCTGATGGAGCTTATAGCGAGGCCTGACTGTTTAAGGTGCAGCAAGTAGTCGAGGATAAAGGGTAAGGAAGATGTAGAAGGGGCAACCTGGCGGTCTGAGCACCTTACAGAATAATAGAATCATAGAACACATTAGACCTGGAAGGGATCTTGAGAGGCCATTGAGTCCACAAGCCGCATCTTCACCCACTGCCCGTGAATACATCTTTGGATTACAGGTTGCACCTCCCTAAACTGGGACGCTCTGGTCTGGCACCATCCTGACAGATTTTCCCAGACCAGAGAGCCCCATTGGCCAGGAGTCAAGCAGCAGAAGCTGTGACCCTGCTGGGCTGGAAGCCCGGTGGGGCTGGCAGCAGCCAGGCAGGGAGCCAGGGCCAGGCCCAGGGCCATGGGATCCCAACGGGGATCTGGGGCCATAGCAGCCTGGCAGCCAGCCAAGATGGAACCAGCGGCAGGCAGCCTGGCCAGGGCTGGCAGCAGGGTGCCTAGCTGAGGCCCGAAGTAGAGCTAACGGTGGGCTGGGGGGCCAGTAGCAGGGGACCTCCCTTAGTCCAGCAAATGCCTTCGTTTGGGTGTTAGACCAGGGAGGCCCAACCTGTCAAGAGAAAATAGTTGACATTAAAACACTGCCCAGCTCCCCGTCGCCCCCATACACAGGGCAGCAGTAAAATTTCTTTCCATCTAACCCTTATTCCACGCTATCACGGTGCCGTCTCTTTCCTTTCTTCCTTCACTAGCTGGCGGGTGGGGGTGGGGGTGGGGTGTCTTCTCTGATTCTGATGATTTTGCCTTCTACCTGTCCACCATCCTCAGTGATTTCATGCTGAACACATGCTGCCTTTCGTTGCCTCGCTTTAACCTCCCTATCTGGCCTTCAGTTCTGGACTACCTACAGCCAGGTGGTCACTGCCTGCGCCTTGTCTTTGCTAAACACTGCTACCCTCCCCAACGGTGCTCTTATCTTTTCAACCTCGGCTGTATTTCTTATGCTTTCATAGAACACTAAGACTGGAAGGGACCTTGGGAGGTCATTGATTCCAGTCCCCTGCCCACACGTCAGGACTAAGCACTGTCTAGATCAGGGGTGGACAGTAATTTTTTGCTGGGAGCCATTTCAGAAATGTTTGAAGTGGTCCCAGGCTGCACCAGAAGGGGAAGGGCTAGGATACTTCCCTGCTTCCCCACCCATAGACCATGATTGGTCTGGGGGATGAAGGAGCATGTGAAGTCTTTGCCCCCTCCCTCCCACCCAGAGGTACCCCCTAGGTACCCATGCCCCTGGTGGTGGGAGGAGACTTCACGTGCTCCCCTGTCAATCCCCAGGCCAATCAGGGCGTGTGGGTAGGGCGTGCTAAGTCTCCTCCCGCCCTGCCAGGAGCGTGTGGCACTTCAAAGCGCCGTGCACTCTTGGCAGGGCAGAGGAAACTTCATGCGCTTCGCCCCTGCCCCAGGCCCTAATTAGCCTGGGGGTGGGGAAGCGGCATGGCCTCTGAGGGCCGGATAAACCTGCTTGGTGGGCTGGATCCTGCCCACTGAGGCCCTTTTGCCCACCCCTGGTCTAGATCATCCCTCACAGGTGTCTGTCAAACCTGCTCTTAAACATCTCCAGTGGTGGGGATTCCACAACCTCCCTGGGCAATTTATTCCAGTGTTTAGCCACCCCGACAGTTAGGAAGCTTTTCCTAATGTCCAACCTAAACCTCCCTTGCCCCAGTTTAAAAGCCCATTGCTTCTTGTCCTGTCATCAGAGGCCAAGGAGAACAATTTTTCTCCCTCCTCCTTGTAACACCCTTTTAGGTACTTGAAAACTGCTACAATGTTCCCTCAGAATCGTCTCTTTTCTAAACGAAACAAACCCATTTCTTTTAGCCTTGCCTGATAGATCATGTTCTCTAGATCTTTAATTGTTTTGTTGCTCTTCTTTGGACCTTCTTCAATTTCTCCACATCATTCTTGAAATGTGGTGCCCAGAACTGGACACAATACTCCAACTAGGGCCTAATCAGCACAGAGTATAGCGGAAGAATGACTTCCCATGTCTTGCTCACAACACTCCTGTTAATGCATCCCAGAATCATGTTTGCTTTTTTTGCAACAGCGACACACTGTTAACTCACGTTTAACTTGTCATCCACTATGAACCATACGTCCCTTTCAGCAGTATTCCCTCCTAGAAAATCACTTGCCATTCTGTGTGTGTGAAACTGATTGTTCCTTCCTAAGAGCGGTACTTTGTATTTGTCCTTATTAAACTTCATCCTCAGATCATTCCTCTAGTTTGTCCAGTTTTGTAGCCTATTAGACTCAAAGTCAATCAGTGGCTAAACAACTGAATGGGTTCCCAGTGCAAAAATATGAGGTAGGAAAAGCATAATAATATGCTGATAGGTGAATACCTAGTAAAGTCTCTTGCCTCTCAATCAAACCAGTGTCCTGGGCTACAGAAGATTTGCCTTCTAGTTACTTATAATTTGCTAAACACTGAAAATTCTCAGTAGAGTGTTCCAATGGAACAAAATAACCAGCTGAAGCACAGCTAGTATCGTATAGTCACGAGTGTGTGACACACCTAATCTAGGTTCCCTCTCGTCCAGCTTTGCATACAGCAGTTGCTGGCTTTTCTAGTCAAGTTGCTCTCCTGTAGTAATAAGATGTAATGACTTTGTCCTGGAAACTCAGCATTAATCTGAGATTGTGTCTGGCAGTTGCCTGGGAATGAATGATTGCAAATGTTTCAGTGCAAGGGCTAATTAGAGTCCACGCTCGGTTTGGTAAAAAGACAAAAGCATATTCACCTTTCTTTTTCTGCGATTGAGAAAAGCCGAAATTGTGAGTCTCAGCATGTGGGTAGGGGAAGATCTAAGGGGAAATTCAATCTGCTATGACATTTTGGAACTGAGGTCTCACCTCTGATCAGCTACACTCCAGCTCACAGTAGGGAGAGATGAGGAGGGGAGAGTGGGCGGGCATAGATAGATATAGAAAAGCTATATCTTTGCCACACAATATACTGGAAATTGGATTGGCATTCACTCTGGCTGCATGGGTCCTTCATTTGATTTTAAATGAACTGGAATAAAAACACGTTGTTTGTTTAGTTCCCTGGTAAGTGATGGTCCAATACAGGGTGGCAGGGGTGCTGGTGGCATACAGAATGAACTCCACCTAGATGAGTTGTAAAAAGGAGATTCCACTTGCAGTAAATGTGTGCAGATGTTCAAAGTCTGACCATGGTGCTGCTTGGCTCTAATGTGCCCGCTAATCTTTTCCATTCAAATGCACATTTTTTATCCTGCATGGAATCATTTTTGTGTGTGCGCTGAGGCATTTAGAAACACAATCCCAGCTGTGGGCCCTTTGCTGATCAGCTGGGCAGCATTTTAATCTCCCTCCTGAGTGGCTGCACAAGCACCCAGCTTCCAGGGAACACTGCTTGGCTCCACTACGCTCCTTGAGCTTGGCTCCTCCTCTGTAGGGCTTAAATACAACATGGGGTTCTACTGGCTCCTGCTTGATTAGCAGGGAGAAGAAATAAGTGCAGGTGTCACCCAATCGTCACTGACTTGTGGCATCAAAAGGAGATGTCAGTCACTGGCAACTGTGACCCTCCTCTGCTTTCCTCCAGCAGGGATGAAATACTTACTGCTGACTGAATGCCTGAGCTAACACCTCACTGAGATGAATGACACTCAGAGCTCTGGTTCTAGGCTCACTGCTGACTGTCCCCATTACATTCATTTTCCATTTTTCAGCTTTCCTTCACCATAACAGCTAGAGGCAAATTTACAAGGCAAAATTAAAGCTGAGATGCTGAAGAACAAGCTAGAAGCCTCAAGAGGATTCTCTGTAGAGGAGTCTTCTTGTTCTCAAGCCTGATGATGGGGGAGAAAAAGAAAGAAAGGCAAAGAAATTTGTCAGAGGGGGACAGGAGTTCACAATGGCATAGTCTATGCCAGGTTTCTAGTGAAAATGTTCTAGCGTTGCACTTGTACTTCCAGTGCCTGTAATGATGGACTCATTAGCACTGGCTACATTTTTACCATTAAGTTGTTTAACCATGAACATTGGAAAGATGCTGTGACCAATCCACGTCAACACTAACACAAGAGGAGCCACACCAGTGCTACAGCAAGGCGGAGAAACTTTTGCTGTATCCTCAACACAAAGACTGCTAGAGGTAGCAGCAACACATTTTAGGGAAATGGATGAGATCACCATTCATCATTGCCTGTCCTGCTCCTTATTGATGCATTAGAGGAGCAAGGTGAAGGTCTCGGACACCAGATTAGAAGTTGTGCTCTCCAGAGCTGAGGGAAAGGTAACTGAGCCTAAAGCCAATGGATCCCCAGCACAGTTGACATTTCCAAAAAAAACAAAACAAAAAGTGAAGATGAATACACTTACAGCATATTGTAGGGACTATCCCATGGTTCGGGATGAACATATACATTGTTACATTCTTATTGTTTTGTTTAACCCGTACAAAAGACTTTGACTATACATCAAGAATTTTGTCCAGACCACACTGAAATATGATAAAGTGTTTGTTGATGGGAATAATAAAAACAATCAAAATAAATGGCTAAGTTTAAGTCCAGAAACCTGTTTAATTTACAGCCAAAAACTCAGGTCCTGCCAGAGAAAATACATTTATGTTTTTAAAGGGTGTAGGGGAGGAGTAATGGAATAGCAGTGCCATATTTTGTAAAACAAATGGTCCCATATAACAGACATTTTTTGGATCAGCCTGGAGGCTTTTTGGGTGTTTAAAGTTTTTGGTTTTCCATGGCACCCAATTTAATTCACTAATCAAGAAGTCTCCCCATTAATTTATGGAGTCTGTCTCTAGTTCTAACCCTTGGCTTCAACAGATTCTTTAGACTTGTCTGATTTATTTACATTAGAAGGAAATACAGTCATCTTTGAGAACATCATGAGAATGATAGATCTCTGGGAGTCCAGTTCCTCCCATATAAGGGGAAATTATTCCAGAGGTTGGTTGTCTGTTGGCAAGCTGATCATCTCTGGATAGCATTAAAAGATGATTGGTTCAGTTCTGCTCTCAATTACATGAATGCAACTCCCATTAAATTATCTACAATGAGTGAATATTCACTTATTTGGTGAGTTGCCCCATAAAAATCTATGGGACAGCTCCAAATATAAATTAGACAAGATAAGAGAGAATATACGGGAGTTGCATTGGGGCTTCTGAACATAGAGCTGTGCCTGTGAATATTACTTTTAAATGGTTCAAATGCTGAAACAAATGAATTTGAGTGAGGGTAGAAGAGTTTCCATTGAACTAAGCATGGAAAATGGTGAAGTAATAATACCAGAAGTGTTGCCTATACATTACCTGGCTGCCTTCTGTGACTCAGAAGAGCTATTAATATAGTTTGTGGGATCCATTCTGAGCTATTTTAGAAACAAGTTATTGGTAGGGATCTGAAAGGTTAACTGGTCAGCATCACCCTAAACTGTTAACCATGGGACTGGAACTGCTCCCCACCTGCCCACGCTGGGCCCAGATGCATCACAGGCAGGGGCCCACTGCAGGCAGAGCTGGACAGGAGTAACCCCTGCCTACAGCCGGGGGGCATTCCAGCCTGGCCTCAGTGCTACCCCCACTTCTGCCTGCACCCCACTTCTTCAGTTGAGCAGTTAAAAATCACGTACAACCAGTTAACCTATTAAATGGGATTTTACATCTCTAGTTTTTGGGAGTTTGTACGATCTCAAATGGAGGCTGTCTACAGTAAATGGAGCAGGGAATACCCACCAGTGAGCTAAATTACTAACCTGACGTATGGCAGAAGCATCCTTTTAAAGAAATGGTCTTCAGAAAACCTTTTTCTAATGTGTGCTGATAGGGCACTCAAAATACTGCTAGGGAAAGCTGTGAAATACAGAATTTTGCTCACATTTCTCAATGAATAAAATACAGTTTGGGCCAGTCTGCTCCAGATCTTCATTCCAGACAGCTCTAGGGTGGAGAGGCACTGAAAAAACTGAACAGTTGCTTGTACAATCCAGGCTTATTTTTATTTTATTTTAACTCAAGCACTCTCAAGATGCAGATGAAAATCCATGACTTTCTATAGCTTCTGTACTATAATTCACAGTTGAACCTTTCACATTAGGATCCAAAAATATCATCATTATTTCTTGATTTAAAACCACTTCAATTAAACCAACAGTCTCTATACTTCTCATATCTGGGGAAAACCTACGAATTCGAGTTGGGATGAAGTAAAGTTTCTTGTAGACAACATGTCATATCTTGAGTGCAATGATTTAAAAGCTTTCCAGAAGGCAGCTCTAAAGTTCCAGAAAAAGTTTTGTGAAATTTCTGCCCACAAGTTCACAGCTTAAACTTTTATGAAACTTATTTCAATTGGAAGATTAATTGATTCCTTCCTCCAAATTTTAAAGCAAGAAAAAAAGTTGGTATCCTTAGCCTCAAATAAATGGGTTATATACAAGGATGACATTGGATCACCATGTTGCAGGAGAGAGTTGTTCTTTTCCAGGGTAAATCATTCTGTTTCAAACTCCATTTTCCCTGGCTGAGATCATGAACACGGTTTATAGTGCAGTGCTTGCTTACCAGGCAGATGACACTGAGTTTTAGTCTGATGAAACAGATGTTACAACTTTGCAAGCACCACCTTGCTTTGATTTAAAACTGATGCTATTATACAATTCAAGAGAGGAGTAAAGCCAAATAACATCTTACATATTACGCAGATTTAACCTAGGAAGAAAAGTAGGGTTAGTGAGTGATGGCAGCATTTTTTACTTCTAGAAGACTAGATTACATAGATTTCCATCAGAAAAACATGCTACAGGAAAGACCAGGCCTTGAGTATATCACAGAACTGTCCATGAAACAAGTCTGTAGGAGTACTTTGCCCAGAAAAATAGGGAGGGAGGGAGAGGGAGAGAAAGAGGGAGAGGGAGAGGGAGAGGGAGAGGGAGAGGGAGAGAAAGAGAAAGAGAAAGAGAAAGAGAAAGAGAAAGAGAAAGAAATGTAGTCTCGATTCTGCTGAAACCATTTTTAACTAAGCTGCAGAACTAATTTTTCCACAAATGTACTTAAAGATTTACAAGATTTTAGCAGTATAATAAATTGCCATAAAAATTAAAAGACCATAAGACTAAAACACCAGAACTTGGCTTCCCCATTTCAGATATCCAAATGTTTCTGAATAAGGATAATCAGATTATTTGAATTTTGAAGCAAAAAAGGACCAAATCAGAAAACTCAAAACTTATAAGAAGAGATAGTGAGAGATTTCCACTCTAAATCCACAAGCATTTTAATACAATATCAAGTATTTAACATATTCTAGCATAAGCACACAAAAATAAATTGGTTTATTCCATTGCATTTGATTGAGTGGAAGTTCCCCACCTCCCTTCACATTCAGGAGAATCCAATTCAGACTGGTACAGAAAAGCTAGGCTCAACTTGCCCTGCGACTGTTGCAGATGAAAGTCTTAGTTATTGAAGTCTGTGTCAGTGGCAGCCAGATAATGGACTCCCTCATCTGCTAATTCGCTTAAAATATGGAGCAATAAAAAAAAATCTCTGGGTGCACCTCTTTCTGCAACAGGATACCAGGGAAAAGCCAATTGAAAGCGCATTTGCTTACTACCATTTAATTCCACATTGATGGAACTCCCCCTTCTCCTAGGTCTCTGAAAAGTACTGCTATGCTGAGTCATATTTATATGGTAAAAAATGCTAATCAGGAGAAAGCAACAGCATCACTGGAATGTGAGAAAACTACACTTATCTGTGGTCACCAATGGTCAAATCCTAAAAGCTGCAAGCAGTGCCAATAACGTTTTTTTTAATAAAATAAAAATAAATTGAAACTTAGAAGTGAGTGGTGGCAACTTGTGGGTAGGATGGAGAGTGGCAGAAATCTCCTGGCAAGAGATAAGAAGGGGGACGACAGAAGTACTTTGTTCCTCTAGACAATTCTCAGACTCAGTTCTGAATTAAGACATAAGCTAACTGTTGGGCCTGGCAATATGAAGGATCTCTATAAAAAAAAACCCTATTTCAAATTTAATCAAAATCTGTTGATAACTAAGGCAGACATGGTAAAAAGATGGTCTCTAAATACAGACATTTTCATTCAAATATGACAAAAATATACACATCTGTCTCTACACCCTTACTGTACCTTTATCCTTCATTAACGATTCATTATAAACAGGCAGGAGGCCAGGGCTGGGGGGGAAAAAAGATAACTGCACTTGTAAAATTAGTATTTCTGCAACTCTTTCGAAAAAAGGCATTCTTCCTCGTAAAATGTTGAAAAACCGCCATGTTCTTCCGATTTAATTTCAAAAGAATGCGGCGGCAGTCTAGACGAAGGTGAAGTTTTTTCGAAAGAAGGCCACTTTCTTCAAAAACACTCTGTAGTCTAGACATAGCCTGAGTGAGTGAATCTATCTGTCCTTCTGTTTGCTAAAGAGCTTCCCATAAACAGTAAGCGCTAGGAACACTTCCAGGCTTCCTCTAATCATAACTTTAAGCAAGGGCAGGGTTTGGTTGTGCAGGGTGTGTGTGTGGGGGGGGAGGGGGAGACTGAAGCTCCACGTCCCGTGCATATGGGGACACACAAAACCATACAGAAGAGAGACAGAATCACCAGGCAGGTGAAAGCTGTTTGAATATGTACCCCCCCCCACACACACACACAGCCAAAACTGCCCCAGCCTTGAGCCTCCCACCCCCTAGGCATCCTTTAGGGATGGCAAGGGAAGGGCTGCAGCTTCCCCCCTCCATATGGGAACATTGCTGGCTGTTCCTCTTCATCAGGGAGTGAGGGGAAAGTGCACAATTTGCTCCATCCCTCAATCTGGCTAGGGAGCGCAGGGCAGACAAACCTGGATCTGCCCCAGCTGGGGGACATGAACTCATCCCCTGGCTGTACCCTCTGGAGCAGCAGCAGTTATGGAGAGGCCCCGAGCAGCTGTGGTGCGAGAGGGCTGTGGTAGCCTAATGAACCCCTCGTTCCCAGCCCCATCACAGAGCCATGATTTACACGAAGAAAAACAAAAATGGAGTTAAGGACCTGAGCAACGTTGGGTAAACCTGCTAGTGAGCAAACATCGAGCTTTCGTGTTCATATATTTAATGTCCATTCTGTGAAAACACTTTCTTTTTATGGTATGAGGCCTCTTGCACTTGACATAGCTTAGGGCCTCAGAACATCATAATCCGGTCCTGCTCAGATTTCTGAAAATGCACCTGCCTGACAAATTCTCTGCAGCTTCCCAAGTACAGAATGTACAGAACCTGGCTGCTACCACAGCTCTCTCACCAGGTATGTTGACACACAATATGATTCAAGTGAGCAAAGCTCATTTGGATTTTGCTATTAAATCTAGAACTCCTCAGGGGTCATTGTCTCTTAGGGTGTGTCTATACCAGCTCGGTAGTTCGAGCTAGGTAGGCAAATGAGGGCAACCGGAGTGGCAAATGAAGCCCGGATTTAAATATCCCAGGCTTCATTTGCATTTTGCCGGGCGCCGCCATTTTTAAATCCCCCTTAGTCTGAACTCCGTGTCCGCGGCTACACGCGGCATGGCGTAGGTAGTTCGAATTAGGATCTCTAATTCGACCTACCGATACTCCTCATTCCACGACGTGTACCGGTAGTTCGAATTAGAGATCCTCATTTGAACTACCTACTCCGTGCCATGTGTAGCTGCAGGCACGGAGTTCAGACTAAGGGGGATTTAAAAATGGCGGCGCCTGGGAAGATGCAAATGAAGCCTGGGATATTTAAATCCCGGGCTTCATTTGCAACTCCGATTGCCCTCATTTGCCTACCTAGCTCGAACTACCGAGCTGGTGTAGACATACCCTTAGTCGATGCCCTTCTATCTTATGTCATGTTTGGCTAGTACTGCAAAAAGTGCTCTTGATAAGGTCTGACAAGTTTCCTATACTGTAAGAGCGTTTTCTCTTCCATTTGACTGTAAAATGCCTGTCACTTAGAAGTGAGGGCAAGGAGAGCTTTGTTAACTTCTGCTTCAAAGACTTTTAAAAATATTAATACTACTAGCTGGCTCTGATGCAGCTCTTTCCATCAGTAAATTTCAAAGCAATTTATACAGTATCCCCCCTACCTATTGACTTTGATCCTTATCTGCTTCATTTTAACTATCCAATGTTCAGGTACTTACTGATTGCCTATTCTGCCTTCCTGTTTTTCCCTTTGATTTTTGCATAACCTCTGCTCCTTGTTGCCCGCCCCCCCTTTCCTTTTTTTCCCCTTCCCCCTTCTCCCCTATTTATTTTGGGTCTGCACGTCCGAAACTCAAAACTCCAGTCATCTGAAGAAGTGGGCTATGCCCACGAAAGCTCATGATACCATCTACATGTTAGTCTGTTAGTCTAAAAAGTGCTACCAGACCAGTTTTTGTTTTTTAAGTTCACACAGGTATTGTAAGAGTCGTTCTAATTCACCTTTCATCCTAGCTGATCCCTTTGTAAGCAGAATAAATAGGGAAAAGGACCCAAAGTGAAGCATGTCTGCACCATCAACACTGTACAACCGTTTTTTCTTGGTTAGGAGCTATAGAATATATTTTCTACAAATACAGTAACGGGACACATTTTAAATAGCTGCACTATGATTACTAACTTTGGAAATTGCCCAGAGTAGTGAGACAAACACCTCTACACCCACGACCCCAATTACTCAGGGACTCCAATCATGTAATGCAACTAATTCAGAAGATGAAGCCCCTGGCAGCACAGTGTCTGCTAGTATTATGTTGGGTCAGTGGTTCAATGCTGACTCAGTGGGAAGAATGAATCACCATTTCGACTTCTTACAACATCTGGGATTTCCTTTGAGGTCTCCCATCCAAGTATGAACAAGACCTGGCCTTGTTCAGTTTATGAGTTATGAGTTACAGCCCATGGTAACACGGCTGCAGTTTTAAAGAGGAGTGCATGGGAGGGCTGCAGGGACCTTTTAATGTAGGTCTTGAGGTATAGCCAGTATTGTAAACATACATGGCACATCGCAGGAAGAACTTGCCCTCCAGAACTCGCTATCAATTCAGAAGATAACAGTATTATTTCAAGTGAGAGGGGGCCTTTGGAGTTGGAGTTCATGCCACATTCATAGTAATAATACTACTTCACATTTATATAATTCATGCTGTTTCAATGCACTTTATGACCATTAATTACAAAAGAAAATACATCTCTGATGTAGACATTATTCTACCTGTAACAGCTCGCCTCTTGCAAGCTCTCATGTGCCTACAATCCCTCAAGTTTTGAATGGAGCAACATCCACCTCTGATGGGTGGCTCCTTTTTGGCTGTGTGTGAGCGTGCTTCCTTGTTTGGGCTTACAACAGGGTGGCACCTGCCTCTGGTAAGCACCTATCCCATGGCCAATCATTGTTGGTGGGTCTTCAGCAACCCAGTCCTCTAGCCAAGTTACACACACATCTTCTGGGACATACAATCATTAGTGCTTTCTCACAACCCTAGTATGGGGCCATAGCACCACAGCTTCCTTCCCAGAGGTACTGCCTTCTTTAATAGCTCAGCTGGAGCTTATCTTGGAATCCTTAGCTGGAGTCCTTCTGGATCCATCATCTGGGCTCAGTCTGGTTGGTTTCTCAGTTCAGTCACCTTGGCTCAACCTGCATGCACTAGCCTGTCCATGGTTCTGCTGGTCTTCCAGACAGCACCTGGTCTTCAGCAGCCTTCCCTGGGCTCAGCCCTTTCTGCAGTGAGCACTCTCAGTTCTGCTGCTCTTCTACCCAGTCAGACACCTGGTCCTCCCTCTTCCAGCACCAGACAGTGACTGACTGCTCTGCCTCTGCTGCTTCCTTTTAACATGACCTTTCTACCTTCTGACTGGTTGCTTCAGCAGCCCCCCTGATTCATGGAATGCTGGAGAAAATCTCTGCTCTTCTCTGGGATTGAGTAAAACAGGGTGATGAAGCCTCCAGCAAGGGGCATCTGGATTTAGTCCACAGTGTTACAATAATCATTTTACAGATGAATGAACTGAGCCAAGGAAAAGTTAAGAAATTGTCTAACATCATACATCCTGCTCTAATCATCATAAAATGCTTCCTCTCTTATATCATCTTCACTACATGCAGTACCATTTACATTCAGGAATGAGAGAGGAAGAAGAGAGCTAGCTATCAAAAGTACTTACATCTCATTTTCAAAAGTGACTGAGGCACATCGGAGCCTACATTTCACTAAAAGTCACTGGGACTTGGGCTCCTAGGTGCCCCAGTCACTATTTCCAAAAAGTATTTTGGAATCTTAGGTTCCTTACAATTTAAATTTGCATCAAATTTGTAAAGTCGGACTAGCTGTATTAGAACTGACTTGTACAAAATACAAAACTGAAGTGAATCGCATAATAGGGAGACAGAAGAGAGCTATTGCATCTCCATTATAAATCATGGATGAAATCCTAACAATTGAAATCACTGGAAAGTTTTCCATTGCCTTTTAAAGGACCACAACTTTCACTTCATAGCAGCTGTCTTGTTTGTTTTCGGGGTTGCTTTGTGATGCTGCATCCCAGTGAGTGATTTAAATCAATACAAACTGTATTCTAAAAAACTTTATTGGCCTGTGAACTTGCATTTAAACCTTGTGATGTTTTCATAGGAATCAATTGATAACCATAAAATAACCTAACAAATGGAAACAGATGTGAGCAAATCATTTCAATGACTGAGTTATGGAAGTTTTTCTTTGGGTTACAATGATTGTTTTAGTTACCACAATTTCAGTCTACAGGCAGTCCCCGAGTTACGCGGATCCGACTTATGTCTCGCCCTGGAGTACGGGAGCGGCGGGACGCCCAGATGCGCTGCGGTCTGCCGCCCCCGTCCTCCGGGGTGAGAAAAGCTGCTCCCCGTCTCCCTGGTCTGCAGGGAGATGGGGAGCAAAGCCTTGGAGCACGCCCGCAGCGGGACAGCCTGGGCACGCTTGAGCTGTGCCCTTGCAGGCGTGCTCCACGGCTTTGCTCCCCGTCTACCGACCAGCAGACCAGGGAGAGCCGTGGAGGACTTGGGCAGTCCCACCACCCCGGTCTCCCTGGTCTGCTGGGGGGTGGGTGCAGCTAGTGCCCCCCCCCCAGCAGACCAGGCTTTTCTTGCCTACCCCTGGGGTAGAGCAGCTGGGGTGCTGCTGGGTTGCTTCAGTAGCGCGGCTCCTCGGCGCTACTGGAGCAACCCGGCAGCACCCCAGCTGCTCTGCCCCAGGCATCCTGATTCAGCCGCTGATGGTCAGTTTAAGCAGCAGCTGAATCAGGATGCCTGGGGCAGAGCAGCTGGGGTGCTGCTGGGTTGCTCCAGTAGCGCCGAGGAGCCGCGCTACTGAAGCAACCCAGCAGCACCCCAGCTGCTCTGCCCCAGGCGTCCCCAAGTCAGCCGCTGCTGAAACTGACCAGCGGCTGACTACAGGAAGCCCGAGGCAGAGTTGCTCTGCCCCAGGCTTCCTGGAATCAGCCGCTGATCAGTTTCAGCAGCAGCTGACTTGGGGACGCCTGGGTTTCTTAAGTTGAATCTGTATGTAAGTCAGAACTGGCGTCCAGATTCAGCCGCGGTTGAAACTGATCAGTTTCAGCAGCGGCTGACGCCAGTTCCGACTTACATACAGATTCAACTTAAGAACAAACCTACAGTCCCTATCTTGTACGTAACCCGGGGACTGCCTGTACAAGCAAACAGAACAAAATCAGAGTTTATACTCTATGTGGTAGCACCTTTAATACTCAAGGTATCCCAACATGATACACTCTGGAATAAGGATATAATTATACTATTTGGTTTGCAATCAAACAACAGCATTGAAGACTTAAGTGGCTATCACCGATTTTCCTTGTTTCCATTTCATTTTGAAAAATAAAATGACCCTTGTGTGTCATAAGTTTTCAGGTTAAACTGCAATTTTTACTCAGAAGAACTATGTGGGTGCTCTGTGATATTTAAATGTGCTGTTGCTTTGATTGTTTCTTCTTAGAGCATTCTACTTTGCATTTTATCATCAAAGATATAGCACCATTTCATGAGAAAAGTCTTTTTTATGGACTCTAAGTTTCTCAAGGCAGGGATTGTCATTATTTACATTAATAAAGTATAAATATTTGTGACTAGAGCTAAATCGCTGCAACCTGCATGAAAACTTTTTAAAGACACCATAACAGAGGCCCAACTTAAATGTATACCCCAAATTAAAAAACATAGCAAGAGACCTAAAAGAGTCACCGTGGCTTAACCACCATGTAAAAGAAGTAGCGAGGGACAAAAAGGCATCTTTCAAGAAGTGGAAGTCCAATCCTAGTGAGATAAATAGAATGGAGAGGGGTAACTAGTGGTGTCTCCCAAGGGTCAGTCCTGGGACCAATCCTGTTCAACTTATTCGTAAATGATCTGGAGAAAGGGATAAGCAGTGAGGTGGTAAAGTTTGCAGATGATACCAAACTGTTTAATATAGTCAAGACAGAAGCAGACTGTGAAGAACTTCAAAGGGATCTCACCAAACTGAGTGATTGGGCAAAAAAATGGCAAATGAAATTTAAGGGCAACTAAAATGATTAGGAGTTTGGAACGGGTCCCATATGAAGAGAGGTTAAAGCAAGACAATGTAGCACTTTAAAGACTAACAAGATGGTTTATTAGATGATGAGCTTTCGTGGGCCAGACCCACTTCCTCAGATCAAAGTGGGTCTGGCCCACGAAAGCTCATCATCTAATAAACCATCTTGTTAGTCTTTAAAGTGCTACATTGTCCTGCATTTTGCTTCAGCTACCCCAGACTAACACGGCTACATTTCTATCACAGGTTAAAGCAACTGGGACTTTTCAGTTTAGAAAAGAGGAGACTGAGGGGGAATATGATAGAGGTATATAAAATCATGAGTGGTGTGGAGAGGGCCGATAAAAAAAAATTCTTCGTTACTTCCCATAATATAAGGACTAGAGGACACCAAATGAAGTTAATGGGCAGCAGGTTTAAAACTAATAAGCGAAAGTAGTTCTTCACACAGCACATAGTCAACCTGTGGAACTCCTTGCCAGGGGAGGCTGTGAAGGCTAGAACTATAACAGAGTTTAAAGAGAAGCTAGATAATTTCATGGAGGTTAGGTCCATAAAAGGCTATTATCCAGGGGATAGAAATGGTGTCCCTGGCCTCTGTTTGTCAGAGGCTGGAGAGGGATGGCAGGAGACAAAGCGCTCGATCATTGTCTTCAGTCCACCCCCTCTGACCGTCTGACCTAGTACGGCCATTCCTATGTTCTTAAATAATAGACCTTTTCAGATAGCCATAAATGTCCATTGCAAGAAAACCATTTCTGACTAAACTTAATAGAACGGAGATTCTGCCAAGCTCCATTTTAGACACCATTTCATACTAGTTAAAACCCCCCATAAAACAGGTTTTAAAATAAAAAAGGCCCTGATCCAAAGATCACTAATGATAATGGAAACACTCTTACTGACTTACAGGGTTTTGGATAAAACCCAAAGTGAACATATAGTAACTATTATAGGTCCCAATCGAGGAAAGCATTTGGAGCCAATAGGCATATTCAGTCATGCTAGAAGTTAGTATGTGCATAATTCCTTCGTAAGTCAGGGCCGCACTCAATCGGTGGATCTCAGCAGTGCCTGCATTTGCTCTGCTAAAATCTACACAAATCACATATAAATGCACCACTGGCCCAAACAAACACAGAACTGTCCTCATCAGTAATGACAAATTCTGTATCTGATTTCAGATGGAAAACTGAATAGAAGGGTGGATAAAAAGAAAAGATTAAAAAAAAACCCTGGATTTTTTTAATTTAAATTAGATTTTTTGGCCTTTTTAAAATCATCAATAGAATAGTAAATTTCTCATGTAAAAATAAGCCTTACAATTAACTCTCATCACAAACATGCTACAGATACGCTTACAGTCTCATAAAAAAGAATTAATGACCCAAATCCAGGGGTGGGCAAAAGCCTCTCAGGGGGCCAAATCTGGCCCACTGAGGGCTTTGATACAGCCCCCTAGTTCGTTGCCTGGGAGTCAGAGACAAACGAGTCCTTTCAAATGCTTCTGTTTAAAAGGCTTGCACCTTCCCCACACCTGTCGGGCAACACATCCTTTCAAGTAGGAATAAGAGATCCTCCGGAAAAGGGTTTATTTTCCGGAGAATCACGTCCAGACTGGCGCTTTTCTCCGGCTTATCCCCAAGCCGGAAAAAAGCGGCAGCCATGTTAATGCAAATGCCGCGGGGGATATTTAAATCCCCCGCGGATTTGCCTATTCCAAAGTGTCTAATCTGCATCCCTTTTCCGGAAAAGGGGTGCAGTGGAGACACAGCCTTAGTGTTCTGAGGACTTGTGAAAATTATAAGAAGAGTTTAAAGACCACTGTCAGACTGCTGAAGTTGCAAATGTGAAATCATTTATGTAACATTTAAGATTTAGTTTAATAAAATATAAGTGGCATTGTGTTTGTGCATATGCTTATTTCTTACCATTCCTAATGCATTGCTGCTGCATCTGTAGCTTGACACTGGTAATGAGTATTAGGTACTCTATCTAAAAAAAATTACTCAAAAGTATATCCTCTTAGATGTTGTAAAATGCTGTACTGAGCTGAAAATTAATCTTTTAGTGGTCAGATTTGAAGAGATTTGTTTGAAGAAATATGTGAAGTAGTATCACTGGGAAACTTGATTTAAATCAATGAGTTTTTTGGTGATTTAAATTTTATTTTACATCAATGTTTTGAATTGCCTTGATTTAAACCAATACACCCTGCTGAGTACAAATAAACTTTTGCACTTATTGTTTAGTTCTTACATGCTATAGACAGAGGTCCCAGACAAGAGCGAACATTCTAGTCTTATAAGAGTATGTCTACACTACAGCACTAATTCAAACTAACTTAATCCGAATTAGTTAATTTGAAATCTAGACCTAAAAACTAATTTGAATTAGCGTTTTGCTAATTCGAACTAGCATGTCCACATTGAGTGGACCCTGAACCGGGGTTAAGGCTGGCCGGAAGCAGTGCCGGCAGGGCATCAGGTTAGGACTTAGAGCGTGGAGTTGCTGCCTCAGGCTAGCCGAGGGCTGTGCTTAAAGGGACCTGACCCCCACCCCGGACAGACAGTTCTCAGGGGTACCCCGCTTGCTTGTCTAACTCGATGAGGGACAGCAAAGCAGTGCTGGCTTGGAGTGCCCGGAGTGCCCACACTTGGGACATCACAGCACTCGGCCAGCAGCCCTGCTGCACTTGCCGCAGGCTGCCATCTGGGGGAGGTCAATCGGGGGGCTGTCAGGATCCAGGAGGCCCTGCAGGAGAGCTCCAACCAGAGGAGCCCGCAGAGCCACCCCAGTCCTCCCCATCAGGGGCTCGTGCCCCATTCCTCCCTCACCTCCTTCAACTTACCCCTCCCTAGCCCCCCTTCCTGATGTACAAAATAAAGGACACGTGTTCAAAAATAGAAACTCTCTTTATTGAACAAAACTGGTGGTGGGGGGGATTAACCTCTGAGGAGACTGGGAAAAGGAGGTGGGAGAGGGGAAGAGAGAGGTTGGGAGAGGGGAGGGGGAAACCTGGGAGGAGGGAGCTGGAAGGGGGAAGCCAGGGGAAGAAGGAGGAGGGGAAGTATAAAACTATGGTACGCCATATCTTCAGTACTGTGTACAGATGTGATCTCCTCACCTCAGAAAAGATATTTTGGCCTTGGAAAGGGTTCAGAAAAGGGCAACTAAAATGATCAGGGGTTTGGAACAGGTCCCATATGAAGAGAGGCTAAAGAGACTGGGACTTTTCAGTTTAGAAAAGAGGAGACGGAGGGGGAATATGATAGAGGTCTATAAAATCATGAGTGGTGTGGAGAGGGCCGATAAAAAAAAGTTCTTCGTTATTTCCCATAATATAAGGACTAGAGGACACCAAATGAAGTTAATGGGCAGCAGGTTTAAAACTAATAAGCGAAAGTAGTTCTTCACACAGAACATAGTCAACCTGTGGAACTCCTTGCCAGAGGAGGCTGTGAAGGCTAGAACTATAACAGAGCTTAAGGAGAAGTTAGATAAATTCATGGAGGTTGGGTCCATGGAGTGCTATTAGTCAGCGGGTAGGAATGGTGACCCTGGCCTCTGTTTGTGGAAGGCTGGAGATGGATGGCAGGAGACAAATCGCTTGATCATTGTCTTCGGTCCATCCCCTCCAGGATACCTGGCATTGGCCACTGTCGTCAGACAGGCTATTGGGCTAG
The DNA here is from genome assembly GCF_049634645.1 of Pelodiscus sinensis. Taxonomy (NCBI): domain Eukaryota; kingdom Metazoa; phylum Chordata; order Testudines; family Trionychidae; genus Pelodiscus; species Pelodiscus sinensis. The sequence continues at coordinate 45,305,170 of NC_134724.1, read as the reverse complement.
ATGGACCTTTGTTCTGACCCGGTGCGGCCGTTCTTATGTTCTTATGTTCTAAGCTCAGGGCTCAGGGTGGGGGTCTCAACTTGATTTTCATGCAAACCTGCTCCTGGGTTCGCATGTGGCCTTTGGTGGCCAGGCTGGCAGCTCTCCTGCCCTAGATGGCCACTTTCCTGTGCCTAGTACGGAGATTGTGGATGTTGGAGGCCTCCCCCCAAACCTCGATGAGGTCCACGATCTCCGCACTACACCAGGCAGGCGCCCGCCTTTTGCACCCCCGGGCAGGCACCTGGGAGCCACCAGCCTGGTCCTGGGAAGAGGCAGAAGGCTGGGTGGCAGGCTCATGCCGTGCCAGGTGCAGGGTCTGCTGGCTGGGTGCTGGCAGGTTTGCAACTGGCACAAGCACTGTAGGCAGACCATGCCCCTTTAAGGGCTCTGGGGCCGGAAGGGGGGCAGAAGAGTTTCCCTGGTTTGGCCCAGAGTGGCCACCCAGAGCAAGCTGGGGAGGGCTAGCCTCCCACTAGTTCGAATTAAGTGGCTACACAGTCCTTAATTCGAACTAGTTAATTCGAAGTAGGCATTAGTCCTCGTGGAATGAGGTTTACCTAGTTCGAATTAAGCGCTCTGCTAGTTCGATTTAAATTCGAACTAGCGGTTTGTATGTGTAGCCCCTATTAAAGTTAATTCGAACTAACGGCTGTTAGTTCGAATTGACTTTGTAGTGTAGACAGACCCCGTGAGAGTAGATGTGGCTATTGAACATACAGAATATAGTTATGGTAGGTTCATTTGATAATACAAGTTATGTGAACACTGGAAGCAAAGGGAAGAAAAGAGCTCTCCATAGACAATACTCATCCTTCACTTTCATTATCTTATTGTCTTGTAGTTCTAGTTTTTGCTACTCTTTGCATAAACCCATTAGTGGTGGTAACATTGTAGTATTGTGTCTGCACAAGTAAATGTTCTACAAGTACATGCCTGCCAAAGGTGTCATCCAGTCAAGAGAGGTTTTCATGCTCACATCCGTAAATTAGCAGTTATGAGATTTGCTGTGTGTTTACATGGTCCATCATTTACACAGGATCATGCAGATAACTTAATTGCTTTAATAAAGATTGTGCTCACTAGTCAATTCATGAGCCAGTGTTGCCTGAGGCACCATACACCACCATACGTGCTAGAGATCCTTTCTCCAGTCTCTTTCCTCATTTCTCCTTTTCTCCAAAGAGGCAAGTCAACTCCTGTATTCCAGATTGTACAATAGAGTGAAAATTCACTTTTAATTATGATTGTCGTCACCACTATTACCTTACTATTAATGCCTAGACTCTGATGTACATCTCTGTCAGGTTCTACACTGTACACCTACACACTAGCTTCTTCCTCTCTGAGGACCTGACACGCCAGACACATTTATTTTACATTAACTATGACAGTTGCATGATATGTGCTGAATTAGTAGGAGAGTGAAGTCTATATTCGGTCCTCTTATTCTCATCACTTTTAAAATCCTTTTATGACTCAATTAGGAAACACAGGAAATTCAAGACTGGCATAGCGGGCTTCACATCTATATGCTGTGGTTCAATGCCTGCTGCATGGATGCAGGGAGAGCACAAAGGCTAGCTATGGAGTTCACTTCTTAATCTTTTAACTAGATGTGGCAGCTATCTAAAAAAGCCACAGTGATTCATTATTGGCAAGTCAGAGCTTCCCTATATGCTTCTATGGTTTCTTTTGCTGAGTGTAAATAAGACTAATACCGTAAAGTCACTTGCATACCCAAATAAGTAGTCCAAATTATGTGAATGTGTAAGTAGTGCAAACGTAACATTCTTAGGCACAATTTCACTGTATTTTGAATTAGCCTTCCAGTCACTTGTCTAACGGTATATTATAAATTGATGCAAACCGTATGTGATTCTGGGCTATCCTCCCTTGTGTGCAAGTGTTAAAGGCGCAGTATTACTACAAAGGGGCTTTTTGTTATCCTGATCCTCATAAAGGTGCAGTTCCCACAGCTTGGGAAAGGTTAGTGCTGTTTGTTATCCATATCTAGTGTTCCAGAAAGAGAATAAACTTGTTTATGATCTGTTCAGTGTTCATGTGAAGCTCCAGCTGTGAGAGGTGTAAAATGAAGTGTTACTAATATACCAGCATTTCACGCTGGGGATACTAAACTGAAGGAAATATTTTGACTGAAACAAAAAAGCTCTCACGTTTATAGGTGTGACAGTTCACTAAGCTCCAGTAAAATATACCTGTAATTACATATTGATAGACTGAGTATACACTAACCTAGGGTAAACATCTGTTCTACTCTATATAGATTCTTCTACCATACTCACCACTGTAGAATCTATTAATGGATGAAGCAATATGACTAACATCTGTCACATGATAGAACTAGAAACAATGGGCTTAAATTGAAGCATGGGAGGTTTAGGTTGGACTTTAGAAAAAAAAAAAAAACTTCCTGTCAGGGTGGTTTAGCACTGGAGTAAATTGCCTAGGGAGATTCTGGAATCGCCACCCTTTGGAGATTTTTAAGAGCAGATTAGATAAGCACCTGTCAGGGATGTTTTAGATCTGTGGTGTCCAACACACTAGGCTCTAGTGATTATTTGGCCTGTTGAGTGTGGCTAGTTGCTTTGAACAATGTGGCTAGTGAGTGAGTGTTAAGTGTGGCTAGTTAGTGGTTACTGTTTCAGAACTGGTTGGATGTCATGCGTCTAGATGGTGTTTGGTCCTGCCATGAGTAGAGGGGACTGGATTTGATGACCTCTTGAAGTTCCTTCCTGTTCTAGTATTCTGTGATTCTCTGTTTGTTCTTGTCACACAAAACTACTGTTTCCTCACTATCATTAGGAGGAAGCCAAGAAGGTAGGTATGAACCAAAGGATAAGCAGGATTAAGCTCTGGAATAATTCTATTAAGCAAAATGTAATTGCATTGGAGATTCATTTGGTTTCACTCTCCTGATTATATTCTTTTTTTGGACAGTACCTTAGCCAATCAACATATTCAAAGCCATGGATTTTTATTCTTGCAAAAAAAAAAAAAATTGCAGAGCACACTTGTGCATTGGGTGGCTTAAAATCAATAGTCACCAGGTACAGAAGTCGAGCTGTCTTATATAAAGGCACTCCACACATAAACTGCCTCCATTGTTGACAAAGGCATCTTAACCTGAGCTGTTTCCTGCATCTCTGCAAAAGAGAATCTTAACCAGCTGAAGATATTCTAGCTTGCAAATCTGTATATGTTACCACTAGGCGAGAAGAAAAATGTTTTCTTTCCCTTTTAAATCTCTCATTTTGTTTACTGGGACCTTCTGATCCAGTACTTCCTAGATGTGGTGTCCATCTACCTCTCTCTCCATCTTACACACATGCACACACAGAAAACATGGCAACTCAACGATTGTTGACATAACACTGTGATATTTTCCCATTGCTGCTGTAGCATATTTATAATGCTGGACCAAATGCAGACATGATGTGAGAGGTGGTATAAGTTACAGATTGGTAAGTGAGAATAAACAAGTTGAAGCTAAAGTCAATTACATACCAGAGAGTTGGGAGGAGGAGCTGTGTGGGGTTTTCTTTACGTGCACCTTCTGCCACCAACTTTAGATAGAAGAATATAGCAGTACGATCCTCTATTTTGCCACAAACCCCCAGTTCCTTCCTGATGGTCAGAAATGGGAAAGAGCACAGGGTGGAACATCACTTCAACTCCTTTAGACTCATGCTCAGTAAGCCAAGCTTGGACGTGATGTGCAAGTGGGTTCTAGTTATATAGAGGTAAGCTGTAACACATGCTTTCCTCCTCACTCCTTAGCACATAAAATAAACCAGCTGAGATTCATTTTCTAGTTCAAACCACTGAATTGCACCACAGTAAACAGAATCACAGGCACTGTGTGTATAACAACTCACCAAAACTTACACAACCCAAGAATAAAAGAGGAACAACTAACATCGCTGATTCACAGACACAACCACTGTTACTGCATTATAAAAACAGACAAATAGTCAACATTTCTTTTTAGTTCTACAATAATTTAAATTCAAAGGAAAAATAAGAGAAAAGACATACAAACACAGATCTTTTACAAAATATATCAGCTAGAGAGAAAACATTTACACTGGAAACTGTGTTCCAAGACACAGTATGGCTTACCCAATCAGGGAACAGAAGTATACTCAATCAAAACTAATTGCAACCACTCCAATGTTGAATACTCCCAATGAGTATTCCCATTAAGAATACTCTCAGAGGGTATGTTCGAACTAGGAGGGTAATGTAGGCATACCGCACTTGCAAATGAAGCCCGGGATTTGAATTTCCTGGGCTTCATTTGCATAAGCGGGGAGCCGCCATTTTTAAATCCCCGCTGGTTCGAACCCCGTGTAGCGCGGCTACACGGGGCTCGAACTAGGTAGTTCAGACTAGGCTTCCTATTCTGAACTACCGGTACACCTCGTTCCACGTTCGAACTAGCGGGGTAGTGTAGACATACCCAGAGAAATTACAAACCAAATTCTTCACACAAATAGTTTAGTGAACAATTTAAAGTAGAAATTAATTTATTTTCTTTAAGAGCTAGTAGCTCACCTGTGCAAGCATATAAATATAGCAGAAAGAAGCAATTTAACCTACCATTTTGATTGATGAAAAATGCATTGCTGAAAACAATGAATATCTACGTAATTTTTAATGAATTATCTTGTAGAATGAATTTAATATTTGTGTCTGAATGTTTTTTGTACAACAGCATCAGCATAGCTCTTTCTATAGAAGTCTAATGTTTTAAGGTCTTGAGAGATTTTTGTTATAAGTAATGCGATGAAAACAGAATCACTTATCACTGTGAGCCAAAGTACTCCTGAATTATGTCAAAGACCAACAGAGGGTGGAGAACAAAGAGTTGAGCTTTTTCAAGATACAAATCTAAATCCTTTGTCCTGGAAAGCAAAGCAGCTTTACTTACTTTATTGCACATAAATAAAACTTCGTCCCAGGGTTTTCCTCCACAAAACTGACAGGATTGTCTTGTGATTCGTATCAGATGAATCACCACTCTTTTTGTTCTGTGGAGACTGGATATATTAGTGTACCTATACTCTGTTCTTTTCAAAGATCACATATCACAAGGAGTTTATGAAATAATGCTCTACAACTGAAACCTTGAGCCTCAGCAGGGAGAGCTATGTGTAACAAGCAATGAAAAAGTATTTGAAATTATTTCACATAATCATCGAATTAATATACTGAGAGTAAAAGCAAAAAAATAGCCGTACCTGTCCTTGTTTTCAAAGGAAATATTTTGTCTCAGAAAACATATATTACAAAAGCTTCATAAGTAACTCAAAATTAGCCTAAGCAGGTTTTCAGAAGGTTTGGAGGTCAAGATTGGAGGACCTTTTCCACTTTTAAGAGTATTTCAGGTTGACAAAAGCAACAGTATTGTGACTGAAACATGCACACAAAGGTCTTAGTTAAACCATCCTCAAACAAGACACCTTTGGACATAATTAAATGGTAGCTTCGTCACCACTTGGACTCTCTATATTGAGCAGGTAGGTCTTCCCAAATTATACCTCAAAATTATCAGCTCAGTAACATTCACTTACCTGACAAGAATAATTTCCATTAATTGCAGGAATTATTGGTTGACATTCTATGGCCTGTGGTATGCAGTGTGGTCACATCTGGCCTGGAGACTGATGACTGTGCATCATTCCAAATGGTAAGGCTGATGTTTGCCTATTATAATATCAGGCTTTTCGTGCTGAAAAAGAACTGCTTTTCTAGAAGCAAACATCAATGTATTTTCTCAAGGTGGCACACGGTCTTCCAATGTTGCATATGCATTTAGCTACTCCAAATTGATCCAGTTTACATAAGGAATGTAATAAAAAGTTATACAAACAGGGGCCTGGGATCATCAAATGTGGAGTCCCCACAGCTCATACTAATTTCAAATGGAGTTGTAAGTGCTCAGCAATTCAGGCCTTTAGTAATTAGCACAGTGGCTGCAGTAACTAGTCACACATTTCTGTCTGATTGGTCTCAAGTAATTTCAATATGTACATTCACACAATAGATTCAAAATGTAATTTAAATTGTACTGCTATTAAAATTATAAGCCCTTTTATCACACTTATGTCCAAAACCCAGTTGTTTCCTAAACAGCACATGGAAATTTAGGGTGAGTGGGTGAGGAAGTGACTGAACAGAATAGCCCTACTAAAAATAATTATACAACTGTTTCAATTTTAATGTTTTTCATTGTAAGCAGGTCAGCCAAGTAATAACCCTATCATGATACAGCTGTCACTGAAGAAAAGAATTTAGGCAATGTGGACCTGAAGCACTCACACCTCGTAGTGAACACATCACCCTGACGAGAGGTAAGTCTGCAGCCCATAGTTGATTTCTGGGTCACTTCATTCAGCTTTATCAGAGTACTTTACTCAAACAACCATATCCTGATGCAGGACCATACTTCTTAAGGGCTTACTATTATCACAGCTATGGCTCCCTCTGGAACCAACTATTTCCAGGGTGTCTCCTTGGTCCTATAGTTTTTTTTTATTTCTAAAGAGGTTTCAACCTTTTATTGTTGCTGAATGGGAGCAAACAAAACCCACTGCTTTGGCTACATCATGCAAAGAGGCACTTCCACTAAGTTAGTGCTATTTCTGTCCGCAGGCTGGAGACGTTTTTCCCCCACAAGGCTCCCCAATATGGATATATACATCTGCTGAGAAGACAACTGTCTACAGTGTTTCCCAATTTTATTTGGTCATGGAACCCTTTTAAACTCGAAAGAATTTTGCGGAACCCCTAATAACAGTCTTATATATGATATATAACAGGCAATTGCACTATTAACTGACTGCGTGCACAGCACTGAGTAGTGACATCATTGTCCCCACTCCCTGGCTTAGCTGGCATTACACAGGGACACTTATTGTGGCATAAACAAATTAAAATTGTTTTCAATAAAATTAATAAATTCTTAAATATTATTTTAAATCATAAAACGTTATTGTCATGGAGTTTTCTCACGGAACCCTTATTTTCACTTCGCGGAACCTCAGGGTTTCACGGAACCCCATTTGGGAAACACTGGTCTAGAGTATATTGTAGAAGCAAGCTTTTACCCAATGAGATTTTCAAAAGTGGCTAAGCAAATAGGCACAACCCCATTATTTTCCTATCTTTCAGCATATAAATATGTTTAAAAGTCCAGCCTTAAGCTCTTATAAGGAAACATCCTGTTTCAAGATGGAATTTAATATGTTGATTCCATGCCTTATGTTTCAAAGAATGTGGGGTGAGTTTGAAATTTATCATTTATTAGCTGGAAGGCAAAATAATTAATGATATGATTATTTAGCATACATATGCTAATAGAACAATGATAACATTCAGCAAAGCCCCCTTATTTTACTGTGGCATTTTACATATTACAGTTCACATTTATAAAGACGTAAAAGCAAGCTAATGGCAAATATCAGGAATTAAAACAAGCACAACAGTATGTGTAGCTGAGGATCTGCAATTACTTTAATATCGGTAAATTGCTCTCTTTTTATAACAGTACTTGACTGACAACATATAGTTTTCTAATCCATTGTATTAAATAATATTAAGTCTTAAATAATTAAGTTCAGGGCATGTAAACATAATAATTTATTAGCTTACACTCATAAAAAAACCACTATTCTTATCTGTGAATTATTTTTAACCACAGCAGCATATAGTCAAAAAGAAAACAACTCAAAAGTGTTCAATAAAAGCACAAGGCAAGCATCAGTGTGAACTTGTTCCTTTAAATCAATGCTTTAGCACTAGAGCAGTAGCATCAACATCAACAAAAAGCAAAAGACTTAATAAACCATGGCATATCTGTCAAGTTATTTCTGTCTCCTCACTTTAGCTAAGGATGCAATTAGAATTTTATACAAGAAAACCTGTATAAAAGAAAACTTTTGTTTTGAAAATTAGAGAGAGACATATTAGCTGTAAAACAGACTTCATTGAATTTGAAGGCATCTTTTAAAAATGAGTCCTACAGTGATGGTAATTTTATATTCTTTTGCTTTATGTCTTTGTGAAATATACCATACAATACTGAAACAAACAGCTTGCAAGTCAGCAGGAATCAGCTTTGCTATTTTTGATCGGTGATCCGCTGTAAGCAGAGTTTCATGTAGGAATTTTTATTGCGTATTTCTATCACTGCATCCCTGACAAGCTCAATGAACATCTGAGGCCACAGCTTCTGCAGAGACTCATTTTTCATATTGATGTCAGCAGCTTCTTTCACTAAGTCTTGTATGTATGTCTGGCAAAAGTTCTTTCTCTCCTTGACTTCCTGGATAGAAGAACCATTATAGATTACAAAAAAAAATGACAAAAAAGGCTAAATAACAATAATGTTTTATTAAAATGGGTCAAAAGAACTTTGTTTCACTACAGAAAATAGGGATCTGCACAAAAACAGAACCCTCCATGCTCTTCTGTAACAAATGAATTGCAATGTGTACAGACTTTTTGTTTTGTTTAATGAGTAAGGCCATAGAACCAAGCTTTACAACCATTTTACTAACCACTCTCAATTTTTTTTATTTGAAATTCCATTTAGAAGTAATTAATACTAACTTTCTCTAACAAAATTGGATTTTTTTTGTTGGTGTGGGTGATAGTAGTGATATCCATAGTATGCAAATGTAGATTATTTTTTTAATCTAGGTACTGCAAGTACATTGACACAGGAAAATATCTGTTTGCCCACATAACATTTCTAATGGCAAAGTAAACTACAGTAGGGAGAAATAAACTAGTACTCATGTACCTTTTGATATTTTTCCTGATGTGTGTATACTGTACAAGTAAATTTTTATGAGTAAATGCCAATTTCACCTTTTCCACTGATGCTGACAGGAATTTAGAGAGAAGCAAAATAAGAAAATGCTGCTTAGAGTTTGATTTAAGGATATTTACTGTTTATATTTTGAAATGTGATATTGACAATATGTTTTAATGGTTATAAAATGTCAACTTTTTAAATCTCAGCCTTTGTCATTAAATTATTAGCTGGCCCCCTCTAACTTTCCACAACCGTGAAAATTTTAATCAATAGAAAACTGAAAAAATGTTAACCTATAATTTCATTCAATTGTGAAAAAGCAAATAAAAATTAAAACAAATCCTTAAAATAATCAATATTTCCACTGATTTATTTATAAAAAAAAATCAACACTTAATTCTGTCGAGCCTATGTAGAACATACAGTATGCACTGTACAAAAATGATCTGAACTTCTAGAAACTTCATGCTAAAAAATACATTTGCAGTAACTACTGGCACCATATTATAGTCATTCTTCAATTATTCTAATTCCTTTTTATGGAGAATTTTCATAAAATGCCATAAGATGTCCTTTGAATAGTTATACTGGTGCTAAATGCATAATCCATCTGATTTACAGTATTGTTAAAAACATTAGGACATAGCTTGGCCCAGGAAAACAACTCAGAACATTTTTATGGGAGATAAAAGAAAGTAAATGTTTTCCAGCTGCTTAGTTTGAAAACTTATTAATCAATAAATCTACTGGCTTCAGTAATTAGGTTTGCCTTGATCACATTTACTATGTCAGTTTATTGTTAATGGGAAGCGGGAATTGGCAGTTATTGCCTATCTTACTTTTCCCTTGGGACCACCAGTAAAATCGGCAGCCATATATGGAATACCATAATGAAGGACAAGGTGTGAATTACTATTGGTAACAAAAACACATGTATATTTTTTACATAATCACATGTACACTAAAGCATTATTTTATTACTATTCTCTGATTCTGGTAAAGTGCAAACAGGAGTGTCTCACTAGTTTATACGATTAATTATTTTAATAACCTTTACCATTCATCACTACTACTCCTTTCAAGACTAAACAGCTTTGGTATTTTTAATCTCTTCCACTATGCCACTATACTATATCCTTTTTGAGATGACATGACCAAAACTCAACACAATAGTCAAATTGAGTATGTGCAGGTTGAACCTCTCTAATCCAGCACTCTTTGGATCCAGCAACATCTGTGGCCCATAATGATTTTAGTGAGCAGGGTGTGGCCAAGTTTCCCACAATCCCATAAAGTTCATTTACAGCCACCAGTCCTCGCTCAATGTTTTGTGCTGTTATTTAGCTCTAATTTACCTCTAAATGTCTTCTAAGAGCCCAGTAAGTAGTGGAAGTGTTGGTAATGCTGCTAGACCAGCTGTGGCCAACCCACAGCTCACGAGTGCATGTGGCTCTTGCCCCCCAAAAGTGTGGCTTGCGAAGATGCTCCTGCGCCCTCACCAAGTGACCCCCGCCTTCCACTGGCTCCCCCACAGCTTCCCTGTGCTTACTGGGTCAGAGGTGCGGGGTTTTAAAAATGGCACCCAAGATGGTGGCTGTCTTAAAGGGGCGGCGTCCTTTAAAAAAAAAAACATTTGTTTTTTGCTTGACAATTCTGTTCGGGGGGGGGGGGGCTTTTTATTTTATTTTTTTTTGATTGACAATTCTGGTGTGGCTCTTTGCCGCTGTTTTGGCTCTCTCTGTTAAACAGATTATCCACCCTTGTGCTAGACAATAATTAACCTCCCATGATTCAGCAAATTCTGTTTTGCCACCTGTCAAGTCCCAAGAGGGCTGGACTAGAGAGGTCAACTTGTACTACTGATTTACTTGCCAGCATTATGATGAGATTTATATACTCCATAAACCTGAGGAGTAAGCAAGGGACAAATGTGGGCACTAGAATGTATCTCAGTAGAGACTGGAGGCAGCTGCTATTAAAGGCTGACCCCTCAAAAGGAAGAGATGGGAAAAGATGTTCTCTCCTTCTGCCTAAGGACAGGGGTTTATAGCCAGAAAAGCAAATCTAGGATGTGCTCCGTTGAAACAAGACAGTCTGTTATTTTTTTAAATTGAAATTTGGGCTGCACTAAGTTTATTTTTTTCTATCAAGATTTAAACAAATTTTGTCATGGTTTGATTCTACACTGAAGAATACTAACCCCCTGTACTGATCTGATAACCTTTTCCCAAGCTGAGAAATGATTATTTATTATTAATCAATGTTGCCTTCAGTCTTGCTTTATCATGCCAGATGCATCTTTCCATATACCAATAGGTCTCTAACAGTCTCTTGGGAAGCACTGTATTAAAATCTTCTGTTTCAATTACAGGATTCTAACATGTGACAGAAATGTTTTGTAACCTTATAAAAACTGTGCTGATTTATACTATCATATTCCATTATTCTAGGTACTATATAAATTCACCTTGAATGGCACCAAAGATTGGTGAGAAAATCCAAGGCTACACTTGGATACTCTATGTACAAGTCCTATATGCTAAATGTGTGACCCACAAAAGTTTCCAGAATGGGTGTAACACCCTTTTCTAAGGAAAACAGTGCTGGCTGCTTTGCAGTCTGGTATATTTGCTTTTTTTTATCATGGTAAGCTGAACTGTTTGATCATGTGGTGGAGAAACATAAATACAATACACAGAGATATGTAAAAACCAACACTCTAAAGACACCCACTAAAACTGACATACAACAGAATTTCATGGGTGATCTTTGTACACAGGGCTAGTAGAAGGATAATTTACAAGGACAGTATAATGATAATTTCTCGAAATATGCTTAAGTCCAGAAGGTAGAGAGGGTGCTCACAAGCAGAGTAGAACTGAACTGGACTGAGGGCTTTGGGGTGCAGGAAGGCTGGCTGAAAAGTCAGTGGGCTGAAGTCAGTGGGAGCCAAGCCAGCACATTTGAAAGCAGAAACTGGTCTGTACACTTTATCTTAAAAAATGTGTTTATTTTAATTGTCCCTGCATGCAGATATTCCATGGCAACATTGCTATAAGACGGACGTTAGTCATTTGGTCCCAGGGAAGTCTGGAATTACTCTGTAAATTCTTTCAGTTGGTGAAAGTGAATAACATTGTCTCAGGCATATAAAATATATCAAAACTGCCACTCAAAAAAATGTGGGATTTTCTGAGCATATGATTTTCACAGGATCCTCAAACTAACCCATTTACCTCAAACTTTTCTGTCTGAAAGTCCTTTGTGGTATAATTCAGTACAGCTCGATTTGCATTTTCTCCTCCAACTCTTCTGCTGTCATTACTTTCTTCACTAACAATACCAGATTTCTTCCCCTTTGCCTCTAGCAGATAACAGAATTGTTTCTTCCTGTAGCAAGACCGTAAAAAGATTTACAGATTTAATTATCTGAGATGTTATAAAGTGCAAGTGCTTTTTAATGCATTTATGCAGAACCCCCCTTTCCTTTTACTTTCCCTTTGAACACTGACTTTAGGAGTTTTTGGTTTATTGCATCCTGTGGCCTTGAGATATACAGAAGGTCCCAAAGATATCCACCATTATTTTGTTTCATAACAACTGCAGATTATTAAGACAAATGCTTGATTAGACACATTCCATAACACATCTCCAAAATGGAAAAACAAATCTCACAACTTAAGAAAGGTAAAGTAAAGTAAAAATATCCACAGAAATCTAGATGTACCACTGAAGCTTCTTTTCCACAAACTTTTAAATACTTTTTATTTTACAATGTCAAACTCAAAACTGTGAATGCTCACATATTTCAACTATAAAACAGCCATTAAAATGATTTCTGTATCTCCAGTATGTAACTCAATATGTACAGCCCAATACATGACACTGGAATCAGCAAAATGGTAAACTTACATGTATGTACATCTTTGACTATGTCCTATCTCAGAAATGCATATACATAAACAGCACATGAATACACAAGTTATATCTGTTCAACTTGTATGGCTATATACTAATTGTCAATGAAGAAGAAAGTGCTCAAGATTTCTGCAATGTAATATGTTTTCTTTAGTAATGTTATACAGAAGAAGGATTTGTGTAATATTTGTCATTTTACTTGTGAAGAGATTTTCAGAAGAGTATGTTAGCTCATGAGTTCTGGACTAATTCTTCTTAGTTTTTTATATTTTGCCTTCATCATCTCCCTCCTGAAGTTTCAACTGGATATGGTTAGCTTTGCTTTCTGTCCTGAAACTAACCAGTATTCTTGTATATTGTTAAACAGATGTTTAGGAGGCTGCATTTTAGCAGTGAGTGAAAAAATCCATATTGTATATACCATTAGAGAGCTCGTAGTATCTTATCTGTTTTCATTACCTTTACAGCCCTCTAGTGAGGATTAATAAATGTTTGTTAAGTATTTTCAGATCTTCAGAGGAAGCAATAAAACTGTAAAGAATTATAAAACATGTAAATGTGAAAACAACACCACAAGATGGAACAGACCTTCAAAAAACAATTGGCGGTAAACTTGCTTGTGACAGAAATGCTATGGATAACTGGAACAAAATAAAACAAAAAAATAAAAATATCTGCCTTCCAAAACAAAGCATTTCTCATACTTTAAATAAGCAATGTATATTTGGCAGTATCATAAGCCAACAACTCTCGGCCAGGTTGGGGACATAAGACTCTGGGCTCTCCTGGGGTTTGTCAGCAGATCACCAGTCTCTCCTCCCCACAGGGCCACAGCCACCCCTGAAGCCACAAGGTCTCTGCAGCTAGCCCCAAGGCTACAGGGGCTCCAAGGCCAACTATTCCCTGCTGCCGGCCTTCTGGGGCTCTCTGGTCCAGCAACCTTCGTGGTCTGTGCCGGACCAGAGACGTTCAACCTGTTATGAATGAGTTGTAGGGGACAGGGATGAAGGCAGATCTTTTGGGGGCACAAGCAATACATGGGAGAGCAGGACTCCATGTGAGCTTACCATAGGAAACACCATTATGTTATAAACATGTAGGAGGTTACAGGACAGTAGCACTGTGGAGTGAAACTAGTTGGACTGGTTGCCCTGAGCTAGTATTAATAATTCTTCTTTATATATATCCTAAGGAGATGTATCCCTGTCAAGATTCAAACAATAATAGGCCTTATACCCCTGAATTTCCATGGATTCCAAGGGGAAAATTCAGGATAGCAGATCATAGCAGGCATTCCCTGCATTCTCTTCTTTTCCACACTGTCCTCTGCATATTCCAACCATGCCATCAGTTTCTTGCCCCAGGCAATTTTAGCATTTTAAAATAATTTTTTTTTAATTTCCAGAAATATAAACAAAATAACATAGAAGTGGACCAGAAGAAAGCACATTAGCCTGGAGGGAATAAGAATTAAGAAAATACAAGTATTGGCTTTTCTGGAGTAAGAGGGAAGCAGTCAAGAAATCTCTTTCTCTATTCAGATCTGGTCTCCACCTGCCACATAAGAACTGGGAAGGCTTTGGAGCACTAATTCTGATGTTGGCTCACTGCAGTCTCCCAGCTCTGAGACTCAAGCAAAGTGAGTTCAGACCAGAGTAGGTACTCTGGAGCTGCACCTGCTGAGTTGCATTCATTAAATGTCCTTAGCCAATTAATCTTGCGTGATACCCAATGAAGAACTATGAACAGTTCTTATAACCTGTAAAAGAAAGAAAGATCAAACCTGGCCTGTGTGACGGTGTGTGTTTACTATGCACTGCGCCAAGAGGGCTTAATGCCCTGTGGGAGGAAGAAGTCCTACCCATCAGCCTCGCTGGGCATGCTGCAAGGGCTAGAGCAGTCTAAAAGGGAGCAGCTCAGCTCAGTTGGGGCAGGACAGTGGAGGAGAAGGACCTCCGGCAGAAGCTCCAGAGATACCACACCCAGAGACCTGGCCAACAGGAGCCCAAGACACTGGTGCTATGGAACCAGAGGACCCAGAGACCGTATGGAGCATACCCATGTTAATTCTGGTAGGAAGTGACCCAGGGAGGGTGCAGGAATGATATTTCCCACCTGAATGAGCTCAGCATGTTGCAGTTATATTCCCCGTTGAACAAGTCAAGGCCCGGTGGACTAGGCTGGGCTCGGGCCCTGCTACCAGGGCTGTTGTCCCCAACTACTGACTCCAGCCATTAGGCTGGGCTGCCCTATACTTCAGGGCTCTGTTATAGATGGTGGTCATTGGGCCACACTGCCTCAGGACAAGGTGTGCTTGAGATGCGACAACCTTATACAAGCCAGTATGAAAGCTACTTTTGCTCTTCTTTATAATGTTAATATAATACCCAAACAGCCTGATTGTTCGTGTAATGAACTAGTGGTGATCTGAAAAAAAGGCAGTTGATGCTAAAAATTTCTAATTCACACTTATAGTACAGGATCTTTGACACTATGAGCTGCTGAAATGTAAAGTAAAATTTCTCTCTGTGATTATTTTCTTTATCATCCTATAAGTTCATTGCATAAATCAATTTGTAAATTGAGCTTTTTATGTGTTTTCTTTAATAACTACTTCATTGTATCAAAAAGTTTCATTTTGAAAGAACTGTAAGTATTCTTTCTTAACACATATAAAATAACTTTTACCTGGATTCTCCAAGTAGTGAAAGCAGGCGATATTGGGGCAATTCAGAAGATGCCACAAATGCAAGAATGCCAAAGAGCCTTTCAGCCATTATTGTATCATTCTGAGTAACCTGTGAAAAAATAGGAATGGAAAACTCACAAATAATAAAATTTGATCATGTCCAGAAATGACCAGCATAAATCAAAACAGTTAAAATATGTGCTATAAAACACTACATACCAGAGATATTCCAGGAATATTTTAAAAAAAGGAAAGAATGTATCTGTATGACTTTTTCGAAACTTAGATTTATTTTTATTGGCATCTTCAATATATTCAAAGAGCAATCACACACATTACTTTTGCTTATTTTACTTATTATTTTCTGTCAACTTGGGAAACTTTAATGCATACAATATATTATTCCATGTTTCATTATACTGCTCATGAAATGGCCCTTTCTTCCACCCTGAGTGGAAGCCCACACAGGTTAATTCTTTACTATGTTGCATAAACTTACGGAGAAATATTGGAAAAGTTTCTTATCAAATTGTGATGCAGACATGAAAGGCCTCTAAATACTTAAATGATGAAAAAGTAAGCCATGGTCTCTCTGTGGTAACTCTATGGGGCAGTCTTTAAAGAAAGATTTCTTTTTTCTGTAAGGGCTAACTGGCTGGCCATTCCCAGTCCAGTAAGATTAATTCTTCCCCAGAAACTATACTGTTGCTCCAGCATAAAGTTAAAGATGTGTCTTTAAAATAATTTCAAACTGTTACTGAAATGACACCATGTATTTAAACGTGTGTTCAAAGCTCAAGTTTCTCTGCCAAGCTCTGTAATGATTCTCACCATACATAAGACATATAAATAAAAGTGAAAAAATCAAACATTCCCCTTGTCTAATGTCTTCTTTCTCTGCATTGTATTATGCTACTGTAAAATATACGAATGTTAAATAAGAATGCTAATGTTGAGTGAAATAAAAGGCTGTAATAGTAACAGCACTTAGGGAAGCTCAGATGCATTATCAGTGCTCCTTGTTGATGTATAATATGTCAAGAGAATATGCATACAATACTCAATGAATCTACACTGTCATATGGAAACTAAATCTTTGCTGCTAAACATTTTGTAAAGTTCCACTAATTAAATGTGCACTTCTCGGTTATGTAGTCCACAGTTTCAGAGGGGTAGCGGAGTTAGTCTGTAACTTAAAAAGCAATGAATAATCTAGCAACACCTTAAAGACTAACAAAACATATATATGGTACAATGAACATTTGTGGGTACAACCCACTTCTTCAGATGAATCATGTAGTCCATGGGTTTGTCTGGATTAGGAAATTAACACTTGTGCAACCACATTAAAAGAGGATTGAGTCCTAGGAGTAGAGACTGTTAGGGGAGTTGGCATTAGTTTGCACACAGCTTTTTTCTTAAGTGTACGTTTGGCTCCCAGATAAGTTTCATGTTTTCTTTTCAAAATTTGTTGACAGCATACTGAAAGGCCCAAGTTCTTGGATTTTTTCTAATGAGGTGTGGGATAAACAGAGAGGATTTATTTTCTATTTTCTTGTAGTTGCAGGCTAAAGAACTCACTAAAATCTAAAACCTTGTTTGTATTTTAAATGGTGCAGTTATTGTGTGATTTACAACAAAAGACATACATAGTATAAATTTAAAACAGCAAGGAATCCAGTGGCACCTTAAAGGCGAATAATTTTATTATGGCATAAGCTTTTGTGAGATGTAACTCATTTCATCAGACTCATGAAGGGAAAGAAAAAGAAACAGATAAAAGGGTTATAGATACAAGAGTGTTGCAACAGAGCTAATTCAATCAGAGTGGCTGTGGACAAGAAGGTGAAAATAGCTACAGAAAAATTACTTGTGGTAATGAAGCAAAATGAAGGACTATGTAGCACTTTAAAGACTAACAAGATGGTTTATTAGATGATGAGCTTTCGTGGGCCAAACCCACTTCCTCAGATCAAAATGAGTGAGCCATTTCCAATCTCTAATCAAACCCATTCTGAGGGTGTCAAATTTGCATATGAATTCCAGCTAAGCAGTTTTCTACTGCAGTCTGGTCTTGAATTTTTTTTGCTTAAGAATGGCAGCTTTCAAGTCTGTAACTGTGGGTCCACAGAGATTAAAGTGCTTCCCCACTGATTTTTGTATATTACTGTTCTTGAATCACAGACTTGAAACAGATATAGTTACAGACTTGAAAGTTGTCATCCTCCAGCAAAAAGACTTCAAGACCAAACTGCAACATGAAATGGATGAGCTTGAATTCATATGCAAACTGGACACCATTGGAACAGATCTGAATAGAGATTGGGAATGGCTCCCTCATTATCATAGGTCAGTTTCCACGTTAGGTATTCTCACCCTCTTATCCACATCCACCCTGATTAAATTAGCTCTGATGTAACATTCCCATCTCTTACCCCTACTATCTGTTTCATTTTCTTTCATTTCATGCATCTGATGAAGCAAGTTGAAACTCACAAAAGCTTATGCCATAATAAAGTTGTTAGTTTTTAAATTGTCACTGGACTCCTTGTTATTTTTGCCGAAACAGACTAACATGGCTACCTTTGAAATCTGTCATCAAAATATATATTGAAATTTTTTTTTAAAAGTCATATTCAGTCTTAAAAATCCCAACTTTAAAGCTGGGGGTGGGAGGAATTTGGAACATGCAGGGCTCTGGAGGCCAGAGAAAGAGGCGACCTTCCCCAGAAACAAGACTGTAGCTGCTAGAGAGAGACCACCCTTCTTACCAGCCTCAGCTCTGTGGTTGCTGTGGAAAGAGTCCCTATGGATATTAAAATATGAATTGTGTGCTTTTATTTGTAGAACACAATACTTCAATTATTTTTAAGGGTTTTTAATATGGCGACTTTATCCAAAGTATTTTACAATAGTTAGCTAACAGTACAAACAACATTTGGAAAAATTTAAAAAATAAAAAATAGTCTAGTGGCACCTTAAAGACTAACAAAAAAATGTAGATGGTATCATGAACTTTCGTGGGCACAGCCCACTTCTTCAGATGACAGGAGTGTTGAAAGTCCAGATCCATGAAAAAATAAGGGAAGGAGGAAGGGGGGCGGGGGTAGAGGAAGAAAAAAAGAGACAGTGAGTAGATAAGCTTCAGAGGGATAGCTGAGTTTTTCCTGTTACAGACTAACTCAGCTACTCCTCTGAAGCTTTTGTACATTTGGAAAGATCATTAACTGGGATACTGAGACCCTCAGCAATTATCAAGTGATAGGTGGGGAAAAACCACTAATATAACAAACACAAATGCAAAGTGAAGATTCAGTCCTGAAAGGTTTTGAGTATCCTGGCCATTATCCCACAAAATACTTCAGCATATACTTAACTGTCAAGCACCTGACTAATCTCATTTTTAAATTTAAGTACGTATTTAAGTATTGTACCAGGACTATAATTATCAGCACCTTGCCTGATTGAGCCCTAAGTTGAATTTGAGGACAGGGGTATACATTTATACAGATAAGATGTAGTTTTCCACATAGTGTAGGTGTATACCAGTATTAATGTACTCCTTTTCACTTTAAAACAATTAATGACTTTGTGTAAGAGGTAAAAAAAATCAAGGGTTCTGTTTGAGATTTCACATATATGCTGCACCTGAAATTAAAAATACTTTATAAATAATAATGTGCTACACTAACACAAGCTGTTACGTACGCACGCATGCACACGCATGCACACGCACACACACACACACACACACACACACACACTCACTCTCCAATCTTTAAATTCCAGTGCAATATTTAAATTCCTTTCAAATATATTATAACAAATCAGAGAAAAGCTTGTTACAAGAAACTAAAGAGCTGAAGTGTATGAACTCTTTACACGTTTTAAAAAAATACAAATAAACATAATACATTGACTTGCATTCCTTTATTACATGTACTCTTATAGCTCATGAACTGGATTGAATTGTCTTTTGCAATTACCAAGAGCTTATAGCAACACTATTTTCTGGGGCTACATAACTAAAAACAACAGATTAAATTTGTGCAATTAAGAACAAAGAAAATTGTATGAGGAAGCATATGTATAGCTCTTTTACTTTTGCACAAGAATAAATTGAGTGGCTCTATTAATTTGATGACTATGTAGCCAATATAAAAATGTATGAAACAAGAATCTGTTTTTTACATTAATAAGCATTCATTTCATAGGAATATTTTTGAGAGGGAAGCACTCTTTGCAGTCTTAAAGAAATATGACTTTCTCTTACCTCACTTCCATTTATCTTTTGCAGGTTAAAATGGTTCAGTCTAAACAGAACATAGTATTTCCACAGAGTAAAGTGAACAACTGGATTTCCCTGAGGGTCAACAGTCAACTGTTCAATGCGACGCAACTGTGCTAATGCATTAAACTGCTGCAACATGAGAATATTTGTCTCCTTAAACTTCAGATGCTATAACACACAAAAACAAAAAAAAGCAAAAAGCAAAAAAACCAGACATGAACTATGTTAAATTCACTGAGGAAGACACATAACAGGGCAACACACCTATGCTATAGACATCAAGTTCAGTTTAGCTCAGTTCCTTCCATGCAACTTCAATTCTCCTCATACATGGCTAACTAGCTTTAGGTCCATCTGAGCAAATGCAATCACTTGTGATGTAGAGCTTTTAATACCTCTTCAGAACAAAATGGCAAATGAAGCAGTCCCACTTTAAAAAGAAGCCTTCTCCTTTTTGTATGCACGAAATCAAAATAAACACTGGAAAATAAAATAAGAGATCTCACCGATACGGACCGCTGATGGTCTCTGAGTGGGAAAAGCTTTGCACTTAAACTCGTCTTCCCTTGAAAAAATAAGCGCACTCTACCTTTATAAAAAATATGAAAATTCATCAAGGGTGTACTAAAGTATGTAAAAATACAGTAGGCATTAACTGGTACGCATAGTTACACCTTTCTGAAAACTTCAATTTTTCAAGTATGTATAATTGTCATGCTCACTTAAGACAGACACTTTGCATTAATTGTTTTGATTAAGTTACACGTCTATAGTACCCAAATCTTCAGATTAATCACTGGTTTAATCATGCATATTCATTATGCCATCATGCGATTTCTTGGGTCATTAGCAATAAAAGGGGCAAAACACCACATTCCGCTACAGAAGTGCTGTTTCAACAAGATTTGTTTAAAATTTGTATCGAAAGAAAGGAGTGTGATATAGCTCCACTGGGGATGTTAAAATGTGATTAATTTACTAATCAAGTAGTCCATAAAAAAAATCTATTGACTACTTGATTAGTCGATAAGGGAAGGCAGTTCCAGTGTACAGTCTGGCTCACGCTGGTTCTCAGCATAACCTCCCTAGCTGCTGCTCTACATTTTACAGCACAGGGAAGTCTCTTATTAAAAGACGCATTGAGTAGGGACTGACTCCATGTCTCTGTGAGCCGCCTTCCCTGTGCTGTAAAAACCAGAGTGGCAGCTGGACAGGGAGAGGGTTGTATGCTCAGTGATAAGAGACCTGCGGAGCAGGGACTGACCCAGCATCTCTGTGCACCGGCTTCCCTGTGCTGTAGAATGCAGAGCGGCAGCTGGGGGCATGCGACTAGTCGATAGTGCTAACCGATAAGCTTCTTCTTATCAGTTAGTTGACTAGTCACTAACATCCCTAATCTCCATTGTAAGCAATGAAAGAAGCAAGCCATATTTTGCATATGCAGTCTGATTACTTTCTGGTTGTACCAGCTGCACAAGTCATGGGCTCGCTCCTTTCTGTTGCTCCTTCCAACACTATTTCACTAACACTCCTAGAAGCAGTCTATGATGAGCCAGATACCAGAATGAGGTTTGGGCGGTTTAAAACCTGGATTCTGAGGTCAGCACTGGAAATAATTACCTCAGCGGACACATTTAAACTCATAACCTTATTTAAAAAACAAAACAAAACCATGGGGTATCTTTATAAGGACAGACAGAAGTATGCTGACCAGAAAACAAGACAAAGAGCTAGGAAGGTATATGAGACATCCTGTTTATACTGTTCTAGCTAGTTTTATGTTATTTATAGGGAGTTTACAGACCCACATTGCCTCAAGGTAATGTGGTCAGAGACTGCACATTTGCTTGTTATTGTTCTCTGAACTCCAGAGAGTTCTTTGCTTAACCAGCACCACTTCTAACTTCTGTCTCCAGTTGCTCAAACCCTCACCTTGATTCATAAATAATTCTTGAAACATGGAAATCTTGGCTCAACAACATCAAAGTATATTTCCATCTCTCAATTTAGCAACCTTTTTCTATTTTATGAAGGGCCAAAAAAGTTTGCATCAGAAATAAATTACCCACCTAAGCAGAATCCCTCAATTCCCTCTTACAATTCTTCTTAAAGAATCTTCCTCAATCAAGAAGGCCTTATCAAGTCAAAAGTACAATATAAACAAAGCTGAAGAGTTATATAAATAACTCAGATTCATATACATACGTGATAATGAGATGAAGACTAAATGTTACTTTACCAAAATAAGGTGTTAATAAAGATTATCCAAATATTCTGTAGCTATTCAGATTGCTCTTTTCAGAGAAAACATCTTACCGCAGAATTAGGAAATCTGTTTTTCAATTTTGGCAGCACTTGAACAATTTCATCAAATTCTATGAACATAAAAGAGACTGTGGTGACAGTCCCAGCTGTCTGTACACTCCAGTTTCGATCCAGAGATTCCAGAGCTCCAGAACCATACAAGTAAAGAGTGTCTCCTTCCACTTCGACTAAGTGAGAATCAAGGACAGACAAGCCTTGTACAGCATCACTCAGTATTGTATCAAGAGACCTGTAAGGGGAAACAAACAGATACAATATAAACCAGATGATCTCTTTTGTGGCATGTGAATAAAATGAATATTAATATTCGAGAAGGCCTACACTTTAGAAAAACAACCTAAAAAATAACCACTAATTTTGGGTTTCCAATTTGGGACCTAGAGCCTGATTTTCAGAGATGACACTGACTGGCAGTTCCCACTGCTGTCAAATAATGTGGATTAATAGTATCTCTGGAACTGGGCACCCCAACCCTGTGGCACCCAAAATCAGCATTTTAAAACTGTGACTTAGATGCTCGACTATTTTGTACAAGTGTTGATTTTTACAAGCAGAACTGTGCTCAAATGACTTTACATTCAAATTCAGGGAACAAAACTATGGACTCGAACCTGTAAAACAGAGGTGGGCAATAATTTTTTGCCAGGGGTCATTTCAGAAATATTTTAAGTGGCCCTGAGCCGCACAGGAAGGGGCGGGGCATCAAGCGGAAGGGCATCGAGCAGAAGGAGCATGACCAAGATATTTTCGGGTTCTCCACCCCCAGACCAATCACTGGTGAGGGAGTGCCTTTGCCCCCACCCCACATTCCCCCAAGGGGCCCATGCCTCTGGCATAGGAGGAGACTTAGGGCCTGGTAGTGGGGGAGCCTTCTTCTGCCCTGCTAGGAGTACACAGCGCACGGAGGCCCTTTTGCTGATCCCTGCTGTAAAAGTTTACTCAACATGAACAATTTCTCATGTAATTAATCCCATTACACTGGTAACTGTTTGCAGGATCAAACCCTGTCTTAAGATCAAACTCCAGGACTACAAAACCAAAGAGAGATAATAATGCTATTAATCACAGACATTGAATAAATAAGCAGTTTCGTTTTTTTCTTAAAAATTGCATCATTTGCTATTTAAAAACCTTGGCCATGTTTTCTGTCTAAAACATTATTTAATTTAAAGATGAGAATACTAAGTCATTGCCTGCACATCTCGGGTCTTATTGACCTGATTTAATCCTGTGAAATGGGAAGCAAGGGTGACGTCTCAACAACTTAAAGCTCTAGATTAACATTAAAAACACTGAATCCAACCCTAAGACTATCTACTTTATCTCAACACCTTATTGTATCATCTACAATCTTATGTCAGACACTGATGGGAAAATGTTTTGTTACAAGTACTTTCTACTTACAATTCTTCTTTTGGGGCCTGATTCAATCAATGCTCACTGTAATCAGTAGGACATGGTCCATTAATTTCTGTGGGCTATAGAATAGGCCTTAGAGCGATTATCACCCAGCTGTAAGGTTGGGTTGGTTTTTTTCCCCCCATTAACGCACCTTCTCATGTTGAAGCAACAGTATGTAAAGGTGTCGTGGACAACCATTTAAATGTTTCAGATACTGTTACTGTTTTTCAGGTATCATGGCTCAGGCTGATTTATTTCTACCAAACAAGAATCAATTTTTACCCACCAAAGCATTTTCTTAGCCCTGCAGTAAAACACTCTGGGGGTATGTCTACACTACAAAGTTAATTCGAACTAACGGATGTTAGTTCGAATTAACTTTCATAGGCGCTACACTAGTGCTCCGCTAGTTCGAACTTAATTCGAACTAACAGAGCGCTTAGTTCGAACTAGGTAAACCTCATTTCACGAGGACTAAGCCTAGTTCGAACTTACTAGTTTGAATTAAGGGGTGTGTAGCCCCTTAATTCGAACTAGTGGGAGGCTAGCCCTCCCCAGCTTGCCTTGGTGGCCACTCTGGCCAACACCAGGGAAACTCTATTGCCCCCCTCCCGGCCCCGGACCCCTTAAAGGAGCACGGGCTGGCTACAGTGCCCATGCCAGGTGCAAGCCTGCCAGCATCCAGCTAGCAGACCCTGCACCTGGCACGGCACGAACCAGCCACCCGATACCCCCCAGCCCTCCACCTCTTCCCGGGACCAGGCTGGCGGCTCCCAGGAGCTTGCCCGGGACCGCAAGAGGCGGGCACCCGCCTGGTCTAGTGCAGACATCGTGGACCTTGTCCACGACCTCTGCACTAGGAACAGGAAAGCGGCCGTCTAGGGCAGGAGAGCTACCAGCCTGGCCACCCAGGAGCAGGTGTGCATGAAAATCAAGGTGGTCCACTGAGACCCCCGACCCTGAGCCTACAATGGCCATACTGGGTCAGACCAAAGGTCCAGCTAGCCCAGTAGCCTGTCTGCCGACAGCGGCCGACCCTAGGGACCCTGGAGGGGATGGACCGAAGACAGTGACTAAGCCATTTGTCTCGTGCCATCCCTCTCCAGCCTTCCACAAACTTTGGGCAGGGACACCACTCCTACCCCCTGGCTAATACCACTCCATGGACCCAACCTCCATCACTTTATCTCACTTCTCTTTAAACTCTGTTCTAGTTCTAGCCTTCACAGCCTCCTGCAGCAAGGAGTTCCACAGGCTGACTCTTTGCTTTGTGAAGAACAACTTTCTGTTACTAGTTTGAAGCCTGCTACCCATTACTTTCCTTTGGTGTCCTCTAGTCCTTCTATTATGGGAACTAATGAAGAACTTTTCTGTATGCACCCTCTCCACACCACTCTTGCTTTTATAGACCTCTATCATATCCCCCCTCAGTCTCCTCTTTTCTAAGCTGAAAAGTCCCAGTCTCTTTAGACTCTCTTCATATGGGACCTGTTCCAAACCCCTCATCATTGTAGTTGCCCTCCCCTCTCCCATCCTCTCTCTTCCCCTCTCCCACCTCCTTTTCCCAGTCTTCCCCAGTTTTGTTCAATAAAGAGAGATTCTATTTTTGAACACAATTGTCCTTTATTTTGTACATCAGGAAGGGGGGCTAGGGAGGGGTAAGTGGAAGGAGGTGAGGGAGGAATGGGGTACGAGCCCCCGATGGGGAGGACTGTGCTGGCTCTGCGGATGGAAGCTCTCCTGCAGCCCCCCAATTGCCCCCTCTCTCCAGATGGCAGCCTGCGGCAAGTGCAGCCGGTCTGATGGCCGAGTGCTGTGATGTGCCCAGTGTGGGTAATCCGGGCAATCCAAGCCAGGACTGCTTTGCAAGCGGGACACCCCTGAGAACTGTCTGTCCGGGGTGGGGGTCGGGTCCCTTTAAGCACAGCCCTCGGCTAGCCTGAGACAGCATCTCCACGCTCTAAGTCCTCCTCTGATGCCCTGCCGGCACTGCTTCCGGCCATCCTTAACCCCGGTTCAGGGTCCACTCTGTGTGGACATGCTAGTTCGAATTAGCAAAACGCTAATTCGAACTAGTTTTTTAGTCTGGATGCGTTAGTTCGAATTAACTTAGTTCGAATTAACTAATTCTAACTAAGTTAGTTCGAATTAGTGCTGTAGTGTAGACATACCCTACGTCTGCTACACACAGAGGCCACACATTCCACCTACTTCCTTAACCTGACATGAGAAGTTATTGCTCCTAAAAAAGCCTTCAAAATCTCTTTCGGTTGACCTACATTACCCAATTAATTTTTGAAGATCAGCAAGACACTTAAGTCTAATAGTCTCACAACACACTCAGCTTCTTCTGGCCTGAAGGAAATCTACTATATTTTAAAGTGACTAATTCTGGTAGTTTTAAGATAAATTATAGCTCAGAGCTATTCTTTTTCTAACTAATCAATATCAAATGTGTTCACTTCTGGAGAGGTTTGGTTCAATTTTTCACAAATTGTGAGTTGCCTCATTACTACAGGTTGGACCTCCCTGATCCGGCATCCTCAGGACCTGACCCGTCTCGAATGACAGAATTTGCTGGATCAGGGGAGGTGCCCTGCCACAGGCCTCCAAGGACACTTCCCTTTCCTCTGGCTAGCTCTGCTCCAGCCCTGCTGCTTCAGAGCTTGGGCTTGGCTCAGGCCCACTTCTGCCAGCTGGCTGGGGCTCCCCAGTCATAGCTATCCTGCTTCTTGTTGGAGACTGTGGCTGCCCTGCTGGGTCAGGGCTCCATGGCTACCCTGCTGCCTCTGCACCCAGCTGGGGTTTCCCGTGAACAGGGGCTTGTGGCTGCCCCGCTGCTGCTGCACCAGGTTGGGGCTCCACGGCTGCGCCATGCCAGGTCCAGGCTCTGCAGCTGCCCCACTGTGCTGCACCCAGTCATGATGGTGGAACTCCCCGCTGCTGGACTCTTGACTGGCTTGCACTTCTAGGTGATGGGGCTCTCTGGTCCAGCAACATCCATGATCCTGCCAAACTACACATGTTGCTGGACCAGGGAGTCCCAGATTTCAGAGGTTCAACCTGTACTTCATAATTAAAAAAAAAATGTCTAGTACATCTGTCTGTGTTGAACTACCTTCAAAGGTAATACATCACATGCCAGCTGTGTGTTCTGTCTGGCATTCATTTATTGCAGTGGTCCCCCGGAGGCAGGGCCACTCACGTGCCAGGCACCCGGGGGCGGGGCTGCACACGCGCTCGGGGCCACCCATACACCACATGCCCGGTGCCGGCGCCACGCATGCGCCGCACTCCCGGGGCCAGTGCCGCTCCTGTGCTGCACGGCCTGGGGTGGGGCTGGCCATACGCTGTTTGCCTGGGGCCGGTGCCGCTCTCATGCCACGTGCCCAGGGGCGGGTGCGCCCCTGTGCTGCGTGCCCGGGTCCGGCACAGCTCTCACGCAGTGCAACCGGGGGTGGGGCCACCCATACACTGTGCGCCCAGGCGCCGGCACCGCCCACGTGCCACGCGCCCGAGGGCAGGCCCAGCCCCAATCACTCAGCGGGCCCACAGAAATGGCCCGGCAGGCGCCATGGTGCCTGCGGGCACCGCATTAGAGACCACTGATTTATTGTAAATCTTGATTAAGAATGAAAGTAGACATATCTTTCACAGGTTGGGCCTCCTTGGTCTGGCACCCTGGGGACTTGAGTGGTCCCCAACCAGAAAGTCTTCCGGGCAAGGGTAGGTCAAGGCTTCTCTATTGATGGTCAGCCCCTCAGGTACACCAGCCCCGGTCACTGGGCTGCGCTCCCTGCCACGCCAAACCCTGGTCTAGGCTGAGAACCCCACCTCGCCAGCCCAGTCACCAGCTTGGCAGGGACTCCCAGCTGCCGGACCTGCTGCTGCTGGCAGGGACTTTGCTCCTAACTGTGGCCAGCCCCTGCTCCCAGTCAGACTCTCTGGTCCTGCAATATCTGTGCTCCTGCTGGACCATGGATGTTGCTGAACAGAGAATGCTGTTCTCTCTGTACTCCAGTGTTTTGTAAACTTTTTAATGAGGAACACCAAGAACTTCTATACAAGTAGAGCAAATTTCTTTTGTCCCTCTCCAAAAGCATTTTTTATTTACTCCCATGTTTGCAGTATTCAGACTCTATATATGCAACCATCATCTCTCCCCTTTGATATTTAAAACCTATTGAATACAAATTTGATGAAAATTTCTAATTTGAAAAATTCAATTTAGTTGAAAATTTACTTAGGAACATTTCTCAGGACCAACATGGGTGTGGCTTTTCTTATCTTTTTTCTTTTTTTTTTTTCAGTTGAGATGTGGGAAGGGCAAACACAGACAGACTGACTCTATCCTGGATATGGCAGATCCAGATGACCTCTATAACCACCAAGATATTCAGGGTAGGATGTATGCATACATGTGTGTGCATCTGCATGTGTGTACCTCCTTCTCTCTCTCTTTTACAATGTGTGTGAGAAACAATTCAAAAGATCTCCTGTTCATCCCAATGTGAAACAAAGACAAATTTAAAAACACCAAAACTTTGCAAAACAGAATAGCTGTTTTCTGCCTACAACTGGTTAACTTATCAGGTAAGAGGGTTTATACTAGGGTTGCTAATTAATTGCAATTAACATAAAATAATAATTATGATTAAAAAATTAATTGCTGTTTTAATCACACTGTTAAACAATAGAATGCCAATTAGAATTTATTAAATATATTGGATGTTTTTCTACATATTCAAATATATTGATTACATTTACAACACAGAATATGAAGCATACAATGCTCACTTGATATTATTTTATTACAAATATTTGCAGTATAATAATGATTTTAAAAGTATTTTTCAATTCACCTCGCGCAAGTAACCTATTGTGAAAAGTGCAAATCACAAGTGAAGATTTTATTAATTATATACCTACACTCAAAAACAAAACAATGTGAAACTTTGGTGCCTACAAGTCCATTCAATCCTATTTCTTGCTTGGTCAGTCACTAAACAAACAGGTTTGGTTACATTCATGGGAAATAATGCTGCCCACCTCTTATTTACAATGTAACTTGAAAGTGAGAACAGGCATTTGCATGATATTTTTGCAGCCAGCATTGCAAGGTATTTATATGACAAATATGCAAATCATTTGTATGCTCTTCATGCTTCTACCATCATTCCAGAAGACACTTCCATGCTTATGACACATTAAATATAACATAGTACAGTAATTAAATTTATGACTGAACTCCATCGGGGAGAACTGTATGATGCAGCATGTTGTTCACTTTAACTGTGGATTTGGCAAAACACAAAGAAGGTACCAATGTCAGATTTCTAAAGACAAATGCAGCACTCGACCCAACTTTTAAGAATCTGAAGTGCCTTCCATAATCTGAAAGGGATAAGATGTGGAGCATGCTTTAGGAGTCTTAAATAAGCAACACTGATGCAAAACCTATAAAACCCAAAGCACCAAAAAAGAAAATCAACCTTCTGCTAGTGGCATCTGACTCAAGATGATGAAAATGAACATTAGTTGGTCTGCACAGATTTGGATTATCATCAAGCAGAACCCATCCTGAACAAGGACACATGTCCTCTGGAATTGTGGTTGAAGCATGAAGGGACATATATGAATCTTTAGTGCATCAGGCACATAAGTATCTTGTAATGTTGGCTACAATGATGCCATATGAAGGCCTGCTCTCACTTGCAGGTGACACTGTAAACAAAAAGCGGGCAGCATAATCTGCGGCATATGTAAACACAGCTGAACAAGAAGTAGAACAGAGTGGACATATAGGTGCTAAAGTTGTTTTACGATTGAATGCAGTTATTTTTGTGCATAATTCAGCATCTGTAAATTCAACTTTCATCATAAAGAGATTGCACTACAGTATTTGTATTAAGTGACTTGAAAAACACTATTTCTTTGATTTTTACACTGCAAATATTTATAATAAAATATAAAATGAGTACTGTGCATTTAGTGTTTTCTATTAAAACTGAAATCAATATCTTAACATCCAAAAATATTAAAATAAAGAGTATTCTATTATTATTTAAACAGCTTGATTAATTTTTTTAAATTGCTTGACAGCCCTCGTTTATACCTCACATGATCAAACTTGACACAAAAGCCAACTGTTGAAATTTATTATGACGACGTGGATTCAGAAATATCTCCACTCTCATTGCATTATTTAATTCCATGCTGGTAGGATAACGGACAAAAATGTTTTCTTCACTGATTGTGCTAGAAGAAATGTTCTTGTTTTCTAAAGAGAATATTAAGATTTAAAAAACTAAAACAGAAGTTCAAAAATGAAAAAGGTGACTAAACAGTTTAAAATTCAGTCAAGTGGGAGCCTTCTTAGTTGGTACTTGGCATACAGAGGAAGAGATCAGTCTTTAGCATCTAGATCACCAATTCAAAAGTTAAGATCACCCAGAATTGCATGAAAACATTCTAAGAGGTGCAGATAGTTTGTTTTGTTTGAATGTTTTGTATAATCAGACATTTCTGTTGATAATTTCTACAACACTTATTTTACAAATTTAAATTACAACTTTCAAAAGAGCAAATGTTAAAATACAAGGTGTAAAATTATTTGGCTAAAAAACAGTCACAGCACTCAGTCAGTAAATTACCAAGAATAAACCAATTTCACAACCAGTATTCAATATAAACAAAGAAAAGATTACACCAGAATCTTTCCTCTAACTGCACGGGAAATAAATTTTAAGTTCTATTAAAAAAGAGTCTTCTCAAGCAGTCCAAACAATGAAGCCATTAACATATTAATATTAATCTACTGCAGTTGTAAGCTTTTGCATTTTGTATGAATTATATATAATTTGCACAAGTGATTTAGAATTGTTCTCCACTTGTTCCCCATTAAATTTGAAAAGAGAAGGGTCCTTCATTTGCATTTCTTCTAAGGAGTCAACGTAATTTCTAGTGAACAATAAATCAGTACCTTCTATAGTTATGAAGAACGTACATAGGAGATGCTAACTCACTGCCTGCTTTGACCTTAAAATAGGTCTGACATATTAAATACCCCAGCCCACCAGGTGCCTCCTTCCACCTTAACCTCCCTCTAGCTCTGGGAGCCCAATCTACTAGCACAGAGCAATAAGCTTTGTTATCCGGCACATTCAATTAACCAGCAATCCCCATTCCCAGTGAGTGCTGGATAACAAAGCTTTCACTGTATTAGGATACAGTAGTAATAGGCAGTCTAGGTTAGTGAGTGGGCAACATGAATGTCCCTCCATCTCAGTGGGCCATAAAATTGTCATAACTAAGATGGTCTCCCAGGATAGGGTAGTTTTGCATTACACTTACACACCTAGAATTTGCAGGGTTTGCCAAATGAACTGTAGTAGCACTTTGATTGAATGTGGAGGGAGCATACAACGTTCACAGCCAATGTTTTGTGCAATCAGTACACATCTCACTTCACATGCCCTTGTTTTACATGTGTGTTACTCTTTAGTAATACTTCAGGGGATAGCTGAGTTAGTCTGTTACAGAAAAAAAACAACAAATGGTCTGGTAGCACTTTATAGACTAACAAAACATTTAGTCATCTGAAGAAGTGGGCTGTGCCCAGGAAAGCTCATGATACCATCTACATGTTTTGTTTATCTATAAAGTGCTTCCAGACCATTTGTTGTTGTTTTTTTAATAATAATGTTAGGGAAAAAACTATGTGGACAAAAACCTGCAGAATCTGGCAACTCTGCATGCCATGGGATGCAAGCTGCCCACCACTGGGACAGAGTAATGTTTAGACAAGGTGTTTAATGCTAACAGTGGTATTATAACTAAGTTTTGAGCTGTTTAGCGTGAGAAGCACTCTAATGAATCCAGTTATTTAGCTATAATAGTGGTTAGTTATTTAGATGACAACAACAAAAATAGCAGCACTGCATGTGCAAAGCAGAATTATACTTCAAATACTTTGTAGTCACACAATTGGAAAACAGAGTTAACACTCCAAGCAAAGGAAGTGTGTGAGTGGGAAATCATTTGGCAACAGTTGATATAATTCTAGCCTAGACACATGAAAGTTTGTGCAAATTAACATCTGAACCATCTATGGGTTAATGGGAAATAACTGCAAAATTCTGGGACCGGGGACAGCAACTCCAGACTGTAAATCTGTTGTTCATTATTTGCATGATTAATGTACATCTGTATCATAACTATTTCTAGAAACTGTGTAATCCTATCTTTGGTGTTCAGTTGACATAAATCAGTTCTTGTCTAGCACAAATTCCTACCACTTATGAGCATTATTATATGTGTGAAAAGTTGCACTAGAAATAACTGACCTATTTACTACTTTGACAGAAGAGAATAAAGGAAGAAGGGTGAGTTGGAATGAGCTAATGCTTGAAATTTAATTTTGAAAGCAGTTTTGCTAAGTACATAGGTAACTGTAGATGAACCTCTTGGATTTCTACAGGTATCATCTTCTCTGTGGAAACAAGTAACAAAAAAATCACATTTAAAAGTCTAGTTTAGACCTAGGTTTTAATAAGTTTAACAATTTTATGAGATTCACAAATCAGCAAGAGTTGTTTCATTAAATCTTCTTTTACTATTAATATTTATTTCCAAAGTTTTAACAGGTCTTTGTGCCCTCTTCAATTCTGAAGTCTTACCATTGTTCTCTACCAGGAAAAGAATAATTTATGTGTCACAGGGAGGAGATATGCAACAGTATAATCACAAAGAACATTAAGTCCAAAAGGGGATGGAAAGGGATAACAGTGAATGAAGCATAGTGATCTAATGTCCTAAACTGGTTAGAAGTTTATCACAACTTTAAAGGTCAATACACTTTAGCTCACTCTAAGTTTTACTCTATTAGTAGCAAGAATTCTGTTTTACCAAGTCAGAGAAAATGCCTCTAACATCACTAATGAAACTAAAATAATTATACAATCATCCATATACCTATGTAGCAGATACACAAGTGCATTTTATGCAAGATATGAGCCTCTGTCTGCAACTTACTTAAACGTGAGATTACAAGAGGCTTTGTGGTGTTTTGTTCATTTTATTGCTGGCATTATCAGAAATAGTGTTCTTTGACACATCATGGCCTAAATCTCCATCTAGGCATATTAGACATTCATTTTTTCTGCTAAGCAGGTGCACAATATAAAAAACACACAAAATCCCAGATTAGTGCTTCTCGGGATGTTACATATAATGGATACTGAATACTAGAATGAAAATATTACAGAAAAAATAACTATGTTAAAAGAACATTCAGGTTACTAGGTTCAGCATTAACAAGCTAGGAAATTTCAGAATTAAAATTGCCTGTGTAATATTATTTTCCCCTCCTTTGATTATACATTGTGATATAGCCTTTATGTACATGATCACATAACTTTTCCAAGGACTCCTGCCTCATTCAGTCTACAGGATGGACAGTGATTACTTAATGAGCTGCTATGCAATAGCTGTAGTTTTATCTCCACTGTTCAATGTGTGGCCACAGGCCTCATTTACTCCACATTATTCAAACCTTGCTCTGAAGACAAAATTATTAATTTAAATGTGGATTTTTCTATGGCACTCATCACTATAGTAGCTACGCATTTCACAAACATTAATTTATCTTTGCAAACTACATGAAATGAGGGGTACTATTATCCCAAATTGATATCAAAAGAAACAACAGGTTGGACCTCCCTGGTCCGGCATCTTTGGGACTTGACTAGTCCCAGATAGGAGATTTTCCTGGACCTGGGAGGTCATTTTGGGCCTGCTGTTACCGACTCCCCAGCCCTGGCTCAGCCACTGGCCTCCCAGTTGGCTACTTCTCTGCCGGCAGCCCTACTGCCACTCACTAGGCTCCTGGCCTCGCCGGGTAGCTCCAATGCTGGCAACCCACTGCACAGCTGGCCTGCAGAGCTCCCAGCCACCAGTCTTCCACCATAACTCTCTGGTTCTGGAATATCCATGATCCAGCAGACCTGAGAATCCTGGTTTAGAGAGGTTCAATCTGTACCAATTTTGAGTGTCTAATTTAAGATGCTAGGACACGATTTTTCAGAATATTTACTATTACATAGCACTTTATATATTCAAATATAGCATATATTAATTTACACTGTAGTTGAGAGCAGAGATGAAAAGAATAATTTGAAATCTTTTGATGAAGTGTTATAGAAGGGTTGGGTATCACTATTAATAATTGGTCTTCAGCTCATTAGCCAAACTGAAAAATATTTGATTGCTTCAAACAGAAACTGAATTTAAGTGGGCTGTGCCCACAAAAGCTCATGATACCATCTACATGTTTTGTTAGTCTATAAAGTGCTACCAGACTATTTGTTGTTTTTTAAGTTTATCCTGTACAGACTAACTTGGCTACACCCTGAAGCTTCTGAATTTTTTCAGTTTTTCTAAAGGAAACGACTGGAAAAATGTCATTTGTATTGAATGGAAACACAGAAACAGTTTTGATATTTTCAAAATAAAATGTTTCAATAATTTCAAAAATGTTTATTACAGTTTTATCCTAGGCAAAACTATACTGAATTTGATCTGAATTCATGTGAGGCTCCAAAAAGTGCTATTTGCTAGAAAATATTGTTCAGATCAGGCTGCGTCTACCACTTCTTTGAAGAAGTCCCAAAGGTCAGAAGTTAGGCTCCCAGAAAGTAAGGGAACACACGCTTAGTTATACCTTTAAAAAGTGTAGTTTAAATAACTTGTTTAGTGTCAAGTATTCCTAGCCTCTGTTGGCCAGTGACTGGGAACAAACAACAGGAAATGAATCAGTTGATGACTGCCATTCTGTTCATTCCCTCTGGGGCACCTGGCATTGGCCACTGTCCACAACAAGACACTGGACTAGATGGACTTTTGGTCTGACCCAGTATATCTGTTCTTACATCCACAAAGGAACTCGGTGAAGATAGAATCCCAGTCTCCAGGGCAGTATTCAACTGCTGTAACGATGGAAGACTTCCTTCTCTTCATTCAATCTCCTACATAAATCATTAAATGCTTTGCAGTTTCTGCAACAGATGAGGTAAGGGTCCTATGAACAATAGCCTCCTTTACTACGCTATTTTGAATCATCCCAGAACTGTCCGTTCTGCACACTGAAAACATGAAATCCTGTGAAACAACTGTATGTGATCACACTGTGATGAGTTAGATAACAGAAATCCCATTGGGGTTATCTCCCAATACCCCTGATATCCACTGATATCCACCTTCCTTCCCTTCAGGGCTCTCCACTACTCTGTCCTGCTGGGTCAGAAGCTCTGGTCTCCCCCAGGGAAGGCAGACAGTTGGAGTTATTGACCCCCAGCAGAGCAACACAGATGCTGAACTAGGTCAGTTCAATGAGGGCTCAGCTATAAGGGCTCAGCAACTAGGAAAACAAACCTCAAAAGGGACCAAAACCCTAAACAAATCCATCTTATCCCGTATAAAAGGTTTACACAGAGAAAGTTCATAAGGTCTACCCCCTTTTACTAATGAAAGAGTGATGCACAGTGGTTGCTCCCACACCAAAGTAACAATTATTTACACTGGACTTGATAATAAACAAGTGATTTTATTAAGTATGAAAAGTAGGATTTAAGTAGTTGCAAGTTAAAGCAGTCAGATCAAAGTAAATTATGAAGTTAGCAAACAAAAAATGCCAGCTAATCCTATTCCACTAAGAAACTTGTTTCATGCAAATTCTTACCCTCAACAGTTTTCTAAACATCTCTTTCACAAGCTATTTGCTGGAATGGCAGAAGGAACATCCTTGAAATCATCCCTCTGCCAAATTTCAAGTCCCTAGTCTAAAGCATGAGGTACGTAACCATTTCAAACAAAAAGGTCTCAAGATTTTTTTTAACATGGGAGGAAAAGAACTGTTCTTGGAAAATGCTGAACCATTTTGGCTGAATTTCCACCCCAAAATATCTAGCTTGAGGCAGACACTTCGCATGGAAAACTTCAGCCCAAATCATTAAAGTTACGCAAAATTATAAGCCATTCAAAATGGGGTCTTAAAAATTGAAATTTTGGGCAACTTTAATAGTAGGCAATGCTACCAGCCCCACCCATAGTACAGAAAATATACATAAATTAATCTGTATATAAATGCATTAACTTCTTTTTCCTATGATGATTAACATCCTTTCCAATACTGTGTGAACACCAGGGCTATAAATGCTTAAAATGCTGCATTCTCTCAATTTTTAGAGGCCTCCTCAGGTTTGTGAAAACCCAAAGATTCTTTTCATAGCCTAATATAGGGATGATAAATGGACATTAAGGACTAGATCTATGGGCTGTAGATTTCTTTTTATGCCTCTTAATGATGTCAGTGGAGCGACGTCAATTTACATTAGCTAAAGATCTGATCTTTTTTTTTATAAGCAGCAAATATTGTGGGTGTGTATAGTCTTTCCTTGATGTACTTTGAACTTCTTACAGTTATTTTTATAACTTCCAATAATATTAATGTATCCTGTATTGACTAAACTATACTGCTAGATGACAAAAAATATTTGCATGACTCCACTCCCTTATCTCTATACATGAATACTGTTTGTTAAGTCTATCATAGGTATACATGGCCTCGCCTCAATGCAGGAGGCACCTCTGAAGATCCCTTAGACCATAGATTTCTAAGGTTCTACATGTACAAGGTACACCTTCTTTTTATGATGTTTTGAAAAGACAGGCTCATATTTTTTAAGACCAGAAGGAACCATTAGTTCCTCAAGTTGAACTGCCTGGATAACACAGGAACTGGATGGAATTCCATGTAATGAACTGAATTTTGTATTTATCCAAAGCATATCTTCCAGAAAAGCATCCAGTCTTTATCTGGAGACATCAAGAGAAGGAGAGTCTACCTATTCTCTTGATAGTTTGTTTCAATGCTTAATGGCTTGAAGGCAAAACTAACTTAAAATAAACGTTAATTTCTTGGAGATCTTTTCCCACCTCAACAAGTGTGGAAAAGATTAAGCTTGTGAATAGATACCTTAGGAACAATATTTTCAAAACTTTACCCTCTTTTTTCAATTATAAAAAGGCAAATTTCAACTAGCTCTATCAAGAATATTACAAATGGGACTGAATGTGACAAGTCTGCCCCTTGTGAAAGCAAATGCTATTTTTAGGGCCTCTAATCTCAAGTCAGAATTTGATTGATGTTCCTTTTTCCCACATGTTCAGACACCAACATGCCTACTGGTAGCTATCATCTGGGACCTTGCAGGACATCTTTCCAACGGAAGAGAAATCAATGATATGAAGGTACAGTATACTAAAATGATCTTTTTCCTTCAAGGCACACCACACTTTAAGCAATTTCAGAACTTCACTCTAGTCTAAGCAAGCTTCCTGTGTTCCTCTCTGTACAGATCAGCTCTTTTCAGCTAAGAACTGAGCTCCTGTCTTCAATTAAATTACTCAAGTACACCAAGTAGTAACTAATGTAAAACTAGGGGACATCAATGAATGACAATAAGGCTATGCTTTCTGTACACTCTGGGGATATTTCTATACTACACATTGCATCTATGACTGGCCCTTGTCTGATTTCGGCTCACAGGACTTGAATTGCAGGGCTACAGAATTGTAGTGTAGACATAAGAGCTAAGGCTGGAGCCTTGTCTCTGGGACCCTGCCTCCTTTTGGGCCGCTACGGGTGTTTTATTGCAGTGCAAACTTACGCAAAGAGGCTTGGTGGCCTTTTATTTTGTTTTTCATTTAGCTCAGAAATTGTAGCAGAAGTCTGTTAAACTTGCACTGAAATCTTTTCACCATCGTAACACACATCATAAATGGAGTGTCATGGGTTCCCTTGATAATCTCACATAATAAGGTATAACAGTGTCCTGTGATTATTCTCAATGGTATTATCTTGAAACAGGAACATGAGTTCTCAGTAATCTTCCATACCAACATATTTTAACAAGGACCGAGCCTTAAGTTTATATTATATTTGTAACAGATTCTGAATCACTGTAAAACAATATGTGTATAGTATTAGAAAATGCAACATCTGCACAATGTACAGTGTTTTAAAAGTTTCAGCTGAAGTCTATTTGATTTTTCAAAATATTAAAAGGCAGATGGATCACAGTAGCAAACTGTGGGGAAAAGGGACTTTTTAAATCAAGTAAGCAATTTTAAAACTGAATAATTTAAAAAGCATGTAATGACTGCAGCTGTAAGGCTACATAACTGAATACTTTGAAAATACATATATCCACTATTTTTGCAAAGCAAACCTGGAACATTATATTGGTACCTTTGTTTGAATATTTAGTATAGAATTTAATATAGAATACTGCCATTGAATATATATGTATATTTGACCTATTTACAGCTGCCTAATCAGTTCACACCTTCTTATGTCCAAGCTTACGTCTACGTGTAACAGATTCTGTAACAGGAGGCACTCTGGAAGAACACTAATGACAGCAGTGGAATCAGGGCAGCATAATATATGTTTTGTTGTGCAAAGGAAGAACTTATATTAAGAGTACCAGTTAGCCACACCACTACACAAACTCTACCTTGAGAATCTACTATCTTCGGAAATATTTTGAGTAATAAGATACAACGTAAATATCAATATAAAGCAGCTTAACTTGAGATTTAAAACCTGGATGGCATATGATACAGTTCACTACTGTAGGAAATGGCCAGTGATGTTCTGTATCATGTGGGTACCCAGAGGGACAGAAACAACATAAGAATGGCCATATTGGCTCAGACCAAAGTTCCATCTAGCCCAGTAGCCTGTCTGCCGACAGCGGCCAACACGAGATGCCCCAGAGGGGCTGGACCAAAGACAATGATCAAGCAATTTGTCTCCTGCCATCCTTCTCCAGCCTCTGACAAACAGAGGCCAGGGACACCATTTCTATCCCCTGGCTAATAGCCTTTTATGGACCTAGCCTCCATGAAATTATCTCGCTGCTCTTTAAACTAGGTTATAGTCCTAGCCTTCACAGCCTCCTCTGGCAAGGAGTTCCACAAACTGACTATGTGCTGTGTGAAGAAGAACTTTCACTTACTAGTTTAAAACCTGCTACCCATTAATTTCATTTGGTGTCCTCTAGTTCTTATATTATGGGAACTAATAAATAGCTTTTCTTTATTCACCCTCTCCACACATAAGAACGGCCGTACTGGGTCAGACCAAAGGTCCATCTAGCCCAGTATCCTGTCTGCCGACAGTGGCAGCACCAGGTGCCCCAGAAAGGGTGGACTGAAGACAATGATCAAGTGATTTGTCTCCTGCCATCCTTCTCCAGCCTCTGACAAACACACCACTCATGATTTTATATACCTCTATCATATCCCCCCTTAGTCTCCTCTTTTCTAAACTGAAAAGTCCCAGTCACTTTAACCTCGTGATGGTTCTAGTTCTGGGCACGAGCGCGTGGCCCCTCACTCGGGGTCACGGCCCAGCGAGCCCACCATCTGTTCCGGCATTTCAAAGGGCGTGAGCTCCCAGCGCCCCTTCCCCCCCGGGGGGGAGGGGAGAGCTAGGCGGGGCCCCGCGAGCCTGACGTTCCTGGTCCTTCTCCCGGTCGCCTCAGTCCATCCTCTCGGTCCGTGGGGTGGCGATGCCTCCTATCTCCCTCCCGTTCCTTTTCTTACCGCAGGGGTCGCCGCACAGAGGGATTCGGGGGAAGCTGGGGGGACCTGGGCCAACCCTCTCCACCGGATCCCAGCCCAGGGCCCTAAGGGTTTTGGGTGCTGATCCCTTACCCGGCTGATGGGGTCCCACCCCATAAGGTGTCAGCCCACGGTCGCCAAAAGGGCCCCGCCCTGGGCTGCTTCCTAGCCGTCCTCGGGGCTGTGGGCCCTGCATCCAAACCGCCAGTCCTTACCTCTTCGTTGGGTGTGCGCGGGTTTCCGCGTCGGAGTCCCCCCACTGATCCGCCTTGCCTGCTCCACCGGGGATGGGGGAGGAATCGTCTCTTGGGCGTCCCCCCCTGCCCTGCTCTGGCTCACAGCCTCCTTTTGAACCTCCCGCCGGAGGTTACATCGGCTCCCCCGCCCTTGACGTAGTGGGCGGCCCCCATGTCGGGACGTGAGGGACAAAGTTGTGCCCTGGCGTCCTCCGCCGGGGCCGTGCACATCCAACCCGGCCCACCAGCCGGCCCTATTCCCCGCAGCCGCGGGGCTCCGCTCCGCGTGGCGTTCAACAAGCACGTCCTCCCGGCGGCGCGCCAGCGAGGCAGCCCCTCCCGGGTGCTCTGCTGGGGCCGGGGCCGCCGCCCGCCCCATTCTAATGTAGGCCGCCACTGGCCCGTCACACACCTCCCCCCTCGGAGGCTCTAGGTACTCCTCCCCATCTCGGTCCCATATTCTAGAGAAAAAGTCGGCGTTCTGGTGTCTCTTACCCGGCTGGTGACTTATCTCGAAACTCTACGGCTGCAAGGTCAAATACCACCGCATTATACGTGCATTCGTGTCCTTCATCGAGTTAAGCCATACGAGCGGGGCATGATCGGTTATCAAATAGGATTTGTTTCCCCACAGGTAGAACCTTAGATACTCTACTGCCCACTTTAATTTTCCTCCTCCCACTGTATACCCTAAGTACGACACCTCCGTTTTGGCCAGGTGGCACTTCTTCGGGTTTGCCGTGAGGCCTGCCCTCTCCAGCGCCGCCAATATGGAGTCAATGTGGCGCAGATGGTCCTCCCAGCTGTCGCTGTAGATGATAATGTCATCTATGTAGGCAGCAGCGAATGTCCGGTATGGGGCTAACAGACGATCCATCACTCTTTGGAACGTGGCTGTGGCTCTGTGGAGGCCAACGGGCCTCGTCCTGAATTGAAAGAGGCTGGAGGGGGTGGAAAAAGACGTCTTTGCTCGTGCGTCAGGTGCCAGGGGAATCTGCCAGTAGCCTTTTGTTAAATCTAACTTGGACAGATACTTGGCCCGCCCCAGTCGCTCGTCGACCCGGGGCATTGGGTAGGCGTCGAATTGTGATATGGCATTGACCTGTCGAAAGTCAATGCAAAATCTCGTCATTCCATCCAGCTTTGGAACCAGGACGATGGGACTCCACCATTCGCTTTGTGATTCTTCGATCACTCCCCACTGCTGCATCAGTTGCACCTCCTCCCACACCGTCTTCCAGATCTTATGGGGCAAGGGTCGGAGAGGTTCCTGTATCACCTTTCCCTTCTCCGTGGTGATCTGGTGGCAGCCC
Source organism: Pelodiscus sinensis (assembly GCF_049634645.1). Classification (NCBI taxonomy): domain Eukaryota; kingdom Metazoa; phylum Chordata; order Testudines; family Trionychidae; genus Pelodiscus; species Pelodiscus sinensis. The sequence continues at coordinate 45,264,426 of NC_134724.1, read as the reverse complement.
AGCGAGGTGCGCCCTGGCTTGGCTGTGAGCACGGTCCTGTACTGGCTTCGCAGGTTCGCAAGTTGCTGTCGTTGAGGGGTCGCCAACTCTGTGCCCACCCCAACATCCGCCTCCTCCTGATAGTCCTCCCCCCAGGGTCTGAGATCGTCCTCCAGGGGTACAGGGGTGGTTAGCAGGGTCTCTGCCATATTCCACTTCTTCAGGAGGTTCACGTGGAAGGTTTGCTTGTCCCTCCATCGCCCGGATAGGCGAATTTCAGAATCTACAGCCACGACTCGGCGAAGTACCTCGAACGTACCCTGCCATTGGGCTGTTAGCTTGGAGCCAGGTGTAGGCAGGAGCAGCAATACCCGGTCTCCTGGTTGGAATTCCCTCGCCCGCGCCATCTGGTTGTAATATCGCACTTGTCTTTCCTGGCCCCACATCAGATTCATGAGAGTGAATTCGCCAGTCCATTTCAATTTTCCTCTGAGCTGCAGTATATACTGGGCAGTCCCACGGCCAGCTGTAGCTTGTTCTTCCCAGTCTTCCTTAAGGAGGTCCAGGACTCCCCGGGGCTTTCGGCCATTCAGTAGTTCAAAGGGCAAGAACCCTGTGGTTGACTGTGGGACCTCATGAACAGCAAACTGTAGTGCGGGGAGTAGGTCGTCCCATCCCCTGGGGTCCTCTCTCACGAACCTCCGGAGCATCTCTTTCAGGGTCTTGTTGAAGCGCTCCACCAGTCCTTCCGTCTGTGGGTGGTAAACTGACGTATGGATCCGTTTGATCCTCAACATCCGACATCATTCTTTTATCAGCCGGGACATAACGTTTGTTCCCTGGTCCATCAGGATTTCCTTCGGTAATCTCACCCGTGAAAAAATTTTCACCAGCTCTCTGGCGAGGGTGGGTGCCCTAGTGTTCCGCAGGGCTACAGCCTCTGGGTAACGGGTCGCATAGTCTATTACTACCATGATATATTGATGTCCCGTACGCGAGGCCTCCAGGGGACCGACCAAATTGAGGGCTATCCGCTCAAACGGGACGTCTATAACCAGGAGAGGTATGAGGGGCGCCCATGCCACGCCTGCCGGCGCGGTCCTCTGGCACTCCGGACAGGAAGCACAGAAGTCGCGTACCTCCTTATAAATCCCTGGACAAAAGAACCTCTGGGTTACCCTAGCCACAGTCTTCTCGCACCTCAAGTGTCCGGCCCAGGGGTTGGCATGAATGAGGTACAGCACCTCCTGTTGGAGTCGCGAGGGCACTAAGAGCTGCTGTTTCTCTTCCCCCCCTTGGTCTCCCGGGTCACCCGGTACAGGCGGTCATTTTGTACCTGAAAGTATGGCCCTTGTGGCTGTCCGTGGGGTCTCCCTCCGCTCCCATCCTCCGCCAGGGCTTGGTCCCAGGTGTTCCGCAAGGTGAGGTTCTCCCTTTGTTCCTGGACGAAGTCCGTACTCCGCCTGATTTTCATCACTTCGTCCGCTTCCAGCTTCCCGCTCCGCGTGGTTCTAGCACTGTCAGCTCTGGGTTCTCCCTCCCCTGGGGCCAGGAACCCCTCGGCGGCTGGGGCGCCCTGCTGCTCCTTTGCCCTTGGGGCCTCCCCGCTCTGGCAGAGCAGCTGCCTGAAACCCGGCAAGTCTCTCCCTATTACCACCAGGTATGGCAAGGTGGGGACCTTACCCACTCTCCACACTTGCTGTCTTTGCCCGTCCACCAGCTGTACTTGTGCTGAGGGGTAGGCCCGGATTTCCCCGTGGACACACCGCATCAGTACGGGGTCCCCTTCTCTCCGTCCGGCCGAGATGAGGTCCTCCTGCACCAACATGACAGCAGACCCCGAGTCCACTAAGGCTTTTACCCCTTTCCCTTCGATCGTTACGGTGGCCATCATGGGGGCCCCTGTCCCTGTTGCTATTCAGGGGTCTCGGCACCCTCCCAGCTGACCCAATGTGCAGTCCATTAAGGGGCAATCCCTCTTGTAGTGTCCCTCCTTGCCACACTGAAAGCAGGCCCCTCGGGTCGGGGTCCTTTTCTGCTCGGTCCCCCTTCCCGGGCACACTCTGCCTCAGCCCCCTCGGGCCATACTGGTGCTAACTTACGGCTGGGGCCCGGGCTGCTCCGGGGGCCTCCAAACCGCCCCCTGCCTCCTGGGCCTCCCCTGGGTCGAGGTCCCCCTACCTTCGGTCCTGGGCACGTCACCCGTGGGCAGCTGTTCTCTCCCTCCTCAGCAGCCATATACACTTCCATTAGGGCTACGGCTTCATTTACGGTTGTGGGCTGGTTCTTCTTTACCCATTTCTGGTCCTCCCGGGGCAGGATGCCGATGAACTGCTCAAGCACTATTATCTCCATCACCTGTCCGGCTGTCTTTTGATCTGGCTCTATCCATTTTCTCGTCCATTCCCGCAGTCTCTGGGCCACCGCCCTCGGTCGCTCCTTGGGCCTGAATCGCTCCTGGCGGAACCTTTGCCGGCAGGTGTCCGGAGTGACTCCTACCTGGTGCAGCACGGCCTCCTTCACTTTAACATAGTGCAGAGCATCTTTGGCTGCCAGACCCAGATAAGCAAGTTGGGTTAGTCCAGTAAGATATGGGGCTACTAGGGTGGCCCACTGGTCTTCCGGCCACCGCATCACGGTGGCAACCCTCTCAAAAGTGGTGAGGAAAGCCTCGGGGTCATCCTGGGGCCCCATGTTAGTCAGGCGGATGGGGAGGGCTCCCATCCCTGGCACCTCCGGCCCCCCGGAGGCTGCCGTCAGTCCGGCTTGCCGTGCGGCCGTGACCCATCGTTCATGTTGGGCGCTCAGCTCCTGCACCAGCTGCCTTTGTTGATCCTGAAACTGGGTCGCCAGCTGTTGCAGGAGTTGGGTCTGCTGCTGTTGCTGCTGTCTTTGGGTCTCTCCTATCCAGTCCAGCAGCTGCCGGGGCTCCATCGCCCCACTCGTCCTTGCGTAATCTCCTCCTGTAGATAATACCTCTATATCTGAGTTCTCAGGGTTCCCTAGTGAGCGTTTGGTGCCCACATTCTTCACCAGATGTGACGGTTCTAGTTCTGGCCAAGAGCGCGCGGCCCCTCACTCGGGGTCACGGCCCAGCAAGCCCACCGTCTGTTCCGGTATTTCAAGGGGCGCCAACTTCCAGCGCCCTCCTCCCGCCCGCGGAGGAGGTGAGGTGGGGCCCCGCAAGCCCGACGTTACCGGTCCTCCTCCCAGGCACCTCAGTCCGTCCTCTCGGTCCGTGGGGTGGCGATACCTCCCGTCTCCCTCCCATTCCTTTTCTTCCCACAGGGGTCGCCGCACGGAGGGATTCGGGGGAAGCTGGGGGGACCCGGGCCCACCCTCTCCACCGGGTCCCAGCCCGGGGCCCTAAGGGTTTTGGGTGCTGATCCCTTACCCGGCTGACGGGGTCCCACCCTGTAACGCGTCAGCCCACGGGCGCCAAAAGGGCCCTGCCCCGGGCTGCTTCCTAGCCATCCTCAGGGCCATGGGACCCGCGTCAGAGCCGCCGGTCCTTACCTTTTTATCGGGTGTGCACGGGCTTCCGCGCCGGAGTCCCCCCGGTGATCCGCCTTGCCTGCTCCACCGGAGGTGAGGGAGGAATCGTCTCTTGGGTTCCCCGCCCCCCACTCTGGCTTGCAGCCTCCTTTTGAATGCGGGGGGCGAAGTTGCGCCCTGGAGTCCTCCGCTGGCGCCGCGCACGTCCAGCTCGGCCCGCCAGCCAGCCCTATTCCCCGCAGCTGCGGGGCTCTGCTCCGCTCTGCCTTCAATAGGCACGTCCTCCTAGTGGCGCGCCGGAGAGGCAGCCCCTCCCGGGTGCTCTGCCTGGGCCGGGGCTGCTGCCCGCCCCATTCTAGTGCGGGCTGCCGCTGGCCCGTCACACCTCTCTTCATATGGGACCCGTTCCAAACCTCTAATCATTTTAGTTGCCCTTTTCTGAACCCTTTCTTCACAATCTGCTTCTGTCTTGACTGTCTTAAACAGTTTAGTATCATCTGCAGACTTTACTACCTCACTGCTTACCTCTTTCTCCAGATCATTTATGAATAATTTGAAAAGGATTGGTCCCAGGACTGACCCTTGGGGGATACCACTAGTTACCCCTCTCTTCTGAAAATTTACCATTTATTCCTACCCTTTGTTTCCTGTCTTTTAACCAGTTCTCAATCCAAGAAAGGGCCTTCCCTCTTATCCCATGACAATGTAATTTACACAAGAGCCTTTGGTGAGGGACCTTGTCAAAGGCTTTCTGGAAATCTAAGTATACGCTATCTACTGGATCCCCCTTGTCCGCATGTTTGTTAATCCCTTCAAAGAACTCTAATAGATTAGTAAGACATGATTTCCCTTTACAGAAACCATGTTGACTTTTGTCCAACAAATTATATTCTCCTACGTGCCTCACAATTTTATTCGTTACTACGGTTTCGACTAATTTTCCTGGTACTTGAAGTTAGACTTACTGATCTGTAATTGCCAAGATCGCCTCTAGAGCCCTTTTTAAATATTGGTGTCATGTTAGCTATCTTCCAATCAGTAGGTACGGAAGCGGATTTAAAGGATAGGTTACAATCCACACATAATAGTTCAGCAAATTCCCATTTGAGTTCTTTTAGAACCCTTGGATGAATGCCATCCGGTCCCGGTGATTTGTGAACATTAAGTTTTTCTATTTGTTCCAAAACCTCCTCTAATGACACTTCAATCGACGACAGCTCCTCAGATTCATCACCCACAAAGGACGGTGCAGATTTGGGAATCCCCCTAACGTCCTCAGCCGTGAAGACTGAAGCAAAGAAATCATTTAGTTTATCCGCAATGGTTTTATTGTCCTTGATTGCTCCTTTTATATCTCAATCGTCTAGGGGACCCCACTGTTTTTTTAGCAGGCTTCATGCTTCTAACGTACTTAAAAAACATTTTGCTATTTCTTTTTGAGTTTTTGGCTAGTTGTTCCTCACAATCTTTGTTTGCTTTTCTTATTACATTTTTACACTTGGGTTGACAGTGTTTATGTTCCTTTCTATTTATCTCACTAGGATTGGATTTCCACTTCTTGAAAGATGCCTTTTTGTCCCTCACTACTTCTTTTACACGGTGGTTAAGCCACGGTGACTCTTTTTTAGGTCTCTTGCTGTGACGTAGTGGGGGGGAACTTGCTGGTTTCTATGGGTCTGTGGTAACCCCACTGGCTGCCGCCAGTACCACAGCCCAGAAGGACAGGGATGGGTCATTATGCAAAGGGATCTCCCCCCCATGGAGAGGAATAAAGGAAGGTGAATGCTGCCCTGGCTGGGGGGAAGGGCTGGAGGAGAGTGAGTTAGTTTCTGTCTGGGAGCATGGAGGAAGCAGCCTCAGCAACAGGCTGGGGGGTTTAGAAGCTGAGACCCCTGCCCCATATCAAGGGGGGCTGAGGCATCCTAGGCCTGCCCTGTAACCTCGTGACATCTGTGCTGTGCTGTATACTGGAGAAGCAATAAACCACCTCTATTCTACGGGCTGGTGGAGTCTGTTCATGCCATTTTGGGGGTGCAGGAGACAGGGGACCCCCAACGCGCCGTCACACTTGCAATGTCTTTTAATTTGGGGTATACATTTAAGTTGGGCCTCTATTATTGTGTCTTTAAAAAGTTTCTATTCAGTTTGCAGGGATTTGGCTCTAGTCACTGTACCTTTTAATTTCTGTTTAACCTCCTCATTTTGTGTAATTCCCCCTTTTGAAATTAAATGCCAGAATGCTGGACTGCTGAGGTGTTCTTCCCACCACAGGCATGTTAAATGTTATTATATTATGGTCACTATTCCCAAGCAGTCCTGTAATCGTTATCTCCTGGACCTGATCCTGTGCTCCACTCAGGACTAAATCGAGAATTGCCTCTCCCCTTGTGGGTTCCTGTACCAGCTGCTCCAAGAAGCAGTCATTTAAGCCATTGAGAAATTTTATCTCTGCTTCTCTTTCTGAGGTGACATGTATCCAATCAATATAGGGATGATTAAAATCTCCCATTATTATGGAGTTCTTTATTTTGGTAGCCTCTCTAATCTCCCTCAGCATTTCAATGTCAGTATTGCTGTCCTGGTCAGGTGGTCGATAATATATCCCTATTGCTAAATTCTTACTACTGGAGCATGGAATTACTATCCATAGCGATTCTATTGAACATGTTGATTCATTTAATATTTTTATTTCATTTGATTCTACATTATCTTTCACATACAGTGCCACTGCACCACCCACACGGCCTGCTCTATCCTTCTGATATATTTTATATCCCTGTATGATTGTGTCCCACAGATTTTCCTCATTCCACCAGGTTTCAGTGATGTCTATTATGTCAATCTCCTCCTTTAATACGAGGTACTCTAGTTCACCCATCTTATTAGTCAAACTCCTAGCATTTGTGGCCATTAACTACAGGCCCCAGCTAAAACCTCTTCGGCACATCCTCCGGGATCTACAACCTATCCTAGGTGACAAATGCTTGCTCTAACAGTCCTTGGGAGACAGGCCACTCCTCGCTTACAGACAGCCCCACAACCTGAAAAACATACTCACCACCAATCCCACAACACATACACCAATCCAGGAACCCATCCTTGCATCAAACCCCATTGTCATGTCTGTCCACACATCTACCTTAGTGACACTATCACAGAACATAACCACATAAGCTATACCATCAAAGGTTCATTCAGCTGCACATATATTAATGTGATATATGCCATCAAGTGCCAGCAATATCCCTCTGTAAATTGGACAAACCTAACTGTCTACGCAACAGAATAAATGGAACAGAATAAATCAGACATCAAAAATCTTTCTCTATGTAACATAATCAATCAGAGAACAAGAACAGTAACATACAAAAACCAGTGGGAAAATATTTAAACCTCCCGGTACACACAGACTTACAGACTTGAAAGTTACAGACTTGAAAGTTGCTATCCTCAAGCCAAAAAAATTCAAAACTAGGTTGCAACATGAAATTGCTCAGATGGAATTCATATCCAAATTTGACATCACTGCAATGGGTCTGAATAGAGATTGGGAATGGCTCACTCATTGCCATAAGTCATTTTCCATTTTAGGTATTCTCACCCACAGGGAGAATGGTTTAGTCTTAGGTGGAGTCAATCTGAGGTAGACATTGTTCAGTAAGTCCTGAAATCTTTTAAAATATTATATAGAATGCTAAATGGACACATTTTAGAAATCCAAAAATATATACATGTTTACATATATAAACTACTTAAACAGATATAAACACACATTTACATGAATGGAAGGATTAGTGTTCCCCATTTTTATTAAATATAAAACTTCAATTAGGAAATATACTTCTAAGAAAATACTTACATACCTGGTTTCTTCAGGAAATACATATGCGGCACTGCCATTAATCTGACAGGAGTCACTGTCTTTTTTATCTTGATCTGAAGAAGTTATAAGAGCAACTCGATTCTGCTGAATCTCCCACTGGTGAGCAATGTTGCCTATTGTCAATCGTTTCTTCTCCTGAAATATCAGATAAAAGCCACATGTAACTATCTGAATGCACTCACTACTAGTATGTTAGGTTGCATCAGAATACATTCCATAGTCAAACCACTAATTGACAGATGAGGATTAAGGGCCAGGGCTCCTTTCAAAAACTGAAGCCTCAGCAATTGTGTTACTCTTTAAGTGATAACTATTTAATCCTCACTGGGGACTGTGGGGATGGAAAAACTCTTGTTTTGTCAAAGCAAAGCAGGTGTCTCCCAAGTTCCCCTTTCTCTTTACTCTTTTGGGCAACAACAATTTAATAGGCAACAGCAATCTGCATATTGACTTCTTCCTGTAGATGAAGAAAATTTGACAAAGATTTAAGTTCAAAAGCTGCCCCCATTTTCTTCTTTTGTCACCAATTTTTTGTCACCAAAGGATTACTCCAAGAAAGGGATATTAATAAACATTTATTTTTGTAAACGTGTAACTGCTGAATTTCTTTAGTGGTTATATGTTTACACTCAGGGGGCTGGTGGGGAGCTAGCGTAAAAACCAGACTCTGCCTGCCTCTTCCCGGCCAGCCTCCCTGCATGCCGCTGCCTTAGAGAGGCAACACTGTGGGGGGCAACGGCTCTGCGGCAGCCGGTACATGCGGGGAGCCAGCTTGAAAGTCGTCTTTACGTGTGTACCAGCTCCCATCTATCCTCTCCCCCCCAGCTGCTCCCTTTCCATCAGAGGCAGCAGCATGGGCGTGGAAGCTGGTGGCTCCACGGGAGCCAGCAATAAAAGCTGGCTTCCCATGGGCACCAGCTCCCACCTTGTCGCTCCTTGCTGCCTCTGTATCAGGAGGAGGTCTGAGCTGATACAGAGGCAGCAAGGGAGTGGAGGTGCATGTAACCATGCGGATTAATTTATGAGCCCAGGCTTATCAGTTAATCATGTAAACTGGCTAACATCTCTACTCCAAGAATAGCAATCAAAGGGCATGCAGCTTCAGACAATTAATCAGTGAAAGCATTTCAGGAATCCAGATGATATCTTGTATGAACATGTAACACCACCAGATATTTAATGCAACTCAAGCCAATTGCCCATGTATTGGCCTTTTAATTCACCCAACTCTGTCTGGAACTCACTCATGGTGAGATTTAAGCATGAGGTGACTTGATTTTTACTTGCTCATGGACCTGCATCTGAACTGTTTAAAGCTCTAATCTGAGAACAAGGTGAATGTTTTCAAATGGTAAATTAATTGCTTGTTTCAGTTCGGTTGATTTTTCTGAACTAGATCTAACTGCTTAGCCATTCCACTGTTACAGTGCTCCTTATTGAAACTTGAATAGATAACAATCTCTGCAATATAAAAACAAAATACAGCAAAGAATTAAGTACAAAATACCAGCTCTTTCTATAGAGCGTAATGGTTTTGACACACGGGAAAAAGGCCACAAATGTTGAACATTAGTTGACAATTTTCCATCCTAAATCACGCTGCCATAGAAATGGACCCTAGAAAAGGTTCTGAGGCATGTCTACTGTGCCCCACAGTTTGGATGACAGGGGTTTGAACAGAAGTGCGCACCAAAGTGCTGCACTGTAACACTCCCCAATGGATGCTGTAGGCACAAACTAAAATGTTCTTGTTTACCTTGATATAATCTTATTTGAAGATTACAGTAATGCAAACTAAGAACCTTTTAACTCATTGCCACACACAGAAATTAAAGAGCAGCACTTGGGTGCATACTGCTATTTACAATCCTCTATTCTGAACTGTAAGAAAACATAAAGATGCCCTTAATTTAAAACTTCCAAGTTGTGGTTGGCACTTGTCAGTGTCAAAGAAAATCTACATAGAGCTCTTTCTAAAGTCTGGGAAAGGCACTCCCTGTGGCACAACAAAATGCAAGGTTGAACAGATCGTTGAACATAAATAGTTAGCACATACTGTAAGGAACCATTCAAGGTAGAGCGACCTGCTGACACTGCAACTTTTTGATGGATGACTAGCTATTCTTTATCTACCTACCAACTGTTACGTCCTCCTCTGCATCCAACATCCGTGACTAATAACTTTAGCTATATGTTTAAACTAAAATGCTTAACCAGAACTACAGGCAGTCCCCACTTACGTCGGATCCCTACTTACGAACGGGGTGACTCACCCCGCACTACCTGCGCCCCCTCCGGCAGACCGCTGAGACGCACCGCAGCGGTCCTGCCGCCTGCGTCCTCTGCGGCGATAAAAGCTGCTCCACGTCTCCCTGTCTGCTGGGGGTGGTCCCCCAGCAGACCAGGGAGATGCAGACAAAGCCTTGGAGGACGCAGGCGGTGGGGACCAACCTGGTAGCACCCCAGCTGCTCTACCCCAGGTGTCCCCAAGTCAGCTGCTGCTGAAACTGATCAGCGGCTGATTCCAGGAAGCCCAGGGCAAAGCAGCTCTGCTTCGGGCTTCCTGTAGTCAGCCACTGGTCAGTTTCAGCAGCGGATGAATCGGGGACACCTGGGGTACAATATGTACCAGTTCCAACTTACAGACAAATTCAACTTAAGAACAAAGCTACAGTCCCTATCTTGTACGTAACCCGGGGACTGCCTGTATAGCAACTTTTGGCTTCAGAGTTAAAAGCTCATTTAGATTTGGTGAAAAGGGAGCAGTTTGCAGCTCCTTTAGAAGGCTTTTGGCTTCTGTCTTAGGCTACTGTTTTGCAGATGTGGGAAGTCAACAGTATATTGATTTACATTTGGAAGATTATCTTTAAAAAACAAATAGTTTAATTATTTTTAAACTAACTCTAGCACTTTGTGGAAAGGAACAGATTCTGTGACCTGCAGTGTAAAATGGAGTTATTAATGTTTTGACATCTGTGTCAAACATTCTGATATCCAGAGAAGAAAAAGCTCTATAAAATAAAAAGCAGTATTATCACCATTTTGCAAACAGGAAAAATCAGAGACAATGTTTGAATGTTTTGCCTCCATTGCACTTTAGGGCACTAGGTAAGGGCCTTGGCCCATGAACTAAAAGCTTGCTGGATGTGTGATGCTGGCCAAATCCCTTAAGCTTTCATTTTCCACTGGGAAAACGAATCTTTGGGACGAAGACTGCCTCTCACTGTATGTTTGCACAATGATTGCTCATAGGGTTGCCAGGTGTCCAGTTTTTGCCTGGACTGTCTGTTATTCGGGTCCCCTGTCTGGTAAAAAAAAATACCCAGAAAATACCGGATATGTGAAATGTCTGGCATTTCCTGTTTCCCTCGGAGGGGACAATTTCCCTCTGCCACGTCTGATGGGGGCGTGAGGAGCACGGGGTCATTTAAAGGCGCAGCACCTCCTTTTTTTCCCCCTCAATAACTTTGCCCCCCCCCTTTTTTTTTGCTCAACAAAATTTTTTCCTGCTTTTTGGGGGGGGGGGGGGGGAGTGGTGGGTTTTTTTGTTAAACCATCTGGCAATGCTAATTGCTCAGGGAGGATAAGTGGACACAATTGTAATACAAATAAACAACAATTTAGCTCATACGTGAGGAGCAGAACTTAATGACTGTAGATGTTTTTGAAAAGAGAAAACAGTACACAAACAAGCAATAATTGGCATTTCCTGACCTGAGTTTTTATCTATGTTGCCTAAACATGTTCTTAACAGAGTTTTTTGTATGGATTTTTTTAACCTAACCATTCATTGTTACACTGTAAAAGGGTGAAAGCCAACACTTTGAAAAGTACAACATCATCCATATTCTGTAGTTATTGTACTCAACTCTGAAACATTAAGACCCACTTTCCTCTTTCTAAAGCACAGCTTAGTCAACTAAATTTTAAAGCTTTATGAAAATACCAGGAAAGGTCTTCCCAATCAGATTTAAAGTTTATGGGAGTTACAGCAGAGTATTCAGAGTGATTGAATTCAAAATGTTTCTACTGGTTTTAAAGTCGTTGTCAGTTTGAGACATATATACCATACATATACTGGGGAATACTAGTTGAGCCAGTACAATCTTTGAAAGCAGTACAAATTTTTAAAATGAAATTGCTACACATGACAGACACACAAAAATGATATAAAATAATATGACTAACACATAACTGGTAAGGGATTCAAAGTTTTACATTACTCTTCCACAAGATTTCAGATTAAAATCAACAGAATTTACATTTCTTTATATATTAAAGGGATTTGAAAGTTAGGAAGTATTTGTTCACTAGAAAAGAAAATGGTAAAAAGAGAAACAAAGCTCTTATCAGTCAGTGTGAACATCAAATTTAGAATCATAGAATCACAGACTCATACCATCATAGAATTGATAGGGACCTTGAGAGATCATCAAATCAAGTTCCCTGCCCTCACAGCAGGATCAAGCTCTTAAATATCTTAATATCTCCAGTGATGGAGATTCCACAACCCGGCTAGGCAATTTATTCCATGTTTAACTACCCTGTCCAACCAAAACATCTCTTGCCCATTTAAGCCCATTGCTTCTTGTCCTATTCTCTGAGGCCAAGGAGAACAATTTTTCTCCTTCTTCTTTGTAACACCCTTTTAGATACTTGAAAACCACTATCATAACCTCTGTCTTCTCTTTTCTAAATTAAACAAGCCCAATTCTTCCAGTCTTCCTTCACAGGTCATGTTTTCTAGACCTTTAATCATCTTTGTTGCTCTTCTCTGGACCGTCTCCAATTTCTTCACATCTTTCTTGAAATGTGGTGCCCAGAACTGGACACAGTACTCCAACTGAGGCCTAATCAGTGCAGAGTAGAGCAAAGAAATGACTTCTCATGTTTTTCTCACAACACTCCTGTTAACGCATCCCAGAATTATGTTTTCTTTTTTTGCATCAGTGTTACACTACTGACTCATAATTAGCTTGTGGTCCACTATGACCCCTAGATCTCTTTCTACACTACTCCTTCCTAGACAATCACTTCCCATTCTGTATGTGTGAAACTGATTGTTCCTTCCTAAGTGGAGCACTTTGCATTTGTCCTTATTAAACTTCATCCTGTTTACCTCAGACCATTTCTTTAGTTTGTCCAGATCATTTTGAATTTTGACCCTATCCTTCAAAGCATTTGTAACCCCTCCCAGCTTGGTATCATCTGCAAACTTAATAATCATACTCTCTATGCCATCATCTAAATCGCTGATGAAGATATTTAACAAAACCAGTCCCAAAACAAACCCCTGTGGAATCCCACTTGTTATGCCCTTCCAGCATGATTATAAACCATTAATAACTACTCTCTGAGTATAGTTATCCAGCCAGTTATTCACCCACCAGTCTCCCTTCCCCCTGCTGAGACCCAGCATCCCTAGCCCACTGCTGCCCTCTCCTGCCTGGACAGACATCCTGCCCCCGGCCTGTTCCTGTCCCTTCCCCCCGGACAGACATCCTGCCCCAAGCCTGCTCCTGGCTCCTTTCCCCTGGCCCGCTCCTGCCCCCTTCCTTGACAGCTTAAAAGCTGGTACTGCCCAGCACCGTCTCCACAGGTGTCAGGGGCAGTGGGGAAACAGCACAAACGTAGACTGAAGCAGTCCCTGCTTGTGCTGGGTCCCGACTGCTGTGCCTCTGCCTTTGAAATGTAGCAAGAGATCCACTGGGGCTCTAGTTATATTTCAATGGCAAAAGCACAACAGGAGAACATGGGGTGAGTGGGGACTCAAGCACCCACCCAGCATGTGTTCTCCACTTCTCTTCTGTCTTTTAAATGTAGTAAACAGGCAGCTCTTACTACATTTAAAAGGCAGGGGCATAGCCAGGATAGCAAGCATCCCACCTTCCCCTTATCGACTAATTGAGTAGTTGATGGAAATTCCATTGAATACTCGATTAGCTGATTAATATAAGTTTAACATCCCTACTCTGTACCTTTACTCATTTCATAAACTGAGAGGTTTCCACGTACTCTTTTTGATTTATGTCCTGCCTTCTAGTTTTATTTGTGGGTGTTTGCGCTTTTGGCATGGCAGACATTTTGAATTGACTTTATTCTTTATGGAGACTAAGAGGATCTTTCTGTGGTTTTTTTTATCTTCACAGAGCCAGTTTAAAAGTTAATGCCTTTTTAATTTTAATCCTGTGGTTAAAAATTCTCTCTCTGCAAAAGTTAAGTTTTGAAAAAGCAGGAGAGCTACTGCAAAACATGCTTCTTCAAACATACCATATGTTCATCTCTCTGCTTACCATAGTTACTCAATCCTTCATGCTGACACATGGCTTTTTTCTTTTTAAATGTAATTTTAATAAATACTGTCTACCTAATGCAACATTTTCTTCTGTGCTTTAAATATTTAGGAAGTCTTAAATAATTCTTTCACTGACAATCGTAGCTTCGGCAAAAAGAAGGGGAATATGTTTATTCAGATAACGGTATAAAGGATCAATCTTTGAATAGTTTCTAATTTTTTATTGTAAAACTGCTCTGCAAATGAATATTTAATATGTTAAGTCATTTTTATTTTTTAAATCAATTAAATATGCTAAAGCTGGATAAATTTCATTTTGAAATATTACTTTTATTGAAAATATGTTTTGCATATTGAAATTACCTTTTTTTTTATATTTGCCCATTAAGCATTTTGAAAGTTATAACTTGTGTAATTTAAAACAACAACATGCATTTATAAAGGGAAATATGATGCTCTTCAGGAACTTATTTCTTCACAAGTTAAAAACTATTTTTATAGTTTTTTTTCCTCCTTAGTATGTCCTTTGCTTGAAAAAAAAAAATTACTGAAATCTTTCTAACTCTGTTATGACAAAGGGGATGCCTGTTTGTTGTAAAATGTTGCTTTCTTACTTAGTGTCATGTTTACATTCAATGTAAATATTTTTTGGTTTCTAATATATAATCTCCTTTGAAGATTTTTAAAGGCTGTTTTTAAAGGCTGAGTAGCTGTTGTAGTTTCTGGAACATTTCTTCTCTGCTGAGCCTCAGATAATGAGGAAAGAGAATTGAAGTAAGGAAAAAAAAGGAATGCCCATTGAAAACTTTTGATTTAGGCAGATCATGGGAATAAATCATAGCTACGAGTAGAATGACAGATGCTTTCAAATACTTCAATATGCATTCTAAGAAGTTACAACAGGACACATTAAATAACACTGGGAAAGGCTGTAGAGAAATAGAAAATTAGCAACAGCAAGTGTCCTTAGCTTTTTTCACCTGTGCCTTAGTGAAGTTTGCTCTCTTTGAGGTTCCACAGTAAGCAGAAAAAGCTGACTTCTCCCTTTCAGTACTGCTGAGGAGTACTGCATGGTAAACTTCATGTCAGCAGGGTAAAGTGGTTCAGAAAAGTGGAAGGAAGGAGGGAGGCCTTGGTGAAGGGTGACCCTTCTGTAACTCTTGCATCTTGAGAATCAGGGATAATGTTCAGGAGTGCTGAATTAGAAGATCTAGTCTGACTTGCTCTTTTAATTCATCTTCTGTGCTGGTTGGCCATCTTATGAGCACTCCGCTGTGGAGTACTGATCTCTTGTAATGCATCAGAATTGAAATATCCCATCCAACAAGTGGGATTTTATTCACTTTATTTATTCACTTCGTTTATTCACTTGAAAGCCAACTAAGTGTAAAAGTTTGGTGGCAGCTGATCATTTTTATGACCGAAAATACTTAGGTAAGACCTTGTCAAACAGGAACTCTTGCCTCTGAAGGCAGAGAATTTGGGGACAGGTTTTTCTAGAAGACACTGGATTCCACCCTCAAATGGTAAAGGAAGAAAAACTCACTGTACAGACAGACAAGCATGAACAGGAGGAAAAATGGTGAGTTAGAACTAGTGAAATGAACATGGGAATGTTTCTGAAAATTGAACAGAAGTTGTTAGCACGGTAAACTTGACAGCAGACACTTTTGGAAAAAAACAGTTGCCTTATTAAATGGGCAGTATGCCATGACATTTCATTTAAAGGAAACAAGATAAAGTTGTATAGTTTTCTCAAGAAAGTTTGTGTGGAGAAAAACATATTTTCTTGCAAACATTTCCATTCATTGGCTGATTAGTTATTTAAATCATACACTTTGCAAATTATTTCAGAGTCAATTGATTTCACTGATATATCTTTGGCAAAGAAAGTTTCATTCAAATAAAACAAGAGTCTGAAACAGAAAAAACAAAATCTAAACACACAAGGATGGAATGGAAATGTACATAGACAAGAGATAAGAATCATCTTTTTTAAAGCAAATAAAATATAATGGCAGTTGGTTGTTATGCTTCTTTACCCCCCCTTGAAGACAAAAAAGAAACCTTCACTAAAAAGAATGAAAACTTCAATTTCCTGTTCAAGCTTGAGTGAGTATGGCATTAAACATTAACAATACATGCCCCTTTCCTCCACTGGGAATTTTCATTGGCAAAATGGTTCAAGAGATCTAGGGCACCAAGATAAACAGCTTCTCCCACTGTAAGGAAACATACCTCAAAGCTTAAGAAATAGAAATAAAAAGAAATTACACTTTCAAAAATGTCACACATTTCTGTTGCTCAGTAAGGCTATATCTGGACTGCAGAGCTTTTCCGGGATACCTCCAGTATCCTGGAAAAGCTCTGCTGCATCCAAGGAACACTGTTTCTGAAAAAGCGGACGTGATCTTTCGGCATCCCTGTATTCCCTTCAGTGAGAGGAATAAGGGATGTGTTGAAAGAGGACTTTTTTCTGAAATTTGGCCCCATGTAGACAGGTCAAATTTCAGAAAAGCCTCTTTTGGAAAAAAAGCAGAAAAAGATATATGCAAATTGCAAAGTGCAATTTGTGTCTTTTTCCAACTTTTCTCTGCAGTCTAGACATAACCTGAGAGGACCAATATATTACCACCACCAAAACAACAAAAATACATGTGTCTGTTTGTACTTTCCTTATCTACACCAGTAAGAACTGACACCAAAACTTGAAAACCAGATAATTTAAAAATATATATATAAAGTCATCTATAGTAAAAATAAAATAAACTATGCAAGTATTAATTTTTAAAATATGGAGGGAAGAATATTTTCTGGAATCTGTTTTTGAACTGAACAAAGCCAAACTCAGAAAAAATGTTTTAATATTAAGATATAGAAAAACAGAAGTTTACTAGACACACTGTTGGACTACTATGTAACACTTAACCCCTCCTCTTTATCCTTTTTCCTGTTTTAACCTATTGCTTCCAGTTTAAAGTACCAATGGTTAAAATTCTGCACGTTCCCTTGATTTGAACCAGATCCAATTCTAATTTTACACACATGCTACATTTCTCCCTACTGCCTCCAGCTTCTTTCTAAAGTCCTAAATGATAGGAATTGAATCCACACTTTCTAGCCCTGTGATATGAAAACTCACCTTAAGAAACCACAGCTTACTTAGACAGCAACTGTACCCAAAGTCATGTCTGATTCACCCCTTTGCAAGATTCTTCAGAACAATACTATTCCAAACTCTAGTAAAATCTTTTCAATACTCAACATGGACAACATAAGACACTTTTGTTTCAATAGCAGGGCCTAAGAGATCTGCTAAAATGGTTTCAGTCTTTCCTGAGGAGTCACAGTCAACAAGCTGTAATAGGAAATTGTACTTTCATTACTAGACCTCTCATGTGGAGTGTCCCACAGGGATCAATTCTCTCTCCAGTCCTATTTAACACCCACGTAAACTGGTCAGATAACAGGGACTCAAGCATAAGGATTGGTCCCGCTTTGGGCAGGGGGCTGGATTCGATGACCTCCTGAGGTCTCTTCCAACCCTATGATTCTATGATTAGCAATACACAAATGAGCTACAGTTCCATCTATCCTTATGACTGAACTACTACCTGAAAATGGCCCAGTGTTTGAATGAGATCAGCTCATGGATGAATAAGAACTGGCTGAACCAGAACGAGACAAAGATGATATTGGAGCAACAGTCTCCTCTGAGTAAATCTACTCACCCCACAATTGGATAATTCAGACTGTAGCTTAGGAGTGCTCCTGAATTCCTCACTGATAGTGAGATCTCTCATAGCCAAGGGAAGACTGTACAAAGCACTGTTAAGAGACTGCATCCAAACAATGGCCTGGCCACACGTATTCATACCCTCATTAACTCTCAGCTAGACTACAACAGTATAACATATCTGGTGGCACTTACAAAATTCCAGTTAGTACAGAACATTAATACATCTCTTGAGCAACACTGACTACAGTAAGTACACCAAACTGTCCTCTGACCCTTATTCTACCTTCCTATATAGACTATCAAATCAAGTTGAAGGTCTCAGTCTTTATTTCAAGGCACTCAATGACCTAGCTCTATAGTGTCTAGAACAGGGGTGGGGAACCTTTTCTGAGAGTCAGCAGCCCCCAACTCAAAAAAATCAGTCAGGGGCCACACACAAGTGAGAAACAAACAAAAAACCCAAAGCTTCATTGACAAGGCCCTGACTGAGAAGGAAGAAGACACTCCCCACATTCTCCTTGCACACCAGAACCTAGGGCAGGGATGGGAAAGAGCCTGTCAGCAGGCCAGATCCGGTCCGCTTAGCTCTTTTATCCAGCCTGTGCAGCAGTTCCTGCCCCTGCCCTCTAACGTGTTGCCTGGAAGCCGGGACACACAAGCCCTTTCAACTACTTCTATTTAAAGGCCTCATGCCTTCCCCGTGGCTGCCATTTTAGCATGAGCCCTTTAAATAGAAGCAGTTGAAAGGGCTCTTGCATCCCCCGCTCCTGGGCAACATGCTAGCAGTGAGGCCGGGAGTAGCAAGCCCTTTAAATAGCAGGAGCTGAAAGGGCTCGCAGGTCCTGCCCCCCGCTAAGGTGATGCCTGGGAGCCACAGGGGAGGCGCAATCCTTTTAAACTCTTTCTATGTAAAGGCCTCACCCCTTCCGCCCAAGGCCTGAGAACACTTCAGAAAGTATTGCCCACCCCTGGCCTACGGGGCCCAGGCTATTAGATTTTGTGTGCTCCATCCCCACAGGGAGATGCCGGGGTGGGGGGGCTGGAGTGCCAGCATGGGCTCCTCAGTACTGGTGGAAGCCCCAACCCTCGGGGGCCAGATCTATTCAAGCTGGGGGCCGCATCCCCATCCCAATCTAGAAGTTTGACTAAAGCTCTGTGGTGCAGCCCACGGTTCATAATTTTGCTCCCCTGATACATGGGACCATTCTATAACTCTAGGCTGCATATTTTGTAGTTTCTGCAGGCTGAGCACATTGGATCCACCAGGGGCACTTTACATTCCTCATTTCTCCCCCACAAGGTACTTCGGTGCCACCTCTCATCTCTCTCTATTTCAGAGACTCCCTGAAACTCCCCCCCCCCCCACCCATTTCTCCTCTCCCACGGTTCTCCAGGAAAACATCTATCACTCATTAAGGGACCATGTGGGAGACAGGGCTTCCCTCCTCAGACCACTGTTCCCCATTCTTTCTGCCAAGGCAGTGGCTCAGTGCACCTCTTCCCCAATTCCTTCCCTCTCTCCCATGGCAAGGCCTCTATAGGTATGTCCACACTTCAAAGAAAAACCAACACTTGGACTATACCAGTTAACTCAGGCTCACAGGTCTCCAGCTCAAGGATCTCAGGCTGTAGGGCTATTTTACTGCTTTGTAGACTTCTGGATTCAGACTTTGCAGGGTGGGAAGTTCCCAGGACTCAGGCTGAAGTGCAAGCCTGGAAATCTATACAGCAGTGAAACAGTCCCTTTGCCCAACCCCTGTAGTCAGCTAGCACAGGCCAGCTGTAGGTTTTTCTCTGCTGTTTAGACACACCCCGTGGCAATCCTCATTTCTCCCTCTCCAATTCCGTTCCCCACATCACAAATCCCCATTTTCTTCAGTCCCCACTTCTCCCCCCACCCTATTCTCCATCCTAAACTACCACTTTCTCCTTCTCATCCTGGGTCCCAGCTTCCTCACCCACCTACCCAGTTCTTCCCCCTCGGTCCCCAATTCCATTATCATCACCACTCTACCTTCCCAGCCCCTTGTGGGTTACTGCTTTGTCATCCCTCATCCACTCACTTCCCATTCTCTGGGCCCCAGCTTCCCTACCACAGTGCCTCAGTCTTCCCTGGGTCCCTGCTTCTGCCACTTCCAATCCCACCACCAGCAGGACTCTGCTTTCATTATCGCTACTTCCTCATCCCTCCAGTCCCTGCTGCTTTCTCTCCATGCCCCCCTTTTCCTCCAGTGCCCATTTCTCAACATCAGTCCACTTCCCCTGACCCTGGATCCTCACTTCCTCCTTACAAATCTTCCTTGTAAGACCATCTGATTTATGTTAGAATTCAAGATACTGACAAATCTCCCTCTGCAGAGAGTTAAACTACTACCTCTGACATTGATCAGTAGCTGCAGAAGCAAATGAGGGATTCCTCTGCTTGCAGCACCAAGTAGTCTGTAGATTCAATTTTCCATGAATCAGGCTTCTTCACTGGCCCAGCGTGCTCTAAAAATCAACAGACGTATGCTCATTGATGCCTATAACATTTGCTGAAATTCTAGAATGGAACAGAAGTGGTATTCCAAAGTTCTCATGTTGCAGACAGAGAAATTTTAGCGAGCCTTCATTTTGCACAGCTATTAAGGGCACAGATTTGTGTGCAGGAAATTTCCTGGGGGCTGGCCCAAGACTGTGGAATGGACTTCCATAGCAACAAAGACTACCATAAACCTCAGCACTTTCCTTTCTAATGCAAAGGTACATTTCTTAGGGTGTGTCTAAACTACAGAGTTTTGTCGACAAAAGTGGACTTTTGTCGACAAAACTATACCTGCGTCTACACTACCACTGAGTTCTGTCGACATAACGTTGACGCTGGTAAATCTCATTTTACGAGGCATAACGCCTTCTGTCGACAGAGTTCTGTCGACAGAAGGTGTTATTGCATCTAGGGTTGTGTCTAGACTACAGGGTTTTGTCGACAAAGCAGCTTGCTTTGTCGACAGAACTGAATGTAGTCTAGATGCTCTTTGTCAACAGAAGCTTTGTTGACAGTATCTGTCGACAAAATTTCTGTCGACAAAACCCTGTAGTCTAGACGTACCCTTAGTCTTCTCAAGGATACCCATCAGTACCACTACAAACGTCTATGCTCACTTGTGTAAACTCCTCTACAGAGTACTGCAGAGTTCTGGTCTATGAGGTCCACTGGTGATGCCACTGGTAATTGCTAGAAGAGTTTGTTGGTGGAGTTTTTACATGGCTAGTGGGGTCTTTAATATTTTGGCTACTCCATGGTCTAAACCCATCTAAAATGGCTTTCTGCTTCAAATTTTATATGTGTTGTGAGCAGAGAGAGGAGAATCATTTGACTCAGTTTAAGATATGCTAAATTAAACCTTTTGGAACACAAGAGTTAGTAAAATAAAAGTACAAATTTTCCAAAGCATATAATGCCCAATATATATGTGTCATGAACAGGAGGATTGCTGACCAGTACCCAGTGACTAAGGGGTTAACTCGGGTACCTAACAAAGGTATTGATCAGGGGGCCGGGAAAAACAATCGAGATAGCAAGCTGAAATTTGAATTGGATATTGGTTCCCTACCTGCTTTCTTTGTGTGGGAGAGTTAAACCAGGAGTTGAGATACACAGAATGATTTAAACCCAGGCAGGACCATCATGCCCCAACAGAATTCAGGGCATCGGAGCGGACTGAACAAATTGAAAATCAGAAGTAAGTAACAGGAAAATGTAAATCCAGTTGTGTTCAGGGTAATTTCTCTTTATTTTGTGGTTTGGTTTGAACTGCTCTGTGTGATTCTATGCCTCCCCTCCCCCTTTACCATCTAAGCCTTATGCCAGGTTTTTTTCTCGGTTTTAATTCTGTTTCCTCAGTTGATCTGTAACATCTAGCAACCAAGTATGCTTTATTGAGTTTATCTTTTGTTTTCTAATAAAAATCACTTATTTTAAGGTGATAATTTGATTCTTGTGTCCTGGAAGGTCTGTCTGTGTCAGCTACCAGAGACTGCAGCTTGTTTTTCTCTTTTCTTTTTTGCAAACTCTTTCAGGGCAAAAGAGCTCGGGATACTCTGGGGGTGATTTCAAGTGTTCATCCCTGGTTCTAGGGATAAAAGCACTTGGTGGTGGCAGCAAATTCCCCAAAATCTGTGTATTGCGATTCTAGGGGGGGCGTTTTTGCCTGTAGAGGCAAGGTTTTGAAGCTCCCTTGCAGGCCCCCACCTTCTGCATTCAAAGTGCCAGAATGGAGAACAGCCCTGACAACACGTTGAAAAGAAAATTCCATGTGTGCATAACGTCAACTTATGTGTGCAAAAGCCTGCATATACTTTCAAAAGTTTGGACTTAGATGTGAGTTAGGGATGTGAGTAGTCGACTAATCGACTAACTGATAAGCCTAGCCTTATCTGTTAGTCAACTTAACTACTTGCTTTCCCTCCCCGCTTTCTGCCTCTATTAGCGACAGCAGCATGGGGGACAGGAGCGAAGGGAGGCTGCTGCGAAGCAGCCTTTGCCCACAGTGGGCCCAGTCTGGCTGTGGGCAGAGGCTACTCTGGCAGCAGGCTCATTCCACAGGATTCCCAGCTCTCCACTGGGAGCTGCTGGACCTGACAAGCCGAGACTGAGCAAACCCAGCTCAGTCCCGGCTTGCGTTGGGTCCGGGTGCTACCCCCACTCTGGTTCTGCATTTTAATTGTAGTAACAGCCAGGTGGGCAGGCAATCCAGCTTTCTACATTTAAACTGCAGAGCCACAGCAGGAGTAGCTCCTGGACCCAGCATAAGTCTGGACTAAGTACCCTCCCTTATCGACTAATTGTGCAGTCAATAAAAAAGTCGGTCATTTTATCAATTACACGATTAGCCAGTTACCTGCCTCTTAACATCCTTAATGTGAGTCATGGGCCAGATTATGCCTGGATGGTCCAGGGTGCACAGACATGAGAAGCCTTATATTTTCATGTAACAGCCAGATACAATTGTAGTCTCTGTGCATCACTGAATAAAAGACTGATTCCCTTAACTTGCATTCTCTGGGGTGGAAGACCAACCAAAAGGGCATGGAGGAAGTTGGGCTATGACTCTGTCCTCTATGAACCAGCTGCTCCATGCCCCTGAAAATTCTCTCAGAGATCCCCCTCGGGCTGTGCAAGAAAAACTGCAGCACCTAAAAGCAAATGGTAACTTTGACAACACTCATGAAAATTGGTTTTCAAAAAACCTCTGAAGATAGGACCTGTAGTTCTGAACCTGACAGCAGCAGATGACACCAGATTCTTAGTCGAAATGTCAAGAATACTCCCAGCATACATGTCATTGACATTCTCTCCCACAACAGAAGTTTCCAATGGACATAAGAGACGGAGTTAACAAAAAAGAAAACACAAACCAATCCATTTCAACCTATACACAAACTTATGCTTTTTACCCTGTCCTGCAACTACACATACACAGATGACATTTGTTTAAGGCAGCATTCAAGTATGACCATTTCCAAAACTTGAAGATGCCTTAAATGCTGATTTGATTGAGATGGCTGAATACTACAGTCAGTGGCATTTACAACCAAGCATGATCAAGACAGTTTTGCATGTATTTCTTTTTTTTACAGGGACAGAGAAGATCAAGAATTGATTACCCTTCTTAATAGATATCACTTGAAACACGAATCCCATATACTCCACTGCCTCACTAGACAGATCTCTCACATAGCTTGGAAAACTGTGATTGAGCTGAGCAGAAGTTACAATCCTTTAAGCAAACAGGCTGGCACTTCACAGGATGCTAATGCTCAAAATCTATGAGCATCCAGTAACCTCTGTTACTCTGCAGTAGAAGATTGTGTTCTGGTCAGGCTCCATTTGTTTCGTTGGTTGGCTGACACACTGCAGTCAACAACAGGCACCAGAACTGGGATAATCTGACCCACAACGGTACTGTGGTTCCCCATGTTAAACATCACTCCTCCCCAATCCATCGCGAGGATATTACCTCTAGAGCCGCTGAGAAAATCACGGCAAAACGGATCTGTTTGACCACTCAAAAGCTCACTTTTCATCATGGCCCCTGCTGCGGACCCTCTTGCCTTGCCCAGGTTTCAATACGGCATGACAAATGATTTGCATGTGATGTCAGAAACCAATTCTTATAACTGAGCAAGTACTCAGCTTTGATTTGCCTTGCTGCTCAGGGGCTCTCTGAACACATTTCAAATGGGCCCAAGTCAGTGTGAACCAGCCTTCTCACCTGGAGCCAATGAAAAGCTGTGGCCAAGGACAGTCAACACTGACGACTGTATTCTGACCAGATTTGATGGTGGTCTGAGGGCTCTGCACTTTACTGATGAGGCTGCCACAAACTGTTTTTGACAAGCTCCACATCCAAGAAGAACTGATATCATGTCAGTTTTGACTTATTATCATACATGTCTCATTTTCTTGAGGTTAATAATAAAAGTAACTTTTAATTAAAGGAGGCAGTGTCTTTTTAAACTTCAGCACCAAGATTACAGAATCTATATTATTATTGTCAATACAAGTATTGTATGACATTGTATTCAATCTTAATCAGTATTAGAAAGAACACAGAAAATACCTTTAGCAACATTTGTTTGTGGCTTTCCCGCTTCTTCTCTTCCTCTTTTCTTGCTGCAACAGATGCCATGCGCCTTTCTTCTTCCTAGATTAAATAAAATCAACTGTACTTAAGCAGGAGAGGCCTATGAAAATATAATTGACAAGCTTGTAAATTCTGATGTTTGAAAGACATATGTATATTTTCAGTGGTCTATTCACCAAAATGTTACATGTAGACACTAGTAAAAAAAAGCTTAATAATAATCTTATTTCTATCTTTCTCTGACAATTTCCAAAGCTAACACTTCAACACAGTTTGTGAACCTGCATGCTGTGTGCTGCAATATTTTTGGTACAGAAATGTAATTCTTTCTGTGTTCTAAATAAAACATGTTATTAGAACATTCCAATGAATAACTGAGTAAAATACATGCCCTTCGCCATGTTTAGTGTTCACACAATCAATTTGCATACCAAGCTTTATCAGGAACTTATAGGAGTTTTATAGTTTAAAAGTTATCTGTGAAGGGAGAAAAAATCAGCATCCTGAAAATTTTTGTTGCTGATGGGTTGGTTGGTGTGTGTTTTTTAAAATTCTGCTTGGTTTTTTCATTC
The DNA here is from genome assembly GCF_049634645.1 of Pelodiscus sinensis. Taxonomy (NCBI): domain Eukaryota; kingdom Metazoa; phylum Chordata; order Testudines; family Trionychidae; genus Pelodiscus; species Pelodiscus sinensis. The sequence goes on along the minus strand of NC_134724.1, from coordinate 45,239,837 downwards.
AAAGTTCAGATTATAAGAAATGGAACATTAGCTAACAGATTTTTCTTAAAGAATTTACGTAATTTAGTGGAGAAGCATTGTTTAGCTGGATTGTTTAAAACTCTGCTGTCTGACTTCATTAAAACACATTCCTATATGTATACATATATTGCAATATTTATTTTTATTATCACATACTAATTTCAATGACTTGCATTCTAAATAAAGCAAAACTCTGCAAAATATTCTGCACATCCATACCTTTAGGTAACATGTTACAGCTCACAGAACATGTGAGAACTACCAGTGATTCTAACAAAACCCAATGAATATTAGACATCACTGTCCCAATTTTTCTGAGGTGAAAAATAAATAGGAAAAAACCTCCCAAAAACAAAAAACAAAAAATGCCAAACAAATAAATAAACCAAACTCTTTATAACATGTTTCAGGGTTTTTTCCTATACCATAAGAAGCAAAAAAAGGGGCAAAAGCCTAAATCTTTGAAGTCTTTTGTTTTTAAGCATGACAACAATAAAAGAAAGATCTACTTTTATTACTTATTACTCTGGGCTTTTGATTTTCTTTCTTGGTTCTTTCCAGTAATTTATTTTCAACAACAAATAACATCTGCCAAATTTAGCAGACTGCAACAATTATATGAGGTTTCTTTGAGTGCTGATCCTTGTTATAGTAGTGAATTTAACTTCTATAAAACAGATTAGGGATTTTGTGTTTATATAATTTAACAACTTTATTCTTGGTTATCTGTTTTTCACATACTGAGTAATTCTAATGCTATCACCATAATATATACAGAACTATCTATATAGTCCTAATATATCTGAATATCATTTGGAACATTATTTATTAATATTTTACAAATGAAACAAAATAAATAATCAAGCCTTGTAATCCAGACCATATTTCTGTGACCAACGCTTCATCTTGCATGCAGTAACTGTAAACAATAAGATTTATCTAGAAAGGCTCCAGTCAAAACAAAACAGAATAATTCTCCAAATAGAAGTTTATCCCAACTATTTCAAGCTGTGGCCCACTACACATTGTGCGTAAGAATAAAATGGGTAAAGGAGTTAACTAGGTGATATGAAAAGGAAAAGAGACAGAAAAAAAGAGAGAGAATTTAAGAGACTTGGGGTATGTCTACAACGAGGGCTAAAGTTGAGTTAAATACACAACTTCAGCTATGTTATTAAATAACTCAACTTTTGGTGCTGTCTACACAGCAGGAAGTTGAAGGAAGAATACTCTTTCTTTCAACTTCCCTTACTCCTTGTGAAATGAGAGCTACAGAACTCAGAGCAAGAAGCCCGTTATTTTGAAATAAAGGGCTTGCTATGTAGATGCGCACTCTGTTATTTTGAAATAATGTGAGCATTTCAAAATACGCATGCAGTTATTTCAAAATATGCATGCTTCAGATACTTAAGAATTTGCTACTTAAAAAGGAGCATCATTTAGGTGGAACAGGAGGAGTGTCGGCCCCCGCTTCTGAGTTTCGTACCACCAGCTAGGAGGGACATTTCTTGCTCCTCTTTCCCTCCCCGGTCTATTGTTTGCTCAGCAAAAAGAATGCAGAGTTGTATCCGCCAGAGACAATAGAAGGGCTGGGAGCCTCCACAGAACTTTTTCAGTGAAACAGTGTCAACATGTACTCACAACACTACTGTAGGTTAGAAGAATTATGCTTTTCATACGTGGCTTTCTGTTCTAAATTTGTACAATCTTAATATATAGCTTTAACTGGCATTTTGTATTTTTTCTCTTTTTACATAGGGGGCAACCCCCCACTCACAGGCAGCTTTAGTAGCCAGAAAGCGTGAGCACTACGCTAACCAATCCCCCATTTTCTGGGGGCAGGAGCAGGCTGGAGGTGCGGGGTCTCTGCAGGGTGGTGAGTGAGGAGGCTGGGGATGCAGGATCTTGGTGGAAGGCAAATGAGAGGGAGTGGGAGGTGCGGGGTCTCTGCAAGGAGATAAGTGAGGGAGCTTGGGTTGTGGGGTCTCCACAGGGTGATGAGTGAAGGGAGGCTGTCAGTTATGAATAAACTTCCATTTGTTTTCTTGCTTTGTCTACTCTTCACCCCCCTCCCCACACACACACTTTCGTATTAGAATTAGAGTCTGCAACAATTTTAGATAATATCAACAATAATAACTGGTATATTTCCCAATGTTTCTACAAAGAAATTCATTAATAAAACAAAATAGTAATTCCTATAATGAAAATATAGAAGATAATATAGCACCAAATTTGGTGTTTTCTCCACATTAACATTTGTGCAGTGCTTTGAAAAATGGAAAGCTTCAGTATATATTTTAAGTAATCATCTTACTAGGAAGGCATTTATAACATTATTTCATTACATACCAACATTGTAATTTGAACTGGAAACTGGAAATATTTGAGAGTACTTTTTGTAGTCAACTAATTTTACACAAAACAAATAAAATAAGTCAGTGGTATTTAATTTATGACTCAATCATAGTCCAAAAGATTCATTTTAATAATTAAATTGTTCCTGTCCCCTATTGTTGCAGTGATTTAACTACCTCACTCAGTAAGGGTACGTCTAGACTACCGCGTTTTGTTGACGGAAGTTTTGTTGACAGATACTGTCGACAAAACTTCCGTCGACAATTTGCGTCCAGACACATGGAGTTCTGTCGACAAAGCAAGCTGCTTTGTCGACAGAACTCCGTAGTCTGGACGCAGTGTTACAGGCAATAACACCTTCTGTCGACAGAACTCTGTCGACAGAAGGTGTTTTGCCTCGTAAAATGAGGCATACCAGCGTCGACAAAACCGCGGAGTTCTGTCGACGTTATGTCGACAGAACTCCGCGGTAGTGTAGACGCTGGTATTGTTTTGTCGACAAAAGTCCACTTTTGTCGACAAAACTAGGTAGTCTAGACACACCCTAAGAGAACTAAAAGAAGAGAATGAAAGGGTTTTTTTTTTCCTGTAGACCACTGACAAGACTATATTTCTCATATATAACATTATTACTTACTAATGTTCAAGAAACTACATATTCATCCCTAAATACAGGGCATTTGGTAATTTTTAAGTCTTGCATCAGGACAATTAAAAAATACAGTAGAGTCATATCAGGTTAAATGTTCCTAGTTTACAGAAGTACAAATATTCTCATAGAATGGTATTTTTAGACTACATTTTCCAAATAATAAAGAAATGTTAGCTACAAAGTAGAAAGTAAAGAATTTCTCCAGCACAAACATTTGAGGATACTTTACTTTATTTACTTTACACACATAGATGGAATACAAGCTGTCAGCAACAGTATCCCTGATGACACCATGACACAACTGATGGCCAAGCTCTGTGACTTTATCCTCACCCATAGCTATTTCAGATTTTGGGATAATTTATATCTTTAAACCAGTGCACCGCTATGGGCTCCCACATGGCCCCACAATATGCCAATATTTTTTATGGCTGACCTGGAACAACGCTTCCTCAGGTCTCGTCCACTAGCGCCCCTTCTCTACTTACACTACATCGGGGTGGGCAAAAGGGCCTCCGTGGGATGGATCTGGCCCACCAAGCAGGTGGATCCGGCCCTCGGAGGCCCTGCTGCTCCCCCGCCCCCAGGCCAATTAAGGCCTGGGGGCGGGGGATCACCTGAAGCCTCCTCCGCTCTGCCCCTGCCCTGCGAGCAGCGTGCACCGCTTCAAAGCACTGCGTGCTGCTCGCAGGATGGGGACAGAGCAGAGAAGGCTTTGCATGCTTCCCTGCCCCTAGGTGGCCTAGGGGTGAGGAGAATGCGTGAAGCCTCCTCCTGCCCTGCCAGGAGCACATGGCACTTTGAAGCGCTGCGCGCTGCTTGCAGGGCAGGGGGGAGAGCAGAGGAGGCTTTGAGTGCTCCTCCACCCTCAGGCCAATCAGGGCCTGGGTGGCAGGGGAGCTGTGTGAAGCTTCCTTCACCCTGCCCCGGCCCTACAAGGAGCCCGTGGCACTTCAAAGTACCACATGCTCCTCGCAGGGTGGGAGGAGGCTTCGTGCATTCTCCTCACCCCTAGGCCAATTAAGGTCAGCCTGGGGGTGGGGAAGCATGCTAAGCCTCTTCCAGGGCATGGATGCCTAGTAGGAAGGGGGACAAAGGGGCTTCCCCACTCCTAGACCAATCATGGTCTGAGGATGGGGTGGCCCTGCCCCTTCCTGTTTAGGCCCCACCCCTTCTGGGGTGCCACACGGGCAAAAAGTATTGCCCACCTCTGCACTACTTTGATGACATCTTCATCATCTGGACCCATGGGAAGGAGGCTCGGGAAGAATTCCACGGTGATTTCAACAGTTTTCACCTCACCATCAACCTCAGACTGGACCAGTCTACACAAGAGATCTACTTGCTGGACACTTCAGTGCGAATAAGTGATGGTCACATAAATACCACCATATACCGAAAATCTACTGATCGCTATGTTTACCCACATGCCTCCAGCTTCTATCCAGGACACACCACATGATCCACTGTCTACAGGCAAGCATTAAGGTACAACTGCATTTGCTCTAACCCCTCAGACAGAGACAAACACCTACAAGATCTTCACCACGCATTCTTAAAACTACAATACCCACCCGAGGAAGTGAGGAAACATATTGACAGAGCCAGACGTGTACCCAGAAGCCTCCTTCTACAAGACAGGCCCAATAAAGAAAACAACAGAACACCACTGGCCATCACTTACAGTCCTCAGCTAAAACCTCTCCAACGCATCATCAGAGATCTACAACCCATCCTGGACAATGATCCCTCACTCTCACAGACTTTGGGAGGCAGGCCATTCCTCACCTACAGACAGCCCCTCAACCTGAAGCAAATTCTCACCAGCAACTATACACCACATCACAGTAATTCTAACTCAGGAACCAATCCCTGTAACAAACTTCAGTGCCAACTCTGCCCACATATCTACACGAGCGACACCATCACAGGACCTAACCACATCAGCCACACCATCACGGGCTCATTCACCTGCTCATCTAGCAATGTAATATATGCCATCATGTGCCAGCAATGCTCCTCAGCCATATACATTGGCCAAACCGGACAGTCCCTACGTAAAAGAATAAACCGACACAAATCAGATAACAGGAACGGTAACATATAAAAACCTGTAGACAAGGGTAGGACTCGCTGAAGATCCTCCCCACCCCCATCCCCCGCCCCCAATTCATACACAGGGACACTGCAAGCTGTTCCCTTCATCAGGGAGTGAGAGAAAGTGCACAGTTTGCTGCATTCCTCAGTTTGCTGGGGAGCTCAGCAGGCAGATGAACCTGAACATGGACATGCACTACCTCCCCCAGTTGTGCCTACTAGAGCTGCAACAGCAATGGAGAGGCGCTTCTCACCTGGCTTCAAGCTGTTGCAGTGAGAGAGGACTACTGTTGTTCCAAACAACAAAAATTAATTAAGGGGCGAGTAAATTTTCCAGTAAAAAATGTTACAACTTAAGCAAGAAAAATACATATTTTTAGTATAGAACAAAACCAAGTTCCAGTATTGTAATGTTCAATTTACATCTGAATTCAGACGTAAATATAAACATAAAAGTTTTCCATACATACTACCCAGCAATCCTATTGACCAATGTTAATGCTTTGCATATCTGACAAATACTTTTTCAAAAAGTTCCTTACCGTGATTCTCTTCATATCTAGTTGTCGGAGCTGCATCATATGATGGAGAATAGTGTTCTTGTAGCATGTCTCCTGAGCTATTGGATTTCCATCAAGAGTGATATCAGACAGGGATGAGGAATCAGCAAGGCACAGAATGTTGTCAAAACTGCACATACAAAAAGGCAGATGCGTCATTATATAAAAGTCCCAAAATAACTGATTCGGGGGGGGGGGGGGAGGATCTTCAGCTTGTCCTACTCTCCTGAAAGGTGCCTGTGGAATGGGAGCTTAGGGCTGGGCTCAGGTTGTGATAGATGACCAAAGGCCCATGATAACAAATTGATGTATATGATAATAAGTTGAAAGCAATGATATATTGACCTATAGGAAAAGAACACTTCAACATTAGAAACATCCCCTATTGAATATGCATCAAACATGTCAGTGTCAGCATCACATATTAAAAAAGTGGGACCCCAGCCTAGGGGCGATAGGAAAAAGAAGATATAGTCCTTGGAAGGGCCAGAATGATGGCCCTTGGTGATGATAGGGAAGGTGAAGGTAATGAGACAAGTGATCGGCTAACACCTAAGATTGTTGTAGAAGGAATGATGTAAGTATGTGGTACGGAAATATGGATGTACATTCCCTATCTTATAAAATTGGGGTGTTTGTTACTGTGCTAACTGTATTGATAAACTGTATTTGTAAATATACAAGAGTTTCTATAGTGTTAGTGTCGCAACTGTGCACATCAGAGTTCTCAACCACAGAATAACTGAATACAGCCTCTCCGTGAGTTAAGAATGAGTTACGGACCAAACACTTGGCCATAACTCAAAATGTTCGTAACTCGGACCACATTGAGTTACACTGCGACTGCGCTGTTCAAAAACATGGGTCACGTTCGTAACTCGGGGACCGCCTTTACGACCACTCAATGGGTGTTTTGGTTATAAATGCGAATGGTCGTAAATTCAAAAATATTTTGTACACGTTTGTACCAGGTTCATTAATATAATGAGCACTATAATAATCATTTTTACTGACTTTAAAAGATATTCTATGGTACTCTCTCAGCTCAATTACCAAGTGAGAATAAGCATGAGTAAGACAGACATGAAGCAAACTATGGCATCAAATTCTTTAATGTTATTTAAGTTATGTAATCAAATTATTTTATAACAATAAAATAATGTATTTCTATTTTTACTACTCATCAAATATTTTGTTTAAAATTAATGTCTCATAAAATACCTTGGGTATGCTTTATTAGACTATGAATTGCTTAAATATGCCATTATGCAATTCTAACATTGATCAGATTAGATTTTTGCTGGATGTAATACTGAAAAAAAATTATTTTAAGCTTATAAAAACGACTAGAGTCAAAACTCAGTTACAGAATCTACGTGGTTTAAAATTATAAATAAATACAATTTAAAATTAAAGGGTATTTCCTCAGTTAGTGACCTGCTAAACTAATGTGCCTTTTCCTCTACACTTGGCCATATCAAAACCACCTAAACCTGGAAAAGGAATTCAGAGAATATAGCCCCAAGTATTATGATTGGTGTTTCTGATATGATCCAATTGCTGGAGGAGAAACAAACATGAACTTTTATTATTATAAAAAGAATCTCAATTAACCTTTAAAGCTAATCAGTTTATTGGAAAAAATACAGTGCAATATGGGGCTCATCTCCATAAACATTTCTTCCTGAATAACTTCATTTATATGAGCAACCTCATCAATTTCAGTGGGATTATTCATGCTTGCAAACTTCTTTAGGATCAGGCCAATAGTCTGCAACACATTATGACTACCTACCTGGTAATTTCATAACTCAAAAAATAATGTATTTTCAGTAAAGTTATTATTTATTACAAAAATTGCTTCCTTCTAAAAGCTTGTTATATATCTATAAATAATACAAAATTGTTCACAAGCTTACATCAATGATATTACTGTTGATGAGAGAAAATGCTGTGAGGCACAATATGAAAACCTGAACAGACATATTTGTGGACTGGAATTATAAATTCATTAAAATAATTCCTCCTTCACTTACCAGACGAAACTGGTTCTGTGATTTTCTTGCAACAGTTAACAACATACACATTTTAAGAATCAATCATGCACCATTCAAATAATGAAAGTTTTTGTTATTAATTTCACTGGGAGCAGAACTAAGCCACTCAAAGAGGAAAGCAAAATTATACTTGTTTTATGTGCTGCTGGTTTGATATTATTTACAATATTGTATTTAGAAGTCTGCTAAACTTAAAAATGAATAATAAACACTCAATTAACATCTAATAAAAGATGGAATGGAACTATACTTAATCCTATTAGGAGATCTCTTAGGACAGGAAATTATGTAATAAGGATCTCTTGGGAAGGTCTCTGTATATTGTTACTGATCTGAAATCTTAAATATAATCCCCCTGAAATGGTATAAATTAGTTGTACAGGATATTTTGTATTACACTTGAACCTCTTTAATCTGGCAAACCTGGGAAACAGGGTAATGTAGGATTAAAGAATTTTCCAGGCAATGAAGGGCACTGCAGAATCTGGGTATCAGGGAGATATGGGTGAGGCTTAAATGGTGCCCCACTCCCAGGGACACATGTGGCTCTATGCATCCCACTACTCCCAGGCACTGTCACCCACTACGGGAGCGGCAGGGAAAAGCCTCAAGAGCACTGCATCCCTGCTCTGGCACTCCCCCAGATGGGGAGAAGGAGGAGTGGCAATGAACAAAGCTGCTTCCTCCTGCCCCTGCTAAGGGTCATACCACAGGTGCTCCTGGATCAGGGACCCCTGGAGTACAGAGGTTCAAGCTCACTGCTTCCCAGGTTATATCAGTGCATTCTTCTATAATCATTCTGCTAAACATTAACTAACCCCCCCCCCCACACACACCAGTTTTTAACTCTTACAGATGCACAACTTCAGTCTGATGCTCTCCTTTACAAAAAGTAAGAAGTGGATTTTATTTCTAATGCACAAAAAAGCTCAAGCTTATGTTTAAAAATAAGTTATTGGCCCCAGAAGTGGAGTTTGAGGAAGTCTTGAACTCTAAACACAGGGTACTCTTGGCTGGAATATTTAGTGGGGGAGGGTTCTTAGATTATATCTTTTGTTTGAAATCTGACATGGCTATCATGGCTCCCCATGGCATTTCAAAGCAGCAGCACTGAACAGAGCCCGGGGTCAGCTGGGGAGTCCCCAGATAATCCTGGGCTCCACATGGCATTTCAAACTGGCAGTGTTGCACGGAGCCCGGAGTCCCCAGCTGATCCCGGGCTCCGTGCAGCGCTGCCGCTTTGAAGTACCCCCCACTTCTCTCCTTCCTGCTTGCTGCCTCTATCTGATAAACGGGTGGGGGGGGGCGGGAGGAAAGGAAGTTACTAGTCGATAAGAGCATTTGCTTATCAGATAGTCGACTGGTCCTTCACATCCCTATTCCCCAGAGATCCATGTGGAGAGCTGGGGCTGCCTGTGGCCCCAGCCCTCCCCTCCCCTTCCCAGAGCCCTGGGGAAGAGCCAGAGCCACTGTGGTTGCAGCCTTGGTCCAGACCTCCCCGGTGGCAGAGGGGGTAAAGAGATAAGGCAGCCATGGCTTGGCCCCTCCCGGTGGCCATGGGGAATAGCTGGGCCCAGCGCTGCTTCGGCTTGGCCCCTTCTGGCAGCGGAGGACAGAGCCAGGCCCATGTGGCTTCAGCCCAGACCCTCCAGCAGACGGGGGGAAACCCAAGCCCGGCACAGCTTCAGCCCAGCCACTCCCAGCAAAGAGCCGGGGGAGAGCGGAAGACCCCGGGGCACAGAGCCCAAGAGCTGGGGCCAGCTGGGGGGGGCAAGGACAAGGGTGGCCTTGGACCATCACAGCAACCAGGAAGGGGAAGAGCTGGGCCCTCCCCAGTGGCCAGAGGAAGAGAGGAGGGCCTGCCACGGACTTAGCCTGACCCAACTCCCGGGCACCTAGGGTTGCCAGATGGTTGAAACAAAAATACCAAACACTCCCCCTCCCCCGCAAAAAACCCCCACAGAACACCGGGAAAAAATTCTGTTGAGGGGGGGGGGGGCGGGAAAAGGGGAAGGGGAGAGAGACCAAAGTTGTTGAGCAAAAAAGAAAAAAAAAGAAAAAAGGACTCCAAGGACTTAAGCTAAAAAAATAAAAAAAAATAAAACAGCATGTCCCCTTTAAGAGTGCAGGGATATGAACATTGGAGAGGTTGAGCACTAAGACCCAGGGGAAGCCTTGGAGTCCGGGGGGGGGGGGAGACTCGGGGGGAGGGGATGGTTGGCCGGGCACTGAGTGTTTGTAGGGTTGCCAGGTGCCCAGCATTTTTGCCTCCTGGATGGTGAAAAAATTCAGAAAATACTGGACATCTCAGGTGTCCGGTATTCTCTGAATTTTTTTGCCGGACAGGAGCCGAAAATACCAGACTCTCCGGGTGAATACCAGACACCTGGCACCCCTACGGGCAGCCAGAGGAAGAGAGCCAGGCCTGCTGCAGCCTCAGCCCAACACCCCAGCGGCCAGAGGGAGAGAGCTAGGCCAGACGTGGCTTTGGCCCAACCCAAAGCCCCAGCGGCTGGAGAGGGAGAGCCATGGCTCGCCTGGCCTCGGGAGCGGGGGAGGGAGGAGCAGGGAGGTATCCCCAAGGCCAGAGCATGCCAGAGCTTCCTGCCATGCCTCGGCCTGGCCCTGGCCCTACCTGGCAGCTGGGAACAAAGCTGGGGCTGCCTACCCCCCGAGAAAGGAGAATTGGCAAGCATAGCAAACAGGGGTTGCAGCCCCCTAGTATTTAATAAAAAAACTCTTTTGTTTATCATCATACCCACTGTAAGTAATTTTTACTTCGGGGAAGCAATCACTGTGCATATCTGTTTCATTGATAAAGAGGGCTTACTTCATGAGTTTTCTCTGTGTAAAACTTTTAGATTATTTGGGGATTTGATACCTTTAGGGGTTGGGTTTCTGGATTCTGAGCCCTAAAACTGAGACCTCCCAGAGCAGAAGTGGTTCAGTGTCTGCACTGCTGTCCATGAGGGCCATAACCTCAACTCTGTGTCTTGTCTGGGGGTGACCAGAGGATCTGGGGTCCAGCAGGACAGGGTGGTGGAGAGCCCCACAGAACCAGGTGGCAAATGTCAGTGTCATAATCAGCAAATTGCAGAACAATCGTAAGGGGAATTCTATGATTGCACCTCATCTCGCACACTATTAAAAAAACCTATTAACCTTTTCTACAGGAAAAAATGAAAAAATGCCTAAAACATTTAAAATGTAAAGCATTTGTTAAATAAGGCTTTCATTTTAACAAAACCCTTTGTTCCCCTTCCCTCTAGCTGGAGATAGTTTTTAGAAGGAAATCCTCCACCTCCTTGTTTTACAGTCTCTTAGATCATATTAAAAGAGGGTAATAACTGTTATTTTGGGGAAAGGCAGTAAGTTATTTCAGATAAAGCTGAAGCTGTTATCAAAATCCAGTCCTGTTGGAGTTTGGGATTCAGCTGGAACCAGCAGAGGTGGTGGTATCATTTGGGTCCTTCTCTCTGGTCTGGACTGCACTTCCAGGATCAGAAAGACAAAGGCCCTGGGTTGCAAGAAATGGTGGGGTTGGCAAAGCAGTCATAATGGTGAAGCTCATTCCACTAGACAACTGTTCTCTCAAGAGAACAGGGGTGAAACAGCCCATCCTCTCATTTTGTCCACCATTTAGACCAGATTTTCCACATATCAGTTTTGATTCACTGGTTTCCACACCTTTCCTGCTTATTGAGCATGATCTTATCAGGCCTTGAATTATATCAACAGACCTTTTTGTTTCAGGATAAACTTAAAAAATAACAAATAGCCCACAAAAGCTCATGATACCATCTACATGTTAGTCTTTAAAGTGCTACCAGACTGTTAGTGGTTTTTTAAGTTTATCCTGTACAGACTAACTCTGCTACCCCCTGAAGCTTTTTGTTTCAGTTAGTTTTGTACTGTTTCCCCATCAATATTTGCTACTATACATTTTTGTGACATCTTAGGAACTTTCATGTAATTTTATATCTATTGAAGTCCCAGGAGTTGGCAATTACAAGCTCTTTATAGTTGAACTCCCAATGATCGCCACACACCATGATGGTTTCTTATACCTGAATATTAATAGTTTATTTTTATTATTATAGCATGTTGGAGCCCCAATCAGGGACAAGGACCTCATTGCACTAGATACAGCATAAACACAGACTAAAAAGTCATTTTTGGACTCTTGCTGAATTATCCAGACTTCTCATCTAGATTAGTATCAGGCAGAATGCTGAGAATTTTTTCCCCTCTAGAACAGAACTATTAACTTGTGTCATTAGAGCTGAGAGAGAGAGAGAGAGAGATTATTGTTACTGGTATTTCTTAATATGAAAACCAATAAGGCTATTTTTTATTCCACGTCTGGGAAATGTAAATTAATTTGCCAAAGATTATACACTTTAAGGCCAGGACTGTCTTTTATTCTGTAACTTATAAATTGTCATATTTATTTAGCAGTGCATAGACAGGCTGGGAACATGTGTAACCCCTTCATGTGAGGGTTTTGGAAAAGAGGAGAAATTTCCCCATCTGGTTACTTAGAGAGAGGAATGAACAAAGCCACTATAATCTTTGTTTCTTAAACTGTGTTCCACGGCACAACGGTGTGCCGCGAGGTAGTCAGAGGTGTGCCAGGGAGAACAACAGAATTCAAAATGGCCACCCTTAAAGGGGCAGGCGACCTTTTTTTTTTTGTCAATAACTTTCCCCCGACCTTTTTTTCCCACCCAACAAAAAACCCTTGGTGTTCCTCATAAAAAAAATTGTTTAGTGTTCCTCAGTCTCAAAAAAGTTTAAGAAACACTACACTATAATGATAAGTCACATATACACCTGTCCACTATGCAAATACAAGCAGGTCAGAAACATCTTTGTGGTGGACAGTCTATAATTCTTTGGGAAATATTCTGATTTAACATAAAGGCCATATTTCTAATCAGACACATACTTCAGTAAGCATTTGATACTGTCTCGCATGATCTTCTTATCAATAAACTAGGAAAATGCAACCAAGATGGGGCTACTGTAAGGTAGGTAGATAACTGGCTGGATAATCATTCTCAGAGAAAAAAAACAATAAATGGTCTGGTAGCACTTTATAGACTAACAAAAAATGTAGATGGTATCATGTAAAGAACAAATCATGTCAGACCAATCTGATAGCTTTCTTTAATAGGATAACGAGTCTTGTGGATAAGGGAGAAGCGGTGGATGTGGTATACTTAGACCTTAGTAAGGCATTTGATATGGTCTCGCATGAGATTCTTATCAATAAACTAGGTAAATACAACTTAGATGGGGCTACTATAAGGTGGGTGCATAACTGGCTGGATAACCGTACTCAGAGAGTAGTTATTAATGGTTCATAATCCTGCTGGGAAGGCATAACAAGTGGAGTTCCGCAGAGGTCTGTTTTGGGACCGGCTCTGTTCAATATCTTCATCAACGATTTAGATATTGGTATAGAAAGTACGCTTATTAAGTTTGCAGATGATACCAAGCTGGGAGGGGTTGCGACTAATCTGGAGGATAGGATCATAATTCAAAATGACCTGGACAAATTGGAAAAATGGTCTGAGGTAAATAGGATGAAGTTTAATAAAGACAAATGCAAAGTGCTCCACTTAGGAAGGAACAATCAGTTTCATACATACAGAATGGGAAGCGACTGTCTGGGAAGGAGTACAGCAGAAAGGGATCTAAGGGTTATAGTGGACCACAAGTTGAATATGAGTCAGCAGTGTGATGCAATTGCAAAGAAAGCAAACATGATTCTGGGATGTATTAACAGGTGTGTTGTGAGGAAGACACAAGAAGTCATTCTTCCGCTCTACTCTGCACTGGTTAGGCCTCAAATGGAGTATTGTGTTCAGTTCTGGGCACCGCATTTCAAGAAAGATGTGGAGAAATTGGACAGGGTCCAGAGAAGACCAATGAGAATGATTAAAGGTCTAGAGAACATGACCTATGAGGGAAGGCTGAAGGAATTGGGTTTGTTTAGAAAAGAGAAGACTGAGGGGGGACATGATAGCAGTTTTCAGGTATGTAAAAGGGTATCACAAGAAGGAGGGAGAAAACTTGTTTATCTTGGCCTCTGAGGATAGAACAAGAAGCAATGGGCTTAAACTGCAGCAAGGGAGGTTTAGGTTGGACATTAGGAAAAAGTTCCTAACTGTCAGGGTAGTCAAACACTGGAATAAATTGCCCAGGGAGGTTGTGGAATCTCCATCTGTGGAGATATTTAAAAGTAGGTTAGATAAATGTCTATCAGGGATGGTCTAGACAGTATTTGGTCCTGCCATGAAGGCAGGGGACTAGACTCGATGACTTCTTGAGGTCCCTTCCAGTCCTAGTATTCTATGAGCTTTCGTGGGCACAGCCCACTTCTTCAGATGACCGGAGTTATGAGTTTGGGATGGGAACACTTGAAATAAATAGAAGAGGGGAAGGGGTAGGGAGAAAGAATAACAGAGGGGGGTGGGAGACAGAGCATCAGTAAGTATCTGAAGAATGGGCACTTATACCTAAGCAGATAAAAATCAAAGTCAACAGATAGATTCCCATGTCAGAAAGGATACTACTCAGACAGCTGTTAGTATCTTCAATGGTTGTTAAACTGGTAATGTCCTAACCAACCTTCATCATGACTGAGTCCATTAACATGTGAATTGAATTTGCAGATGACCTGTAATTCCAAGGCTTCTCTGTGGATCTGCTTGTTGAGCTGGTTTGACAAGACAGCTACTTGGGAGTTCTGTCATAGTATGATTTGGAAGGTTAAAATGTTCACCAATAGGTTTCTGTATGTTTCCTTTACATATATCTGATTTGTGTCCACTGATTCTTTCCCACAGACACTGTCCAGTTTGTCCAATATATATAGCAGTGGGGCACTGTTGGCATTTGATGGCATAGATCAAATTACTGGATGTGCAGTAGTTATTACTGGTTCAGAGTCATGCTGGAAGGGCATAAGAAGTGGAGTTTCCGCAGGGGTCTATTTTGAGACCAGTTCTGTTCAATATCTTCATTGAACAGATATTGGCATAGAGAGTATGCTTAATAAGTTTGCAGATTATACTAAACTGGAAGGGGTTGCAAATGCTTTGAATGATAGGGTCATTATTCACAATGATCTGGACAAACTGGAGAAACAGTCTGAGGTAAATAGGAGGACATTTAATAAGGACAAATGCAAAGTACTCCACTTAGGAAGGAACAATCAGTTTCATACATACAGAATAAGAAGCAACCGTCTAAGGAGGAATACAGCAGAAAGGGATCTAAAGGTCACAGTGGACCACAAGCTAAATATGATTCAACAGTGTGACACTGTTGCAAAAAACAAAAAAACAAAAAAACATGATTCTGGGATGCATTAACAGGAGTGTTGTGAGCAAGACAAGAAGTCATTCCTCCACTCTATTCTGTGGTGATTAGGCTTCAGATGGAGTACTGTGTCCAGTTCTGGGCACCACATTTCAAGAAAGATGTGAAGAAATTGGAGAAGGTCCAGAGAAGAGCAACAGAAATAATTAAAGGTCTAGAAAACAAGACATATGAGGGAAGACTGAAAAAACTGGGCTTGTTTAGTATCCTGTCTTCCAACAGTAGCCAATTCTGGGTGCTTCAGAAGGCATCAACAGAAGAGGCATTCATCAAATGATCTCCCTGTCACCCACTCTCAGCTTCTGGCAAATAGAAGCAAGGGACACTATTCCTGCCCATCATGTTATGTTAGTGAAGGAATGAATAACATTTCATTATTCTATATTTCCATACCATTCATGATTGTCTAGGCCTCAAACACATCCTCCCCGCCTCCCCCCCTTTAGTCCTTTCTTTTCCAAGCTGAAAAGTCCCAGTCTTATTAATCTCTCCTTATATGGAAACTGTTCCTTACCCCTAATAATTTCTATTGCCCTTTCTGTACTTTTTTCCAAATCCAAGATACCTTTTTTTAGATCTGCATACAGGTATTCAAGATGTGGACATACCATGACTTTTATATAAAGGCAATATGATATTTTCTGTTTTATTATCTAATCCTCTCCTAATGTAATGTGAAGAAGTAGGTTGTGCCCATGAAAGCTCATGATACCATCTACAATGTTTTGTTAGTCTTTAAGGTGCTAGTAGACAGTTGTTTTTTAATATTCTGTTAGTTTTTTTAGTTTTTAGACTGCCACTGCACATTGAGCAGATTTTTTCTCAGAACTCTCCACAATGACTCCAAGATTCCTTGAATGGTAACAGCTATTTTAGATCCCATCATTTTTCTGTGTATAGTTGGGATTATATTCTTCCATGTGCATTAGTTTGCATTTCTCAACACTGAATTCCATCTGCCTTTGTGTTGCCCGATCACCCAGTTTTGTGAGATCCCTTTGTAAATCCTTGTGGTCAGGTTTTACTATTTTGAGTAATTTTGTAGTATCTGCAAATGTTGCCATCTCACAATTTACCCCTTTTTCAGGAACTCAGCTTGCCCCCCCCCAACCCTCCCTAAATGGCAACCAAGTTAATGGGAATTTTCATGCTAACTGATGAATACAGCAATACTCCATGTTAAAATTGTGTCTCAAGTTCCCATTAAACTTGCCAATTTTCAGTTTAAATGCCTTGGTCAAGTCAAACTGCATTGGGCAATATATTAGTACAAAACTGGTCATAACACATTTTTTAAATAATTTCTCTGATACCAAACATGTCACTTATATAATACAAAATGCATATTCAGTGCTCTCTCACCTCCGTGGTGAAATGGCATGCCAAGATTTCAAAACGTCAGCAAACCAAATGCTGCCACCACCACATGGTGATAGACATGTAAAGCATCAGGTTAGTCCAAACAAAGTTCATAGAGTAGAAAAGTGCAATTTTCATCTGCTTTCTTATTTTTTTAAACTGATCTCAACTCTAAACCAAACTAGACATTATATACTTGCAAGATAATATTTAAGGTGTAGACATATCCTACTTAGGAACAAATTCTAAGACTGAGATGTGCACACATTGCTTCACTGCAACCACACCAAATACATTATAAAAGCAAGCAAGCTATTTGAAAATCACCTACAGATTATGTAAGCAATTGGATTTTTCAAGCTTATTTTCAAGTGCTTTTTTCTCCTTGTATATTGCAATACAGGCAGTCCCCGGGTTACGTACAAGATAGGGACTGTAGGTTTGTTCTTAAGTTGAATTTGTATGTAAATCGGAACTGGTACATATTGTAGGGGAAACTCTAGCCAAACATTTCTCCAGAGCTCAGTTTTATTCTCCCACAACTCACTTCCCTCAGTCCTTTATTCTCAAGCTGAGGTGTCTGCTGAGAAGAGCCGCTCCGCGTCTCCTTGGTCTGCTGGGGGTGGCGCTAGCTTCACATCTCCCTGGTCTGCTGGGGGGAAGCAGCTAGTGCGGGGTTGTCTCACCCCGTTTGTAAGTAGGGATCCGATGTAAGTAGGATCCATGTAACCCGGGGACTGCCTGTATATATATATAATTTTGTATACAAAATTGTGGGAGAGGAGACTGAGAGCTGGATGAGTTTACTAGGTCAGTTATATAAAATGATAAAGCAATTAACACTGACTGCAGCAATACTTCCTGGTGACAGGGGAACTGGCCACTGCAGTCCTCCAACTGCTAAAACCTGTTTAGGATATTTGTTGGCAGAATAGAAACAAAAAGTATGTTTGAAATTTGGGAGCCAACGATTATTCAACAAATAAAATGCTAATCTCTATCTACTACTATCCAAATTTAAAACAGGAAGCAGAGGCACGAGCAGATTAATTCATGTGCAATAGCTTTAGTAAAAGCTCATATTTGATTTTCAAACTTTATTTTTAATACCTAGTAATTTTAGGGGTAAATGCTGCATCACTGTATTAAGACCTTAAGGGTCACAAACAAGTAAATTGTAGGTCTTTGCAAAGAATAAAATAAAGGTCTGCATGAAATACTTTAACTTACTAGCATAATAAAACCTTAACATTAATTATAACTTACATCTTTCATAAATTACATCTCTATAAAGAGAATAAGTACTTAAAAAACATAATACATTTTGCCAGCAATAAAGGAATGTAGTACCTTTTCTAGGTCTCTAATAAAATAATTTGATTAAGTTAAATATAGAGCTATTGAGAAATCTACAACAATTAAGATATGAGCAACCATAAATTGCTCTGTTAGCAAAATAGTGCATGCAGTACTTTTTAAAATTAAGTTTTTAAAATTTTGGGATGGTTATAAATACAGAATCCAGTATTTGAAAATACAGTTAGAATACAGATGCAGATGATAAATGCTTCTATACATTTATAATGAAACATGTTAATCAGTTTTTAAAATAATAGAAATATTACTGAGAAAACTGAATTATGTTTTGATGGCCTGGTTTGAAAGAGTGACACAATAATTAATATAGATTGCAGCTTAAGGGAACAAAAGATATTCATAAAGCAGTACAAATTAAGAATAATCTAGTCACATTAAACAAACAGATTTTCATTCAAGATTTTATGTTGAGATGAATGCATACAATGGATTATATGTTAAATGCAACACATATAAACATAAATGTAATATAGTGTTAAACAGATACTTAAATTAACACTAAAATGATACAGTATTTACAATCCTATTTTCATAACTATAATCTGTATGATCATCTTTAAACATAGTAGAATCTTCCACTGTACATTTAAAGGATGAGGGTTTCAAGAACTTTGGTTTCAATTATTTTGTATAATCTTAACATTGTATATTTCTTATTCAATCTGCTATATTAGAAAAATGTAACTACCAATAAATTATTCCAATTTTAACTAAATACAGCTGCAACGTTATACTTAAGTTACTGATAAGCAAACTGGTAGCCCCCTTACCTAGATATATTGTTAAAGCTGAGAAACAGATGTTGGAGGCAGGGCAAAGTATCCACATCTTTCTAGAAAGAATGAGAAGCAAATTCATGAGGGGAAAAAGAACATCTTTTGAACCTCTCTACTTGTCCTGATGATGATATATACACATTTCTATTTTCTGTAACCTTGCTGCAACATTGATTTCTGTTGAACATGCAGCTCCACTCCTCTCTGGTGCAGACTTCAAGGGAGTGCTTCAGTGCAGATATCTATTCTGCAGAACAAGCTGCACCACTTGCAAGGTAAATAGCTAAATAGCTTTAAAGAGAAAGAGCTGATAACCTTTTTTAACAGGCTTTCAGGAAAAGAGCCAAGGTGCTTGCCTCAGCATTCAAGCTTCAGGCAAGCATACTGTAATCAAACTGCATAAATATTAATTTGATTTTCTGACCATTCTGCACTAAAATTTCCAAGTGTAAACTCATAAATTAGCTTCCAAATTGCAGTAGCCGTACTGTCAGTGAAAGACTTAAATAAGGATTCTCCCCTATCAACCAACTCACTAGCTTTTAAATTATACAAAAATCCCAGACACAAAAAACAACATATAGATAGCTTTTAAAAGATTTTACTCCAGAGTCGATGTATTTTAACTATGTAAAACTGTTATAAATGTTTTAACATGCTATTATAAATCCTTTGGAATATTTGAAATATTTTCTTTTTAAACATGTTGAATTAGAAGTTAAGAGCAAGTGGTATTTGCAAAATACAAATCCACATTTATTAGAAACAGTGGTCTGTCGTTATCTATCCACACACTCATTTATTACATTAAGTACATCTCCCCACCCTGTATAAAACTATTCTCCAACTTGCAGCTGTGGATATGAACACACCTAATCCAAGTACTAGGAGACTGGCGCAGGGGCAGGCCATTTGTTTGTTTGTTTTTCCAGTAGGTAGGCCCATATTCCCACCCTCCATCAGATTTACTCTCCATGACTTATACTTGTGATTATAATGTAGCACTTTAAAGACTAACAAGATGGTTTATTAGATGATGAGCTTTCGTGGGCCAGACCCACTTCCTCAGATCAAATAGTGGAAGAAAGTAGTCACAACCATATATACCAAAGGATACAATTAAAAAAAATGAACAAATATGAAAAGGACAAATCACATTGCAGAACAGAAGGGGGATGCGGGGGGGGTGGGAAGGGGGAGGAAGGAAGGTAAGTGTCTGTGAATTGCTGATATTAAAGGTAGGGAGAGTGGGATGTTTGTGAGTTAATGGTATTACAGGTGATAATTGGGGAAACTGTCTTGGTAATGGGTGAGAAAGTTCAAATTCTTGTTAAGTCCTTGTTGGCAAGTGTCGAATTTTAACATGAATGACAGTTCAGAGGATTCCCTTTCAAGTGCAGATGTAAAAGGTCTTTGTAGCAGAATGCAGGTGGCTAAGTCATTTAGAGAGTGTCCTTTCTGGTTTAAGTGGCAAGAAACTGTTTTCTCTTTGTGATCTTGTCTGATATCTGTTTTGTGGGCATTAATCCTTTGGCGAAGTGTCTGAGATGTTTGTCCAATGTACATAGCAGACGGACACTTTCGGCACATGATAGCATAGATTATATTTCTGGATGCGCAGGAATATGTGTTCTTGATCTTATAACTCACTTGGTTAGGTCCAATAATGGTATCAGCAGAATGAATATGTGGACAAAGCTGGCAACGGGGTTTGTTGCAAGGGAAGGTACCAGGGTTGGTATTAGTGTGGTATGTCCTGTGGTGGTTGGTAAGAATCATCTTGAGGTTAGGTGGTTGTCTATAGGAGACTATGGGTCTGTCTCCCAGAGCCTCTTTGAGTATGGTATCCTGTTCCAATATAGGCTGTAGTTTATTGATAATGTGTTGGACAGGTTTAAGTTGGGGGTTGTAGGTGATGACAAGTGGTGTTCTATTGTTGGTTTTCTTGGGTCTGTCTTGAAGTAGATGGTTTCTAGGTATTCGTCTGGCTCTTTCAATTTGCTTTTTTATTTCTCTGGGTGGGTAGTTGAGATTTATAAATGCTTGGTAGAGATCCTGAAGCTTCTGGTCTCTGTCAGTGGGGTTAGAGCAGATGCGGTTGTATCGAAGGGCTTGGCTATAGACGATGGATCGTGTGGTGTGTTCTGGATGGGAGCTGGATGCATGTAGGTAACTGTATGAGTCGGTGGGTTTTCTGTAGAGAGTGGTGTCTAATTTTCCATTGTTGATTTGTACGGTGGTGTCCAGGAAGTGGATCTCTCGTGTAGAATGGTCCAGGCTGAGGTTGATGGTGGGGTGTAGGTTGTTGAAATCTCTGTGGAATATCTCCAGTGTTTCTTGGCCATGTGTCCAGATCATAAAGATGTCATCGATGTACTGTAGGTAGAGGAGGGGTGAAAGGGGACGGGAGTTGAGGAAACGTTGTTCTAGGTCAGCCATAAAGATGTTAGCATACTGTGGGGCCATGCGTGTACCCATGGCTGTGCCGCTGATCTGGAGGTATAAGTTGTTCTCAAACTGGAAATAATTGTGGGTGAGAACAAAGTTACATAGGTCTGCTATCAGGTTGGCAGTAGTGTCCTCTGGGATAGTGTTTCTAATTGCTTGTAATCCGTCTTCATGTGGGATGTTGGTATATAGAGCTTCTACATCCATGGTGGCAAATACTATTTGATCTGAGGAAGTGGGTCTGGCCCACGAAAGCTCATCATCTAATAAACCATCTTGTTAGTCTTTAAAGTGCTGCATTGTCCTGCATTTTGCTTCAACTACCCCAGACTAACACGGCTACATTTCTATCACTTGTGATTATGGCTGATGTGGGGAAAGAGCAGGACAGAAATAAACCTACAAGCTAGATGTTAAGAGATTGTGTGCATGGTGATTCTTACTCAAATCCTCAGTGTCTAGCTGATCACAATACTGTGGGATGTGAAGGAATTTTCTTTGGATCGTAGTCTGCCATAGACACCATGATTTTTACAGCTGCCAACCCTCCAGGAATGTCCTGGGATCTCCAGAAACTAAAAATTAATATTGTAATGTGATAGAACCTCCAAGAATATGTCCAACCAAAATTGGCAACCCTGCACTGGAATAGCTTGCAAACATCTCAAATATGGGTATATGTTCACCCCAGGTACTGTACAGAGGACACAGACTAACTGAATTCCTGCTTCCTCCAGTTTAGCTCATTCAGGCAGAGGCTCTATGCTCTGGACAAAAACTGCCCCTTGTGGGGCTGGAACAGTCCCCTGCCTGCAGCAGGCAGAGCGCTCCTCAAGCCACCACTGGTTGGTTACCAGTTAACTAGAACCAGAAAGCATCACCTCATGTCTTTGGGTTCCTAACATGATTTCTGAAATCTTTGGGTTAGCAATACTGCTGCTTAAGATTAACTAAGATTTGAAGTTGCAACTAACATATAAGATATTTGTATTCCATAATTATTCTGTCACGTTATATTAGGTACACCACCCACAGCATCTGTGCAAAAAAAACCTATTCTTTTTAGTACCAAAATTAAATGATAATTCTTCTATTTTAGTCCTGAAATAAAAGAGGTCTGTTTACCCCATCTACTCCTGAGTCTCCTGTTTCTTCTCTAATACATAGAATTTTGGGATACTTCCCATTGACTCCTGGGACCTAAATCAAGTGTATCTGGTTCTACATAGGGTAGTGGTGGTTGGAGACTTTCTTCTGGGGGGGAACAAAAGGACCCATCTGTCACCTTGACATGACGTCCCGGGATGCATGTTGCCCGTCAGGAGCCCATATCTGAGACGTGGTGCAGGAACTGTCAAGGATCATCCAGCCCTCTGATTACTATCCCATACTACTCTTTGATGTGGGCACTAATGATACTGCAAGGTATGACCCAGAGCAGATTAAAAGTGACTACAAGGCTCAGAGTATGGGTGAAGGAGTCTGGAATGCAGGTGATGTCCTTGTCAGTCCTTCTGGTCAAAGATAGGGGTCCACGCAGAAACAGGTGCATCCTGGAGGTGAATCCTTGGCTGTAAAGATGGAGTCACCAGGAGGTCTCTGACTTTCCTGATCATGGGATGCTGTTCCAAAAAGAGGGACTGCTAAGCAGAGATGGGGTTCACCTATCAAGGAAGGGGAAAGGAGTATTTGGATATAGATTGGCTAACCTGGTGAGGAGGACTTCAAACTAGGTTCGAGGAGACAGGTGACCAAAGCCCACAGGTAAGCAGACCTGGGAGAGGGGTCAGAAATTGGGAGGGGAGCATTGGCTATAATAGCAGAGATAAAGGAGAGACCAGGCAGAATGGGGGGGATCGGGACATGTCAGTATCTTAGTGTACTTTATCCAAATGTAAGAAATGTGGGGAATAAGGAGGAACAACTTGAAATGCTAGTAAATAAATACAACTATGTCATAGATGTCATAGATGGTATCAGAGACATGATAGGATAATATTCATGATTGGAATATTGGTATAGAAGGGTATAGCTTGCTCAGGAAGGATAGGCAAGGAAAAAGGGAGGAGGGGTTGCCTTATATATTAAAAATGTATATACTTGGACTCAGGTTGAGATGGACATGATAGACAGACTTGTTGAGAGTCACTGGGTAAGGTTAAAAGGGGTAAAAAACCAAGGATGATGTCATGCAAGGGGTCTACTACAGACCACCTAACCAGGAAGAAGAGGTGCATGAGGCTATTCTTAAACAGCTAACAAAATCATCCAAAGCACAGGATTTGGTGGTGATGGGGGACTTCAACTATTCCCTGTTCCACTCACTGGAACCCTCATTTTTGGCCCCACCTCAAAGTGTAGAGGGGCCCACAATTCCACTTATCCTGGAACCCCAGAAGAGTTAATCTGGCCTGAGGCCTTGAACCTCAGTACTACCTACCCTCCCTCCATGGGGCTGGGGTGCTAGAGGAGGGAGGTGTCTCAGTTGGAGCCACATCAGTGAAGCTTGGAGGAGCTGTTTTTTGCATCTCACTTGTGTGATCCCTGACTGATTTTTCTGTGGGTCAGTGACCCCTGACCCAAAACAGGTTCCCCACCCATCCCATCAATAAATACAATGCTGAAACATGTGTGTTAAACATTATTTTAATTAAAAATGAAGCCTGGCCAAACAGCCCACAATTGGGGCCAAGCCCCCATCTGGCCACAGCATCATAACACTCCTGCATCCCCACACACACTCCAACCCTAAGCCTATCATACACCGGAACCCCCTGGCCTAAAGCCTCTCACGTCCCCAGTCTTCTGCCACATCAATACTGCACAATCTACACACTGCAAATCTGTGTCCTGTGCCCATCATACTCCCAAACACTCTGCCCTGAGCCCCTCATATGCCCAGACCTCAACTCCTACACCCTCACATCCACAAGCCTGTGGTTTGCTCAGCACTCCAACCCTCCAGCTGACCCCAACACTCTCCAGCCTGAAGTCCCCTCCCTGAGCCAGCAGCTCCTTCTCCCCCTCCTCCTGCACCCAAAATCCCTCCCAGAGCTTGCACCTTTCACCCGTTCCCACATCCAAATCCCCCATTCCAAACCCAGGATTTCCCAACTTGTGAAGAAAGTGAAGCACCATCCTTCACATGAAATTCGTTTAGTTTCTCTTATTTCTTATGTTAAATTACATTTATATTAAATTTTTTACCAAGAAAAATTATTTGTGCTTATTTTTAATTTTAAATAATTTTTGTATACCAAATTTTTGTGTTTATTTTAAATTACGAATTGAATTTTTTGTTAAAGGGGGGGTTGGAGGATGGTAAAGAAGAGGTGGGGGGCATGAGGGTTTCTCAAAAATCAAACAGGGGCATGATGTCGAAAAGTTTGGGTACAACTGCACTACACTGGGGTTCCATGCCAAAATAGATCTTATGGCCCTGTTACGATGCTATTGGAAATACACTTAAATGCAACATCCTTATATCAATATAAGTATTACAATAGGACCTACTACTCTGGTGTCTCAGTATGAGAGGGTACAGAAACACTCTGGCAAAGAAACTACTTCAAGCCTAGTGTTTCATCTACTATACATTTGAGAGATTTTGTCTGTCTGTCTGTTCAGGAACTCCTCCTGAACGAGAAGAGCCAGGACCACCAAATTTGGAATGCAGTTTCCTCTTATCATAACTTAAAGCAAATTAAGGGTTTGGTTGTGCAGGGTGAAGAGGTGCTGAAGCTCTTCCCCCAACCTGATTCATACAGGAACATTGTTGGCTGTTCCCCTTCATCAGGGAGCCAGGGAGAAGTGCACAGTTTGCTCCATTCCTTACTCTGGCTGGATAGTCCAGGGGGCAGATAGGCCTGGACCTGCCCCAATCAGGGGAAGTACACCCCTCCTGCAGCTGTGCCTGTTGGCACTGCACTAGCCATAGACAGGCACTTCTTATGTGGCCCCAAGCTCCTGGAGTGAGAGAGGGTTGGAGTAGTCCTCTCCCCAAGGCAGCCTTCATACTAAATCCTTCATCCACAGCCCCACACCACAGCAATGATTTAAATGAAGAAAAACAAAAATTAATTGAGTTAAGGACCCAAGCAACAAAAGGTAAATCTTCTAGTACACTATAATAAACAAGTGATATCACTGCTGGTTATCGCACCTTAGCCAAAGCCAGAAGAAGGAGTTTTAGGGTAGTGTCATGTCCTTTTGCCCTTTCAAGACAAGACAAAGCGCTGGGCCCACTTATCAAGGTTTTCTTATTTTATTTTGACATATTTCTTCTAAATGACTGCTCTAACCATTTCTTTTTTATATATATATATATATATATAAACTAATTATTCATTGCACCTGGAGCCCAACTGCATTTTCTTTATTTCTATTACTTCACCCCAAACATTAAAATAAGATAAGACTGGTATTTCAAAGGCCATAAGAACTTTAATACAAACTGCTCTTCTTTCCTGTGATCTCATTCTTTTTGGTCATGTGCTTCTTTGTCTATCGCTTATGCTAACATTCAAACTCAACTAAAAAAAAACCCCAGCTTAGGCCTTTCCCCTTTACCCCTGTGACAGAACGTTACAGTGAAAATGTAAAAATAATATACTGCATTAATTAACTAGATAACATCTTCTAGAACTCAATTTCTAATAACTTTGAATTAAAATAGACCAAAGAGAAAGCACCTTCACTAAAATTACAATGACCCAAGACTGAGCATGAACATAATTTTTCTTTAACCAAGCCAAAAATATACTGAGACCAAGAACTGACTCAACAGATGCCATAGCCCAAACTAGAGATGCTATCGTGTAATTGAATTGTTATCTAACCGCAAGAAATCTTAGCAGTTACAAAACTATTCGATAGTCCCTGGGGGCAGAGCCGGCAGCCAGTGCACTCCCATTGCCACTCCTCTGAAGCCCCCTGCCACTCCATGCTGCTGCCTCTGTACCAGAGGAAGCAGCGTAGGGTGGCAGTTGGAGCTGGTCCGCAAGGGGAGTCAGTTTAAAAACCAGCTTCTTGCGCAGACCAGTTGTCTGCCACCCTACACTGCTGCTTCTGACACAGAGGTAGCAGCGTATGGTGGCAGCAGCCCCTTTCTGCAAGGAATCCGAGCTCCCCATGGACAGAGGTTGCTTCATGTGATGCAGAGTAGTCCCTGTCCGCAGCCTCTGTCCATGGCAGGCCCAGGCTTGCCACAGACAGAGGCTGCTCCATGAGATACAGAGCAGCCTCTGTCTGTGGGGAGCTCGGGCCCAACACACCTCTGATAAGAGGCAGGAGCGCAGGATGGGGGAAGGCAGTAATGCCAAGCTCATGCTGAGGGGAACAGGTTTTTAAGCCAGCTCCCCTCAGCACTCGCGCCTGCCTCCCCCGCCGCCTCTGTAAGAGAGGAAGGTGGGTCCGAGGACCCAGCACGCAAAGGGAGCCACCTTTCAGCCTACCTCCTCACCCCCTGCACTGCTGCCTCTCTATTAGGGATGTTAAATATCGGTTAATTGAATAGTTGAGTAACCTCATGAAATTTTATCGGTTAATCGACTATTGTAGAGTCCCTGAGGCAGGGCCAGCAGCCACTGTATCAGAAGCAGCAGCGTGGGGTGTCAGGTGGGACCTCGTCCACGAGGGGAGACAGTTTAAAAACCAGCTCCCCTCATGGAATGGCTTCCTGTCGCCCTATGCAGCTGCTTCTGAGAGAGTCACCAGTGTGGGGTGGCAGCAGTACCTGTCTGGTGGGGGAGTCTGAGCTCCCGGACCCAGTGAGAGCCAGAACTGAGCTGGGCTGCTTGTCCACCCGGCTCTTAATTCGTTTGAAATGCAGATCTGAAACTGGGGTAGGTACCGGACACAGCATGAACCAGGACTGAGCTGGGCTGTCTGCCCACCCAGCTCCCAATACACTTTAAATGCAGAGCCATAGCAGGGGTAGGTCCCAGACTCCTCACAAGCCAGGACGGAGGCAGGCTGCATGCCAGCCTGCTAAAAAATGTACTGGCAGGGAGAGAGAAATGCGTGTAGTCTAGAGCATTAACCTATAAACCTTTACTTATCGGTTAATCGACTTTACTATTACACCCCTACTCTCTATCAGAGTGAGCAGCACAGGGGTGGGAAGATAGATGGAGCCAATGCTCATGGGAAAGTTGGCTTTTAAACCAGCTTCTCACAGGCTCCCGCTCCCCTCTTGCTGCCTCTGATACAGGCAGTAAGCGGGGGCAGGAATGCACGTAGTGGACAAGATTAACTGATAAGCCTAGGCGTATCAGTTAATACACGATGACGTTCCTAGCCCAAACATGTTAATTCTTAAAAATGCAATAATTTAAAGAGACAAATATATCTACCATATACTAGTCAATCATTATTTCCATGTTCTCATTGCTTCAGGAAGCAAAAACAATTATGGATAATTTGACACACTCCATGAACAGTTTAATACCCAAAAGATTCAAGAAAATATTCCTGAGGGAAAGAGAGCAGGCACTAAGCATAAAGATGAGCAATGGTATGACATGGAAAATTTTGATCACACAACATTTTTGCTGCTCTGCGGGTTTATTTGTTTTTAATATCCTTCACTAAATGATAGAAAACAAATACATCATCAAAACTCACAAAAGATGCCGAGTAAAATCTTGGCACTGCTGAATTTAATGACAAAATTCCCAAATAAACAGTAGTACTTGAGGTAACTCAGACCTACTTTAAAAAAAAAAGAAGGCCAAGGTGCACTAAGAGTTACAATCTACTTGTAAAAGGCAATCCTATCAACTTAGAAAAAGCAATGTTCGTACAGGGAAAGTTCTATCACTCTAAGGAAGGGTAGAAGGGAGAACTGCAAAATAGAGACAATGGATTTCAGGAAGGCGGATTTTGGTAAGATCAGAGAGCTGATAGGTAAGGTCCCATGGGAATCGAGACTGAGAGGAAAAACAACTGAGGAGAGTTGGCAGTTTTTCAAAGAGACATTGTTAAGGGCCCAAAAGCAAGTTATTCCGATGTGTTGGAAAGATAGAAAATATGGCAAAAGACCACCTTAGCTTAACCACGAGATCTTGCATGATCTAAAAATAAAAAAGGAGTCATACAAAAAAAGGCAAAGTAGGAAAAATTACAAAGAATGAATATAGGCAAACAGCACAGGAATGCAGGGGCAAGATTAGAAAGGCAAAGGCACAGAATGAGCTCAAATTAGCTACGGGAATAAAGGGAAACAAGAAGACTTTTTATAAATACATTAGAAGCAAGAGGAAGACCAAGGAAAGGGTAGGCCAACTGGTCACTGAGGAGGGAGCAACAGTAACCGGAAACTTGGAAATGGAAGAGATGCTCAATGTTTTCTTTGTTTTGGTCTTCACCGCGAAGTCTGTAGGAATGCCTAACATAGTGAATGCTAGTGGGAAGGGGGTAGTTTTAGAAGGTAAAATTAAAAAAAAAACAAGTTAAAAATCACTTAGAAAAGTTAGATGCCAGGGCCTGATGAAATGCATCCTAGAATACTCAAGGAGCTGATAGAGGAGGTATCTGAGCCTCTAGCTATCATCTTTGGAAAATCATGGGAGACAGGAGAGATTCCAGAAGACTGGAAAAGGGCAAATATAGTGTCCATCTATAAAAAGGGAAATGAGAACAACCCAGGAAACTACTGACCAGTTAGTATAACTTCTGTGCCAGGGAAAATAATGGAGCAAGTAATTAAGGAAATCATCTGTAAACACTTGG
The DNA here is from genome assembly GCF_049634645.1 of Pelodiscus sinensis. Lineage (NCBI taxonomy): Eukaryota > Metazoa > Chordata > Testudines > Trionychidae > Pelodiscus > Pelodiscus sinensis. The sequence goes on along the minus strand of NC_134724.1, from coordinate 45,211,012 downwards.
AAAGTGGCAAGGTGATAGGGAACAGCCAGCATGGATTTGTAAAGAACAAATCATGTCAAACCGATCTGATAGCTTTCTTCAGTAGGATAACGAGTCTTGTGGATAAGGGAGAAGCTGTGGATGTGGTATACTTAGACCTTAGGAAGGAGTTCGATACGGTCTCGCATGTTATTCTTATCAATTAACTAGGTAAATACAACTTAGATGGGGCTACTATAAAGTGGGTGCATAACTGGCTGGATAACCATACTCAGAGAGTAGTTATTAATGGTTCAGAATCCTGCTGGAAAGGCATAACACGTGGGGTTCCATAGGGGTCTGTTTTGGGACTGGCTCTGTTCAATATCTTCATGAATATCTAAGTGCTCCACTTAGGAAGGAACAATCAGTTTCATACATGCAGAACGGGAAGAGACTGTCTGGGAAGCAGTACGGCAGAAAGGGATCTAGGGGATATAGTGGACCACAAGTTGAATATGAGTCAGCAGTGTGATGCAGTTGCAAAGAAAGCAAACATGATTCTGGGGTGCATTAACAGGTGTGTTATGAGCAAGACGCGAGAAGGCATTCTTCCGCTCTACTCTGCACTGGTTAGGCCTCAAATGGAGTATTGTATTCAGTTCTGGGCACCGCATTTCAAGAAAGATGTGGAGAAATTGGACAGGGTCCAGAGAAGAGCAACAAGAATGATTAAAGGTCTAGAGAACATGACCTATGAGGGAAGGCTGAAGGAATTGGGTTTGTTTAGTTTAGAAAAGAGAAGATTGAGAGGGGACATGATAGCAGTTTTCAGCTATCTAAAAGGGTGTCATAAGGAGGAGGGAGAAAACTTGTTCATCTTGGCCTCTGGGGATAGAACAAGAAGCAATGGGCTTAAACTGTAGCAAGGGAGATTTAGGTTGGACATTAGGAAAAAGTTCCTAACTGTCAGGGTAGTCAAACACTGGAATAAATTGCCCAGGGAGGTTGTGGAATCTCCATCTGTGGAGATATTTAAGAGTAGGTTAGATTAATGTCTATCAGGGCTGGTCTAGACAGTATTTGGTCTTGCCATGGGGGTAGGGGACTGGACTCGATGACCTCTCAAGGTCCCTTCTACTCCTAGTAATTCCATGATTCTATGATTCTAAGGAGGAAGTTCCATTTGCGTGTGAATTCTGTTGACTATACATTCTATAAAGGAGGCTGACTATAAAAAAACCAAACTGCCCATTTTCTCAAATATCAGCTCAGCCAGTAGACTAAGAGTGGACTTTGCTATTATGAAGAAAAGCAAAAACAAAAACACAAGGAAACAAACCTGGAAATAGGAGCTGAAGCTTCTATTTTCTATTCAGCAAAACTCACAGTTCACTTTTCTCAGAAAATCATACACCAGTGGGCTAATTAATTGACATGATCTAAGATACAGCTCAAGGCAAGAGCTGCATATATTAACTTCTCGCCTTTGTTATTATGTACTATTTGTTTCTTTCCAAGCAGGGAATACTTCGTTCTAGGTATTCAGCAAAATAGCATTTTTTTTATTTTGTGTTATCTACTTTTTGTTAAGGTTATGTAATAAGAAACTGAAACATTATCTTTTGCTGACACAGATCTTCAATTATTGCTAAGGTATTTTCTCACTAACACAAAATGTTTGAAGGTATTGGTTAATTTTAAGTAAAACTGAAAAGTTTAAAATAATGTTTTTAGTTATCTTTTAAGTTCATACTGATTTTCTTTAACTGCTATATATAAAAAGAGAGGCTACTACTAAAAAAAAGTACTCGATGCCATCAATAGCTATGATTTTTAAGTTTAGGATATAGTCAGTATATTGTTTACTATATTTTTTGCTAGCTACTTAATCTATGCACCAGAACTGAATTGCTTCTTCAAGATTTCCTAACTTTTAGCACTTCAATTAGTACTAAGAAAGCTTCACAACTATAAATAATCATTTATATAAAATACCCACCCATATGTTATTTTTAGTTTAATTTAATTCACACAAAACTAAGCATAACAGCAACCATAAGTCGTAGGCAAATGAAAACAATATAGTTCTAGAACTGCACAATGCCAGCATGGTTCAAATCAAACTATAGTATTTTGCTAACTTTTTTGTGGGGGAAGGACAACAAATACTGACTTTGTCACTTACCATGGAGGTGATTTGATTATGACGCAAGTTAAGTTCAGTCAGTGAATCCAGTCCATTAAGGTTTTCTATGTAGCTTAAAAGATTTCTGGCAAGGTTTAACACTCTGAGTTCACCCAAATGATTGATATTTTCTATTTTAGCAATCTGTAAAGAGAAGCATAATTAACAGTGAACATATTGTGCCCAGTTTGCTTATACACGTGTTAGATATACATCTTAAAGCAATTTAGATACATACTAACATAATTCTACATTAGTTTTTATTTTTAATAGTAGATATTTATGTTTTCGGTTGACTTCCACTAGATTTCCAGCAGCCCACTGGAAATTATACAACATTATCCAGTTTACTAATGTTCTTTTTGGTCACGGAATGATGTAATTAAGTCAGCAGTCCTTATTCTTTATCATCAGAGCTCTCTGTGTTTATGCTGTGTGGGACAAATATGTGCTACTTCCAGGTGAAAGTAACCTAAATTTCTTACAGATACTATCCTATCACAACCTGCTCCTTCCCCAAGGGCTAACCGTGGGGAAGGGGGTGGCCATACAAAAGTACCAGCAAGAAATTTAAGAGTGGGGGTGGAGTGCAGGGAGCTCGGGGCAGAGGGTTCGGGTGTGTGTAGTGTACAAGAGTTAGGGCTGGGTATGGGAATGCAGGAGTCAAGGTTGGGATGTATGAGGGGCGCAGAGCAGGGCAGAAGGTTGGGGTATGTGGGAGGGTGCAAGAGTCAAGACTGGGGTGTATAAGGGACATAGGGTATGAGTAGGGTCTCAGGGCAGGGGTTTGGGGTGTATGGGGATGCAGGAGTTAAGGATGGGGATGCAGGAGTCATGGTTGTGTTGTATGAGGAGGGGGCTCAGGGCAGATGAGTTGGCGTGTGTGGAATGTGGGAGGGTACAGGAGTTAGGGCTGGGGACAAGGATGCAGGAGTCAAGACTGAGGTGTATGAGGAAGGGGCTCAGAGCAGAGGACTGGGTGAGTGAAGGGAGAGCTAAGGGAACATTTCAGGGGTGGGGGGCTTCAATTACCCTAGTCTCTGACTAGGGAGTGAGGCAAAGTTTTTTCTTTTTCTCACTACTGAGCAAGGCAAATTTCACATCCATGAGCCTTCCTTCTCTGCCCTCCCCTGGGCAGCCAGGAGTGAGAGCAGGCTGTGAAACTAGTCTCACTCCCTAGTCAACGAAAAGGGGGAAAAAAATCATTCAGAGACTGGGGTAAGTGCAGCTGCAGCCCCCATTCCTCCTGAAATGGTGGGGGGCTCTGGGACGGGGCAGTTCTAGACAGACACACACACACACACACACACACACACACACACACCCCATCAGCTCCTCTAACCTGTCAGGCTGCCTGTTTCTAGTGTGGCAGCCTGCAGAAAGCCAGGATCCAGGCTGGAAGTGCCCCAAACCTACCCCTGCAGCTAAGTGCCCCAGTCAGGCAGTTTCTTGCCAGAACGATGTACCAGGGTGCACTGGCTTTCTGTCACTTCTGGCTGCTTCTTCAATGTTCTGAGAGCCTTATTTCAAACCAGCCTTGCAAATTCACTCACTTCCCCAGCAAGCATGGTGCTTCCCAGGCCATCAATTTCTATCGAATGTAAGCTTTAACTGGAAAAAAATCTATAGCCCTTATGCTTGTGAAGAGAACTTTTTAAAAGGTGAACAGAGTGCAATGTGGAAGAGTGTGTAAAGTCTGCCCCCGCACTCCATAGCGCCTAGAAAGAACCACCAGCTGTTTTGAACAGTTGGCAGTCCACTGTAGGCAGCATGTGCCCCTGGGAGAAGACTTCGTTAGCACTCCACTCAGGGACTGGGGAGGGGTTGCACATGAAGTCTTTGCCCCTCGCCCCCATCCTGCAAGGGGTGCATAGCACCTAGAGTGAACCGCCAGCAGTTTTGAACAGCTAGCGGTTCCTTCAGGTATTGTATGTCCTTGGTGGGGGAAGGAGACTTGCATGCTCCCCAGTCCCAAAGTTGGCCTGAGGGCGGGAGAACAGCAGGGTGGCTGCGGTCTGGATCCACTGGCTTGGTTGGCCGGATCTGGCACGCAGAGGCTGCCTTGCCCACCTCTGTTCTAAATGGTCCTTGCTTCTATCGCTGCTGCAGAAATCTGGGTTTCATTAGTAATTTATGGAGATGTTATTTATAACTTTTCTTAGTCATAAGTCTCTGTCAACAGTAATGGAATTCTTTCCTTCTTTTCTATCACCCTTTTTAATACAAAGACATACCTGCTTTAGCCATTATTTTTATTTTTAGGTAATAAGCCATTGCCTTTTCATTCTACAGGCTGGACCTCCCTCATCCGCCACCTTTGGGACCTGACTACTCCTGAACAAGGGGATTTGCCAAACAAGGGGAGATCCTTCCCATTATGGTCCATGATGAACCTGGCTAAGACTCCACCTGAGCTGTACTGCTGTCTGCCCAGCCATGGTTCCCCAGGCTGGAGCTCTGCGGCTGCCAGAGCCGAGGTTGTCAGGGCTGCTGGGGCTTCGCAGTTGCCCGGACGTTGCGGCTGCTGTGGGGGCCAGGACTTCACAGCCGCTGGAGTGAAAAGGGCTCTGCAGCTGCTGCAGCTCTGTGGCCACTGCCAGTCCCCACTACCGCCCAGTAACAGGGGCCAGAACTCTCTGCTACGCTGCTTGTCCCTACCGCAACACAGGACTCCTGGCGGAATCGTACCCGCCCCCCTCCTGCCCTGTGGCCTGACCTCCTTTTAACTGGACTCTGTGGTCCAGGAGCATTGCTGGACCAGAGTCCCAGTTAAAGGAGGTACAACCTGTAGACCATTACAAGTGATATTCTCTTTAACAAATGTAAATGACACACATCTAAGTCCCTGTAGACTATTTTCTACTTACCATAAATAAGTAATTGATAATCAGTTTTTCGAGGTGTTTTGCATTACATTTAAAATAAGAATGGGAAATACCTTACTTTTAAATAAATGTACAAAAAGCACAATACGCTCTATTTTCATGTTGTGTGTTTTTGAGAGTTATAGGATATTTAGATAGTGAGAAAATTTGAAAAGCTCGAAGAGTCAAGATAAAAATGCCTTTGAAAATTTTATGCAGCACATAACTCATCAATAATGAAATACCACAAAGATAGCATCCGTTTATGATGTATTTCTTGTGTATATTCAGAAGAGGTCTTTGCTTAAAAATTTCTTATAGCATAGATTTCTTATATTTATGTTGCTGAACTTCCAGTAAGAAAACCCTGACACATAATTAGATAACTAAGGAATACTCAAAGCAGCGCCAATAATAATTTGATTTTATTAAATGAAATGATATGGCATAAAATCTATTCTATATGCAGTGGGACAATTTTTTCTGTCAGTTACACGTGGGCCAAGTCCATTAATTTTGACAGGGCAGCCTGGTGTAACTGGAGAAAAGTATTTACCCCATTATGTCTTTACCTAAAATACCTTTGAAGAGATTTAATGAAATACTGTACTGAAGAGCAGTTTAATGAAAAGCTTTTGCTTACCCCATAAGTCTGGTGACCATATTTTCTGAACCAAAATTAGCGACACGCTAGCCACACCCCAGGCCCCCATTAGCAACGCCCTCTGCTACAAGAAATCCCACCTCTGGAGGTAGTACTCCAGGAGTCAAGATGGACACATCACCGGTAGTAAAGGATGTCATATGACCCCTCTAAGAACACCTCCTACCATCCTCTACCCATAGGAATGGGTTTGGCCCCCCACAGGATCCCTTCATGCAACTAGCCTGCAATTGCATTAACCCAACTTACATAAGAACATAAGAACGGCCGTACTGGGTCAGACCAAAGGTCCATCTAGCCCAATATCCTGTCTATCGACAGTGGCCAGCACCAGATGCCCCAGAAAAGGTGGACCGAAGACAATGATCAAGCGATTTGTCTCCTGCCATCCCTCTCCAGCCTCTGACAGACAGAGGCCAGGGACACCATTTCTGTCCCCTGGCTAATAGCCTTTTATGGACCTAACCTCCATGAAATTATCTAGCTTCCCTTTAAACTCTATGGGTGTGTCTAGACTACATGCCTCCTTCGACGGAGGCATGTAGATTAGCCAGATCGGAAGAGGGAAATGAAGCCGCGATTAAAATAATCGCGGCTTCATTTAAATTTAAATGGCTGCCCCGATCTGCCGATCAGCTGTTTGTCGGCAGATCAGGGCAGTCTGGACGCGATGCGCCGACAAAGAAGCCTTTCTTCATCGGCACAGGTAAGCCTCGTGAATCCAGGTTTACCTGTGCCGATGAAGAAAGGCTTCTTTGTCGGCGCATCGCGTCCAGACTGCCCCGATCTGCCGACAAACAGCTGATCGGCAGATCGGGGCAGCCATTTAAATTTAAATGAAGCCGCGATTATTTTAATCGCGGCTTCATTTCCCTCTTCCGATCTGGCTAATCTACATGCCTCCGTCGAAGGAGGCATGTAGTCTAGACACACCCTATTATAGTCCTAGCCCTCACAGCCTCCTCTGGCAAGGAGTTCTACAGGCTGACTACACACTGTGTGAAGAAGAACTTTCTTTTATTCGTTTTAAACCTGCTCCCCATTAATTTCATTTGGTGTCCTCTAGTTCTTCTATTTAGGGAACTAATAAATAACTTTTCTTTATCGGCCCTCTCCACACCACTCATGATTTTATATACCTCTATCATATCCCCCCCCCGTCTCCTCTTTTCTAAACTGAAAAGTCCCAGTCGCTTTAACCTCTCCTCATATGGGACCCGTTCCAAACCCCTAATCATTTTAGTTGCCCTTTTCTGAACCCTTTCCAAGGCCAAAATATCTTTTTTGAGGTGAGGAGACCACATCTGTACACAGTATTCAAGATGTGGGTGTACCATAGTTTTATGGGGCAGTAAGATATTCTGGGTCTTATTTTCTATCCCTTTCTTAATAATTCCTAGCATCCTATTTGCCTTTTTTTACCGCCGCTGCACACTGTGTGGAAGTTTTCAGAGAACTGTCCACGATAACTCCAAGATCTCTTTCCTGATTTGTCATAGCCAAATTAGCCCCCATCATATTGTACGTATAGTTGGGGTTATTTTTCCCGATGTGCATTACTTTACACTTATCCACATTAAATTTCATTTGCCATTTTGTTGCCCAATCACTCAGTTTGGTGAGATCTTCTTGGAGTCCCTCACAGTCTGCTTCTGTCTTGACTATCCTAAACAGTTTTGTATCATCTGCAAACTTTACTACCTCACTGCTTACCCCTTTCTCCAGAGCATTTATGAATAAGTTGAAAAGGATTGGTCCCAGGACTGACCCTTGGGGTACACCACTAGTTACCCCTCTCCAATCTGAAAATTTACCATTTATTCCTACCCTTTGTTTCCTGTCTTTTAACCAGTTCTCAATCCAAGAAAGGACCTTCCCTCTTCTCCCATGGCCATGGAATTTACACAAGAGCCTTTGGTGAGGGACCTTGTCAAAGGCTTTCTGGAAATCCAAGTATACTATATCTACTGGATCCCCCTTGTCCGCATGTTTGTTAACCCCTTCAAAGAACTCTAACAGATTAGTAAAACAGGATTTCCCTTTACAGAAACCATGTTGACTTTTGTCCAACAAATTATGTTCTTCTACATGCTTCACAATTTTATTTTTTACTATTGTTTTGACTAATTTGCCCGGTACTGACGTTAGACTTACCAGTCTGTAATTGCCAGGATCGCCTGTAGAGCCCTTTTTAAATATTGGTGTCACGTTGGCTACCTTCCAGTCATTAGGTACACAAGCCGATTTAAAGGATAGGTTACAAACCACAGATAATAGCTCAGCAATTTCCCATTTGAGTTCTTTTAGAACCCTTGGATGAATGCCATCCAGTCCCGGAGATTTGTTAACATTAAGTTTTTCTATTTGTTCCAAAACCTCCTCTAATGACACTTCAATCAACGACAGCTCCTCAGATTCATCACCCACAAAGGACGATGCAGATTCAGGAATCTCCCCAACGTCCTCAGCCATGAAGACTGAAGCAAAGAAATCATTTAGTTTCTCCGCAATGGCTTTATCGTCCTTGATTGCTCCTTTTATAGCTCGATCATCTAGGGGACCCACAGGTTTTTTTAGCAGGCTTCCTGCTTCTAATGTACTTAAAAAACATTTTGTTATTTCTTTTTGAGTTTTTGGCTAGCTGTTCCTCAAAATCTTTTTTTGCTTTTCTTATTACATTTTTACACTTGGTTTGACAGTGTTTATGTTCTTTTCTATTTATCTCACTAGGATTGGACTTCCTGTTCTTAAAAGATACCTTTTTGTCCCTCACTGCTTCTTTTACATGGTGGTTAAGCCACGGTGACTCTTTTTTAGGTCTCTTGCTATGTTTTTTAATTTGGGGTATACATTTAAGTTGGGCCTCTATTATGGTGTCTTTAAAAAGTTTCCATGCAGCTTTCAGGGATTTGGCTCTAGTCACCGTGCCTTTTAATTTCTGTTTAACTAACCTCCTCATTTTTGTGTAATTCCCCTTTTTGAAATTAAATGCCAGGGTGCTGGATTGCTGAGGTGTTCTTCCCACCACAGGAATGTTGAATGTTATTATATTATGGTCACTATTCCCAAGCGGTCCTGTAACGGTTATATCCTGGACCTGATCCTGCACTCCACTCAGGACTAAATCGAGAATTGCCTCTCCCCTTGTGGGTTCCTGCACCAGCTGCTCCAAGATGCAGTCATTTAAGCCATTGAGAAATGTTCTCTCTGCTTCTCTTCCTGAGGTGACATGTATCCAGTCAATATGGGGGTAATTAAAATCCCCCATTATTATAGAGTTCTTTATTTTGGTAGCCTCTCTAATCTCCCTTAGCATTTCAATGTCAGTATCACTGACCTGGTCAGGTGGGGAGAGGCCGGGGGCAGTGTTCCCTCTAAGATTTTCCACCCATGAGCAGAGTGGGTTTCGTCTTCCACACCAGTATTGACTTCACGTGTGCTTGTTCAGATGTGTGCCACTGTGGCAGCCAAATTATTAACAAATATCTTATAAATATCTCCCTTTCCCCCTCAGCTGCCATCTCTCCCACTCTCCCCTGGTTTTTGCTGCCCCCCACCCCTCACCCTCCTCTGCTGTCCTGGCTCCTGCCCTTCTCACTCTCCTCAGCCTTTTGGGGACCTGCTTCCCTCTCCATCCTCTTTGACCCCTGTACCAGCACTTCTCTTCCCCCTGTGGCTACTCCTCCTCTAGCCCCACTCTGATCATCTGTAACTACACCTCCCCAACCCCTCTCCTAACACCTATCATAGAATCATAGAACCATACAGCTGGAAAAGACCTCAGAAGGTCATCAAGTCCAGCCCCCTGCTCTAGGCAGAACCAATCCTAACTAAATCAACTAAATCAACCCAGCCAGGGCTTTGTCAAACCGAGACTTAAACACCTCTAGGGATAGAGACTCCACTACTTCCCTAGGTAACCCATTCCAGTGCTTCACTACCCTCCTGGTGAAATAGTTTTTCCTAATATCCAACCTGGACCTCTCCCACTGCAACTTGAGACCATTGCTCCTTGTTCTGTCATCTGTCACTACTGAGAACAGCCTTTCTCCACCCTCTTTGGAAGCTCCCTTCAGGAAGCTGAAGGTCTTGGCAGAGGAGGTGAGTGAGGAGGCTAGGGAAGTGGGGTCTCAGCTTGTGGAGGTGGGAGACACTTACTTGCTTTTGCGTGACTCCCAGCACCTACCACTGCTTTTTAAAATCTAGCTAATTTGTTTTGCGTTAATTGCTTAAATTAACTATGATTGAGAACCTTAATTTTCATGCCATTCTGTAAGTTGAGAGTTTGCCCTCACCTGCAGTGCTGGCTGTATTCACTTTTGGTCACCCTACCTCCAAAAAGATGTATCAGACACGGAGAGATTTATGGTCAGTGGAAAGGAGAGTAAAAGGCATTCACTAAAGCTTGTACAATTTTTCTGGGGAATGTTTAGGAACCATGCTGTAAAAACAGATACAAGTTCTCCTCGTTTCAAACTTTCACCTTGTGTGCATCAACAACTCAAAGACTCCCAGGGGTAGCCATGGTAGTCTGTAACTGAAAAAAACTTAAACAATGAATGGTCCTGCAGCACCTGAAAAACTAACAAAATTACAAGAGTAGAACAAATTGACACACAGCTTCCGGGTTTGTAGATAGATGCATGTTTCAAAGAGCTTGCAAATAAAAGTTTCAGACTATAAAACAACTAACATCACACCTAGTACCTGCTACTTCTGACTCATAAGAGCCAGAACTCTACCACATACCATGTATTAATTAGTAACATAGGATTTTTTTAAAATCATTAAGATCAGAGTTTTAGATATCTGCAACACTCAAAAAAAAAAAAACCTGTTGAAAGAATATTTTTCTTTTTTATGTTAAGGCATTAATACCTATGTTTGAAATGTAATCATGCAAATATCCTCCTGGTACACACACACCATGCAGCCTGCTTTCCCCTCCAGCTTTCCCTCCAACCCAGCCAGACAGAGAGGACTGCAGCAAGTGAGTCAGGACACCCCCAACAAACTGCCCTTAGGGTTGCCAGATGGTTTCAACAAAAATACTGGACACACTTGACATTACGTCACAATCTACATTACATCTTATTTAGAAAATACCAGGTATTTATGTTTTCTCACTTATATTTTCTCAATTTGTTTTGCGAACAGAAAGCTCAAATCTGGACTGTCCAGTTCAAAATCAGACACCTGGCAACCCTAACTGCCCCCTGACTCTACCTCACTGCAGAGATGCCAGCACGCGGTCACTCCCTTTCCTCACCTAACCCTGTGAAATCTGACCCCACTTCAAGTTGGCCAGGAAACTAATGCCTTCGTTATAGATTAAGTGATTTGCCCAAGTCATATTGGATATTCTTGGCAAACCTAGGAACATAGCTCAGATTTCCTAAAGCTCAAGCCATTGCACTAATCAGACAACTACCTTCACGTATTATTCGAATTATTGTACTTTATGCATTAAGTCATTTGTAAGGTAACAGTATATCCAATATTTCACTAGTTACGATAACCATTTTAATTTTTCTACCATAAAAATGACTAAATATTATTTTAGCTATATCACAACTATTTTGTGTGAGGTGAATATATTGTAGCTCAAAAATAACTAGATCAGTTCAGTTAAAGTTATATGCAAATTTTGTACATTTTTATTTTACTTTTCATAAACTTCTGCAAAAAGAGAAACTGGAGACAAAGATTCAAAATATCATCATGCTACCTTTGAGTAATTTATAAGTTTCTGTGAACTCGCTAATAAAACTAGTTGTAAAACCATTACATCTCCTTTATAAAAACAATACTACAGGGAAAGACACTGGAGCTTCAACATGCCTACATCACTATTATTTGCAAGCAGTTCAAAATAGCAGATGTACTTACTGTACAGTACCTGATTTCCATGAAGATCCAAAACATCAAGATTTTTCAAGTTCTCCAGATTAGAGATTTTCTTTATTCTAAAAAATTAAAAGGTAAACAATTTTTCATCAAAATGTAAGATGTAAGTATTTAGCCTATCATCTATTCCCAACAAGTACAAATAAGATGTTAATTGTCATCCAAATGGTATACACCATTCCCATTCAAGACATTTTAGGAACCTAATGATATAGGTGTTGAGTGAAGGCTAAATCTTAATACCAAGATGCTACTGTCATTAGTGAAATAACAAAACATAGCACCTTTCCCTATATAAAACAATGTAACAAAGTCTGTTGGCATTAACAAGATGGTTTATTAGGTGATGGACCATTCTACCATTTCCTGGACACCACAGTATAAATCACCAATGGTAAATTAGATACCACTCTCTACAGAAAACCCACTGACTCATACAGTTACCTACATGCCTCCAGCTCCCATCCAGAACACACCATATGATCCATCGTCTATAGCCAAGCCCTTCGATACAACCGCATCTGCTCTAATCCCACTGACAGAGACCAGAAACTTCAGGATCTCTACCAAGCATTTATAAACCTCAATTACCCACCCAGAGAAATAAAAAAAAACAAATTGAAAGAACCAGATGAATACCCAGAAACCATCTACTTCAAGACAGACCCAAGAAAACCAAAACTAGTACACCACTTGTCATCACCTACAGCCTCCAATTTAAACCCATCCAACACATTATCAATAAACTACAACCTATACGGGAACAGGATACTAAACTCCGAGGCTGTGTCTACATTGGCATCCCTTTCCAGAAAAGGGATGCTAATGAGACACTTCGGAATTGCAAATCCGCGGGGGATTTAAATACTTTCAAGGACGCGATTCTCCGAGAAATAAGCCCTTTTCCGGAAGATCCCTTATTCCTACTTTCAAGTAAGAATAAGGGATCTTCCGGAAAAGGGCTTATTTTCCGGAGAATCGCGTCTAGACTGGCGCTTTTCTCTGGCAAAAACCCCGAGCCGGAAAAAAGCGGCAGCCATGTAAATGCAAATGCCGCGGGGGATATTTAAATCCCCCGCGGATTTGCAATTCCAAAGTGTCTCATTAGCATCCCTTTTCCGGAAAGGGATGCCAATGTAGACACAGCCCATGAGGCTCTGGGAGACAGACCCATAGTCTCCTATAGACAACCACTTAACCTCACGATGATTCTTACCAACAACCACAGGACATACCACACCTTGGAACTTTCCCTTGCTACAAACCCCGTTGCCAGCTTTGTCACATATTTACTCTGCTGACACCATCATTGAACCTAAACATTTCAGTTATAAGATCAAGAACATATATTCCTGCTCATCCAGAAATATAATTTATGCCATCATATGCCAACAGTGTCCGTCTGCTATGTATATTGGACAAACTTCTCAGACACTTCGCCAAAGAATCAATGCACAAAAAACAGACATCACACAGTTTCACGAAGAAAAAACAGTTTCTTGCTATTTCAACTAGAATGGGTATTGTCTCAACGACCTGATTACCTGCATCCTGCTTCAAAGAGATTTTAACACAAGACTTCAAACACAAGACTTCAAAGAGAAGCCTCTGAACTGTCATTCATACTTAAATTTAACACTTTACAAATGGGCCTTAACAAAGATGCTAATTATCTTACCCATTACAAAGACAGCTTCCCCAATTATCACCTCTAATATCATTATCTCATAGACATTAACCTCCCCCCGCATTCTCCCTCTGTTCTAAAATCTGATTTGTCTATTTTATATGTGTTCATTTTTTTTTAATTGTATTCCTTTGGTATATATATATATATATATATATATATATGGTCATGCCAATTTTCTTTCACAATTTGATCTGAGGAAGTGGGTCTGGCCCACGAAAGCTCATCATCTAATAAACCATCTTGTTAGTCTTTAAAGTGCTGCATAGTCCTGTCTTTTGTTTCAGCAAGACCAGACTAACACGGCTACATCTCTATTACTTTTGTGATTAACTGAGGAATATTTTTTGGGAAGTTAGAAACAAAACTGCCAAGAGGTCACCACTAGAAGCAACTTACTAAACAGGAATTACAAAATGAATGTAACTGAATAAAATCTTTCGGAATAACAATCAGTCAATCAAAATAATTATAACAAAATTATTACACTATTACAGTTTTCTGATAGAGTATATCAGCTGTGGCTTGTAACTATGTTTTTATGTATTAGCCTTTTGGTGTATGTCAGGCATTCAGGAAAGGAATACATATATAATACATGTCTGATTTTCATTCAGCAAGATGCTTTCTTGCCAGTGCCACCAAGCTAAAATAATACTGAAAGAACGGATTTTGTTTAACTTAGGACTTTCACACACACATACTCTACCCACAAAGCAGAACTCAATTTTCCCTTATTTAAAATTAAAAGAAAAAGTATTTTAATCATATCAATTTATGTCAGCTCAAGTGAAACTAGTCAATCTTATATCCAAAAAATAAAGTTTGAGCTCTCAGGAGACCCCTCACTTTAGGTGATGCAGCGTAGTGTCCAATTATCTAAGGCTGGAGTGAGGAACATCAAGAAGGAGATTTAAAAGCATTTAGAAGTATGGGTTCTTTTTCCCAAACCCCAGATTGCTTTCCTGGGGCCAGTTCCTATTTCTTAGTGACTACTTGTCTATTCTAGAAGTAATGCTCTTGGAACAATATTGCGGGCCTATCTCTAAAATTGTCAAGGGTCAGTACACCTTTTTATTGACATTAAAAATCAATAACAACCATTGGAACCTTGTGAGATTGTCACATTTACTCTTAAGTTGGAAATAATATCTGAGTCTATTACATCACAGATAGAGTTTACCCAAATCACGTATGTCCTGAAATAGCTTCTGTTCATATATTAATGTCCCTAGGAAATGGCTCTTCCATTATTATAGCAGGTCTGCATTTACCAGTGACTGTGGATCACCAAAAATAATCCAATTTATTTTATACCACTTTGAAAGTGAACAGATTATATCCATGTCCATTTCATAGTGACTGGTTTGAGAACAAATATTAATTTACTGACTTACATAGCTTTTCCTTTCCCCACTTGGTTACCTAATTTTTAAACATATTGCCACACTTTTTTTAAACCCAATCTCTCTTTATTTTCCATGGTCTGTTGTTCTGCAAGATTTTAAGTATTTTCTTCTCCTTTGTTGTAGTTGCTGTGTTATAATCTCCAACCTCACGTCTCAACTCAACCATTGCCAATATAAGTTTCAGAGGGGTAGCTGTGTTAGTCTGAATCTACAAGAACAGCAGTTTCTCCACTCTTGGTGTTCACACCTCCACATCAGCTGCTAGAAGTGGGCCTCATCCTCCCTGACTGAATTGACCTCGTTATATCTAGCCTTACTCTTGACTGGAACTCTTTTCTTATGCCTGTATATTTATACCTGCCTCTGGAATTTCCACTACATGCATCTGACGAAGTGTGTCTTTGCCCACGAAAGCTTATGCTCCAATAAATCTGTTAGTTTATAAAGTGCCACAGGACTTCTTGCTGTTATTACCAGGGTAATGGGAGAACACCCGCGGCTGGCAGCGTTGCATGACGTCACTGGAGCGATGGACAGGGAGGGGAGGATGACGTCACATGCCGAACAAGAGAGCGGGGAAAGGATAAAAATGGGAGGGGGAACACAGGCAGGGAGGACAGTGGGGAACAGAGGAAGGTATGGCGGCCAGAACTCGGGGAGGGACGAGAAGGGAGGATAACCCCGCCGGGGTCGACAGAGGCCCAGGGTAGGGTCATGGAGCCCGAGAGTGGGCGCGTTTAGGGGTAAACCCCCACCTGCTACCACTGGGGACGAGATTCCCAGTGTTAGGGCCCTGGGCCCGGATCTGGGAGCATGGGTGGGCCCGGACCCCCTTCCCTGCCACCTGTAGTCGAACAGCACACCACACCCCAAGGCAGAAGTTTGGCCCTGCTACGGTCACATGACTGTGGGGGACGTGGGTAGTACGAGTAACTTGAGATAATCAGGGCGTGATAGATGTGTAAAATAACGGGACCCAGAACCTGAATAATCATAGATTTGTGACACCCTGGACTTGCCACTAAGGAACTTGTTGCTCATTCTACTCTACAATGGAACGAGATCTGAAGCAACAGTTCAAGGTCTCATCCTAATTCAACCTTAAAATATTAAATAAGTGTGTTGACTACTGTATTATAGTTACATACTGAACCTGCAGTTTTAACAAGTGGAATATAATAGAGACAAACGCCTTAATTTTAAAATAATTTTAAATCTAAGATGCATCCATACCAGTTTTACCGTGTTACAGCCCAGGCCAATTAAAATAAAATATATAGATCAAATCATAGTCTTCAGTATAAAATATGAAATATACTATTAAACTAAAACTAGAGCTGACCTGTTGGTCTAGCTTCAATGAAGCACTCTGTCACTTTGGGGGAGCGGAATAAAAGTCAAGAACCTATGCTCCTGACTCTCATCCTGACTGTCAATAGTAATAAAGAACCAAAGTGTTCAGCCTCCGAGGAGGAAAAATTGGAAATGAAATACTTTTTCCAGAGAAAATGCTACTGGTTGAAGTGGAACACTACTGGCAAAGAAGTGATCACGTTCCTTCTCACTAAGAAGAAAAACAATAGTGATACAGGCTTTTGAGAGTTTGGAGGAAGGAGATTCTAGTGAGAAAAGAACAAACTATATTAAACTGAAGAACACTGGGCTTTTTTTAAGTAATACAAGATGTCAAAAGGAAAAGTAAAGGAAGATTTTTTTCTTTGGTTGGCAACATTTCTTCTCAAGCACATTCCACTGTTTGCCAAGACCTAACTCAGAGCCCTGAGGAGTTCCGCTATTTTACTGCTTTTTTCGGTTGTTGTTCTTTTCCATTTGCTGAGATCCTAATCTCAAGACACTATACATTATTATATAGCCCACAGCATCACCTACTGGCAGATTGTATTAAACATCCCATGTGCTATTCTTCAAAAACAAATTAGAAAAACCAGAACAATATGGAAAAAAGCTCTCTTTCTAGCCATTTATCAAAATACAACTCTTCAGAGGTTATCCCCAAACCTCAACTTTTATATACAGCATACTGTAACAGCACTCTGACATTACTATCTGGAAACTTTGATTTTTCATGGCATTCAAAAATCAGCGTTTCATGTCATGTTTTATATCATGCTTAAAATTCAGAAGTAAAACACTTAATGCTATAGTGCAAAAGAGCTAGGAACCCTGCTCCCCTTCCCAATAAACAGGAAAACACAATACATTTGGACAACAACTCTTTAATGGATAATATTTTTAACATTAAGAAACACTTCCTTAGTAATCATGTGGCTAAACCACAAAAAATTTGCTTCCAATGCAAGTGATTAAGTATAGCCTTTTCCTGGAGATGGTCAAGATGAATGATATGAACAAACACAGGACCCCATGGCACAGCCCTTAGTCATACAGCTATGCCTACCGATTAGATAGGAATACAGTGATTCCTCACTTAACACGTAACACGTGCCTGCTTAACACATTTTCGGGATAGCATGATTTTTTTTTTAGGGAACATTTTTCAAACAACACGACCCTGTCCCCGCAATAACACGATTTCCCCTAGGGCCGGCCAGTGGCCAGCAGCAGCATGAGGCTTCCCCTGCCTCCCTGCAAAGCAGCAGAGGTTTGCCGCTCGTAGCGCTGTTCCCCGGTGACCCCCTCTGGCCGGACGCAAGGCATCTGGCCAGAGGGGTCACCGGGGAACTGTGCGGCGAGCAGCAAACCTCCACCACATTGTAAGGAGGCAGAGGAAGCCCTGGGCAGCTGCCGGTGATCGGCCAGCTGGGGAAACCCAACCGCTGGCTGCAAGCCCCCTCTCCTGTTCTTCCTTTCCCTTCTCCAGTGCCAAACTCCTCCCCTCCCTGCTACAACCCAGTCCCCTTTCTCCTCCAACCATATGTCCTGGTCCCAGCTGCTAACAAGTGCAGGCTGGAGCTGCGAGCGCACGTGCGCTTGAAACACAACCCCCACCTTTTCCATTATTTTCAATGGGAAAATTGACCCCGCATAACACATTTTCACTGAGCACGATCATTTTCTGAAACGTATCTACCGTGTTAAATGAGGAATTATTGCACTCATATGAGTAAAGGTTGCAGGATTTGGCCTATATTTTTGTGAAGTTATGTTACTCACTAGTTATATTTCTTACCAGAATCCATGAAACAATGGGGAAATCTATTCTATTTACTATCTTCCCATCTAAAGATAAACTACTTAAAGGAAATATTTCAACTGGCTGGAAGGGACAATTTAACAGCCTACTTTGTGTGCAGAAAGACAAAGGCCTTCATCGGTAGCAGAGAAATGTGTAAAATATTAAAACTAGTTTAAGAAACAAATCTTCAATGACACAATTACATGGGCTCAAGGGTACATTTAAAGCAGGACACTTATGAAAATACTCTTAAGTTTCATGTAAAAAGGCACAGCAGGAAAAGATGGCTGTAAGAATTGGAGCATACATATCTTCTGTAATGACTTCAACATTTATTAAGATGCAGTTAAAATAAATCAAGTTTGAGGTACACATTAGCTTGTCCTGTACATTAGCTTCTGACAAAAACTTTCTTCCAGCCTATACACTGACTGAAAATTAGTATTGGCATGTTTAAAGAATTCACACTCAAAAAGAAAAGGTCCAAATGAGACCTTTATTCTGGAAGAGTGGAAAGGAGAAAGTGCAGCGTGCTTACTGGTAACAAATCTATTATGACAACATCACATATTGAATTTGGCATTGCACTGGTTTTGGCAAGATCAACTTTAACTCTAAAATAAAAACAACAAACAAAAATTAAGAGTAAATTATTCCTACAAAAGCTAAATACAAAGGAAACATTGACCAATACTAAAACAAATGCAAAATGGATCAGAAAGCCAACAGCTGGAAAAAAATGGAAAAGAACTTGATGGAGCAACGTGTATCCAATGGGTATTTAGAAAGGAAATGGCCACTGCTCTGAGCATGTCAGAGCCTAAGCTGGCTGCAAGATTCTTTTCAACATCTGTTAAAAAAGGACATCTGGAGAAGACGGCAAGAATGGAACGTTCATTATACAAAAAGATAGAAAAGTTTTAGTTTTACAAAACCTTCTTCAGTTATATCTTTTGCAAAAAGAAATGAAAATCAGGACAGTTCAGTTATGGTCCTATTTTAACTGAGGAGGGATACAGAAACTTAGTTCTGGTTTTGGCCTATCATAATTTTAAAGAAAAGGATAAATAGGATAGTTTTTAATAAACATTGGTATAAATGTGGGAAAAGTGGAACACTTGTGCACTTAATGGGACTGTTATTGTTTCCTCAAACTTTTTGGCTGGAAGCATCCTCTGGGTTAAAAAAAAAAAAAAAATCAAAGATTGAGGTTATCTGGGACCCTATCGTGAGAAAATATATTCCAGCAGCATAGGAAAGGCAACCTCTCTCCCTGGCACGAAAGCTTTATTTCGGGAGGTGGGGGGGGAGGACCCAAAATACTCTCAATCTCATTTTGGCTGACTGAAGTATAATCTTTCCATAATAATTAAAGGGTACATTTAATGCATACATGATTTTTAAATACAGCCGGTCCCCAAGTCACAAACGCGTTACGGACCAAACACTTGGCCGTACCTCGGAAAGGTCGTAACTCGGAACCCATTGAGTTACATTGCACCGTGCTATTCGTAAGCGTAGATTGCGTTCGTAACTCAGAGCCCACATTTACGACCGCTTTAGTCGTAAGTCGAGGTGGCTGTAAGTTGGGGACCAGCTGTAGATGGCTCCCACTTTTGAATAAAACTATACAAATAGAAGACTAAACCTTTGGACTTCTTTAAAAAAACTATTATTCTTATTAAAAATAGCAAATGTCTTATCACTGATTATTTTTAGCCAATACGCAAGTGTACTATGTTCTTCCAGAGTACATAAAAGTTAAGGTATAGTCAGCTTGCCCAATTTGTAGTTATTTAAAAATATGTGGGGCAGGAGGTTAATTTTTGGTTAAGTTTCAGTTTTAAGTTTTCTGAATCAGGATGTCAAAACATTTTTTTTTATTTAACCTAATCTTCTTTAAAAAGCACTGTACCATTGGTCAGACTTTTTCCATCACTAAATAGGATAGACCAAATGTACTGCACATGACCTAACTCCATCATATTTATTGAGTTACGTCAAGGATGAATTTTCCCCATTGAGATTCAGTAATCTCACAAAATAAAACATAAAATAGCTCAACCAAGTATCAACAAGTAAAAATCCTCTTTTTAAATGGAGTGCAATATATTCATAAAATCCTTGAAGGTTTTGCTTATAGATACAACTCCAGTTACAGAAAGAAAAGGGTTAAATTTGTTGCTCCTACATGTTGTTCTGATTTTTTTTAAACCACTAACAGAAAACGAGAGTAAGACAGATAAGACACCTGTTTTAATGGCTGTTTCCATGGAAACTCCCTGGAATAGTGTCTGGTGACTTATAACCTAAGGCCCTTCTTTATTTTCATTCCTTTCAAACTAAACTGATTTATGCTTATGTAGATTTTACCCTCCTCGGTAAAGTGAAAAAGTATCCGTGACACAGAAGAAAAGGGCATTTGATTTGAACTGGAGAGAGAAAGGGGAGAGAGCTTTAAAAGTCAGAGAGGAACTGAAAGAATGGGCAGAGTCAGAACTAGGAATTCCAGCAATATTGTGCCATCTAATTAGGAGAAACAAAAGCAACAGACTGACAAGCCTGGCAGTTAGCAACAGTGAGCAACTCATGGTAAAGTATGGTAACTCTCATCTTACCTTCAGTGAAAGGTAGTTCAATGTCCAAGGCATCGGAAGAAACTACTGTGCCAAAGATGATTTATAAAGAAGTTCATAAGTGATTAATTTCTTCAAACTAACATTCAGTATTCCCTGAACAGGTTTGACCAACCAAAAGAAGACCTGACCTGAAAGCCAGATCTAAAACAAGACTGGATCTGAAGTAGATGACTTCTAGCATCTCTCACCGACAGAAGCCACTAACAATGAATACCTACTAGTGCACAGAAATTGATACCTAGGAGAGATTAGATATAAATTAATCCAGAAAATTCCCACTAAATATAATGCCTCATCTAAGAAAAGTGAAATGTTATGTTCTCAAACTAGCTCAAGTTTAAATCTTCTATTGAAGCCTGATATCCAGTCATTGTACAGTGCTTAAGAGTGAAAGAAATGTAACTGTACAATCCTAAAACTGTAAAGGCAATTCCTCCACTGAAACCTTCATATTTTTATATATATATATATATATATATATATATATATATATATATATATATATATATATATATATATATATTTTAGGTTAACTGACATTCTAGAGTTAGTTTTGAAACAAAGATTCAGTCTTATGATGACGGGCCAGAATCTGTTATCAACAGCACTGATGTAAACCACAGTTTACAGTAGACCTCGGAGTTATGAACACCAGAGTTATGAATAAGGATGTGAATGGTTAATTGGCTGCCTGGACAAGTTGGAGCAGCCCCTGCAAGATGCCGGCAAGAGGCTGCTCCAGACCAGCTGGGCCTGCCATGACACCCGCAGCATGGCATTCTCAGCCCAGCCAGAGCAGCCCCCTACCCACCCGCGATGCAGTAGGCCAGGCTTTGCTAGAGCAGCCCCCTCCCGCCTCTGTTTAAGTGGTTAACCAGTTAACCATGATATATAACCAGTTAACTGATTAAAGGGAATTTTACACCCCTAGTCAAGAATTGACCAATCAACTATGCACCTCCTTTGGGGGGGGAAATAAATACAGAACTGTGTAAAACTTTAAAAAAAATAAAGAAAGAAGTTTTAAAAAGAAGAGTTGACAAAGAAAGGAAACTTCCTGTGCTTGTTTCATTTAAAATTGAGATAGATAAAAGGAGCATTTTTCCTTCAGCACAGAATAGTATCAAAGCAATAAGAAGTCAAAGTACAGTTATAAACCTTTTAATGAACCACCATAACATTTTTGCCCAAAATAACTAATATTTGGCTACGTCTAGACTGGCCAAAGTTTTTCCGTTAAAAGCATTTGCGGAAAAGAGCGTCTAGATTGGCACGGACGCTTTTCCGCAAAAGCACTTTTTGCGGAAAAGTGTCCGTGCCAATCTAGACGCGGTTTTGCGCAAGAAAGCCCCCAATTGCCATTTTTGCCATCTGGGCTTTTTTGCGCAAAACAAATGTGAGCTGTCTACACTGGCCCTCTGCGCAAAAATATTTCCAGAAAAGGGCTGTTGCCCAAATGGGAATGTCAAAGCATTTGCGCAAGAAGCACTGATTTCGGACAGTAGAACGTCAGTGCTTTAGTGCATCATCAAGCGGCCAGTGTAGACAGCTGTCAAGTTTTTGCGCAAAAGCATGCAGTCTAGATGCAGCCCCCCAGAATTGTGAACAACCTCCAATCCCAAGGGCTACGTCTAGATTGTATCCCTTTTTTGTAAAAGGGATGCAAATTAGACGTATCGCAGTTGCTAATGAAGCGGGGATTTAAATCTCCCCCGCTTCATTAGCATAAAAATGGCTGCCGCTTTTTTTGGCACGGAGCTTTGCCGGAAAAAAGCGCCAGTCTAGACGTGGATCTTTCGGAAAATAAAGCCTTTTCTGAAAGATCCCTTAACCCTCTTAAAATAAGGGATAAGGGATCTTTCAGAAAAGGCTTTATTTTCCGAAAGATCCGCATCTAGACTGGCGCTTTTTTCCGGCAAAGCTCCGTGCTGAAAAAAGTGGCAGCCATTTTTATGCTAATGAAGCGGGGGAGATTTAAATCCCCGCTTCATTAGCAACTGCGATATGTCTAATTTGCATCCCTTTTACAAAAAAGGGATGCAATCTAGATGTAGCCAAGGTGTTTATAAGGCTCCACTATAAGCAGAACTGCAGTTTTCACTGATAAAATTGTGATCAAAATCTGATGACAACAACGCGCTAAAATTATGTTACTGTATTGAACTGACTAGGTTTTTTATATTCCCTGTTTTATTTATGCACATTGAACAAATTACGCTTCGACCACAGCAGTCGACCAAGGCTTCCCTTGTCGACCACGCTGCGTCTAGACTGCCGCACTGTGCCGGATGATCTGATCGTCAGCACAGCACAGCGGCCATTTTTATTTTAATGAAGCAGGGATTATTTAAATCTCCGCTTCTTTGACTATGCCAAATAAACTATTTTACATGGCTCTGTCGACGGAGCCAAGTAGTCTAGACGTACAGGCTCTGCTGTATAAAACTTTATATATAAGCTTTATACTCTAGAGCCTGCAGCACAGCCAGCCCTAGGAGTGCGGCCAGCAGCCCGGAGAAGGCTTCATTGAGGGCACTGCAGTATAACTTTTATACTTAAGAGCCCACAACGCAGAGTGACAGCCAGCTCCCCATAACGGAAACCAATAAGCCGATGCTTACTGATTAACTGTTTAAATAGCTACACTTTTATATTTCTAATTAAGATTTTTAACAAATGAGATTTCCCCCTTTTCCTAATATGCTTTCAGAAATATTATACAAAGTTTAAATATTTTTCCATATAAATTTCCATTTAGATGTTTTTTTTCAGTAACAAGCAAAAGCAAAAGGCTTAATTACTGCAATCAATCACATTTTTCTGTTCAGTTTTGTGTTGCTCTTGATACTATAGATATTCCCAAAGGACAGATGTCAGCAGTTCCCAAATGTAAAAAAATATTAAGCAGTTCCATGAAGTTGGTGAAAAGTCTCAGAGGGGTAGTCATGTTAGACTGTAACTTTTAAAACAATGAGCAGCCCTGTGGCACCTTTTACACCATCAAAAACATATAAGATCATGAACTTTCATTGCTAAGGATTTAAAACAACTTAAACAACAAAACACGGAACTCAGACATCCAAGACCGTTGACAAACCTAGGGTTTTTGACAATTTTTTACTAGAACCTGAAGTTTTGCCAATACACCATAAAATATTTTTAAAAAGCCATCACATACATCTTTCCCATTTATAATCAATCACAATTCTGAACTCCATGTTCTCATTTATTCCTCCCCCTCACCACTATCTTGCTGTTGATCCTTTCCCCCAAACGTTTATCATTTGTGATCCTTTTTTGCATTATTCTCAACACCTCTTTTCACAATTTTCAGTCTCTATAAAATTTAATGCGCTTTACCATGGTTTCCTTTGATTTTTTATTTTTCTTTTTTCCTTCCTTATTTTTCTGTATCTTCTGTTTGTTTCTTACTCATCCTACTTAGGAACACAGGAATTTCCATATTACATCAGAACAAAGATCCAAGTGGGCATCTACCAGATGCTTCAAAAGAAAGTAGAAAATTCTCATAGGCTACGTCTAGACTGGCAAGATTTAGCGCAAGTACTCTAAACGCAAGAGTTTTTGCGTTAGAGTATTTGAGTAAGAGAGTGTCTATACTGGCATGTGCTTTTGCGCAAAAGCATCCGTGCCAGTGTAGACGCTCTCTTGTGCGAGAAAGCTCCGATGGCCACTTTAGCCATCGGGCTTTCTTGCACAAGAAATTGATGTTACCTGTCTACACAAGCCTCTTGCGCAAGAAGACTTATCCCTGAGCGGGAGTCTCAGAGTATTTGCGCAAGAAGCACTGATTTCATACAGTAGAATGTCAGTGTTCTTGCGCAAATACTTGCGGCCAGTGTAGACAGGTGGCAAGATTTTGTGCAAAAGTGGCTGCTTTTACGCTAAATCTTGCCAATGTAGACACAGCCATAATGTATATGCCATAGGGATATACTTATGCCTATTTACCGGTCTTCTCTTTCATTCCATTTATTTTTCATGCTCCATTTTCTTGTCACAGTCTTCACTTATATCTGCCACATCATTTTCCCTTGATTTAAAAAGTGGACTTTCTGCCCACCTACATCTTGTCTACTTTGTACAGTTCTATGTCAAGCTCATCATTGTAGCATCTGATCATTTTCCAGTAGTGCATTAAGCAACATGAATACATATCTGTCACATATTTGCTCTTTTGTTATGGTCCTTATTTCCTATGGGATATTGTTCCTGTGAATATAGTTTAGAGTAGGGATATTAAATTGCATTTAATCAGCTAATCGAGTAGCCGCTGGAATTTCCATCAACTACCCAATTAGTCCATAAGCGGGAAAACTGCAGAGCTGCAGCAGGGTAAGCTCCTAGCCCAGGAGCTAACCCCGCTACGGCTCTGCCTTTCAAATATATTAAGAGCTGCCAGGCTCTTAATACATTTAAAAAGCAGAGGCGTAGCATCTGGGACCAGTTGCAAGCTGGGACGGCTGATTCCTGGCTTGAGCTTGGTCTCTCTACCCCAGCTCGTGACCAGACCCCTGCCTCTCCTACCCCCCCAAAAGAGACAGTGCTGGGGGGAACCAGCCTATTAGCCTGCTTAGTAATGATTAATAATTACTCGACTAGTCCCTTACATCCCTAGTTTAGAGCATCACTTTAATCTTTTCTCAGTTCCCTGCCTCCTCCCTGCTGCTCCCTTTCCATTACCATAATTTAGAAGTCCAACTGATTTCATAATCAAAGGCCTCCACTCTCTCTTAACGTCCCAGAGGAACAGGGAGTGTCAATCAGATGAGCTAGCATATATACCTACTATGCCAGAACACTCAATCTCAGCATTCTCCACAGACAAGCATCCCTTAGCTGTGTGTAAGTATTATGAATCGTGTATCAGAAATCATTGCTAGTAGCATCATGAAGGAAAACGGCCCAAATGCAAGCTGAAAGATCGGCTCATCCTTAACTATGCTTCATGTTTCCAGCACATTTTACTAGTGGATATTAGCTTAAATTTAAACCTGTGAACTCAGGAGATATTTGAAGATTGATTACATCCTGAAGTAATTTTATGTTTTTTTAAATGTATTGTACAGGTGCAATCTTGAATAAGTTAAGTAAAATTTCCTGAAATAATATAGTTTAGCCCTAGCCTGATACCCAAAAATACTTATCAGGTCTCTGAAGTTTCATCGTAAAGGTTTTCTATTAAGATTTTTTTATGGCAAAACTATTCATATCACAAAACAATTATTTACTCCTAGGCAATTTTGTTGGTTGATTGGTGTTATTTTGGTTCTGAAATTAAGAACAGCACAGGAAAAACTTGAACGTCTGCTGATTTAGCATATGCAATGTGTGTTCTGCTTTGTTAACACATAACATAGTGGTAATGCCTCATGGCCAAAATGGGCTAGTAGCCATCCAGAGCAGTGTTCAAGTATGCTTAAGTGATGGGTAATCAAAGACACTGGTCAGAGTTCTCATTGAGGTCACTAGTCAGGCTATCTAATCCAAGGGCTGGGACAGTAAGTTAAAACAATGAGTTGACAACTCAAGGTGAGGCAACATAGCAAGGCAGCCAGGCAGGGTTAGGCAAGGCAGCAGGGAAGTATAATAAACTTATGCAAAAGTAACAAGACAAGGCAATGGTCTGTGGCTCAGACAGCTTCCTCTTCCTACTAGGATCTTTATATAGCCTAGGTGAATCATGTGAATCAGGGGCCTGGGTGCAGCTGTTGTGGGACTAAAGGCTTGATCATAAAGGTGGGTGTTTGGGGGGTTGGTTCAATGTACTGACATGACAGAGACTAGAGATACCATGTAGACTCTCAGCAGAATGAGATTCAATATTGGCATTCTAACAATAGCTAAACAGAAAAAAGCATGAGCCCCATCCCATGTAAGACCAGTGGCAAGATCATATATAATCCTCAAGTATCTAGAGACAAATTCTACAGTTAGAAAGTATGTTGCTTTATATGAAATATTTCACACACCAATACATACATTGCCTTTGACAAAGAGTATAGATTAAATGGCACTAGTGAATATGAACAATGGTTTATAAGAGCATCAAAATCATTATTTTTTTTAAATCCCTACAAAGAAAGGTAATGCCCTACACAGAGGAAGACATTCTTTCATTCCATAGCACACACCCTTGTATTACTGCAGGATATAAAACAACACAAAATAGAACTAATTGTTTAGCCCACTCAGGCTTTAATCATTTAGCATCAAAGGTGACAAGTCCCGTTGTGTTAGTTAATTTCTTCAGCTTTAAGATGCATATTTCATCACAGCTGTATTGGGGCAATTTATGCACTAGGAACTTGACAGATCCAACATTGGCTCCGTCCCCATGCCTCTACTCTCTTGGAGTGGTTGTAGCAGAAAGGTTGGCACCAGTTTTATACTCCTATTTTCCCTCTACAATTTAAGCTCCCCCTCACCGCAGACCAGTGGTCCTAAAGTTAATACCCCACTGAGATGCAGTTTCTCTCTCAAAACTTCTGTTGAAGTCTGACTGCAAAGTTACCCTGCTGTCACTGCACAAGTTATATCTGGGTCACATTTTCAAGTTTTTCTTTGCAACCAGGAGTGTCAGAAAACGGTGGGTTAGAAAATTCTTTTTACATTTAAATAAAAGCTGAGATTCTGATGTAACAATAACTTCAGGAACAGTGAACTTCATTCTTTGTTCTCAGAATCATGCAGCTAAGCCAGTTTATTTAAAAAAAAAAAACATTTTATTGGAAGTGAGCATGTCAAAGAAATCACTACTAATTCTTGCACAATAATCTTAATTTGTGCAATCCTTGCAATATCCATTGTCCTGTATGACAACATAAATTGTTAATAAGTCAACTTTTATCTTACATTACACTGTCAACAAAACTGTATAATTTGAAGCACTATCATACTCAAAACCATTTACATTATTTAGCTCTACTTATTAGTATGGTCCTCCATATTTATTTGTGGTTTAATAGCCACTCCATTGTATCAGAAAGTTATATTCAAGATCCTGTCACAATGGCACAAAATTTCACAGTAGTAAACCCTGAATTTCACAGAAATACTTATTTGAGCATCATGAAATACCCTGCATTCTTGTCCTCCCCTGCTCATACAAAAACATGCACATCTCACAGCTAAAAATATTTATTTGTGTGGAATTAATCATTATTACTGTCATGTTTTAAACTATGCTTTCAGAGCAGTTTAGCTCCATTCTTGTAGCCTCCACTCTCCTTCCTTTAATATACGCCAGGAAAGGGGACTTAGTAACCAGCTTCTGAAGCTCCTTTCCCCATTCCCTACACCTTTGTTACTGCTATTCTTCGCATGGTTTACGTTTCTCCCTCCTTCCACTCCCTAGCTACAAGTTGGATTCCAGCTCTTGGTTCTCAAACCTCTTGCTACCTGGATACATCAAACAGTGCAGGGATTATGCACTGTAATCCAATTATTGCCCTCTTGTTGGGAAGGCTAGAGAGCAAGAGGCACCAGCAGGCAGTTTCTGGCAATGCAGGGAGATAAATGTTGTTCAAAACTTGGCGGTAGACAATATGGCCAATTCCATAGCACAAATGTTGAGTTCTGTGGTAGTTTGGAAAAATGAAAAATCCCATCATCATGCTCCACGTTGGTTCTATCACAGGTTAATGAAACAATTTGCAGCTCTCCTAACTAATATAACCATCAGAAATTTTAAGCAGAACACAGCTGTTACACCAAAAATAAAATATACAGATAAATTCAAATTTTTTACCTGTTCTTCCCCAGCAAAAGAACACGCAAAGACCTAAGAGTTGAAAGCCCACTTATTTCCTCTATCTGATTATCATATAAATCTAAGAAAACAAGATGCTGTAGATTAGAAATATTTTGGATCCGAGTTATAAAGTTATGCTGGAAGTTCAACAGGCGAAGATGCTCGTCCCCATCAATAACTGGACAAACTGTCAGTTTTTGTCTGAAAAAGATAGGTAAGTAATAATTTTGTAATAG
The DNA here is from genome assembly GCF_049634645.1 of Pelodiscus sinensis. Taxonomy (NCBI): domain Eukaryota; kingdom Metazoa; phylum Chordata; order Testudines; family Trionychidae; genus Pelodiscus; species Pelodiscus sinensis. The sequence continues at coordinate 45,182,529 of NC_134724.1, read as the reverse complement.
ATTATTAGAAAATTAAAAAACAAAGTAAGTGATAAGAATTAAATGTATTTGTAAATATATTGTGTAAATGTGAACTGTACCAAAGAATCCTGAAGAGATTACAATTTTCAATATTCTATTCTGCTAATTAAACATACAGAATAAAGCCATTTCATTGCACTTTATTGTTAAACTTAATTTTACTTTAAAACTGTTAGAACTGCAGGATGTTAACTGAACTTAATATACAATTTTTTCACCAAATTATAATAAATATGGCTAAAGGCTTCCAATGTTTCCTAAAACCTTTCTTTTAATCATCATCTATTTACCTGTTAGTCAGCAGGGCTGGTAATAAGGATGTGAATGTTTAACCAGTTGACTGGTAAGCTCACCCTTAAGTGGTGATGCTCACCGGTTAAGGTTAAGCAGAAGGGGCTGGAGCAAGCTTCCTTCCTGCGGTGGAGGGAGGGGGCCGCTTCAGACCACTGGCAGGTAAGGGAGTCCCTCCAGTCTTCCCAACTCCTCCCTTTAATTGATTAACAAGTTAAACAATATGTTTAACTGGTTAACCAATTATTTTACATCTCTAGTTGCTACAGAACCATCAGTTTCCTTGGTCCACATGATAGTCCCCCAATAAGCAGTAGTTGCCAAAGTCTTCCTGGATACCATATCAGCAGTCCATATTTATATTAATGCCAGTCAAAAACTATCCTTTTGACACTTTTGGGGTAGGGGATTAATTGATTTACTGAACTTTTAATTTATAAAACTAATAAATGAAACAATATATTTTAAATAGGACAAGTAAAAACAAAACCAATCTCAGCTATACAGAAAAGTAAAACAAGTTGTGGGTGTGGTACTGGGAAGGGTTACAACTCCTCTGATGATTGCTTACAGAAGGAATCCTACTAACCTCATGGGACTCCTTAGGAGAGTAACTATGTGGTGGGATAGTATGACAGTTTAAACACCTTTGCTTTTTTAAATTTTTATTCTAAAAGTTAAAACTCTGTATTTATGTAGCCAGAAATGACATCACAGCCACAATATGTTAGCTCAGAAATTCATAAAAGTCCATAGACAAGATAAAGTCAGGATGAAATCCTGGTCCGGCTTAAGTCCATAACCAAGCTCCCATTGACCTCAATGGAGCCAGGGTTTTATGCTGAATGTGTAGATAATTTTTCTAACCTTACCATGTTAGGAACTAAATTTTTAAAATAATTATACATCGTTACTGCAGGATTGTGTCACCCTTTGCTTGAAAAAGAGAAGAATATAATATTTTTACAGTTTAAATATGAGATGCCCATTTATAAGACATCTATTATTAGGTATGGAAGAATCAAAACAAGTTTGCACTAGAGAAAAGAAAAAAAATCTTCTTTAATCAAATGTATATAAAATTAAGTTTTTGCTAAATTTGCAAATTCTGCAGTGACTTACCACCATTTTTTCCAGACAGGATACACCACTAGCTTTTAGCATTGGCTTCAATCTCTACCTAGGGTCCTAACACCAGCTGGGGGAGCGCCAGTGCCTAAAATAGTCTTGCAGCGTCTTAAAGACTAACAAAACCTGGAGATGATATCATGAGCTTTCATGGGCACAACCCACTTCTTCAGATGAATGGAATTAAAGGTCCTGTTTTAAAACAAATAGGAGATGGGGGGGAAGAAGGTGGGAAAAAAGGGGGGGAAGCTCTTGATACCATTTACAGGTTTTGTTAGTCTTTAAGGCGCTGCAAGACTATTTGTTGTTTTTTAAGTTTTTTCAGTTACAGACTAACTCAACTATCCCTCCGAAGCTCCAGTGCATAGTTTAACATTCACTCACATTGTGACATGCTCTCTCCGGTGTTTCATCATCTGCCACAGCAGCAGCTCTCCATGCTTCAGAAAAGTATTTTTCTTGCAAAACCATAAATAATGCATGAACCAGCTTATTCTGTGGAGCTTCCTAAGTGTTTTATTAAATATTTCTTTGTGCATTGCTATGAGCTGAGGTGTTCCTTTACCTTGTGTTTCTCTTGCATTTAAAACCCTTGGTGCATCAGTGCCTCCCCTTTGTTACTGAGGCCAGAAAACCAATAGAAACAGTTTTAGTATCACTGTAAGCCAGAACATTTCTGATGTGTCACCACCAAATCAGGGTGTCGTGAAAAGGGAATGTCTTGGAAGGAAGGCAGGTAGGCCGTTCAGCATCTCCAAGCATAGTACTATGGCAGAACAACATCTAGGATACACAACCATGTTCCTTGCATTGCCTGCCTCAAAATTAATCATAATCTTTATGCATGCTTTTTCTTTTGGTACTACTCTTGAGCATCTTAAGTAGGAGAATAATTATCTATAAGGAAGAAAGTTATGGTCAGTGCATGGGACTAGGACTTTAATTTTTGGCTTTGGTACAGACTTCCTATATAACCAGGGGTAACTCACCTAACCTCTCATGTCTTGATTCCTCATCTTTAAAAAGGAGATAACCATACTTCTCTACTTCAGAAAACAATTTTTGGTGGTACACAGCCACCACAGTGATGGAAGCCAACAAATGTGCACCATCTACAAAAATGGGGGTAAATTTTAACTGTGGCATCTGAGCATTACTTTGACAATAGTAATTAATAATTACAGAGAGTTTCTTTAATGTACAGATTCTGACATATCAGAGTTCAAATTATAGAACAAACTACAGTAGTTAAAATGCAAAATGTGCCTATTCAAATATAACAAAAAGACATCTGTCAAATTTGAAAAAAGTTAGCCCTTAAACTGAGACCAGACATAAATGGAGTATCTGTCAAAGTCAGGATAAATTACACTGAAGTTTTACATAGAAGATTGACACAATAAGCTTTCAAAAATCTTTTTGAAGTGTAGTGCACATCTTTCTCATCTACACAGCATGATACTTACAGCATTCTCAAATGTATCTTAACAGAACACTTTTTACCTTTCAAGGGTTAACCTATCAGAATTCAGTATTTTCTCATCAGCCACACGATGCGGAATGGGAAATGCTGTTACTGACGAATTGCTCCCAAAATGTATGTTGTCTATCAGAAAATCATAGAAAAAATAACTTGAATTAGGTATTTTAAAAGCTGTTTTATTAATTCTGGAGAATAAGATGGCACATTCCTACGTGCCAAAAATTAAATATGCATTGGTCACGTTTGTTAGGACTCCATCAGGGTACTTAATTAACTTCACCCAATAACCATACTACACATAGACTTTTAAAAATGTAACCACTAATTTGGTTGATTTTACATAGCTTGATAACAACAGATTGTCTATCGTATGTTGTAAATTTGGAACTTGCTCTAAAGTTAACTATTATTGTTTTAGAATGCTCCTGAAAAATTCAGACATCAGGTTACAGGTTTCATTCATGTATTTAACTCCAATATCTGAATTCTAAGGAAGACATCTTCCAAATGAGAAACAGATGAACTAGAAGAATTTTATTTTACTTCACCCCAACTCTAAGCCTATAATTGGCCACCTGAAGTTAGACATTGTTTTAAAGGGGGGAAAACACGTCATGTTGGTGTGTGTGGATGACAATATTGTAAAAATGCAACAAAATTAAGCAGCCTAACATTATGAGGTCCAGTCGAGCAAATGCTAAGTAATTACTCACAAGGCCAGGAGTTCACAGCACCTTATAGGAATGGGCCTTAAATTTCCTTCTGTTATAGTAAAAGAAATGAGTGGGATGCCGGGGCAGCCTCTGTCCTCAGTGAGCCTGCACCTGCCATGGACAGAGGCTACTCTGCAGCAGCCTCCCCTGCGTCCCCTCACCCGGCGAGGGTGGGGAAGCTGTCAGATCCAATGCATGTGGGGAACTGGCTTTTAACTCCCCCTCCCCTTTGCTGCCTCTGATACGGGTCAACAAGATTAACTGATAAATCCAGGCTTAATTGTGTTGTTGTCTACACTTTTACATCCCTAATTTGGAGAAATAGGTCACTATGGCCATATATCAACATAAGAATGGAGACGCAAGTCCTATAAGTGCACAGCACAAATTCCTCCTTACATTATAATTAAAGTAAGTTTAAATTGGGGTTGGGATAAGGGAAGAATTTGAAAGAAGTAAAAAGAATAGTTCCTTTGACACATCAGAAAGTTCATTCCTTCTTGCCTCAAACCTACACTCAGGCTATACACACTGGCTACGTCTAGACTGGCATGATTTTCCAGAAATGCTTTTAACTGAAAAGTTTTCCGTTAAAAGCATTTTCGGAAAAGAGCACCTAGATTGGCATGGACGCTTTTCTGCAAAAGCACTTTTTGCGGAAAAGCGTCCGTGGCCAATCTAGATGCGCTTTTGCGCAAAAAAGCCCCAATCGCCATTTTCGCGATTGTGGCTTTTTTGCGCAAAACAAATCTCAGCTGTCTACACTGGCCCTTTTGTGCAAAAGTTTTGCGCAAAAGGGACTTTTGCCCAAACGGGAGCAGCATAGTATTTCCACAAAAAGCACTGATTTCTTACAGTAGGAAGTCAGTGCTTTTGTGGAAATTCAAGCAGCCAGTGTAGACAGCTGGCAAGTTTTTCTGGAAAAGCGGCTTTTTTTCTGGCAAACTGTCCAGTCTAGACACAGCCACTGATGGATACTGTGATTAGGTTGGATTTTTGGGGCTTGGGGTTTGTTTGTTTTTTTAACATAACACTTTCAGCATTTTCCCCTATTTTTTTCTAAACTCTTGTTTCTATTTCTTTGTAGGAAGCAGAGAGTAAGATGATAATAATAAAAATAATAATAATAATAATAATAATAATAATAAAACAACAACAGCAACTATGACATGGGGGAATATAATAAATAGCTAGAGAAAAATGAATACGTTTTGTACCCTACTAACCTTTACTTTGGTCTACTAAAATGATATTTGCTTTAGTTAAATAATGGTTTATTATTTTATCCTTATTTTCCTTTATATAGATTTTAAATATGCTGGTAATGCAAGGGGCCTACAGAATTCAGGTTCTGTAAGATGGCTGATGGCAATAGACGTAAGTGGTGAAATATATGCCTTGTTTGTGTAATTTTCCATAAAGGGGTGAAGCAAGAGTTTGTAGTCGGCGCAAAAACTTTATTTTTTTGAATCCTACCTGGAATTTATGGCACAAATCTGCTAACATGACAGTTGTGATTGCACAGAGATTGAAATGTTCATAACTGTCATGTTAGCAGATTTATGCCATAAATTCCAGGTAGGATTAAAAAAAAAAAAAAAACTTTTTGCGGGAGATTTATAGACCGCAGCTTCCTGTGCAGCTTCCCGCACTTTCTTTGTGGCATAGGGACAGCATCCAAGAAACATCAGTCCCCATAATAAATATTCCTAAAATACCCAAAGATCTCTTCCAATCAAAGATGGTACCCTCAGATATCTTGGGGTGTTAGGTCCAGTTTTGGAAAAGGGGTGGTATATCCAGAACATTTTGGCACCAAAAGGGGTATTTAGACCTAGTAATCCGGGAGATCGGGGCTGCGGGATCAGCACAGCTGAGAAGCAGTCCGCTCTGGGGTGCTTTATTATAAGGTCAGAGAAACTAAGTATTTATATCTATTTCTCCCTTTTGTACTTCCTTGCTTTTTTTCTCTAATCTTGTTTAAGTCTGCTTTTAGGAATCCTACTAACACTTGATTCCAGGTCTTCCAGGGGAAGGGAAGCCACCCTTCTCCATCCAGCCTTGGGATCCCTGTGTGTGTAGGAATTATTATTATTCTTTGTACACTTAGATAAGGTTTAAGTTGATTGTGTTAATGACATCTTGGGAAGAAATTCAAGTGATCTGTGTTCTTACTATTGTTTTTGCTGTGGTGATCATAATCATTATTCCATTAGCAATAAAGCTGTTTTCTATTTAATTCTCTGAGTTAAGGTGTGGTTGTTGTCCGTCGCCTGTTAACCCTCAAGAGAGGGAGCCTTGTGGTTCTACTGAACTGTGACTTGTGATAGAGGACGAACTTAGATCTTTTCTGATGAGATCGGCGAGCCTAACCATCCAAATTTACTAAACTCCTTCCCAGGCTACAGTTTTATCATAGCTATTTGGGCCAATACAAGCAAGATCAAAGACTTGAAAAATTAATTTGAAACATAACAGGACGCTTGAGCAGAGTACAGTACACTACTGGACAGTGGTTCATACAGGCAATAAAAAATTAGGGAAGAAGAAGAAATCTATATTTTAAAAAGATGCCCTTTTAATTTAAAACAACTAACAATTTATTGATAAGACTCATTCTGATCCTCATAATACAAAATCATAAAATTTGTAATTAGGGATGATAAAATGCGGGGGGACGAGAGGGATCTGGTAATTTTCAGAGGTTAAACATTTACATGCAGGCGGGAGAAAGGGGAAGTGGCTCCGCAGGAGCAGTGCAGAGGGTGCTGCTGGGAGCAAGTATACACAGGGAGCCTGCTTAAAAGCTGGCTCTCCGTATGTACCGGCTCCTGCAGAGCCACATCCCCCCCACCCACCCCATACCAGGGCAGCAGCACAAGGGTGGTTAGGAAGCCTTGTGTGTAACCATGACAGTTAACTGATGAGCCCAGACTCATCGGTTAACCATTTAAACATGTACACGATTACCACCTTAGTTGCAACCTACAACTTTTCCTCAAGACACATAATTAAAAAGAAAAAAATTGGACTACATGTCAACACAGACTAGTTTCCATGGTTACCTGAAACACTTGGCCCAGCACTATGACAGCCCTGTCGGGTTCTGAATTTTGTAGGAGTATGAACAGAAGAATCCCCAAATGCAGACTGATAGCCTGAACCTTGTTTCAATTCCAGACCAGAAAGGTCTGCCAAATTAGCTGCTACTGGAACATACACCTGCTTATTTCGCACCAAGGGAGTCAAAAATCTTCCATCTCCTGAAGGAAAAAAAAGCAAATTACCACAAAGCTGCAGTTCATTGCACAATAAACTAAATTACACGAGATATATAGAAATCAGTAATTTATTTGTTAACATTTGTTTCTTTGCTTGTTTATTTTCATTTTAAACGACTTGACATGCTGTGACACAATACACCCCTGATAGTCACACCCTAAAGGCTACTGTAATAATCTTTGTACAAGTATGCCTTTGTCAGGTATCATGAAAACTCATACTTTGCTGGTCAATACTGTCCTGATCACATATAACCTAAAATATGTATTGTAACATAATAAGATTTCCCTGTATGATGTTATTAGCATATGTTACAAACCCCTCTACTCCCAAAACCGAAGCTGGCAAACAGGGCTGTCCTAAACAAAGGAATGTGTTTACCACTTAAATGCAAATTAACCAGAGCAGAGTCATCAAGCATGAAGGGAAACAAAAGAATCTCGAATAGGTGAAAAAGGGAACATCCTTCCACATAGACTCTGATTGCTAGTGCCCAGCGGGAAATGTTTTTCCAAGAGAGGAACTGAAATAAGAAAAAGGAGGGATAAACATCCCAACTAAGGATGTTAAATTTCAATTAATCAACTAATCAAGTAGTTGATGGAATTTCTATTGATTACTTGATTAGTCAATAAAGGGGACACTTGCTATACTATTGCACCTCTCCCTTTGAAATGTACAAGAGCCACAGATGGCTCTTGTATATTTCAAAGGGAAAGGGGCAGCAGTTGGGACTGGGGCGAGCAGGACTGTTTCAAACCCCGCCCATGCCATTTCCCCACTGCTCTCTGTCTCCCCTGCCCTCCACGGAGATGGTGCTAGGGGGAAACAAGTTTTGAAGCTGGCTCCTCCCAGCACCAGCTCCCCCACCCCACGCTCCGTTGCTGCCTCTCTCTGACAGAGGTAGCAAGGGGTGGAAGCAACTAGTAGAGTTCCTATTCGACTACCTGATAAACATTTGCTTATCAGGTAGTCTACTAGTCGCTTATATCCCTAATCCCAACATATCCCTTTCCCTCTCCTTGCCTACCACAGTCACTGCACTTGAAGCAGCAAAGGAAGCATCTGTTAGATTCTGAATTAAAGGTCCTATAGGATTTGGTCAGGCTCTTGAAACTATGTAGTGAGAAACTGCTTGAATCTGTTGCAGTTTCCAACATAATCCCAACTATATATACAAGATGATGGGGATAATTTGGCTACAACTACTCAAGAGAGAGATCTTGGAGTCACTGTGGATAGTTCTCTGAAAACATCCATGCAGTGTGCAGTGGCAGTCAAAAAAGCAAATAGAATATTAGGAGTCATTTAAAAAGGGATAGAGAATAAGCCAGAAAATATCTTACTGCCTCAATATAAAACCATGGTACTCCCACATCTTGAATACTACGTACAGATGTGGTCGCCTCATCTCAAAAAAGATATATGGGCACTGGAAAAGGGTCAGAAAAGAGCAACAAAAATTATTAGGAGTTTGGAGCTGTGGCGTAGTGGGGGTGCTGTCTGCTCTGTGACCCGGGGTCCCCCTGCGCTGTGATGGGAGATTCTCACTGACTCTCCCAAATGTGTATTAACCCAGACTCAGCCTCCGAGGGAGGGAGACAAAGGAAGGAAGGTGGAGACCAACACCTGGTTGGGGGGCAGGGCTGGAAGTGAGTTTTAGTTTCTGTCTGGTATCATGGAGGAAGCAGCCTAAGCAATGGGCTGGGATTTAGGGGCCCAGTCTCCCCTATTTCAAGGGGGGCTGAGGCATCCTAAGCCTGTCCTGTAATCAGATTACATCTATGCTGTGCTGTATCCTGGAGATGCAATAAACGCCCTATATTCTACTGGCTGGTGGAGTCTGTTCATGCCATTACGGGGGTGCTGGAGGGAGGGGAACCCCGACGTGCCACCACAGGAACGGGTCCCATATGAAGAGAGATTAAAAAGATTTGCACTTTTCAGCTTAGAAAAGAGGAGACTAAAGGAGGGGGGGATATGATAGGGGTCTATAAAATCATGACTGGTATGGAAAAAGTGAATAAGGAAAAGTTATTTACTTATTCCCACAATATAAGAACTAGCAGTCACCAGCAGGTTTAAAATAAACAAAAGGAAGTTTTTCTTCACTCAGTGTACAGTCAACCTGTGGAACTCCTTGCCAGAGGATGCGATGAAGGGTAGAACTTTAACAGGGTTCAAAAAAGAGCTAGATAGATATAAACCAAGGTTTCAGGGCAGAGTGACACAGTTGCTCATTAGTTTTGATTGTAACAAGGTATGTCACACATGCATAAAGAACTGAGTGGTGTATAGAGACTTCAAAATCACTGTAATCAAACCAATCTTATGTTTACACAATCACAGTTCCTGTAGGACTGCAGGCAGCAGCAACATGGCAAAAAACAATGAATGGCTCCTTCCATCCTCAATACAATTAACAGTGAAATCTTAGATGACTTTTTCCTCCCAAAGGCTAAGATGTCTCCTTATTTTAAAATAAGTACTTGGCAAATAACTCCTATTTTCTTCCCAGCAGAATTATTCCCCACTTTAAATAGGACTTTGATTTAAAAACAGTCTTGTTTAGTTCAACCAAAGCAAAAAAAAAAAAATCCTTCAGGCACACAGTGGTGGTCACTCCACAATATAGCTGCGCCCTTGTGCTTGCTGTCCCCAGAGCATAACTGTCTCTCCAATCAGGCCCTTTCCATGTTATGAACAATCAAATTCCAGGCACAACTTGCCACAACCAAACCAAACTGACTTTGCTTTAAGTTAGGTTAAGAGGAAGCTACATACCAAATTTCATAGCCCTTCATATAGAACATTAAAAAGTTTCCATGGAATGATGGACAATTTATATGATTTTTATAAAGCATGATATGATTATTACATGAAAAGCTACATTACTCAAATAACATATTGGTAAATAGCATTACATGTTAAAGCAGCAATCACCACCAAAATTGCATTACAATGAATTTGTAAACCAACACAAAATTAAAATTAGAGATAATCTCCCGTGCCCATACACCAAGATGAGAATACAGTCAAATCTTTCATATACCAAAAATAAATAATATATAAAAAACACAAAATAAGTTTCTGTATGCTAGTTAAACCATTTCTTTTACAATTAATGCAATTTAACTAGCGAAGGAAACATCACCTTGTTTTCCTGAATAGTTTTTTTCCAGATCATGTTGCAGGAGCCTGTTGTGGAAAGACGACTGGTCTTTATTTATCCTGAATTCAAACTGCAACACAATATTTAAAATGTGACATAAATGAAACAACAATTTAAATACACATATTGCTTTCCAGTTAACTGTAATAATTTGTTACACTGTTATAATTTAATTAAGAAAAATATTTCTTTTCTGAGGGATGATAATTAATAACAGATTTACCCTATGTTAAAATGTATTAGTCACTTCAATTAAGCAGTAAAACTCACATTTCACTATGTAGTACCAGAAATACTTCATATGGCAGATTTAATAGGCATATTATAAGTATCTAAAACAGATTACATACAATTATGTTAATTTAAAATATCTCATTACCAACAAGAAAATGGACAGAAAATACAAACAATACTACAGTTATGCTGAAGTTTTCAAAGGTGCCTGGAGTAGATGAATAACCACTTCCCAGCAAAGCTGAACTGGGGAACTTGCACCACACCAGACAACAGACTCCCTGCCCAGCAGAATAGGAAAACTAGAAAGGAGGCACAACCAGATGCTGAAACTTTTTCTGGGTTCATTGCAGAGCAATGATTGACCCCAGTGCTTATATTTTATATAGCTGCCCCCAATGAATGAAATAAATCATCATAAATCAAAATACTAACAACCAAATATGTAAAAAGCTATTTTAAAAAGGGAAATTTTATCTACAAGAATACTTTTGCCTCTATATTAATTAATACATTTCAAATATCTAATTTATAGTTCAGTAATTTATATATATATTTAGAACTCACTGGTTTATTTCTCTCTGCCACTGATGAGGTTTGGATAACCAGCTGAAGCCCGCAGTTGTTAACCTGTAAATTGAAACAAAAATTTCATTTTGCAAAAACTGGATGCTTAAAACAAAAGGCCAAATATGTCTTATTAATGTGGAAAATTCTCTGATTCGTTCAATAAAGAAGACAGTCTTAGACAACATTGTCATAAAGGGTCAAAAGCAAATTCATTTATGATAATCTGAACTCATGACCCAGAGTCATCATACTTTCTTTCAGCTTTATGCTTAGGACATGTTTACTCAGAAGCATTATTTCAGAATAACTGACGTTATTTCTAAATAACAACATGTATATCTACACAGAAAGCAATTCTTTCGAAATATTTTCAAGATGGTGGACTTCTTACTCCAACTTCTGTAACGGTATGTCTACACTGCATTCCTCTTTTGAGAGAGGAATGCAAATGCAGCCGAGCGAAATTGCAAATGAAGCACAGATTTGAATTTCCCGTGCTTCATTTGCATAATTGTGTCCGGATGATATTTTGAAATACCCTATTTCGAGATAAAAAATGCCATGTAGACGTGGTTATTCTGAAAGAAACCCCTTCTTTCAAAATAACCATTAAACCTCATTTTTTAAAGAATAAGGGTTATTTCAAAAGAAGGGGTTTCTTTCAAAATAACCACGTCTACACGGCGTTTTTTAGCCTTGAAATAGGGTCTTTCGAAATAGCGGCTGGACTCGATTATGCAAATGAAGCGCAGGAAATTCGAATCTGCACTTCATTTGCAATTTCGCTCGGCTGCATTTGCATTCCTCTCTCAAAAGAGGCAATAGCACAGCATGGGGGGGTGGATCTGGAGCTCATGGGGAACCTGCTTATAGCCAGCTCCTCACAGGCACTGATTCCCTCTCCCCCCAACACTTTGTTGCCTCTGATACAGAGGCAGCAAGAGGGGTGGGGAGTGTATGCAGTTGCCTATGCTTATTGGTTAATTGTTTACTTGACTATATGCTAACATTCCAATATCATATACTGTTATCCTCTCACCCAAGCTGTGCCTTCCCTCTACAATGCTGCTGCCTGGCATAGGAAAAGACACTGCTGGAGCGTAAATGTCCTGCTGCAGCGTTACCCAACCAAAGGGAAAGTCTCCAAGGGTAGTCTGCTTGCTCTGCCATTAGAGCTTTTCACATTGACACATGTGCAACTTGCTTTTCACTGAGGAGCACAGTAGGGATGTACAGGTTACTCAAGTAACAGCTTAACTGATAAGCAACTACTTATTGATTAGCAGTCCTGGTTAACCATAACAACTCCCCTCACTCAGAAAGGCAGGCTGGCTCCATCATAGCCTGCTGGTCTGAGTTTCAAAGGAAGAGCATGCAGGGGAGCCACCTACCACCCTGCACTGCTGCCTCCATAGCAGCCCCTGTTGGTGGGGGACCCGAGCTCCCCATGGAGAAAAGCTACTCCAGCGTCCCATGGAACAGTCGCTATCCGAGGCAGGCCCAGGCACCCCGTGGACAGGGGACGCCGCCACCCTGTGTTGCTGCCTCTGCTACAGAGGCAGCAGTGTGGGTGGAAGGGAGGTCCCTGGGAGTGGAACCGGGAGTGCACTGGCTGCCAGCCCCACCCCCAGAGGGGCACCAAGTAATCCTGTAACTGCAAAGAAATTTAGCAGTTACACAGTTATTAAAGTAACAGATTTCTAACATCCCTAGTGTACAGCTAAACATAACATACCCCACAGAACCGTGGTGTATAGGGTAGCATAGCTAGTAAAGTATGTGAGTGCACACGCACACACACACACACACACAGACACACACACACACCCCCACACGCGCACACACACACCCACCCACACACAGACACACACACACCCACACAGACACACACCCACCCACACAGACACACACACACCCACACAGACACACACCCACACCCCCACACGCGCACACACACACCCACCCACACACAGACACACACACACCCACACAGACACACACACACACCCACCCACACACAGACACACACACACCCACACAGACACACACCCACACACGCGCACACACACACACGCGCACACACACACACACCCACCCACACACAGCTGCGACATGGGAATGTCCCTCCGGGACGGTTTCAGACACGGGGTTTGTTCACACTATCACAGAGCTCATCCCCAAACGTTTCTAAGTCAGCAGCCGTCGTTGCAGGTAAAAGTGCCCAAGCAGCGCGGCCGGGGCCGCCTCGTGCCTTACGAACACACCGGGGGCAATACACAGACCCGCGGCCCCGCGCGGTAGGGCGCGAGCCGCTCCCTGCTGGTCTGCGCCGCTCGCCAGCGGCTACCGAGAAGCAGCGGCCGGGCAGCCTGCGCCCCGCCCCGCCGCTGCACGCGAACGGCACAAGCGGGCAGCCCCGACCCAGGCGCTGCTGGCCGCACGCTGCCGGGCGGGGACAGAGCCGGGCGGGGCCCAGGCCGCCCGCGGGCGCGTAGGGGCACAAAGATCCGCGGCAGCGCGCTCCCAAGCCCCGCACCTGCCCCCCAGCGCGGGCCCACGCGCCACCTACAGAGCTGGGCCCGGCCCTTGCGCCGCCCGGCCGGCACTTGCTGGGCACCATGGAAACGAGCCTCCCCGCCCGGACACCGCCTCCTGCTCCGGCCGGCGGAAACCGCTCCCGCGTCGCCCCGGCAACCGCCGCTTCCGGTCCGCCCCTGGCCGCTCCGGCAGGGCGGGGACACGAGCCGCAGCTCGAGCGCACGGACCGGGCCCGGAAGGGAGCCGCTGGCTCTGCCCCCCCCCCCCGCGCGGGCAGGTGACATGTCCCAGGGCGGGGCTGCTACCTGAGCTCCACGGGCAGCCTCCTCGCCCCGTGTCAGCGCTCCCTGCACCCGCCCCTGCCGCCCCGGGAGCGCGCGCCCTTCCCACGCGGACACGCCCCCGGGAGCGCCCTTCCCACGCGGACACGCCCCGGGAGCGCCCTTCCCACGCGGACCCGCCCCCGGGAGCGAGGGAGCGCCCTTCCCACGCGGACCCGCCCCCGGGAGCGAGCGAGCGCCCTTCCCACGCGGACACGCCCCGGGAGCGAGCGAGCGCCCTTCCCACGCGGACACGCCCCGGGAGCGCCCTTCCCACGCGGACACGCCCCGGGAGCGAGCGAGCGCCCTTCCCACGCGGACACGCCCCGGGAGCGCCCTTCCCCACGCTGACACGCCCCGGGAGCGAGGGAGCGCCCTTCCCACGCGGACACGCCCCGGGAGCGCCCTTCCCCACGCTGACACGCCCCGGGAGCGAGGGAGCGCCCTTCCCACGCGGACACGCCCCGGGAGCGCCCTTCCCACGCGGACACGCCCCGGGAGCGCCCTTCCCACGCGGACACGCCCCGGGAGCGCCCTTCCCACGCGGACACGCCCCGGGAGCGAGCGAGCGCCCTTCCCACGCGGACACGCCCCGGGAGCGAGCGAGCGCCCTTCCCACGCGGACACGCCCCCGGGAGCGCCCTTCCCACGCGGACACGCCCCGGGAGCGCCCTTCCCACGCGGACACGCCCCGGGAGCGAGCGAGCGCCCTTCCCACGCGGACACGCCCCGGGAGCGAGCGAGCGCCCTTCCCACGCGGACACGCCCCCGGGAGCGAGCGAGTGCCCTTCCCACGCGGACACGCCCCGGGAGCGAGGGAGCGCCCTTCCCACGCGGACACGCCCCGGGAGCGAGCGAGCGCCCTTCCCACGCAGACACGCCCCAGGAGCGCCCTTCCCACGCGGACACGCCCCCGGGAGCGCCCTTCCCACGCAGACACGCCCCGGGAGCGCCCTTCCCACGCGGACACGCCCCCGGGAGCGCCCTTCCCACGCGGACACGCCCGGGGAGGGAGGGAGCGCCCTTCCCACGCGGACACGCCCCCGGGAGCGCCCTTCCCACGCGGACACGCCCCGGGAGGGAGCGAGCGCCCTTCCCACGCGGACACGCCCCGGGAGCGCCCTTCCCTCGCGGACACGCCCCCGGGAGCGCCCTTCCCACGCGGACACGCCCCCGGGAGCGCCCTTCCCACGCGGACACGCCCCGGGAGCGCCCTTCCCACGCGGACACGCCCCCGGGAGCGCCCTTCCCACGCGGACACGCCCCGGGAGCGAGGGAGCGCCCTTCCCACGCGGACACGCCCCGGGAGCGAGCGAGCGCCCTTCCCACGCGGACACGCCCCCGGGAGCGCCCTTCCCACGCGGACACGCCCCCGGGAGCGCCCTTCCCACGCGGACACGCCCCGGGAGCGAGGGAGCGCCCTTCCCACGCGGACCCGCCCCCGGGAGCGAGCGAGCGCCCTTCCCACGCGGACACGCCCCGGGAGCGAGCGAGCGCCCTTCCCACGCGGACACGCCCCGGGAGCGCCCTTCCCACGCGGACACGCCCCGGGAGCGAGCGAGCGCCCTTCCCACGCGGACACGCCCCGGGAGCGCCCTTCCCCACGCTGACACGCCCCGGGAGCGAGGGAGCGCCCTTCCCACGCGGACACGCCCCGGGAGCGCCCTTCCCACGCGGACACGCCCCGGGAGCGAGCGAGCGCCCTTCCCACGCGGACACGCCCCGGGAGCGAGCGAGCGCCCTTCCCACGCGGACACGCCCCCGGGAGCGCCCTTCCCACGCGGACACGCCCCGGGAGCGCCCTTCCCACGCGGACACGCCCCGGGAGCGAGCGAGCGCCCTTCCCACGCGGACACGCCCCGGGAGCGAGCGAGCGCCCTTCCCACGCGGACACGCCCCCGGGAGCGAGCGAGTGCCCTTCCCACGCGGACACGCCCCGGGAGCGAGGGAGCGCCCTTCCCACGCGGACACGCCCCGGGAGCGAGCGAGCGCCCTTCCCACGCAGACACGCCCCAGGAGCGCCCTTCCCACGCGGACACGCCCCCGGGAGCGCCCTTCCCACGCAGACACGCCCCGGGAGCGCCCTTCCCACGCGGACACGCCCCCGGGAGCGCCCTTCCCACGCGGACACGCCCGGGGAGGGAGGGAGCGCCCTTCCCACGCGGACACGCCCCCGGGAGCGCCCTTCCCACGCGGACACGCCCCCGGGAGCGCCCTTCCCACGCGGACACGCCCCGGGAGGGAGCGAGCGCCCTTCCCACGCGGACACGCCCCGGGAGCGCCCTTCCCACGCGGACACGCCCCGGGAGCGAGCGAGCGCCCTTCCCACGCGGACACGCCCCCGGGAGCGCCCTTCCCACGCGGACACGCCCCGGGAGCGAGGGAGCGCCCTTCCCACGCGGACCCGCCCCCGGGAGCGAGGGAGCGCCCTTCCCACGCGGACACGCCCCGGGAGCGAGCGAGCGCCCTTCCCACGCGGACACGCCCCGGGAGCGAGCGAGCGCCCTTCCCACGCGGACACGCCCCGGGAGCGCCCTTCCCACGCGGACACGCCCCGGGAGCGAGCGAGCGCCCTTCCCACGCGGACACGCCCCCGGGAGCGCCCTTCCCACGCGGACACGCCCCGGGAGCGAGCGAGCGCCCTTCCCACGCGGACACGCCCCCGGGAGCACCCTTCCCACGCGGACACGCCCCGGGAGCGAGCGAGCGCCCTTCCCACGCAGACACGCCCCGGGAGCGCCCTTCCCACGCGGACACGCCCCCGGGAGCGCCCTTCCCACGCGGACACGCCCGGGGAGCGAGGGAGCGCCCTTCCCACGCGGACACGCCCCCGGGAGCGCCCTTCCCACGCGGACACGCCCCCGGGAGCGCCCTTCCCACGCGGACACGCCCCCGGGAGCGCCCTTCCCACGCGGACACGCCCCCGGGAGCGCCCTTCCCACGCGGACACGCCCCCGGGAGCGCCCTTCCCACGCGGACACGCCCCCGGGAGCGCCCTTCCCACGCGGACACGCCCCCGGAAGCGCCCTTCCCACGCGGACACGCCCCGGAAGCGCCCTTCCCACGCGGACCCGCCCCCGGGAGCGAGGGAGCGCCCTTCCCACGCGGACCCGCCCCCGGGAGCGAGGGAGCGCCCTTCCCACGCGGACACGCCCCGGGAGCGAGCGAGCGCCCTTCCCACGCGGACACGCCCCCGGGAGCGCCCTTCCCACGCGGACACGCCCCCGGGAGCACCCTTCCCACGCGGACACGCCCCGGGAGCGAGCGAGCGCCCTTCCCACGCAGACACGCCCCGGGAGCGCCCTTCCCACGCGGACACGCCCCCGGGAGCGCCCTTCCCACGCGGACACGCCCGGGGAGCGAGGGAGCGCCCTTCCCACGCGGACACGCCCCCGGGAGCGCCCTTCCCACGCGGACACGCCCCCGGGAGCGCCCTTCCCACGCGGACACGCCCCGGGAGCGCCCTTCCCACGCGGACACGCCCCCGGGAGCGCCCTTCCCACGCGGACACGCCCCGGGAGCGAGGGAGCGCCCTTCCCACGCGGCCCCGCCCCCGGGAGCGCCCTTCCCACGCGGACACGCCCCGGGAGCGAGGGAGCGCCCTTCCCACGCGGACACGCCCCCGGGAGCGCCCTTCCCACGCGGCCCCGCCCCCGGGAGCGCCCTTCCCACGCGGACACGCCCCGGGAGCGAGGGAGCGCCCTTCCCATGCGGACACGCCCCGGGAGCGAGGGAGCGCCCTTCCCACGCGGACACGCCCCGGGAGCGAGGGAGCGCCCTTCCCACGCGGACACGCCCCGGGAGCGAGGGAGCGCCCTTCCCACGCGGACACGCCCCCGGGAGCGCCCTTCCCACGCGGACACGCCCCCGGGAGCGCCCTTCCCACGCGGACACGCCCCCGGGAGCGCCCTTCCCACGCGGACACGCCCCCGGGAGCGCCCTTCCCACGCGGACACGCCCCCGGGAGCGCCCTTCCCACGCGGACACGCCCCCGGGAGCGAGGGAGCGCCCTTCCCACGCGGACACGCCCCCGGGAGCGCCCTTCCCACGCGGACACGCCCCCGGGAGCGCCCTTCCCACGCGGACACGCCCCGGGAGCGAGGGAGCGCCCTTCCCACGCGGACATGCCCCCAGGAGCGCCCTTCCCACGCGGACACGCCCCGGGAGCGCCCTTCCCACGTGGACACGCCCCCGGGAGCACCCTTCCCACGCGGACACGCCCCGGGAGCGAGCGAGCGCCCTTCCCACGCAGACACGCCCCGGGAGCGCCCTTCCCACGCGGACACGCCCCCGGGAGCGCCCTTCCCACGCGGACACGCCCGGGGAGCGAGGGAGCGCCCTTCCCACGCGGACACGCCCCCGGGAGCGCCCTTCCCACGCGGACACGCCCCCGGGAGCGCCCTTCCCACGCGGACACGCCCCGGGAGCGCCCTTCCCACGCGGACACGCCCCCGGGAGCGCCCTTCCCACGCGGACACGCCCCGTGAGCGAGGGAGCGCCCTTCCCACGCGGCCCCGCCCCCGGGAGCGCCCTTCCCACGCGGACACGCCCCGGGAGCGAGGGAGCGCCCTTCCCACGCGGACACGCCCCCGGGAGCGCCCTTCCCACGCGGCCCCGCCCCCGGGAGCGCCCTTCCCACGCGGACACGCCCCGGGAGCGAGGGAGCGCCCTTCCCATGCGGACACGCCCCGGGAGCGAGGGAGCGCCCTTCCCACGCGGACACGCCCCGGGAGCGAGGGAGCGCCCTTCCCACGCGGACACGCCCCGGGAGCGAGGGAGCGCCCTTCCCACGCGGACACGCCCCCGGGAGCGCCCTTCCCACGCGGACACGCCCCCGGGAGCGCCCTTCCCACGCGGACACGCCCCCGGGAGCGCCCTTCCCACGCGGACACGCCCCCGGGAGCGCCCTTCCCACGCGGACACGCCCCCGGGAGCGCCCTTCCCACGCGGACACGCCCCCGGGAGCGCCCTTCCCACGCGGACACGCCCCCGGGAGCGAGGGAGCGCCCTTCCCACGCGGACACGCCCCCGGGAGCGCCCTTCCCACGCGGACACGCCCCCGGGAGCGCCCTTCCCACGCGGACACGCCCCGGGAGCGAGGGAGCGCCCTTCCCACGCGGACATGCCCCCAGGAGCGCCCTTCCCACGCGGACACGCCCCGGGAGCGCCCTTCCCACGTGGACACGCCCCCGGGAGCGAGGGAGCGCCCTTCCCCACGCGGACACGCCCCGGGAGCGAGGGAGCGCCCTTCCCCACGCGGACACGCCCCGGGAGCGAGGGAGCGCCCTTCCCCACGCGGACCCGCCCCCGGGAGCGAGCGAGCGCCCTTCCCACGCGGACCCGCCCCCGGGAGCGAGCGAGCGCCCTTCCCACGCGGACACGCCCCGGGAGCGAGCGAGCGCCCTTCCCACGCGGACACGCCCCGGGAGCGCCCTTCCCACGCGGACACGCCCCGGGAGCGAGCGAGCGCCCTTCCCACGCGGACACGCCCCGGGAGCGCCCTTCCCCACGCTGACACGCCCCGGGAGCGAGGGAGCGCCCTTCCCACGCGGACACGCCCCGGGAGCGCCCTTCCCACGCGGACACGCCCCGGGAGCGAGCGAGCGCCCTTCCCACGCGGACACGCCCCGGGAGCGAGCGAGCGCCCTTCCCACGCGGACACGCCCCCGGGAGCGCCCTTCCCACGCGGACACGCCCCGGGAGCGCCCTTCCCACGCGGACACGCCCCGGGAGCGAGCGAGCGCCCTTCCCACGCGGACACGCCCCGGGAGCGAGCGAGCGCCCTTCCCACGCGGACACGCCCCCGGGAGCGAGCGAGTGCCCTTCCCACGCGGACACGCCCCGGGAGCGAGGGAGCGCCCTTCCCACGCGGACACGCCCCGGGAGCGAGCGAGCGCCCTTCCCACGCAGACACGCCCCAGGAGCGCCCTTCCCACGCGGACACGCCCCCGGGAGCGCCCTTCCCACGCAGACACGCCCCGGGAGCGCCCTTCCCACGCGGACACGCCCCCGGGAGCGCCCTTCCCACGCGGACACGCCCGGGGAGGGAGGGAGCGCCCTTCCCACGCGGACACGCCCCCGGGAGCGCCCTTCCCACGCGGACACGCCCCGGGAGGGAGCGAGCGCCCTTCCCACGCGGACACGCCCCGGGAGCGCCCTTCCCTCGCGGACACGCCCCCGGGAGCGCCCTTCCCACGCGGACACGCCCCCGGGAGCGCCCTTCCCACGCGGACACGCCCCGGGAGCGCCCTTCCCACGCGGACACGCCCCCGGGAGCGCCCTTCCCACGCGGACACGCCCCGGGAGCGAGGGAGCGCCCTTCCCACGCGGACACGCCCCGGGAGCGAGCGAGCGCCCTTCCCACGCGGACACGCCCCCGGGAGCGCCCTTCCCACGCGGACACGCCCCCGGGAGCGCCCTTCCCACGCGGACACGCCCCGGGAGCGAGGGAGCGCCCTTCCCACGCGGACCCGCCCCCGGGAGCGAGCGAGCGCCCTTCCCACGCGGACACGCCCCGGGAGCGAGCGAGCGCCCTTCCCACGCGGACACGCCCCGGGAGCGCCCTTCCCACGCGGACACGCCCCGGGAGCGAGCGAGCGCCCTTCCCACGCGGACACGCCCCGGGAGCGCCCTTCCCCACGCTGACACGCCCCGGGAGCGAGGGAGCGCCCTTCCCACGCGGACACGCCCCGGGAGCGCCCTTCCCACGCGGACACGCCCCGGGAGCGAGCGAGCGCCCTTCCCACGCGGACACGCCCCGGGAGCGAGCGAGCGCCCTTCCCACGCGGACACGCCCCCGGGAGCGCCCTTCCCACGCGGACACGCCCCGGGAGCGCCCTTCCCACGCGGACACGCCCCGGGAGCGAGCGAGCGCCCTTCCCACGCGGACACGCCCCGGGAGCGAGCGAGCGCCCTTCCCACGCGGACACGCCCCCGGGAGCGAGCGAGTGCCCTTCCCACGCGGACACGCCCCGGGAGCGAGGGAGCGCCCTTCCCACGCGGACACGCCCCGGGAGCGAGCGAGCGCCCTTCCCACGCAGACACGCCCCAGGAGCGCCCTTCCCACGCGGACACGCCCCCGGGAGCGCCCTTCCCACGCAGACACGCCCCGGGAGCGCCCTTCCCACGCGGACACGCCCCCGGGAGCGCCCTTCCCACGCGGACACGCCCGGGGAGGGAGGGAGCGCCCTTCCCACGCGGACACGCCCCCGGGAGCGCCCTTCCCACGCGGACACGCCCCCGGGAGCGCCCTTCCCACGCGGACACGCCCCGGGAGGGAGCGAGCGCCCTTCCCACGCGGACACGCCCCGGGAGCGCCCTTCCCACGCGGACACGCCCCGGGAGCGAGCGAGCGCCCTTCCCACGCGGACACGCCCCCGGGAGCGCCCTTCCCACGCGGACACGCCCCGGGAGCGAGGGAGCGCCCTTCCCACGCGGACCCGCCCCCGGGAGCGAGGGAGCGCCCTTCCCACGCGGACACGCCCCGGGAGCGAGCGAGCGCCCTTCCCACGCGGACACGCCCCGGGAGCGAGCGAGCGCCCTTCCCACGCGGACACGCCCCGGGAGCGCCCTTCCCACGCGGACACGCCCCGGGAGCGAGCGAGCGCCCTTCCCACGCGGACACGCCCCCGGGAGCGCCCTTCCCACGCGGACACGCCCCGGGAGCGAGCGAGCGCCCTTCCCACGCGGACACGCCCCCGGGAGCACCCTTCCCACGCGGACACGCCCCGGGAGCGAGCGAGCGCCCTTCCCACGCAGACACGCCCCGGGAGCGCCCTTCCCACGCGGACACGCCCCCGGGAGCGCCCTTCCCACGCGGACACGCCCGGGGAGCGAGGGAGCGCCCTTCCCACGCGGACACGCCCCCGGGAGCGCCCTTCCCACGCGGACACGCCCCCGGGAGCGCCCTTCCCACGCGGACACGCCCCCGGGAGCGCCCTTCCCACGCGGACACGCCCCCGGGAGCGCCCTTCCCACGCGGACACGCCCCCGGGAGCGCCCTTCCCACGCGGACACGCCCCCGGGAGCGCCCTTCCCACGCGGACACGCCCCCGGAAGCGCCCTTCCCACGCGGACACGCCCCGGAAGCGCCCTTCCCACGCGGACCCGCCCCCGGGAGCGAGGGAGCGCCCTTCCCACGCGGACCCGCCCCCGGGAGCGAGGGAGCGCCCTTCCCACGCGGACACGCCCCGGGAGCGAGCGAGCGCCCTTCCCACGCGGACACGCCCCCGGGAGCGCCCTTCCCACGCGGACACGCCCCCGGGAGCACCCTTCCCACGCGGACACGCCCCGGGAGCGAGCGAGCGCCCTTCCCACGCAGACACGCCCCGGGAGCGCCCTTCCCACGCGGACACGCCCCCGGGAGCGCCCTTCCCACGCGGACACGCCCGGGGAGCGAGGGAGCGCCCTTCCCACGCGGACACGCCCCCGGGAGCGCCCTTCCCACGCGGACACGCCCCCGGGAGCGCCCTTCCCACGCGGACACGCCCCGGGAGCGCCCTTCCCACGCGGACACGCCCCCGGGAGCGCCCTTCCCACGCGGACACGCCCCGGGAGCGAGGGAGCGCCCTTCCCACGCGGCCCCGCCCCCGGGAGCGCCCTTCCCACGCGGACACGCCCCGGGAGCGAGGGAGCGCCCTTCCCACGCGGACACGCCCCCGGGAGCGCCCTTCCCACGCGGCCCCGCCCCCGGGAGCGCCCTTCCCACGCGGACACGCCCCGGGAGCGAGGGAGCGCCCTTCCCATGCGGACACGCCCCGGGAGCGAGGGAGCGCCCTTCCCACGCGGACACGCCCCGGGAGCGAGGGAGCGCCCTTCCCACGCGGACACGCCCCGGGAGCGAGGGAGCGCCCTTCCCACGCGGACACGCCCCCGGGAGCGCCCTTCCCACGCGGACACGCCCCCGGGAGCGCCCTTCCCACGCGGACACGCCCCCGGGAGCGCCCTTCCCACGCGGACACGCCCCCGGGAGCGCCCTTCCCACGCGGACACGCCCCCGGGAGCGCCCTTCCCACGCGGACACGCCCCCGGGAGCGAGGGAGCGCCCTTCCCACGCGGACACGCCCCCGGGAGCGCCCTTCCCACGCGGACACGCCCCCGGGAGCGCCCTTCCCACGCGGACACGCCCCGGGAGCGAGGGAGCGCCCTTCCCACGCGGACATGCCCCCAGGAGCGCCCTTCCCACGCGGACACGCCCCGGGAGCGCCCTTCCCACGTGGACACGCCCCCGGGAGCACCCTTCCCACGCGGACACGCCCCGGGAGCGAGCGAGCGCCCTTCCCACGCAGACACGCCCCGGGAGCGCCCTTCCCACGCGGACACGCCCCCGGGAGCGCCCTTCCCACGCGGACACGCCCGGGGAGCGAGGGAGCGCCCTTCCCACGCGGACACGCCCCCGGGAGCGCCCTTCCCACGCGGACACGCCCCCGGGAGCGCCCTTCCCACGCGGACACGCCCCGGGAGCGCCCTTCCCACGCGGACACGCCCCCGGGAGCGCCCTTCCCACGCGGACACGCCCCGTGAGCGAGGGAGCGCCCTTCCCACGCGGCCCCGCCCCCGGGAGCGCCCTTCCCACGCGGACACGCCCCGGGAGCGAGGGAGCGCCCTTCCCACGCGGACACGCCCCCGGGAGCGCCCTTCCCACGCGGCCCCGCCCCCGGGAGCGCCCTTCCCACGCGGACACGCCCCGGGAGCGAGGGAGCGCCCTTCCCATGCGGACACGCCCCGGGAGCGAGGGAGCGCCCTTCCCACGCGGACACGCCCCGGGAGCGAGGGAGCGCCCTTCCCACGCGGACACGCCCCGGGAGCGAGGGAGCGCCCTTCCCACGCGGACACGCCCCCGGGAGCGCCCTTCCCACGCGGACACGCCCCCGGGAGCGCCCTTCCCACGCGGACACGCCCCCGGGAGCGCCCTTCCCACGCGGACACGCCCCCGGGAGCGCCCTTCCCACGCGGACACGCCCCCGGGAGCGCCCTTCCCACGCGGACACGCCCCCGGGAGCGCCCTTCCCACGCGGACACGCCCCCGGGAGCGAGGGAGCGCCCTTCCCACGCGGACACGCCCCCGGGAGCGCCCTTCCCACGCGGACACGCCCCCGGGAGCGCCCTTCCCACGCGGACACGCCCCGGGAGCGAGGGAGCGCCCTTCCCACGCGGACATGCCCCCAGGAGCGCCCTTCCCACGCGGACACGCCCCGGGAGCGCCCTTCCCACGTGGACACGCCCCCGGGAGCGAGGGAGCGCCCTTCCCCACGCGGACACGCCCCGGGAGCGAGGGAGCGCCCTTCCCCACGCGGACACGCCCCGGGAGCGAGGGAGCGCCCTTCCCCACGCGGACCCGCCCCCGGGAGCGAGCGAGCGCCCTTCCCACGCGGACCCGCCCCCGGGAGCGAGCGAGCGCCCTTCCCACGCGGACACGCCCCGGGAGCGAGCGAGCGCCCTTCCCACGCGGACACGCCCCGGGAGCGCCCTTCCCACGCGGACACGCCCCGGGAGCGAGCGAGCGCCCTTCCCACGCGGACACGCCCCGGGAGCGCCCTTCCCCACGCTGACACGCCCCGGGAGCGAGGGAGCGCCCTTCCCACGCGGACACGCCCCGGGAGCGCCCTTCCCACGCGGACACGCCCCGGGAGCGAGCGAGCGCCCTTCCCACGCGGACACGCCCCGGGAGCGAGCGAGCGCCCTTCCCACGCGGACACGCCCCCGGGAGCGCCCTTCCCACGCGGACACGCCCCGGGAGCGCCCTTCCCACGCGGACACGCCCCGGGAGCGAGCGAGCGCCCTTCCCACGCGGACACGCCCCGGGAGCGAGCGAGCGCCCTTCCCACGCGGACACGCCCCCGGGAGCGAGCGAGTGCCCTTCCCACGCGGACACGCCCCGGGAGCGAGGGAGCGCCCTTCCCACGCGGACACGCCCCGGGAGCGAGCGAGCGCCCTTCCCACGCAGACACGCCCCAGGAGCGCCCTTCCCACGCGGACACGCCCCCGGGAGCGCCCTTCCCACGCAGACACGCCCCGGGAGCGCCCTTCCCACGCGGACACGCCCCCGGGAGCGCCCTTCCCACGCGGACACGCCCGGGGAGGGAGGGAGCGCCCTTCCCACGCGGACACGCCCCCGGGAGCGCCCTTCCCACGCGGACACGCCCCCGGGAGCGCCCTTCCCACGCGGACACGCCCCGGGAGGGAGCGAGCGCCCTTCCCACGCGGACACGCCCCGGGAGCGCCCTTCCCACGCGGACACGCCCCGGGAGCGAGCGAGCGCCCTTCCCACGCGGACACGCCCCCGGGAGCGCCCTTCCCACGCGGACACGCCCCGGGAGCGAGGGAGCGCCCTTCCCACGCGGACCCGCCCCCGGGAGCGAGGGAGCGCCCTTCCCACGCGGACACGCCCCGGGAGCGAGCGAGCGCCCTTCCCACGCGGACACGCCCCGGGAGCGAGCGAGCGCCCTTCCCACGCGGACACGCCCCGGGAGCGCCCTTCCCACGCGGACACGCCCCGGGAGCGAGCGAGCGCCCTTCCCACGCGGACACGCCCCCGGGAGCGCCCTTCCCACGCGGACACGCCCCGGGAGCGAGCGAGCGCCCTTCCCACGCGGACACGCCCCCGGGAGCACCCTTCCCACGCGGACACGCCCCGGGAGCGAGCGAGCGCCCTTCCCACGCAGACACGCCCCGGGAGCGCCCTTCCCACGCGGACACGCCCCCGGGAGCGCCCTTCCCACGCGGACACGCCCGGGGAGCGAGGGAGCGCCCTTCCCACGCGGACACGCCCCCGGGAGCGCCCTTCCCACGCGGACACGCCCCCGGGAGCGCCCTTCCCACGCGGACACGCCCCCGGGAGCGCCCTTCCCACGCGGACACGCCCCCGGGAGCGCCCTTCCCACGCGGACACGCCCCCGGGAGCGCCCTTCCCACGCGGACACGCCCCCGGAAGCGCCCTTCCCACGCGGACACGCCCCGGAAGCGCCCTTCCCACGCGGACCCGCCCCCGGGAGCGAGGGAGCGCCCTTCCCACGCGGACCCGCCCCCGGGAGCGAGGGAGCGCCCTTCCCACGCGGACACGCCCCGGGAGCGAGCGAGCGCCCTTCCCACGCGGACACGCCCCCGGGAGCGCCCTTCCCACGCGGACACGCCCCCGGGAGCACCCTTCCCACGCGGACACGCCCCGGGAGCGAGCGAGCGCCCTTCCCACGCAGACACGCCCCGGGAGCGCCCTTCCCACGCGGACACGCCCCCGGGAGCGCCCTTCCCACGCGGACACGCCCGGGGAGCGAGGGAGCGCCCTTCCCACGCGGACACGCCCCCGGGAGCGCCCTTCCCACGCGGACACGCCCCCGGGAGCGCCCTTCCCACGCGGACACGCCCCGGGAGCGCCCTTCCCACGCGGACACGCCCCCGGGAGCGCCCTTCCCACGCGGACACGCCCCGGGAGCGAGGGAGCGCCCTTCCCACGCGGCCCCGCCCCCGGGAGCGCCCTTCCCACGCGGACACGCCCCGGGAGCGAGGGAGCGCCCTTCCCACGCGGACACGCCCCCGGGAGCGCCCTTCCCACGCGGCCCCGCCCCCGGGAGCGCCCTTCCCACGCGGACACGCCCCGGGAGCGAGGGAGCGCCCTTCCCATGCGGACACGCCCCGGGAGCGAGGGAGCGCCCTTCCCACGCGGACACGCCCCGGGAGCGAGGGAGCGCCCTTCCCACGCGGACACGCCCCCGGGAGCGCCCTTCCCACGCGGACACGCCCCCGGGAGCGCCCTTCCCACGCGGACACGCCCCCGGGAGCGCCCTTCCCACGCGGACACGCCCCCGGGAGCGCCCTTCCCACGCGGACACGCCCCCGGGAGCGCCCTTCCCACGCGGACACGCCCCCGGGAGCGAGGGAGCGCCCTTCCCACGCGGACACGCCCCCGGGAGCGCCCTTCCCACGCGGACACGCCCCCGGGAGCGCCCTTCCCACGCGGACACGCCCCGGGAGCGAGGGAGCGCCCTTCCCACGCGGACATGCCCCCAGGAGCGCCCTTCCCACGCGGACACGCCCCGGGAGCGCCCTTCCCACGTGGACACGCCCCCGGGAGCACCCTTCCCACGCGGACACGCCCCGGGAGCGAGCGAGCGCCCTTCCCACGCAGACACGCCCCGGGAGCGCCCTTCCCACGCGGACACGCCCCCGGGAGCGCCCTTCCCACGCGGACACGCCCGGGGAGCGAGGGAGCGCCCTTCCCACGCGGACACGCCCCCGGGAGCGCCCTTCCCACGCGGACACGCCCCCGGGAGCGCCCTTCCCACGCGGACACGCCCCGGGAGCGCCCTTCCCACGCGGACACGCCCCCGGGAGCGCCCTTCCCACGCGGACACGCCCCGGGAGCGAGGGAGCGCCCTTCCCACGCGGCCCCGCCCCCGGGAGCGCCCTTCCCACGCGGACACGCCCCGGGAGCGAGGGAGCGCCCTTCCCACGCGGACACGCCCCCGGGAGCGCCCTTCCCACGCGGCCCCGCCCCCGGGAGCGCCCTTCCCACGCGGACACGCCCCGGGAGCGAGGGAGCGCCCTTCCCATGCGGACACGCCCCGGGAGCGAGGGAGCGCCCTTCCCACGCGGACACGCCCCGGGAGCGAGGGAGCGCCCTTCCCACGCGGACACGCCCCGGGAGCGAGGGAGCGCCCTTCCCACGCGGACACGCCCCCGGGAGCGCCCTTCCCACGCGGACACGCCCCCGGGAGCGCCCTTCCCACGCGGACACGCCCCCGGGAGCGCCCTTCCCACGCGGACACGCCCCCGGGAGCGCCCTTCCCACGCGGACACGCCCCCGGGAGCGCCCTTCCCACGCGGACACGCCCCCGGGAGCGCCCTTCCCACGCGGACACGCCCCCGGGAGCGAGGGAGCGCCCTTCCCACGCGGACACGCCCCCGGGAGCGCCCTTCCCACGCGGACACGCCCCCGGGAGCGCCCTTCCCACGCGGACACGCCCCGGGAGCGAGGGAGCGCCCTTCCCACGCGGACATGCCCCCAGGAGCGCCCTTCCCACGCGGACACGCCCCGGGAGCGCCCTTCCCACGTGGACACGCCCCCGGGAGCGAGGGAGCGCCCTTCCCCACGCGGACACGCCCCGGGAGCGAGGGAGCGCCCTTCCCCACGCGGACACGCCCCGGGAGCGAGGGAGCGCCCTTCCCCACGCGGACACGTCCCGGGAGCGCCCTTCCCACGCGGACACGCCCCGGGAGCGCCCTTCCCACGCGGACATGCCCCGGGAGCGAGGGAGTGCCCTTCCCACGCGGACACGCCCCTGGGAGCGCCCTTCCCACGCGGACACGCCCCCGGGAGTGAGGGAGCACCCTTCCCCACGCGGACGCGTCCCCGGGAGTGAGGGAGCACCCTTCCCCACGTGGACGCGCCCCCGGGAGCGAGGGAGCACCCTTCCCCACGCGGACGTGCCACCGTCCTAGAGGTTGGTGGTTGGAAGCCAGTGATAGATCAAGGTGTTGAATCTGTATTTCCCATTCCCCAAGCTCACGCCCCGTCATCAGAGCCGTGTTTCCAAAGGTGTCCGCAGAACCCGGGGTTCTGCAAAGTGAAAATAAGGGTTCTGCCCCTAAGTTCCATTACCATAACACTTTATGATTTTAAAAAAATGTGTACACATTTCATGTGATTTTTGTTTTTAAATATGTACAATTAAACTCACTGTTGATCTCATGACCTTGTTTAGCATTTGTTTATTATCCTTACTTATTTCTGGTCTACTTTTTCAGCTCCATATATAAGACGTATTAGGGGTTCCACAAAATTCTTTCAAGTTTAAAAGGGTTCCGTGGCCAAATAAAATCGGGAAACACTGCATTAGACTATTCTTCACCTTCTTATATCCCACATAGGCTAGAACAGTGTTTCTCAACCAGTGGTACAAGTACCCGTAAGGGAACTTGAGAGAAGTCTAGGGAGTACATGAACACAACTGAAATTTGGAGAAAACTGAATTTTTGTTTTAAGTTTTATAGCACTTTATTATTTTAGTACCTTATACCCAAAAATTTCATTGCCTGCCCAGTTACAATTAAATTGTTTCCCCAGTTCCTTATAAATCTAAACCCCTCCTCCCTACACCATCGTCTCATCCATGCATTGAGTCTCTGAAGCTCTGCCTGCCTACCTGGCCCTGCGCTTGGAACTGGAAGCATTTCTGAGAATGCCACCATAGAGGTCCTGGATTTCAGTCTCTTTCCTAGCAGCCTAAATTTGACCTTCAGGACATCTCTGCTACCCTTCTCTACGTCATTGGTACCTACATGTACCATGATCACTGGCTTCTTCCCAGTACTACACACAAGTCTATCTTGATGCCTCGAGAGATCCGCAACCTTCGCACCAACCAGGCAAGTCACCATACAGTTCTCCCGGCCATTGCAAACCCAGCTATCTACATTTCTAATGATCGAATCCCCCATTACTAACACCTGCTTTTCCTAATGACTGGAGTTCCCTCCCCTGGAGAGGTAACTTAAGTGCAAGAGGATACTTCTACATCTGGAAGGAGGGTCTCAACTATGGGAAGGTTTCCCTCTGCTCCCGTTGACTGCTCTCTTTCCCTCCTTAACAGCGCAGGGGTCGGCCTGACCAGAGGTGGGACAATTCTATAGTGTCCTGGAAAGCTTCATCAACATACCTCTCTGCCTCCCTCAGCTCCTCCAGTTCAGCCACCCTGGCCTTCAAAGCCCTTACATGGTCTCTGAGGGCCAGAAGCTCCTTGCAGCGAATGCACACATACGCCACCCGCCCATAGGGCAGGTAATCATGCATGCAACACTGAGTGCAATAAATAGGATAGCCCTCACTCTGCTACTGGGCTTCTGCCTGCATTCTCTCCTACAGCTACCTAGGTTATTGACAGGTTTTTTAGTTAAATCAGGAAGTTTTGATTAAAACCTTTAAACTAAACTATAAAGAATGGCAAGATACCTTGGCCCCTTTCCAATTCCCTCTCAAAACTCCCTGTTTGCTCTCCCTGGTCACTGACTCACTGCTTTATAAAGCCCTGGCCTTCCTGATAGCCCCGCCTCCTGACTAAGGCTCAGCCAATTACCAGAGGCATCTAGATTTCTTTAGATGCTCACAGCTTCCAACTACTGGCCACAGCACACGCTCCTTCAAACAAACAAAACATCCCCACATCCTAGAGCACACTGAAGCATCTCTGAATTGCCCTTTATGTAACAATTTAGCCTCTCTTCCTGCCCTGCTGGTGACTCAGCCAGTCTTTGTAGATGCAGTTTCATCAGACACAGCAGCAGATGGCACCACACACCCAATGGAGTTACCTGAGCAGAATACTATCTTGCACTGAATAGGGATCCATACTAGGGATGTTAGATATCGTGTGTTTTAGTAATCGTGTAGCCGTACCAAATTTTTAACAGTTGCACACCTGGGCGGCTGGTAACGTAGGCAAGGGAAAGCACAGCCTTCCCCCAATTGCCTACATGCCCCGATTGCACAGGAGAGTTGGGGTGGGGGACACAGCACGGTGGCCCTCCAGGTGCCCAGGAAGGATCAGGCTGGGGGTGGGTGGGGCTTGGCTCCAGAGGTGGGCTTTGGGTGAAAGGGACAGAGCTGGAGCTTGCCTTCTCCAGCTGGGCCTTCATCTGCCACGCATGGTTACTAAAACATTCCCCGGGGGGTGGAGCTGACAGCCAGTATGCTCCTAGCTCCTGGCCCTACTCCCAGAGAGCTCCCTGCCACTCCGTGCTACTGCCTCTGATACTGCTTCTGGCAGAAATCCCTTAGAGCAACCCCAGTCTGCAGCAAGCCCAGGCCACAGAGGCAGCAGAAAGGGGGGGGCAACTGGTGGCTTCACAGAGCACTTGCTTGGGGGGATCCAGCTTTTAAGCATGCTGCTTCCTCTCTGGGAGGCAGTGGGGAGGGGCCAGGCATCTCCATGGGAAATTACATGCCTGGGGAACCAACTTAAAAGCCAGCTCCCCCACAGGCTCTCCCCTCCCCCCTCCTGCTGCCTCTGTATCAGAGGCAGCAAGGGGAAGGGGCATTGCGTATAGTTCTTAGGATTACTCGATAAGCCTATGCTTATTAGTTAATTGTTTAAATGTCTATACACTAACATCCCCAATCCGCATGGTGCAAGCTCATTAATTAATTTCCCCCTTGATGTGGGGAAGATATGCATATGTCTTTGTTCCACAAGCATCTAGGAGTGCTTTACAAACAAAATAAAAATCAAGCACCTTACCAGTTGATGCTTATTAGTAACTAGTTAACCTGTGCCTTGCCCAACTGGAGCAGCAACCTGCCCACAGCACAGGCCAGGGCAGGCTAGGAGCCAGAAGCTCTGTGGTTATCTGTGTGACCAATGGTTAATATTTTTATATATATTTATTTTATATCACTACTTTAGAGTGCAGAACATCATTCCTTTATGAAATCAAACTCACTGCTACTGAGCTAGGAATGTAATAGTGTAGTCAATTAACCAATAAGCAAAAGTTTTTAAGTTAATGCTATAGATTACGTGCATTTTCTTCTCTGCCCCTCCAGCAGGGTTCCCAGTAAGGGCTGCACCTGCACAGGTGTGCACCAAGAATTTCATTCCCGCCCACCCCCTCAGGAGTGCCTCGCAGCTGCAGCCCCCGCTGCTCTGTGGTGGGGGGGGAGGCACATGGCAGGTGACTGCCCACCCCAGAAGCAGCTGGGCAGCCACCACACAGCCTGTCTGGTGGCTGCCGGAGCTTGACCCTGGGCTGCAGTACTAAAAATAGCACCATGGCCCAGCTCCCGTCTCAGCACATGGGGCAGTCCTCCTCCCCCCCACCCCTTGCTGTGTGGCCCAGTCCGGGGGAACAGCTTCAGCCATAGCTGCGTGGTGGCTGCTGGGGTCAGGAGAGCAGTACCAAAAATAGCACTGCGGCTCCGGCGTGAGTCCTGGCACATGGAGCGTGCTGCCCTGTGTGCTGGGACTGGAACCAGGGCTACAGTGCTGTCCCAGCCACCCCAAGGCTAGGGCGCATGGCGGGCAGCTGTCCCTTGTGCCAGGACTGTGTCAGGATGGCAGAAGGGAAGAGAAGAGGCAGGAGGATAGCTAAGGGGAAGGTTGGGGAGAGGAGATGAAGTGGCTTGTGTTGAGGGGAAAGGAGGGGGCCAGGCAGGAGAAGAAAGGGGAAGGCACCAAGTGGCAGGATGGAGGAAACACAAATGCCAGGGGGCCAAGAGGAGACAATGAGGGGAAAGGGCAGGAAGAGCAGGGTGGGGAGGAATGGGAAGGTATCAGTGGGGGTGAGAAAGGGGAGGAGACAGGGTAATGCTGGGAGAGGAGAGGGGAGAAGTGGGTGCCAGAAGAGGGGTTGAAAGGAGGGATAGGCATGGGGAAGGCGGGGGTTGGAGCAAGTCATGTGTGAGGGCGCAGAGGGTGGTGAGAGAGTAGGCACCAGAAAGGAAGTGGGCAAGGGGGGCAGGTGTTGGGAGGGCAGGGGCAGTGAGGGAAGGGGGAGGCACCATGAAGGTGCAAGGGGTAAGGGAAGCTGCAGGTGCCAGAAGGATTGTGGGGGTGAAGCAAAAGGGCAGGCATAGGGAAGGGAGTAGAGGGGAGGGACGGACACCAGAAGACAGAGAGGAAAGGCAGGGAAGGTGGGTAGACAGAAGTATTACAAGAAGAAATGAGGAGGGGTGGGTACAAGTGGGAAGGGCAGGTGCAGGGGTCAGAGAGGATGGGGAGATAGGGCAAGTTCCAGGGGGGGCTGAGGGGAATGAGAAGGGCAGGAACCAGGAGAGCAGAGGAGGGTGAGGCATGGGGGGGCGGCAGCAGGCATCCGAGGAGCCCATGGGACAAGGGGAAAATGGGAGACATGGCAGCAAAGGGGAAATGGGAGAGGTTTATAAGTTGGGTGCCACGGTGGTATACCTCTGAACAAGCGCACATGACCTCAATATTGATGCACAAGACAAAACTCACTCTGTTCATGGACGGAAAATCTTAGAAGGAAGACTGCCCACCAGTAAATTCTTTAGCAGACTGGGCGGCAGCCCGGCTCAGTTCTGGCTCACATCGGGTCCAGAACCTATCCCCGCTGTGGCCCTGCATTTAAAGTATATTAGGATCCAGGTGGGCAGGCATCCCAACTCAGTTCCAGCTTGCACCAGGTTTGGGAGCTCAGCTCCCACCCTCTTCCACCCCCCCAGATGGGGGCTGCTGCCACCCCAAGTTCCTGCCTCTGTATCAGAGGCAGCAGCACAGAGTGGCATGGGGCTCCTTGGGAGGGGGATGAGAGCTGCCACCCCCACCCCCAGGGACTATAGAATAACCAAGTAACTGATAAGAATTCATGAGGTAATCGACTATTCAATTAACCAATATTAACATCCCTATACTGAGCCATGATTACTTTCATTTCTGGCCAAAGAATAGGAGTCCTCGGGTAATTTTACTTCTGTCCTCTGTATATCAGACTGGTCAACTATATAACTGGATAGTTTCCACTCGTATCAGGTCTGATCCTGTCCCCCTGAAAGGCTGGCAGACTCACACTGACTTTGGTGGTACATAAATCAAACCCACAGTACTTATACCCATGTCTTTCCTGGAACCAGTTTTTATGACTAATCCTACTCCCAGTCAAGTCAATGTCAAAACTCCACTGATCTCAGTAGGGCAAAGTTGAACTCTTCGGGTACGTCTAGACTACATGGCTCTGTCAATGGAGCCATGTTGATTAGGCAGGACGGCAAAGGGAAATGAAGTTGCGATTTAAATAATCGCCTCTTCATTTAAATCAAAATGGCCACCACACCGTGTTGATCAGCTGATTGTTGGCACAGCGCGGCAGTCTAGATGGGAATCTGCCAACCCCAGAACCCTTCGTCAGCAGATCCTTTATGCCTTGTGAAACGAGACTTACAGGATCTGCCGACGAAGGGTTCTGGGGTCGGCAGATCTCCGTTTAGACTGCCACGCTGTGCCGACAATCAGCTGATCGGCACAGCACAGCGGCCATTTTGATTTAAATGAAGAGGAGATTATTTAAATCGCAGCTTCATTTCCCTTTGCCATCCTGCCTAATCTACATGGCTCTGTCGACGGAGCCATGTAGTCTAGACACACCCTTTGTCTTACCTGGGCCAACATGATACAATACTTGAAGACACATTTGTTAGTTGCACAGTTACATAAGGAAGTGTTGTTTTTTTTTAATGAAACAAAAATAAGAGCACCTAACATTTTCTCCACACAAAGCATGTTAAAAATAAGCCAAAAACCATCATGGCAGATGGTGATTTTTATTACATTAAATGCTAACAGATCTACCACCAGAATACTCTTTGCAGAGTAACAAATCTCAGAGGCTAACACAGTCAGCCCTCTATATGTAAAAACGAGGAATCCTGTGGCACCTTAAAAACTTACTGATTTATTTGGGCATAAGTTTTCATGGATCAATACCATTTCAGTTATGAATGAGCCTGTAACGTGCCACAAAACTCCTTGTTTTTATTCTTTGTAGAGTGATAAAAATGATAAATGGCATCTAATGGCAATGAACATGTTTGCAAATTCAGAATTTTAAATAGTGGACAAATGCACTGAAATGAAGTATGACTTTCACTGTATAAATGAGGGAACCAAGAAAGATACTAAGAAAGAGAGGAACTGTACCAGACACAACAGAGATTCAAAATCCTAGCTTCCACCACATGGTTCATGTGAGAACAGTAATGAGAGAGAGATCGATCTTGAGGATCTTCCCCAATTAAGGAATAAATGTTCTTGTGGTAAAATTCTACATTCTAGGTTCCAATCCTGGCTGCAAGCACATCCATGATTTACTTTAAACTTGGAAACAGACCACTCAAGTCAATGGAGCAACTCCTGCGATCCAAATTAAGCATGTGCATAAGTGTACTTTGTTAGCTGCTCAGAGCTCAGGCCATGTTGATGTAAAGCTCTGTAAAGCACTATTCCCATCTATTATCCTATAAAACAAAACATATGCAGTCATTTCTGTTTATTCACATTTGTTATCTTTCTGAAACCTTTACAACCTCAGAAGGCATAGAATAAACCATTTTTATTTTCCAGAAGATGAGACATAAGATAGAATTCAAACTCAATTTAAAACAACAGTCATGAGTTCCTTTAGGCTGTTCATAGTTACCACATACTTCTTTGTATGACTTTCACGTTATACTTTGGAAGCTGTGCAGTTATTTATGAAGTTATTAGTTGCAAAATCACATTAGGTCTCAAAGCTGCGGACCAAGATAAATAGCATATTGTAATATATTTAGCAAATCAAGGAATAGACAGAAGACAATCATAAATCCAACTGGAATATGTTGAACCCTTATAGCTGCACTTTCTTGATAACCCCATCATTTTCTAATGAAATTACATTTTTTAAAACATGTAATTCCTACCTCTTATGGTTGTCAAGCCAATCTATTTTGATCTAATGAAACACTTTCTTCAAATAGCAGGAAATAATTCATGTGATACAAGTGTGAAGGGATGCCAGTCATCTCATGGAAATGTTACCTCTGAAACCTACCAATAACATAATACAACAGTAATTATTTGACTGATAATAATTTTGGCAGGAACATGCAGTGATTGAGTTTGAGTAGCGTGTCAGCCCTCTGTCTATCCTCCTCTGTCCCAAACTGAGGTTGAGTTATCACACATTCCCTGGCCTGCAAGCCCCTGAACGTTGGCACAGAGCAGCCAGATGGAAAATGTGAAAATCAAGACAATGAGGGGGATTATAGTTGTTATGTAAGACACAACACCTAATGTCGGCAGGGGGCTGATGACGTCCAGAGGTTTGGTCACCTCGCTATCTTGGATGAAGGGATTTCTCGGGCCCCTCCTGCATACATGGGGTTACATAGAGGCTGCGAGGAGGAGAAGTCTGGCAAACAGTGACTCTGCTTGAAGTGAGGGCAAGGCCCCTTTCCTGCCTCGACAAAGGAGCGAGCCCGTCTCATGGAGACTCACCCAGCAGAATCCTTGGGAAGCGATCTGTGCCGCCAGCGCCACCGCTCCGAGAGGGGCCAACACGGGGGAGACGCTGTCCCTAGGCCGGTGGAGCCCGGGCCCCACGTCCAGAGCCTCCCCACTCTTGCGTGGGCGCGTGAGGGGGCCTCTGCCCCACTCGCAGACCCCTCCCCCGTGCCCGGGCTGGGAAGTCTGTGCCTGCCCGGCCTTCCCCCTTCGCCCCGCCGGCGCCCCTGCGTGGAAACGCCGCGGGCTGCCCGGGGAGGGCGGGCCCGGCCGCCCAGGAGAGGAGGGGTCTGGAGCGGGGCGCAGCCGGGCTCGGAGGCGCCGCGGCAGGAGAAGGCGGCGGCTGCAGGCGGCCCGGGGGCAGCGCTGCTCGGCGGGCTCTGCCCATGGCCGAGGTGCCCGAGGCGCGGCCCGGCGGCCCGGCGCGGATCCGCGTGGCCCTGCAGGCGGAGCAGGGCGGCGGGGCGCCGGGCGGGGGCAGCTGTAGCGAGGATGCCAAGTCCAGGTACCGCGGCCCGGCAAGCGGGGCTGCTCCCCGGGGGGCGGGGCGCGAGCGGGGGTTCGCCCAGCCACGGGCCGGCGGGGCCCGCCTGATGCAACCAGGGCTCGGACACAGCGGCCGGGCCAGCGGGGACTTGGTGCAATTCGGCCGGGACGTTGCACCAGCGGCCCCGCCCCGCGACGCGCGCAGGCGGGAGGCTCCCGGGCCCCGGCCCGCTG
Organism: Pelodiscus sinensis; assembly: GCF_049634645.1. NCBI lineage: Eukaryota > Metazoa > Chordata > Testudines > Trionychidae > Pelodiscus > Pelodiscus sinensis. The sequence continues at coordinate 45,146,068 of NC_134724.1, read as the reverse complement.
GCGGGGAGCAGGGCGGGTGGCTGGCGCTGGAAAGCCGCGGGCGGGGGCCCGTCAGGGAAGCCCGGGTCCCGCAGTGAAACGAGGCGCCGCTAACGGCGCGGGTGGGTCTGCGGGCAGATGCGCGTCTCCCAGCCTCGTGGGTGACAGCCGGGCTGCAGGGACCCGCGGAGACAGCGCCCAGTGCCCTGCAGAGACACAAGCCCCAATAAAGCAGCCGAGTGTTGGGTCCGACCTGTCCTCCGCTTCCTGGAGAGCTTAACAACCTCCTGAGCCCTGGACACTCAGCCGGCTCGTCTGTGACTAAGGCAGGATGGTGCGAGGAAATCGTGAAGAAGTCTGGAAAACGCCGACCCGAGTTATCCTTTGCCAATGTATTGCAGTGCGGAAATAGAGAAGGCAAATATGTTTCCTGGCTGGGGGGAAAAGAGGATGAAATATCCCTGGCCATGACTCACCTAGAGAACCTTTCACAAAAATTATTGGTTAGGTGTTTCCTTCTGAGCTGGGGACTTTTCTAATCTGATTGAGGAGGTGATGTTTACATGGCAAGAGTTGGGGTAGGAGGAGAAAGGAGGATTAGAACCAATTCAGTCCTTAATGCTGCCTCAAGGCACTAGTGTGTTGCTGTGATTGGAAGCTATTTCCATCATTGCTCATTAGCACAATTGGTTTATCAGTCTCCTTCTGAAGTGTGACGCACTAGTCAGCTCACCAAGGAGTTACCCTAGAAATAAATGAATCAAAGGCCTCATGACAGCTCAGTCCAACGGCTTTATTTCAGATTAAAACTGTAGTAATGAGCTGGGGCATTCCTGCCAGGTGGGGTGCCGGATGCTCTTAGCAAAACTCTCTGCTCTGGAAATTAGAGGGACTTAGGTCTACTACTAGTTTCTTGTCCTGACACTACAGTCTGTTCTGTAATTATGCAGCATTATGTAGATGAATTACTTGTAGGCACAATATTCTTCCTGTCATGTGTACATCCCAGTGGCTGTAATGATCTTTTGAGGATTGCTGATAATGTTATTGTGACAACCTGCTTTTACGAAGTACAGTTTGTGCAAATTTTATTACACATGGAAGCAAAGTCTGTTGGATTAACTGAGACATACAAACACATTTAAACATGAGTGAATTGGGGCTGTATGGTGCCTAACAATGAGTTAATAACACCTGAACATGTTTTCTAAGGCTTGGTCAAAACACATTCTTTTGTATTAGTACAACTGTTTCAGTTAAGGATGCGAGTGGTGGTTTGTTTTTTTAAACAGATCTAGTTACACTAGTATATCTCTGGTGTGGAATCAGTTATACTGATATAAAAGTGCTTTATGCCACTATAGAATATTCTTTCCTTACAGGAATAGACATAACATTATAATTGTGTGCACATAATGGGCTGGACTGATCTGAGCAAGCCTATACAACCTGTATAAAGACAATAAGACTACGCATTTTTTCAAGATAGACAATACCATTTTGGTTGTGGGGCAAAGTCTCTGTGCTGTGTAAAGAAAAAGGTGTGTACAGGCAGTCCCCGGGTTACGTACAAGATAGGGACTGTAGGTTTGTTCTTAAGTTGAATCTGTATGTAAGTTGGAACTGGCATCCAGATTCAGCTGCTTACACTAATTTCGGTCAAACAAAGTTGCAGCACTAGAAAGTAAGACACAAAGGTTTCCTGGAAGGACACCAGTGGTCTTTCTAGCAATGTAAATCCAGGTAATCCATCTCTGTGAGCAGTATTATCTAGGCCAACTAACATATTCTTCCTCTGACCTAACTGCATCCACACAGGGCTTAGGTCATCTTAACCACAGTACACAGGAGGATGAATTTTTCCGAGCCCCTGACAATGAAGATTGTAATACTCAAATCTATTTTGGTGGCTGGGTAATTGAAAAAGGTTACCAATGTTTTTCTAATGAGAAAGTTTCCCTTCCCGTACACAGAAACAGCTTAACTGTTTTTGCTCAAATTTAAAAATGTTGGGGCACAGACTAAGACTGGAAATCTTCAGCCTGATAGGTGAATGTTTTGTGATGTTATGATATTCTAAAATAGTGCTTTAGAGAGGAAATTGTTTTGCAATTTGAGAGGCAGTAATTACTGTGGCTCACTGAGGAGTCCACTCCTGAATCCATTTAAATTGATACCAAATGCCTGTTGTCTACAGCGACTACAGCAGTGGCACTGTAGCTTAGAGCAATTCATTTTGCTTGGCTCATATAAGGCAGGATCACTTTCAAATGAATTAAGACAGAGATTTGTCAAGGTTAGAAATGTATCCAAACAGCTTAATATTGATAACCCTACGAGCTTGATCTCCAAAGGACACATTTTACCCACAGTGCACAGATGCATTTGGTTTCCTGCATGAGTCATCTCCAGATGAGTCAACCTAAATAAGTTGTTTTTCAGTCTGCCCATGCAGCTTTGACAATCAAATCCTTGGTAAAAGATCTCCAAGGAAAGAGAAACACTAAATGCAAGTTGTAAACATTATACATCTATTACAGGGGTCCCCAATGTGGTGCCCACGGGCGCCATGGCACCCACTGGGGCATTTATGTGCACCTGCACCAGTGTTTTAAAACAGTCATCTCCAGAGTGGGGTGCGCGCACCCCTGGGGGTGCACGAGATTATCGGAGGGAGCGCATGCCGCCAAGCAACAGCTGAGAGGGGAGATGCCAGGTTCGCAAGACATCTGAGGGAGCTCATGTGCAGCGTGTTCAAACACCCGTGCAACAGCTGAGAGGGGAGATACTCGGCGTGCTGTGACATCACAGCCTGGGACTTTAAATTTTAAAACTGCGCGGCCCAGCTCCAGGCCAGGCACATGGTCTGGGGTCACGGAAGCAGCTGGGGCCAGGCCCAATCACAGATTCAAACTGGAAGGCAAAGGTGGGGGTGCGGGAAAAATAGGGGGAAGAGGTGGGAGAGGAAGGGGCTTGTGCTGAGGGGAGGGGGGCAGGTCAGGAGAAGAAAGGGGAAGGCACCAAGGGACAGGGTGGAGGAGAGACAAATGCCAGGGGGCCAAGTGGAGACAATGAGGAAAAGGGCAGGAGGGGAGGTGTCAGTGGGAAGGGGACAGGGTGATGCTGGGAGAGGAGAGGGTGAGGGCTGGAGGGGAGCTGCTGGGAGAAGGGGTGGGCATGAGGAAGGCAGGGATGGAGCAAGACGTGTGAGGGCACAGGGGCATGAGGGGAATGGGGGCAGAGGGTGGTGAGGTGGGCATCAGGGGCAGTGAGGGAAGGGGGAGGCACCAGGAGGGTGCAGGGCTAAGGGAAGGTGCAGGTGCCAGGGGATTCTGGGGTGAAGCAGAGGGACAGACACCTGCAGGGGAGGGACCAGCACTAGAGAGGAGAGGCAGGGCAGGTGTGTAGAGGGAGGTGGGAGGCATTAGGAGAGGTGGTAGCTCACATGATGAGAGTGGGGCTAGTAGAGGAGCGGGCAGAGGGGAGAGAGAAGGGCTGGTGGAGGGGGGCAGGGCTTAGGGCAGTGAGCAGGGCAGGAGTCAGGACAAGCAGAGGAGGATGAGAGGTTGGGAGGCAGCAGGCACCAGGGAGCTGATGGAGCAAGGGGAGGAGACATGGCAGCAGATGGTGGGGATGGGCAGTGTGAGAATTAAAGGTGCCATGATTTTTGGGGGGGAGGGTGCTTTTTTTGCTCAACATTTGGCCATCCCCCCCTTTTTATTAATGCAGAATTTTGCTTAAACTGAATTACAATATAATTCAAATAAAAATTATCCAACTAAATTAAGTTTCTATCAAATTTACTCAATTCCCATTTAGTATGAAAATAGCCTTCAATTTGCACATTTGATGCCTTTTTTCTATTTTTCTCCAAAGAGGGGGCTGAATAATTGCCAAATAATTTAATTAATACCTTTTACATGTAAAATTACCTTTTCTATCTTATGCATTCATATATTATGTAATATTATGTTTTTCGTATTATTTAATGTACAAATACAAAGTAAGCCTTGAAAAATTGTTGGCGCCCGCCCCACTCTTCTGAAAACATGAATGTGCTATTGGCCACAAAAAGGTTGGGGACCACAGATCTATTAAGACCCTTTTTTCTTCCATACAATCCTCCTAACTCTCTAACATAGATTACTGAACATACTATGTTTTGGTGTAATGAAAATGGTGATTGCTTCGAGTTATGAGTACCAGAGTTAGAACAAGTGCATGAAGCTGATTGTAAATAAAAATGCCAATGTTCAGTATTTTATAAAAAACTAGCATTACCCATCCCGCTGTGATGGGAGATGTACACGTGCCCTTCCCTCCCCGCTGTTCCAGGGGGCAGGACAGCTCGGGCTGCATGGCCACCTCACTCCTGCTGCTCTGGAGCAGGGGAGGCTGGAGCCACGTGGCCTCCTCCCTCTCCTCTGCTTCTGGGTCTGGGGATGCTTGACCCAGCTTGGGCAGTGGGGCCTCTTCCCTCCCCACTGCTCCAGGGATGTTGGGGTACATGCACTCTTCCCCTCCCTGTGGTGGGGTAGGCGTGTGCACTCAGCCCTGCTCCCCCACTCTCTATGGTGGGGACAGGGCCTCAGAGGGGGGCGTGGCAGTAGGTGGGACTTGGGGCCTGCCTCCCACCGAAACTTCTGAAATGTTCTCGGTGACAGACAGCGTGACGAACACCTCTCCTTTTATAACAGTATAGATTAGAGCTTAAACAGCTAAAGGAACCTCAGATTTAAAAATGTGTCAAGTGAAACCGTCCTTTGCCAGACAGAACTGAAAAGGTGTATGATATTTGAGATGGAGAGGACTAGCAACGCAGTAGCTCAGACCAATGAATCAGGAGCTGAGGTATCCTGCTTCTGGCAAGTATCTGATACTTGAGAAGGTAAAATGGGACCCGCTAGCTTTAATTCAGGGTTTTAATACTGTAGGCATGGCACTGACCTTTGTAAATGAAAAGCTTATTCTCTGAAGCATAAAGCTCTTCCCAGATTTTCCTCCCACATGTATCTTAACTTGGTGGTAGTTAATACTAATAAATTCAATGTAAAAAACCTTAATGGCTATATGTTTGGTACTTACATTTATAGTAAAAATAATTCCATAATGATAGCTAAGTGAAAATATATCTAGAGTTCCAAATACTCATTCTAATTAGATGAAATAACATTTTGTATCTGTAGTGATATAGCAAAGTGAGAAATGGTCGAATCTTTGAACTGGGATGCTGATAGTTTCCCTTTACATCCCCCTCTGAGGCCTCAGTCTAAAAGTAACTGTACTAAAAGGGCACAAAACTTGATTATCCTCATGGCCACCTGCTGAAGACCTGCCTTTCCAACAGGCCCCTTCCTTTTCAGTTGTACTTCCAACATCATCTAGCTGGCTGAAGGGTCTTAAAATAGGGATCCTTTTAGAATTGTTCCAGTATTTGCTTACTTGATGTAGTTTACGATGTTACTATGATGGCTCAACATGTAAGCATTGATTCATTCACAGTAACAGAAGCAGTGGCCCTTTTGAATCACCAAGCCCCAGAGCAGTTGCACCTTTTACCTCCAATCTCAGCCCGCCCCGCCCAGCGTTGGCAGGCCTGCCTCTGCTTGACATACTGTCCTAGCAGAGAAGCATTCCCCCTTACCCTACGAGTGAGCAGCCAACCTAGTGCCTCCTTTGAAAACCCCAGGAACTTGCTCCTTCCATTCAGCCACAATAGCATCATTATGCAGATCTTTAGGGCTTGTTGCAAAAGCCAAATAAAAATTAGAAGGAAGGATGAGAGGATCTTCTGGGGGCCTCTTCTGTCGATTTGAATTACTTGGGTGGCTGAGTTAATCTATCACTACACTTACTTTATGATCATTGTGATTTATGGTGCCAACAACTTTTTGACTAGGCATTTTTTAATTTAAATCTAAAATGTATTTGTTAGGTGTGGACTCACGTTAATTCCAGGATGAGGCCCTACTGCAAATCAAGCCTTTAGCAGATAAGACACACACCTGTTCTGGATATCCCATGCTAAACTGCTGCAAGCTTTGCTATAACTTCTAGGAATGTACTCTTGGGCTGAGTTCAGGGACATGTGGTTACTTAATTTGCCCAGCTCTGTACTTTACACTACAAGTGTTGGGAGCTGTAGAAGGACAGAGGTCCATGAGAACTGGATTAAGAATGACTGCTTTGGTGTGATGACTTCTTAGTAAGAGAACTTTAGGCAAAGAGCAAGATCCAAAGTGGCTTTTGAAGGCCTCTCCAAAGGGAAGAAGAGAAGCAGAGACCTGTTTGCTCACATCCCAAACCAGTTAGATGGCTACTGAGCAAGAATGAATCCTGAGCAGGGATGTTAAGTAGCGGTTAATCAGCTCATCGAGTAGTCAATGGCATTTCCATTGGCTACTCAGTTATCCCACAAGGGGTTAGCTCCTGGAGGCAGTGCAAGCTGGGACTGAGCAGTCCCGGCGCACTCTGGCTCTGGGACGGTTGCAGCTCTGCTTTATAAAAGGTATTAGGAGCTGCTAGACTCTTGCTACATTTAAAAGGCAGAGCTACGGCAGGGGGACCTGGCCTGAGCCAGGACTGAGTAGACCCAGCTCACGTCAGGTTCCTGACCACAACAGCTCTGCTTTTTAAATGTAGTAAGAGCTGCCAGGATCCTATTTAAATGGCCCACGGCTCATGTCTATAGCACTACCCCGCAGAGGCTGGACCCACAAGCGCTTTAAATAGCCGCAGCAACCTTGCGCAGCTTCCAGGCAATGCAGTAGTGGGGAAGCTGGGAGCCTTTAACTGTGTTTTTCATTCAAGGCCTCTGTTGTGAAGGCCAACCTGTAACTGGGTTCAATAAAAGGGAGGAATTGCATGGAGAATGGCTCCTCCCAGGGTTATTAGCCACAATGGCAAGGGGGACAGCCCCAGACAACTCTGGGTAGAGGCTAGTTCTCAGCCTTGCCCCTTCCACTCTAGGTCCCCCCCCCTTCTGAGTGTTGAGCTGGCCCATGACCAAGTACCAAAATTCATTGTGCTCCCCCCCCCAATGAAAATTATTTCCCATTCCTGCTCTAACCCATCTCTCTTGTGGAGTTAGCATAGGTGCCTTCACTTGTATGGAAATGGCATTTGAAATGTGTGAAGTATAACCCTCTTCGTCCTGTGCAGTGTATAAATGCTTGTTAGAATCCTAGCTTTGATAGCAATTTGCATCGGATTTTGTTAGCTAACGAAAGACTTGGACTGGTCTGTGAACTGCTGAGGAATACTGAAGCTGGAACAGTTGGGTTCTGCGGAGAGCCACTGAACCAAACTAAACCTCGTATATAATGGAAGCCCCTTCAAGCCGGGGGATGATGCATCACCCCCTGTGGCCCTAGTTTCAGCACCTTGAGTACATGATTCCGTGTTCTATGAGATCTGCCTTGCAGTGAGCAGAGGATTCTGGCTCCTTAGGCTGACTGAAAAGATTCCACTTCTGAAGAGGCATCCTTCCGCGCAGAGAGAACTGACTGAATTTACTCACTGTTTATCAAATACTTGTGTAGAAAGAATCCGTGCTTTTGCTGTGCTGTGGTGCCCATGTGATTCTGAGAGTTGATGAGGGAAAAGGCACATGCCGAGTTGGCAGTTGAGTTGTTGAGATCCCCAGTGAAAATTAGATGATTGTCCCCCAATACCCATAGGCCTATTTGTCATTTTCTGTTCAGAGGAGCCCGGGACCAGGAACAGAAAAGTTTTATGTTGTGATGAAACTTGCATGTGCTTCTAATCACTGTCCTCAGTTTCTCATTTGACAGCCTGCTTTCCCCATTCCTTTCCTCACTCATGTTTGGTACATTTCTACAGTGAAGATGGACTGTAAGAGCCACCGCCAAATTAAGCTCCATGCTGGGATTGAAGGGTTGACACTGCTTAGTTTAGTGAATCAAATGTATAAAGTTTCCAGGACCGCGTGCTCTAAACAAGCATCAGCAGTTGGCTAACTTGATTTTTACTACTAAGGCAAATGAGAAGCAAGAAAGCCATGGCCAGATTAAGGTCAATGTATAAAAATGACTTTGTTGTCTTGCTCTAGCGGCGGGGAGAATGATGGCGACGACTTGGACCAGGACTGGAAACCCCCGGATAATGAGCTGATCCAGAAGCTTATAACGCAGGTTGAATATTATTTCTCAGATGAGAACCTGGAGAAAGATGCCTTCCTCTTAAAGCATGTGAGAAGAAACAAGATGGGCTATGTCAGTGTTAAGTTACTCACTTCTTTCAAAAAGGTGGGTTCATTTCTAAAATGCCTCTTAAAATCTACTTTCTCCAGGGAGAGGTCAGAGGCACTGGGCACAGGAAATGAGCTACTGAACAGATACCTCACACTGCTGGTTTTGGCCAGTTTGAAAGATTGAGGTGGTTAACCTCCTACTGTTGCATGTATTCTTTTCTTCTAAAATGTTGTAGAAACAGTCAGACACAGTTTCTTGGACACCTAAAGAAGTTTAAGTCCATCAAGCCTAAGAATGAAGGAAATTTGGAAAAAAATCCTTGAAGAACTTGCTTGGAAGGATCCAAATGGTCTTCCCCCTACCTCCCTTAGGAACTCCTAATTTTAGGGAGAAGCAGAAGCGTAGCTATAGGTGGGCTTGAGTGGACTGTGACATACTCACTTAGCATCCAGGCCCATCCAAATCAGGGCTGGAGGCCCTTGAATCTGCTGGCTGGGACTCCTGACCCCAGCTGGGTGCCCATTTGGGATGTGATTGTTTAACCAGTTAACTGGTAATCCTCGCCCTTGACAGTGAGGCTTATCAGTTAAGTTTAACCGATGGGGACGGGAGTAGTGCCCCACCTGCTGAAGGCAAGGGGCTTCTCCAGCCCCACGAGGGACCCTTTGCAGACCGGGGCTAGTGTCCATCAGCTTGGTTGCATCCTCTCCTGCCAGCGCCACATGCTGCTGCCAATCTCCAGCCCCAGCACTAACCCGCATGTTCAGCTGCTCAGGAGAGATTCAAATGCTGTGCAGCTGATTAGCAGAGAGCCCATAGTTATGGTTTTTGTTTCTACTAGTGGTGAACATCTGCACATGCCCCAGTGCACAAAAACATTCATTCCACACATGGGATGGGGAAAAAATTGCATGTGGATGGAAAAGATTTGCAGGAACATTGCTGCTGGAGCAGTAAAAGAGAGTGGGGGGAGGCACGTCCCCCATACTTCCTGCACCTAGTTTCTATTTAAGAGGGATCTTTTATTTGAAATCTAAATTTCTATTTGCCTCCGGCTTTCAGTAGCTGTAGAACTATAGTTCTGAGGGTTTCAGTGAGCTGCATTAATTAGTGTAACCCTTTTTCTTAAAGGTAAAACAGCTTACCAGAGACTGGAGAACTACAGCCTACGCCTTGAAGTATTCAGACACTCTTGAGATGAATGAAGATAGCAGGAAGGTTAGAAGAAATACCCCAGTTCCAGTGTTTGCTAGTGAGAACCTGCCTAGCAAGATGTTGCTTGTGTATGATATCCACTTGATTTCTGAGCTACAGGTTCTGAGCAACGATCAAGAAAATGGATGCACACAAGAAAAGATGATGGAGCATCTTCTCAAGACCTTTGTTACTTTTGGTGTGATCTCATCAGTTCGCATTCTCAAGCCTGGTAAGGATCTTCCACCTGATGTCAAGAGATTCAGTAATCGATACACTCAAGTTGGAACAAAGGAATGTGCAATAGTAGAATTTGAAGAAGTAGATGCAGCAATTAAAGCTCATGAAATAATGTGTATTGAAAAGAATAACGAAACTGACATGAAGGTTGTTCTAATAGGTATGAAGCCTCCAAAGAAAAAAGTTGTGAAAGATAAGAGCCATGATGAAGATCCCAGCAAGTCTCTCAACAAAATGAGATCCCTGAATAAGAGAGTTGAGGAACTTCAGTATGTTGGAGATGAATCATCAGCAAACAGCTCCTCTGACCCAGAAAGTAATCCTACATCTCCACTGTCTGGACGCAAGCCTACCCCTACAAACAAGTTGAGCCCTACCACCTATCCAAACAACCACCTGAGCCCTAACGTTTCACCCCGATCAAGCCCCTGGAATAGCCCATCTTCCCTGCGCAAAGTGTGCAAGAAGTCTCCATTGGCTGACGACGGCAAACTGAACCCTACTACTAGCCCTGAAATCTCAAGGAAATGTGCAGATTACTCTTCAGATAGCAGTATCACTCCTTCTAGTAGCCCCTGGGTTCAGAGAAGACGACAAGCTAAAACTGTAGCACAAGAAAAAAGCCCAGTAAGTAGCCCAATGCTTGCCCGGAGAATCCAAAATGCAGATGGCTTACCTGTCGGAGTGTTGCGGTTACCCAAAGGGCCTGATGGTACTAAGGGATTCCATAATGGATGCAAAAGGAATAAACCTATGAAGAATGAATAAATCTTGGATTTTTTAAACAAGTTTCACAGATCAATTTATTTTTGCTCGGTAAAAAGACTAGCACTTAAGTGATGGAATGAAGTCCGTATTTAATTTTTAAAGGTTTTGTATCATGTAGAGACTCATTTGTATATTTGTATTTGCACTTAATCTGCATTATTTTTATATTTGTGTGTGTTTGTTTAAAAGAGCTGAATATTGAAATGTTGTTTTTATTGCCAGGTATTTGAAACATATTATGTAACTGCATTTTTGTGCAAAGCTATGATTCTGAACAGCAGTGTGTAAACACTTGGTAATATTTAGCTGTTGTACCATAGCATTTCAAAGCAATACATCACCAGTCTGTTTACTAAGAGGTTTGAAATCTTCCTATTTTCAGTATGTTGAAAGGAATACTAAGCTGTAATGTCATGTCAGACACTTGTTAAATTTGTTTGCTTAAACTTCCAAAGATGATGTTATGTAATAGAACCAAACAGTATTTTCTGTGAGAATAAAAAAGTACTGAGTAATAAACTGTTTTCTAGGTACCAGATTCTAATGTTCAAAATTACGAGATAAGACTAAAGTGTGTGACCATCTTCTACACCAAATTGTTTAAATGGGTGTTTCCTACAAAACTGCCAGACCAGTTTCTTTGAAACATTGAATACCTACATCTTCCAGCCCAGTTTGGCCCAAGTTTAGGTTTCAAGTTTCACACGATGCGCTCCACCTATTCTGCGAGGACATCTTGTATATTTCAAGTGATTGTTGGAATTTAGAGTAAAGCCTATTTGTAAACTAGACCTTCTGTCAATGTGTATAGGCAGCCCAAGGGCTAGTCTACAATGGCCCAACTGTACAGAGGTGCTGTTAGTGCAGATTCACCATAGCAACAGGAGAGAGTGTCCTGTCAGCATCATTCCACCTGAGTGGCAGGTGAGCTTCTCACACCAACATTGTGCTGTTAAGAGCAGTGCTTAGATCTTTGTCACTTGCATCACTTTTCCACACCCCTGATTTCAGTATAACCTAATTGGCACCAGTGTGTTGAACCCCCAAATTTAGCTCATTGAGGACACTGCTCTCAGAAATATTTGTCTTGAAAATGAGTCCAGACAGCAAAGCTATAAGCATTCAATGTATTTAGATGAAGGTAATAGATTGTTTACTTTCCCTTAAGTACATGTCACTACCTAGAATATTTCCTCAGGATTGCACAGGTTTGGGCACATGGTGTTAATTTTTTTTAAGCCATTATAACTGGCAGGAGTCCACACTAGATGAATCATCTTATCTGTGGCAATTCATGTATTTATGAGAACTTGTCAGAGGCTCACTCTTCTTGTCAAGCAGAGTAATGTGCCTCTAGATAATGAGGAGTAACGTTAGTTCGAACCAAGGGGTAACATGCCAGAGAGATCATGCTAATGAAGCACGGGATATTTAAATCCCTGCTTTATTGACTATTTCGAATGCCTATATTTGCATCCCTAGTTCGAACTAGGGTGCAAGTGTAGACATACCCTAGGTGTCTAGCATTAGTCACTGCCAGGGGACTGAACTGTTCTGACAAAACATGGCCATTCTGATGGAAAACAGTAACTTAACATTTCAAAAGTCAGTTTCCTCTGAAACACATTATTTAGCACAAAAACTCATCTCTATTTGAAGGGGAGGCAACATATGCTTAAAAAAAAGGAAAAATAGGAAGCTGCTTAGAGCTATAATAGTTTTTATTCAGTATACAGGCCTCAAAAGTAAAATTTACTCTTGTGTATCACTGATATTTTGAATACAAAATCGTTTCTTGGACTCAATCAGCCAGTTTTGCATGAAACATTTTGATGCAACAACGCAATTAGTTAGCATCAGTGAGTATCTGACAGCAAGTTGGTCCTTTTTAAATTCACACAATAAGTACTATTTCACAGCCAACCCATCAGGAAACTATTACTGGAAGAAAGCTACAAAAATTCCGCAGGGAACACCATGCTATTGTTTAGAAACTGATTTATTCCAGGTGCTAAAACACGACTCAACTATGCCATCCTCCAACTGCAGTAGCTCACGTTCAAGCCAGCAGAAGGGCTCTCAAGAACCCTAATGTAGAAGCACCTTACAAACCGATTGAAAACATAGAACTGGACAAAAAATGTTGGAATTTTATGTAAATAGCCACTTTTATATTTGCAATATCCCTGATTGCAACATACTCAGCATGTTCTGTAAAAGGACATTGAGTGCTCTTCTGAGATGACATTAACCATTTCAGGGTTATACTAGACTTAGGTGACAGAATCAGAGCAATTGGAGAAGACAAAGACCTGCTGGTCTGCCAACCCATAATTCCACACTGTACGGCTGTGTCTACATTGGCACCCTTTTCCGGAAAAGGGATGCTAATGAGACACTTCGGAATTGCAAATGCCGCAGGGGATTTAAATATCCCCCGCGGCATTTGCATGAACATGGCTGCCGCTTTTTTCCGGCTCGGGGCTTTGCCGGAGAAAAGCGCCAGTCTAGACAGGATCTTGCGGAAAATAAACCCTTTTCCAGAAGATCCCTTATTCCTTCTTTCGAGTCCAGGTAACAAGATATCCAGACGGATTTCATTTCATTTTCCTTACCTCACCATGACAATATACTTCCTGGTTGAGAAACATATTTTGAGGAAACCCAGATTATGAAGCTGCCCTGTAGACTCATTTTTTGCCAAATCTCTGGCCTGCTACATCATCCGTTTGCCATTCAGTGGTTGCCTTTGAAGATAAATCACTGCTTTCAAGAACTTCTATTTTAGTTTCAAATTAATTACTGTAGTCTCCCACTAGCATTTCATAATGTCACGCTTTAGGGCATGTGTTTATTTTACTGATATCTTAATTCCAAAAAAGACTAAGTCACCAGCAACTACAACATTCCATATTTTATACACATTCGATAAACTTACAAATTAATCATGTAGACACCTTGGAACTGCAGCCTGTACATGTGTTTAATATCAGCTGAAGAATGAGAATGGAAATTAGAAAAAATTAAATTATTTTTATCTGGATAACTTTTACTTCAGCTATTAAATATGATGGGCATATAAACAGTTTGATCATCATATTTGGAGATGAGGTGCAATTATGCATCAATGGGAGCTGAAACATAAGTGTAATTAAGCGCAACATTTGGTTTTTTTGCAGCTACAATCACAATCTATATTTGGTTATTATGGGAAAAGCGCTCGGTGTCGTAATCAGTCTGATAAGTTAAATATGTTTTTTTACATTGCAAAGAACTAGCAACTTCTAAATTCAATGGAAATTTTGCGCAGTAAATAACCCCAGACTTCAGTCCTTTCTAAATGGTTGAAAGTTTCACTGAATACATATTACATTGGTTGCAAAGATCAATTTGAAATATATATGTTTTAACTACACCATAGTTTCTATATTTTAACTAAGCAAAATTAGGTCAATTCTCTATTATGGTCTTAAGTACTAATATAGCATATTGCAAATAAGTTACAATTTACTGATGATATTCTGCCACTTAGAAATGGTATCAAAGCAACATTTAAAAACTGCTCTGATGCTGTGTACACAGTGTGATGGTATCAACAACATCAAATTATATGACCTTGTGAAAAACTTTGCGAATCCAGCATTGCAGAACATGCAAGGTAAGCATGGACCTGAAGAACTGAAGAGATAAAATGAAATAATTTGCAGAATTCACTTGGGATGGGTCCTGACAGCAGGACATTAAGGACAAAAAATTAACAGATTTTTTTTTTCGAAAATGAAGAGTCACAAATGTGGTATTTCCCAGTAAGTGGGTAGAGCGGGTTTTCCTCAATTAAGGAGGAAATTATTCTTCCTCTTTTTGTCATAACACTATCGTCCCTTTTGTGTCTGTTCATAAGAACACACATTTTCAAATCTAAACTTTTCCTTCCTTTTTGTATCAATGATCCACTTACTTAACTGGTGCACTTCTGTTCTAATAACCTCTTTATCAGACAGCTTTTAATGAGTAATAAAGCTCACAATACAGCTACTCAGTTTCAGGTCTCAAATGATGATACTGTTGCTTCACAAATCATAAGGTCATAGACTCCATGTTAAATACATTGTGAAGTCATTACTTGAAACTAGTTGTACAGAAATCAGATAAAACCCAGTCTCAGTCAACACCTAGGCTGATTAAATCATGTGCTTCTGTGCCAGGTGAGTAAATTCAAGGGGAGAGCATTTGGTGGTGAAATTCAGTACAACCTAGTTTACAATAAAATAGGTTTACATTCAAATTTATATTAGAATCAGTATTAATTCCAATAAAATACTGTGTTCTTTTAAAATATATATCTGTGAATGTAAGTACCTTGTTACACACAAAAATTAATCTATATTTGAAATAGTATGTGTGTGAACTATTTTATAGAAAATAATTGAACTTGTAGCAGTATTTATTATTTTTTTTTATTATTTTATCTTGCTAACTTTCAGAGACCATAGTTACACCAAGAGTCTTTTCAGACCATAAAATGGACAACAGATCAAAAGTGTATCTTACTGATCTCGTAAGTATGTTTTTCTCCTAAATTGCACAAATATTTCTTGCTGTCTTGGGGTCTCACAGTTGAATCATCATCCTATTGAAGTCACTAGAACTGAATCAGGTTCCAAAATGAGGTTTTAACTATTTCTGTGCTCTAGGAGAGGAGGAGTTTTCTGATGTACCAAAATGGAGCAAATACAAGGAATAGCAAAGCCCAAGCCATGCAAGCTAACCTCGTTTCCTCTTCAGGTAAAATGATTCAACTCTTGATTAAACCCCAGCTTACTGTACAGAATCTAAGTAGAAGACCAATAGAGCATTTTGTTTTTAAATTATTGAAATTATTTCAGTTAAGACAAATGGGCCTTGTTTAATGCAGGGTAACTTTTGCTTTTTGTAAAAATAAGCTTTCACAAATCCATAAAACCTGTCAAATATTTTTATTAATTCTCTTAAAATTCCAGTCAGTCTTTTAAAATTCCTTGGCACTCTTTGCCTCTCAAAAACTGCAACCCAGGCCTTGTGCACAAGAACCTAAAAGAGGAACTGACTTGAAACTCACTGTAGTGAGAGTGACTCATCTATATCGCTGTCCAAACAGAGAGAAATACAAAAATCAAAGCCAACCACTATCTAGCTTCATTTGCTAGCAACCAATCTAATTTGTGCATTGTGCTAAAAATTATCAAACCCTAGTTTTGGCAGACAGCAAGAGGAAACAAACATCCAAGGTGGAGGGCTTTCCATGAAAGATCTGCCGACTGCCCCTAGTAAATCTGCCACATGAACAAACACACAGAGTAATTGCAGGAGCATATAGGTGGCAGAAAACTTTGTCAGAGAGAAAAGCAATGGGGTTCAACCAGGGCTCAATGGTTTTAACTACACTGGAGAAATTTTCCCCAAAATTCAAACTGAACCATTTTTCAAGCTTGTTAGAGCTGCAACATAGAAAAGGAGCTGTCGCCTGGCACAATTTTTAGAGACAATTTAGTTAAACCAAAAGGTGTGGGTGTGCGCGCGCATGTGCATTCAATATGCCCAATGTAGATGATGAAGCCATTGTGGCAAAGCAGCAGCGTACTAATACAAACTAAAAATTCATTTGCACTACTTTAAGACTATCTGATAAACTAGCCAAACCTTTAAAAGAGAACAAGGTTGTTTTAAAGAATGTAATACTCAACCAACCATAATGAAACAAATTTTAAGCCACATTTGGTGAGACTGTGTCCCCTCAAGTGAATTACAGATAAATCTAATGAGGTCCCTGATGAAATGAGTTCAATTATGGTCTTGCCATGCCTACAAAATCATCTGCATTTACTCAAGAAAGTAACATCATGGTCACAACATTACTTAAAATATGTCCATGCAAGGACAAACAGGCTGCAAATCGCTTCACTATTGCTCTATGCAAAACCAAATTCTACCCTATATGATCTCTTGTCTCTTTTCCAGCACTGGGCAACCGAATGAAAGATAATATGCATTATTTCCCCCTCTAATTTTCTACCTTTTTCCTCAACAAATGTGAGGTGACATCACTGAGTATATCTTCATTTGTAACACACAATACACAGACAAATCCATTCTCCTTTTTCACATTGTTTACATCAACATTTAAATAAAATTAGTAGCAAATAAATATTTGGGTCCAATTCTTCAAAGCTTATATATGCAGGGTCCCACTATAGCCCCTGGCACTAATCACAGGAGTAAGGTTTGTAGGACCAGGCACTTAGTACAAAAATTGTATTTCCCTTCTTCAGATTGTGGTCCTGTATTGAACAGAAAACAACTCAGCTACATCAAACTCATAGACTCCATCAAATCCTGGAGGACTGCTGGCAAGCCCTATGGTTAGGAACATTTTGCTTTCTTTGTGTCTGCCAGTTATCGATCTAATCTGTCTTCCAATAGCCATTAGTATTAGTAAGTCAATCATGAAATGGTTCTAAGAGGCTGTGGGTAGCATATAAGATGATGAGTCACAAATCTGATTTTACCAACATCAAAACAAATTTCAAATTAATCTTTAAAGCTATAAAAATATTTGTATTGCAAAATGGAGAAAGATTATGGAAATAACAGTGATGGAAATAAACTAATCAATTTTTAAAACATGTGCCTAAATAATGGTTTTGATAACTTGATTGATAAACCAGTTTATTTTTAGTTCACTAAAAGCCTACTTGGTGCTTTACAAACATTAAAGTCAAGCTCCCTGCTCTGAAAATATTTAAATTGAAAAGGGAAAAAAAAGCCTATTGTGATAGCAAGAGTAACTTCTAGCATGAGTCATATGTCACACAATAGTATTAGCATTAAAGTCAGTTTTGAATAAAGAGGTAAGCTAGTAAAGTACAAATTTGAAGTCATTTTCTGAAAAACAAAACTACCATCATACTCATTTCACATATTGTTTCATTAGTCCTTAGTGACAATAAGTTGCATGAGTAAAATAAATATATTTAGTACTAGCACATTTACCCAGCATTGCTCAGGTCCCTAAGGAGGGGCTCAGGGCAGGGGTCTAGGGGTGTTCAGGAGTCAGGGTAGGGAGTTGGGAGGTATGGGGGGGGGGCTCAGGACAAGGGACTTGGGTGTAGGAGGGTTCGGGGCTAAGAGTGTGGCGAGCCTCTGGAAGTGACAGAGGCAGGGGTAAGTATATTGTGTTAATGAGGCTAATAAAGTCACAATGGAAGAGGCTCATTCACAGCATCTGATGTGGAAATGTGAATATCAAAAAGAGGCAAATTTGCTTTTGTAGTGTGTTAATCAGTTAAGAGCCAATGGAATTCAAACCAAATGTGACCAGAACTCATTGGTTAACATAGCAGTGTTATAAAGTCTCAGAGGGGTAGCCACGTTAGTCTGTAACTTTAAAAACAATGAGTAGCCCTATGACACCTTAGGGTATATCTACAGTTCATAGCTATTTCAAAATAAACTATTCAAAAACAGTTATTTAGAAATAGCACGTCTACACTGCAGGGAAGCCTCAGAATTAGTCCGAGGCAGGTTTCCCTAATGTAGACGTGCTATTTAGATTTAGAGCCCCAGGAGGTACTGGGGAGGAATAACTTAGAATGGGGCCTGGTGAGGGGTTATTTCAAAAGAGCAGCAGTGGAGCATCTAGGCTGTGTCTAATCTACACCCCTTTCTCGAAAAAGGGATGTAAATAAGACACTCCAAAATTGCAAATGAAGCTGGCTTTTAAATTTCCCACACTTCATTTGCATAATGGCGACTATGGTTTGGTTTTGTTTTTTTTCAAAAAGGGGCTTTTCAAAAGAAAAATGGTTGTTTAGACGGGGATCATTCGAAAATAAAACCATTTTTTGAAAGATCCTGTGCTCCTTGAAGGTTTTATTTTCGAACAATCCCCATCTAAACAGCCGTTTTTCTTTCGAAAAGCCCCTTTTCAAAAATACATGGCCACCATTATGCAAATGAAGCACGGGAAATTTAAAGCATGGCTTCATTTGCAATTTCGGAGTGTCTAATTTACATCCCTTTTTCGAGAAAGGGATATAGTTTAGACACAGCCCTACACGTGCCTTTTTTCAAAATAGCTATTTTGGAATAAGCGTTATTCCTTGTACAATGAGGTTTACAGATTTTGGAATAAGCTGTCTGTTATTTTGAAATTATTTTGAAATAATGGAATGGCTGTGTAGACGTTCACATTGTTATTTCAAAATAATGCTAGGTATTTCAAAATAACGGTACATGTAGACTCACCCTCAGAGACTAACAAAAATATATAGTATCATGAGCTTTCATGGGTAAGACCCACTTCATCACTTGGAACTGACACTACTATTGGCAAATCACAGAAGAGACTGAAAAAGGGTGATTAAACTTAAGTTCTTGGGAAATTTTTCCCTTGGGTAAATTTGTAAAAATTGAGTTGACACATTCTTCCTATTTCACGTGAGCTATTTCTGCTTTATGTCTCTCACAGTGTGCGACCGATTCAGTCTCTGGGCTAGTTAGAGGAAACAACAGGAGAAAATGAAGCCAAGCCTGAACAAATAACCGCAGCTACTCTTTCACTAATCTTACCAGTTGAAATCCAGGATGCCTTGTTAGGTTTTGTCTAGTGCAGCTTCTTTCCCTCATCTGCCATGAAAAACATTCAGCCAATGAGAAGGAGTGTTGATTTTTACTTTTTATGGTACCTTTTACACATTAACCCTAAGAATATTTAATATAAAAATACACAGCAGATAATAATTGGATTGGTGCAACACAAGTGTCCTACATATGCCGTCTCCCTTCCATATTTGTTGGAGAATTGGTATAATTTTTAATGTGAGCCAAAGTATCTTACATTTTATATAGCTCCTTTCATCCTAGAGTGCTGTCCAAACTGTATACAGAAAACTCCGTAGCAATAATGTCACTTACTTGCATATCCATGTAAGGGTTCTTCACTGGTCCAGTTGGATTCTGTGTGTTATTCCAGTTAGCTATACAGGCAGTCCCCGGGTTACGTACAAGATAGGGACTGTAGGTTTGTTCTTAAGTTGAATCTGTATGTAAGTCGGAACTGGCTCCAGATTCAGCCGCTGTTGAAACTGATCAGCGGCTGATTCCAGGAAGCCTGGGGCAGCCGCTGATCAGTTTCAACAGCGGCTGAATCTGGATGCCTGGGACAGAGCAGCTGGGGCGCTGCCGGGTAGGTCCCCACAGCGCTGGCGCTGCGGGGACCAACCCGGCAGCACCCCAGCTGCTCTACCCCAGGTGTTCCCAAGTCAGCCACTGCTGAAACTGATCAGCGGCTGATTCCAGGAAGCCAGGGGCAGAGCTGCTCTGCCCCAGGCTTCCTGGAATCAGCCGCTGATCAGTTTCAACAGCAGCTGAATCTGGAGCCAGTTCCGACTTACATACAGATTCAACTTAAGAACAAACCTACAGTCCCTATCTTGTACGTAACCGGGGACTGCCTGTATAGCTAACTGTATAGCTAACTGCGTCCTCCACGGTGAGAAATGCATGGTCTGCTGGGGGGGGTGCACTAGCTGCGCCCCCTCCCCAGAAGACCAGGGAGACGCGGAGCAGCTTTTCTCGCCGCGGAGGACGCAGGCGGTGGAACTGCCTGCGTCCTCCATGGTGAGAAAAGCATGGTCTGTTGGGCGGGGGGTGCACTAGCTGCGCCCCCGCCCCAGCAGACCAGAGAGACGAGGAGCGGCTTTTCTTGCCGTGGCTTTGCTCCGCGTTTGCCTGGTCTGCAGGGGGTGCTCCCCGGTCTGCAGGGGGGAGCCCCCCAGCAGACCAGGCAGACGCAGAGCAAAGCCGCGGCGAGAAAAGCCGCTCCGCGTCTCCCTAGTCTGCTGGGGGACCCCGCGCCTTTGAAAAAACCTTTAAAAAAAACGGCACAGACACACACAGCAGAGATTTTTTTGGGGGACTTTTATTGACACACTTTTTTTTTTTTTTTTTTAAATAATTTACCTCTCCTTCTACAAAGGGCATTCAGGTCTATCTTTGGCACCGTACAGTGGTTCCCCGAGTGGAGGTGCACCGCTCCTGGAAGTACTGCAATACCAGGTCGATACGTGGAGTGGACGGAACAAGCTCCTGTTCCGACCCCCTGCTCCAAAAATCCATTTAAAATAAAGATCTCAAATAGAAATCATATCAGATATTAAACTGATAAGGAGCACATGCGACGCTTCCAGGTAAGGACCGAGCGTTGGGCAGTCAGGCGAAATGCCCTGCCAACGTCAGGGTACTGACTTGGGAACCGTTACGACGCCAATACAGCCTACTGACCCAGCCCCACCTTTCCGCCATTCGCACTCCTAGAGCATGCTTACGCTGGTCTTAGCCAAAAGGCCGAGAAGCGATGGCTTGTGTCGCCCCCCCGACCGAGGTACCCCCTCGCCCACACATCTCCGCACTACCGGGAGCGCCCGGCATCCGCGCGCTGCCCATCCGCGCCGGTCGCCAGGCTTCCTGAGCCACCGCTTGGCGGCCAGGGCCCTGCAGGCGACGCTCCCTCGCCCCAGGGGCAGAGGGCGTGCGCCGGCCACGCTCACCCACCGCCCCTGGGAACCCGCCCTCAGCGACTGGGGCCAGCCCTTGCTGAGGCCGCTCCCCGCGGCGGGCCGGGTTGGCTGGCCGGCGTTCATCTGCATAGCTCCTCCTGGCGCCCGGCGTCATCACGCTGACAGCCAGGCTGGCTGGCGTGTGTTTGCGGCGGCGGCTTTGGCATGGCCTTGGCTGGGCAGACACTCCTTCCTTCTGCTTGCGATGCGAGTCAGGCCAACTGAGGACGGCGGCAGCCTGGGAAAAGAAAAGAAAAGAAAAGAAAAGAAAAGGGCGCTTGGGCTGGCCTCCAGCCGAGCGGCAGACTTAGCAGCCCAGAAGAGTGGCGAGCCGGGACATACTATAAACTACACTTGATCTTAACCAAAAGGCGGAGAAGCGAGCGAGCCCAGCCCGCATAGCCGGGGGGACGGTAAAGGAGAAGGAAAGAAGCCTGCCCTGAAGCCGGGACAGACAGACCTACTATATACTACACTCCATCCCAGCCAAAAGGCTGAGAAACGGGGCCGGGGCCGGGGCTGGGGCCTGGCTCTCCCTCCCCTCCCCACCCCTCCCCTGGAAAAAGGCCTACCTTGCCTCACCTCACGGCGCACACAGACGTACTCTCCCCCTCCCAAGACGTCCCCCAGCGCGGGGGAATAGAAATTTTCTAAGTCCCGCCCGCTCACTCGCCGCCCGCTGCCCTCTCCTCGCTCACGGCGACCGCACCGAGACCGACCGACTCACCCACCCCGCGCGCCTCCTCCGGCCTCCCCTCCCTCGCAGCAGGGAAGCCCAGGTGGTGGTGGGGCGCCGAGGGCACTCTGGGCAGCGCCCCACTCGCCTCCCTCCTCCGTTCCCGGCAGCCTCCGCCAGCCCCCAGGCTCATCTGCATGCGGGCTCCGCCCCCTCTCCCCCTTGCTTATCCGGCCTGCTGGCTGGCTGGCCGGCTGGCCCGCCCACCTGCCCGCTCGCTCTGACCAGCCTTGCCTCGCCTCGCCTGCAGAAGCGGCTAGTCTAGTGTTCAACGGGGCTCGTCAACTGCTCCGACAGCCCTGCTCGCAGGTCGGATGCGCCGCCCCGCCCCGCAGGCAGGAGCAGCAGGTGTGAATGGGGCTCGTCAACAGCTCGCTGGCAAGGCCAACGCCCCGCAGACTGCTTGCCCGCAGACTTTCTGCTTCTGCCTCTGCTCTTCCGAGCATGCACTCCCTTTCTTGATTTAAAAAAAATAAACATAAAATTAAAATGAAAAAAAGTGACGGCTTGCCAACGCTGCCTTTGAAAAAGCTCCCTCAGGAGATGAGGGAGACGCGGAGCGGCTTTTCTCACCGCGGCTTTGCTCCGCGTCTCCCTGGTCTGCTGTGCGCCCCTCCCCCAGCAGACCAGGGAGACGCGGAGCAGCTTTTCTCGCCGCGGAGGACGCGGGCGGCGGGATAGCAGTGCATCTGGGCAGTCCCGCCGTCTGCATCCTCGCGGCGAGAAAAACCCCGTTCGTATGTAGGGATCCGACATAAGTCGGATCCACGTAAGTCGGGGACTGCCTGTATTCAGAACTGAGGTCCAAATACTACAGGGTAATCACTCTGGATGACTGAACAGTCAGGATGCTAGTCAAACTGCATCTGTTTATCCATCATACTCTTAAAAGACATGGCAGTTCATATGCATGATAGAATAGATATTTAACAGCTATTTCTCCTGTCAGCACAGTATCTTGCATGTGTTTTGGATGACCATAACAAAAGCCCTGCTCCTGGTATCACAGTCTGTGTATTAGAGAGGTAGCCGTGTGAGTCTGGATCTGCAAAAGTGACAAGGAGTCCTAGGGAAATACCGGGGTGGGTATAAATATACAGGCATAAGAAAAGAGTACCAATATACAGTATGCCTGTATATTTATACCCGCCCCTGGTATTTCCACTATATGCATCTGACAAAGTGGGTCTTTGCCCAAAAAGCTTATGCTTCAATAAATCTGTTAGTTTATAAAGTGCCACAGAACTCCTCATTGCTTTTACAGTCTGTGTAGACACTTGAGCCTTCTACTTACTTTACACATGTATGCATAGAACTCCCTGTCATTCCACGTAAATATCGAACAGAGGAACAAGACTTCCTTACTGCCTAGTAGAGCAAGACACTAGAGGAGCGATAAGTGACACAGTAACTGGGAGTTCAAATTTTAGTAGACTGAGGCTTAAATCCTTAACTTTTTAAAAGATTTGTATTTTTTGTTGAGACTAATATAAAAGGAGTATTTTTAAAATGTATTTCCAAAGAATTTGGGTATTTCTAAATGGGGCATCAAATATTGAAGTCCTTGCTTAAAATGGACTCCCATTGAAATAGAGGAGCTCTGGACTTGTCATCTACCCTTAGAGCTCTGCGAATATACACATCTTTGTAAAGTGTCAGTATAACCATTATATACTTATTATGTATAAGCAGGGCTTGACAAACGGTGGCGAAATCTATTCGCTAGCCCCACACTGCAACTGCATAAGACCCGCATTGCGCATGCACGTGCAGCCGGTGAACGGGGCAACCGGCTGAAATCTACTCGCCATGGGCAAGTAGAAACAGCGATTTGTCAAGCCCTGTGTATAAGTAAATAACAGTAGATACTAGTATGTAATCCGTTGGGGTGCTCCCTGGAGAATGAAGGGGGCTCCCCTCAGGGTCAGTGGGTGGCCACTCCAACCCACTACAAGCTCCTAAGCAGTCAGTAGCTCAGCTCTAATCCCAGGCAGGGGCTGCAACAGTCAAGCAGTCTAAGCAAACAATCAGTAGCCCAGCCCTACACAAGGCAGGGCTGCAAGAGTTAACAGTCAATAGCCCTGCCCTAGGGCAAGCGAAGGGCTTCTCCCAGGACAAACCAACCAGGTCACAGTCAGTACCCAGGTACGTAGTCTGTCCCCTTACTCAGGAAAGGTTCAGGCCCTTAGCCTGTGGCTGCATGCCGCCGGAGGGGAGACTGCCACCCAATCAAGGTGTAGCAGGGTGGGCACGGGTCCTCCCTTCACCACCGCACCCTGGCCAGGGTCCTAATAGTAGCTGGTAATCAGCTGCCAGGTCAGCCGGGATCCAGGCCAAAACTCACTGACCTGTTGCACCGGGGTCAGTGGGGGATCCACTCCACAACCCATTGGCCCCCGGACAGACCAAGGTCACCCACCCCTGGGCTGGCTCCAATTCTCCCCTCCATCCAGGGTACCTGGTTCCCTGGGAAGTCTTCCAGGTGGCCCAGGGTGGGGTCCTCTGGCCACAACAGCAGGCCCACGTGGTAATCCTCCCAAAGAGCACTGGGAGGCCCAGGCCAGTTGTCCAACTCCTCCGCCGGCCAGGGCGGGGAGGCTTTTGGCTCCTCAGTGGTCAGGGAAGCAGAAGCCTCTGGCTCCCTTGCTGGCTGGGGAGAGTGCCTGTGTGTCTGTCTCTGGCAGGGCCCAAACTGGCCTTGCAGGAAGTCCTTTTCTATCCCTGGGCCCATCCCCTGACTTCCTCCCAGGTGAGTCCTCCAGGTGAGCCCAACCTGGCTCAGGGAGGGGCACTTCCTCCTCAGGGTCAGTGGGTGGCCACTCCAACCCACTACACAGTACTATGTGTCATTACTGGAAATGGCCAAGTACGAGTGAGGAGAAAAGAAAATATGACAAAAAAATGTGATGCTTTCCGAAAAAAAATAACCTAATGCACTTAGACAAGATCACAATATTATTGTACTACTAATGATAAGCAAGGGGACTTTAACCCATTTTCAAAACAAGATGTGCTTCCAAGAATATTCTCTTTTACAATGCGTGGTCCCAGGATACCACCACAGTGTTTGCACCATTAAAATCAACGGGAGATTTATTACCTACTTCAGTGGAAAGAGGACAGAGCCATGAATGAGTAGTGAGTAGACTATAGTGAAATCCATCTCTTTTCTTACTGCTTTAGTAGGGTGGGTTCCGTCTGCCCTCCCCCAATATAAACCATCATCCATATTTAATGTCAACCTACATCGGATTTGAATTTTATGTACTTGCAGATCCCATGTTCCCAAGTTTAGTATAAATGGTTTGGATCTAGATATGGAAGAAGTATACAATCACTAATACTCAGACATCCTCATGGCAGGAACTATTCAGTATTACAGGAATGTGTGTATAACTGTAATAATACACTGAAGTCCTGATCCTGCAATTGGTTCTTCATGGTCAGACCCTTGCATATACATGGCCATCCATTGACTTCAATGAATATCCACAGGGAAGCGAGCATCAACCCATGTGTGGAACAAGTTGTAGGATCAGGGCCTTAAACACAAACTAAAACCAACATGACAATTCATGCATGATTACTTTAGCTTTGCTTTAAAAATAAAAAGGCAGACAGATTGTTATTCAAATCTATTTTATTTATTTTCAGTGGAAAAGCAAAACAAAAAAAATTTCGTTTACCTGTTACTACAATTGGGATATGTTTTAAATTCGGAAACAAAGCTAATTTATATTTTAAAAGCCAATAAGAGGGCTCCAGCTAAAGGGAAATTAGGCAGTTTGCGCCTCAACCACGGCACAAAAAGGAATGGGCGATGGAAAGAAAAATACATTGAATACTGCCTGAGGAGTCCCATGGAATCATACCCTCTTCAGAAGGGTTAAAAAGACTTTGCTAAACAGAAAGGCTGCATCTAGACTAGCAAGTTTTTCCGCAAAAGCACTTGCTTTTGCGGAAAAACTTGCCAGCTGTCTACACTGGCCGCTTGAATTTCCGCAAGAGCACTGACTTCCTACTGTCTGAAATACTATGCTGCTCCTGTTCGGGCAAAAGTCCTTTTGCGCAAAAGGGCCAGTGTAGACAGCTCAGATTTGTTTTGTGCAAAAAAGCCCCAATCGCGAAAATGGCAATCGGGGCTTTTTTTGTGGAAAAGCGCGTCTAGATTGGCACGGACGCTTTTTTGCAAAAAGTGCTTTTGCGGAAAAGCGTCCTGCCAATCTAGATGCTCTGTTCCGCAAATGCTTTGAACGGAAAACTTTTCTGTTAAAAGCATTTGCGGAAAATCATGCCAGTCTAGACGTAGCCAAAGTGAACGGCTAGCTTCTGACCCTCACAGTGTTTCGCATGGACACAAGTATGTATTTATATTCACAAAACATAATGTTTACGTACCACTGTGCATGTTCAAAATGTTGAATGAACCAACATAGCCTAACAATCTCCATTTACCCTCATGATATCTCCACTCCTGACCCTTGTTCTTTTCTCAAGAGCATCCCATCTCCCATCAGCAGTTTTAATATTCAGTAGAACCTCAGTGAAGCCTCAGGAATGGAGGTTGTTCATAACTTAGAAATGTTTGTAACTCTGAACAAAACATTGTTTCTTTCAAAAGTTTACAACTGAACCTTGACTTAATACAGCTTTGAAACAGTTCTACGCAGAAGGAAAATGCACTTTTTCTTTTTCTTCGTTTTTGTTACATACTTCTGGTTTCAAATGAGGTGTGAGCCTTTATAGGTCAGTTCACAACTCTGGTGTTTATAACTATTGTAAAGTCATATTCTGGCTGGTCTGCCAGTGATCATACAGCAATTTCCATAGATTACTTGTACATTTTGTCTGGGGCACAGCGGATCCTAAACCTGAATGGTTGATAGGGTATTCACTAAAAACACAAGTACCAGAGCTCCTCACCCTAGCCTAGAGTGTTCTTTCCTTGGCCTCAGGACTGGGGGATGTGGGAGCAAAATGCAACGTATGGGTCTTGTTCTTCCCCACATATATATAAGCAGCAGCTACCTGGAAGTGTATCACAATATACAACTTAATCCCTAGTAAGGATGTTAAATCCCATTTCATCAGTTAACTGGTTAAATTTTAGGTTTAACCCATTAAGCAGGATCCCGGGCGGGGGGACTGCCCCACCCCGGCTGGAGCAGCACCCAGCCCCACGTGGGGATGGAACAGCCCTCCACCCGCAGCAGACCACATGCGGGGGGTTGCTTTTGGGCACCAGTTAACCAATTATCCAATAAGCATCACCCAGTGAAGGTGATACTGGGGAATCAGTTACTTGATCGCATCCCTAATCCCTAGTTCAGAAGTCAGAGTGATCTTCTGCTGGGACACAGAAAAGAACTGGAGAGCTCAGCCTGGACAGCGCCTTCCCTACAGAGCAGATGTTACAAAGCTGTGGCTGTTTCCTACATTCAGCTGCTATTAGGTGGTCACATTACTCATTGTCTGGACAGAGTTCTTAGCACATGAGAGGTGAGTCTTCTCAGCAGAAAATAACTATCCCTCTACCAGGCCATTCATTATTTAGCAAAAGCCAGAGGCTTCATTCTTAATGACAGATGAGAAAGCTTATCCTGCCTAGTGATAGAGATGTAGCCGTGTTAGTCTGGGGTAGTTGAAGCAAAATGCAGGACAATGTAGCACTTTAAAGACTAACAAGATGGTTTATTAGATGATTATGGATAGGAGGAGTGCTGGCCGGTGACTAAAGGATTAAACTCAGTTAGCTGGGGGGGGGGGGGTTGCAGAGTAAGAAGAATCAATTGGATACAGTACTGAAATCTGAATTGTATAAGATACCTTGCCTGGTTTTTTTAGTTAAGCCAGGAGTTGGAAAACAGCATGATTTAAACCCAGACAGGACTACCACGCCTCCAAGGAATTCGGGACATGGAAGTGGACTGAACTAGGAATGGATCATGAGTAAATAAAGAGAAGATATGTATTTAGTTGCAATCAGGGCATTTTTCTTTATTTTGGTTGTTTGGTTAAATTTATTTGTGTGACTCTATGCCTTCCCTCCTCCATTCACAATCTTAAGAGCATGCTCAGAGATGTTCTCTGTGTTTTAATTTGTTTTACTTGGTTGCTCTGTAACACCTAACTACCAAGTATGCTTTATCAAGTTTATCTTTTTGTTTTGTTAATACAATCACCTTTTTTAAAGGTGATGATTTGATTCTTATGTCCTGGAAAGAAACAGGAGGTCGCTGTGTGTATGTCTGCTTAGCTTGAGAGGTCAGCTATCAGAGATACAGTTTTGTTTCCTTTTGTTTCTTTTTCCAAGCTCTCTTGTGGCAGAGGAGCATGGGGTACTCTTGGGGAAGGAAGTCCAAGTGCTTTCTTCCTGGGTTCAAGAAGAAAGGGGTTTCTTTTGTTCTACTTGGCTGTGGCAGCTATCTCTGAAAGTCAGTGAATCTGTAACTCAGGGGAGTTTTTGTAAGCAGAACCTATAGAGGCAAGGTATGTAAGGTCTCTTGTGGGCCCCCATCTTCTGCACTCAGAGTGCCAGAGCGGGGAACAGCCCTGACACAGCCACATAAACATTTTAACTCTATCTCCAAATTTTATCACCGTAAATCCTTTTTCCAAATGGCTCAGCCACAACATCAAGTTGCCCTGACGTTTAGGGACCAAAGATGGGAAGTCTTTTACTAGACTTGTGGAGTTTGAACATATCACAAATATTTGAAACATTAGCCATCCTGATAGCTGTTGCAAGACTTCCCCCTTGAGGAAGATTTTTAAGGTACCAATTGTCTGAGACCCTGGCTGGACCAGGTAGAGCAGAAGTTACAATTACTCAATGAGGGCAACAACATAATCCACATTCCTAATCTTGTTACGGGTGTCTGTCACAAGGTAGAAAAAATTATTACCTGTGACAATTCTCATAAATCAACAAAAAGAAAGCACAGCCAGAGGCTCATTCAAATAGATTGCCTTTATATCTTCAGAGCATTCATTAGGGTCTACTTTCAATAGCACTGCAAAAAATGCAGTCTGTCTTAGTCCCTTAGTAGTCTGGGCCCCTGAACTCAGACAGCAAAGGGCTTTCCTAAAGTAAGGTGAAAGCTTTGTTATCTGGCACTCATGGGGAATGCTGGTTAACTATGTGCTGGACACTCACGCAAAGGGTTAAACAGACTGAGGCCCGGTGAGGGGAAGGAAGTACTTCTTGATGATGTCAACCGGCAGTGATGTCAGTTAACAAAGTGCCGGATAACAAAGCTTTCACTGTAATAGGGCCAAAGTTCTACACAACGGCATCTCTTTCCTATCCTATGAAATTAAATCCCAATTCCTAGTACAATTACTTGAATTGCTTGCAAAACATGGTCTCTTAAAATTCATAAGGGCAACATATGGCAAGATTGTTTTGTCAGTAATTCTGAGTGTCAGATCTATCAACCTATAAATTAATAACATTGTCAAAATCCATATCTCAGTCCCAGAACTAAAGCACTCCCTGCAGTGTCAAAACAGACATTCATAGAATCATAGAATCATAGGACTGGAAGGGACCTCGAGAGGTCATCGAGTCCAGCCCCCCGCCCTCAAGGCAGGACCAAGCTCCGTCTACACCATCCCTGACAGATGTCTATCTAACCTGTTCTTAAATATCTCCAGAGAGGGAGATTCCACCACCTCCCTTGGCAATTTATTCCAATATTTGACCACCCTGACAGTTAGGAATTTTTTCCTAATGTCCAATCTAAACCTCCCCTGCTGCACTTTAAGCCCATTACTCCTTGTCCTGTCCTCAGAAACCAAGAGGAACAAATTTTCTCCTTCCTCCTTGTGACACCCTTTTAGATATTTGAAAACCGCTATCATGTCCCCCCTTAATCTTCTTTTTTCCAAACTAAACAAGCCCAGTTCATGAAGCCTGGCTTCATAGGTCATGTTCTCTAAACCTTTAATCATTCTTGTCGCTCTTCTCTGTACCCTTTCCAATTTCTCCACATCTTTCTTGAAATGTGGCGCCCAGAATTGGACACAGTACTCCAGCTGAGGCCTAACTAGTGCAGAGTAGAGCGGCAGAATGACTTCACGAGTTTTGCTTACAACACACCTGTTGATACAACCTAGAATCATATTTGCTTTTTTTGCAACAGCATCACACTGTTGACTCATATTCAACTTGTGATCCACTATGACCCCTAGATCCCTTTCCGCCATGCTCCTTCCTAGACAGTCGCTTCCCATCTTGTATGTATGGAACTGATTGTTCCTTCCTAAGTGGAGCACTTTGCATTTCTCTTTATTAAACCTCATCCTGTTTACCTCTGACCATTTCTCTAACTTGTATCACTAAAAAGAAGGAAAGCATCCCTAAATGATACAATGCAACATAATTTACTGTAGAATATACATGCTTCAAATCTACCGATCCTAAGCAAAAGCAGTGGTTTTAAAAACACAAAATCAAGTAAACTATTTTTTGTTTTTTAAGAAAAATTGAAAGAAATAAACTTTAAATTATAATAAAGCATTATAAAAACAATATCCTATACACGTCTCAGTTGAGATTCTTTTTAGATTTTTTTTCTGCTTGCCAGTGTAATAGAGACAACATAAGTCACTTAATACTGAGTGTGTTGATAGCATATTGTATTCATTAAACTACCTACAGAAGTCCTTGGTCAGACATCTTAGCAGAAACTGTTCTAGCATTACTTTTAACTGAGTGCAAAGTTCTTATTGACAAGGCTTTTCTCCTCCCTGAGATTGTCCATATCTTTCTGCTCAATGAGCCTACTTAAGGTTGATACAGAAACACATATACATACTGTTTAGCATATTATTGCTATATATTTATGGCGATCTTTTCTTACTCATCTTTATTTTACTATGATTGTTGCAATATTTTAACACATTTGAGCAAAGTCACTAACACCCCTACTTTCTCTCCAGTGAATAAGATATTTAGTACATGAAAAATCTGGAATTTTACTCAGACTTTTTCTCTACGGACTGTGGATATCCTGCAAATATCCTCTCATCCTTAGAGTCCTACAAATCTGTGGATATCCACTTTATATCCACGATTATCCACATCTGTGAATCCATGGCTCATTTTTTTGCAGATATAGATGCAAATTAAAGTTTTGTTATTTAGAACCCCGCAAATTTGCAGGTATCCACTTTATATCAGCACGTAACTGCATCTGCAGATATCAATGTGGATATCTGTGACTCATTTTTGTGGATACAGATGTGGATACAAGTTTTGTATCCCCACTGGGCTCTAGTCATTCTGATTAAATAAGGATCTGTTCCTGTAGCTCTTAATTCATATCAGCAGAGGTTGCACAACTGGGCCCTATGGTTGTACAAAAATTAAAAAGGCCAAAGGCAGACCTTCTTAGGCAGATCATCTCTATTAACAGAGCTAGTATATTCGATTTTCATCTATCCATAACTATAGTTTATTTACTTAACAGACATGGTTTCAGTTTATGCCACTGTTCCTTTAGCTTCAATTTTACACTATTTGAAGCAAAGATATAGTTGATTGATTCATAAGAGAGGTCCCACATCTGTGACTGCGTCAGATTAAATGTTTTAGCAACCAGCTGGTACTCCTGAGACAGGTCTGTTGCAAAGACACCTTTATCGTCAGTCTGGCAGGGGGGAAAACAAAACAAAAAACAAAAACAACAACAATCAGTGTGTCTAGCTTTGAAAAACAGAAAATTAATTCACGACCAGTTTCACCCTACTGTATTTCACTGTTTCTTGTAGTTAGTACTTATTCTTTCTGTTAAGTTAGCACAATCAAAATAAATACTAGCTGTAGTAAACTGAAATATAGTAGGGTGAAACTGATTGTAAATTATTATCAATATCTCAGCCAAAAATATATGTTGAACAAAGAAATCTAAATGAAAGAACAGTTCATTTATAAAAAACATGAGGTCTATAAAACAGCCAGTGTCTCTGTGCTTTATTCTGTGTCTCCTACTACTCATGAAACACCCTCTCCAAACTAATCTATAAAGCTGTGTCTGCCTTTCCTCCTCAAGACCCTTCTATTATGATGCCTAAAGAGAAGTGCTAATGACTAATTGGAGGGGTTGTGTGGATTGCTGGCACCTATTTGTATGTCAAAGAAATTCTGATGATTCATAACCATCAAGTTATGCACATGTGCAACTTGTGTAAATGTGTGACCATACAACTGTTTTCCTTTCCCCTTCCCTGTCTCACATGTAACCCACACATACTTACTAGCTGCATCTGCTCTTCTATTATTTATCTTTGGGACAGGGTCTGTGACATCCTGTACAACAGTGCCTAGTCTAGTGCAATGAGACCTTGACTTTGATTACAGTCCTTGGGCTGCTACCATAACACAATAAATAACAACAATTACACAAGTGTTTCCAGTTGAAATGTTCAAATTAGGATCATTTAAGGACTAAGTTAGTCCCTCCTCACCAAGCCAGGGCTCTTGTGTGGGTTCATGAGAAGTCCCTACATTTACCTTATTTAACCTGACCATTGTGATGCTTTCTAACTTGGATGTTTTTATAGATGCTGGCAAAGGCAGCTGAGATGCTTGGCATCTCATGGATCAGGGCTAATTACCTACAAGAAAGGTCCTATATGTTCCTCTGAATGCAGCAAAAAATGTACTTCAAATTACATGAAAATAACGACAAAGAATTACAATTTAAAAATAAAAATGTAGGGGCTAAGGTGTTCAAGCAAAATGTTCCTTGGTTCATATAAAAACCTATATAGACCTCAAATTTCATGTCCTTTTGATCTAGTAGGATTTATTTCTTCATTAAAAATTAGAAGTTGAATAACAAGGATTTTCCTAGATTTTTACTATATATTTCTCCCTAAACAGAGCATTGGATTTCTTGTGAGTTCAGAGAAATTTCCAGTCCAGTTAGACCTGATACTATCTATACAAGAGCTATTTCTCTTAAGAGCTTATTTATCTTATGGAAACTTATCTGCAGTTTCCATATTCTGTTTGGTCAGCATCTAAAGGTATTTTGTTCTATCAAAATGTCTTACACAAAGTACAGTAGGGTGGCCCAAGTTGTACCAGTATCCAAAATGGTGTTTGTCACAGGAAGGTACAGTCTGACTTTTGAAGTTCGACGTCATGCAAAGTTCTAAGCGATAAAAGGAAAAAAGTCTGAATTAAAAGAAAAAAAAACAAGGATATGTACAGAACCAAAAAATATTATCTGTGTGTAAATTAATGTATCTATTTCAGACATGAGCTGTATAGTTCAACGTTACCTGTTTTTTATAAATGTGTGGGGAGTCATGACTTTTACAATATTTTGGATATATCACCTCAGAATATATTCAAACGAGGGATGTGAACGGGTAACTGGCTACCTGATAAGCATCACCCTTAACTGTTACCTGGGAGCAGCTCGCTGCCTGTCGGGCTGGAAGTGGCAGCTGGGGGGTGGGGAAGAGAGCTGTGGCAGTGGGGAGGAGGGAAGCAGCCTCACCCACCTACCCTATTTAGTCAGTTAGCCAGTTAAAGTTAATTTTTAAATGCAGAGCTACAATGGTGATTGCTCCCAGGGGCGGCACGAGCTGGGACTGAACAGTCCCGGCTTACGCCGGCTCCAGGACCACTGCGGCTCTGCCTCCCTTCCCACCCCCTCCGCACTGTAGAGATGGTACCGGGGGGAACCAGCTTTTAAGCCGGCTCCCCTCAACACTGGCTTGTGCTTCCTCCCACCTGTTGCAGCCAGGAGGTGGGGGAAGCAAGTAGTCGAGTAGTGACTCAACTCTCTCATAAGCCTAAGATTACTGGGCGTCGACTACTCAAGTAGCTGCTCACATCCCTAGTGGGGGGTGGTTCAGGGCAAAGGAGGAGGGTCTCAGAAGAGGGAATTGGGTGATTTCGAGGGTGAAGGGGAGGGAGGGTGCAGGCTTCAGGGCACGGGGTGGGCAATGAGGTCAGGGAGGTCTGGGGAGGCTCACCAGGGCCACCCAACAGCACAGCAACTGGCAGAACCCTCCTCAGTTCCTCAGGGGGTGGTTGGGACTGCAGTGCTGGTCCTGACCCCAACAGTCTTTCAGAGGGCAAGGTCTGTGTGGCCCCAGCAGCTTGTGGGGGAAAGGGGCCTGACCCATGCTCTTGGGAGAGGCCCAGGTTGGCACAGCTCCAGCAGCACTCATGGGGAGAAGATGGAGCTTGATCCTGCCTTGAGGGCGGGGGGCTGGACTCGATGACCTCTCGAGGTCCCTTCCAGTCCTATTATTCTATGATTCTATGATTCTAAGGGCCCAGGTGGCATGGCCCCAACAGCTCCTGGGTGGCGGGGGACTGGGGTTGCAAAGTCCAGCCCTGGCAGCTCCTGGGGGGCTGTGACTCCCAAGGGGCAAGGGAGTGCTGGGTAGCAAAGCCTCCCTCATCTGGTGCTGGTCCAAGGGCTGTGGGCAGGGAAGCAATGAGGTAAGGAGGGCCACTTACCCATGGCCAGTAGTCAGCAATTTGGAGAGCTCTGGCCCTAGCTGACCATTCTCTTCCTGGCAGTCACTCTGCAATATAACTGTCCCCTACACTCAGTAGCCCTAGTGTTCACTGTGGAGCATAGCTGTCCCTGCTCTCAGCTCCCTCCCTTTCTGTGTTATGGAAAACAATTGGATTCTAGGCACATCCTGTTTTCCTGACACAACCAAACCCGACCTTGCTTTAAGTTAGGATAAGAGGAAGCTGCATACCAAATTTGGTAGTCCTAGCTGTAACGGTTTAAACTGAGCTCTTGAACAAATGGATTCAGAAACGGAGGGACGGACAGACACACAAACTCTCTAATAAAGATAGATAGATAGATAGATAGATAGATAGATAGATAGATAGATAGATAGATAGATAGATAGATAGATAGATAGATAGATAGATAGATAGATAGATAGATAGATAGATAGATAGATAGATAGATAGATAGATAGATAGATAGATGAAAAGCAGCAGCATTAGACGTACACTATATGCATCAGTTATCTTCTCACAGTAGCTATATATTTCCACATCACAAATACCTTTCCATATTTATTTCTGGGCGATGTAAATAAACTAAAATTTACTGAGTCATTTGCGAGACACATTTTATCAAATGTCAAGCATTTTTTAAATCTTCTTTCTTACCTATAGGTATTTGTTTCTGTCTCACAAGCTGCACAAGGTCCTCTGAACCTATTACAGAGTTGAGAAATGTACCATGTCCAATTCTGTCTGGAGGCAGGCCAAGGAGAATTTTGGTCTCCTCTTCTTTATTTGGTATCTAAACAGAATACAACCCCCCCCCCCCCAAAAAAAAAGAAAAGAAAAACAGAGTCTTTAACAGCATCATAATGCAGTTGAATAATCAAAGTCCTAAGTCAGCTCCAAATCAAATCCGGGTTCTAGTTTATTTTGTATTCAGATATTTTATAAACAAGGAAAATGAGAAACAAGTGTGTCTGCTAATTAGTTTTAGTTATGCTTTGGAGAAAGAAGAGATGCAGAAAATGGGTCTTCATTTTGAACTGGAAGATGGAAAGGCACTAATTGAAAAGTGGAGTAAAGGACAGATTACATTAGTTATTTGCATTTCTGAAATACTTTTAATTGGGGCACCTCAATTAGCTTTAAAAACTTTAATGAAATAATCCTCAACCACATAGTGAATGAAGGTTATAATTATCTCCAATCATATATGGATAAACTGACTGCAGAACAGAGACGTTACACAACCAGAGATAGAAAGAAGGTGAAACACTCAGAAGTACGTCTTCAGAGCACTGCACAAGAGTTCTATGCAAAAAATTCCTTAATACTCTCAGCCATCATTTCCTGACCGAAAGGCGTTCTTTCTGGTTTGGGGCAGGTGAGGCTGTCCATTACCAGTCCCCAAGTCCAAGCCCTTCCTGCCATCACCCCACCCTCTCGTCCTATAGCTCCCTGTCCCAGAGGACATGGTTTTGGGGATCACCATGGGGAGGGCCTGATGTTGTGCAGCGGGGGAAGCAAAGCACACTAGGTGGAATGCACTCACTCTACTGTTCTCTATTTCCATGCGGCTCCTGTCAACAGAACTACTCATGTGAGTTCCAGGTATACATCAGGTGAGAGGCAAAAGATTGGTCAATATGTGTGTAAATTTCAGTGAATTGTTATATATCTGAAATATCAATAAATTAGGGCCAACAGTTCCTCCAATAACCCTTAATAAGCATGACTTATTCATACTCTTGAATCAGGGTTTTCTCTATGATACTGAGGTCCTCTTTGTTTTCATAATTTAATAAATCATGTATGGATCTTGTAGATTTAAAGGCAAAGTATGTTACTCTAATTCTTTCTGCGGTTCCCTAGAAAGAGAGAGGACATTTAGTCAAGGTTACCTGGCAATTGGCTATGTGGTTGGGTGTGGGTTCATTGTGGTTTCCCCCCCCCCCTTTAAAATATATATATTAGAGTGTTTACTTTACATTTCTCCTTTCCAACCAGATTTCAAAATGCCACAAACCAACATTACTTCAGCTTAACAACTTGAAAATCTACAGACATTACTTTTAATTAAAGTAGATTTTTATTTAAAGGAGGCTGCAGAAAAATGTTAGCACAAACATTAAGAATTTACCTCTGAAAGATGCAATGCCAGTTTCAGGCCTGCCTTTTTTGCTTCAAAAAGAGGTTCAAAAAAATCTTTGCCATGTCCTGCCTTAAAGAAAAAAAAAATGCATTCTATATCAGGGTATGTAAATTATCTCTTTCCAATTACAAAATCATTATGAAGTTTCAGAATATTCATATATATTTCATTCAAAAACAGTTAAGTTTAATCATTTTTCTTTTGGCATATCATAACAAATACAAACAATCAAGTCTTTTCACTTCAATTTGAGAACTATATTCTTTAAACTCTTTTCTTTATAACAGCAGCACACCAGATGCTTGTATTTTATGACTACATGGCCTGCAGTTCAAACTATGGGAAGTGGGAGAGACAAAGATATGTTGGAGGGTAAAGATGAGGTTCCTAGAGTGACCTAGAGAAATTGAAAGACTGGGCCAAAAGAAATCTGATGAGGTTTAACAAGGACAAGTTCAAAGTCCTGCACTCAGGATGGAAGAATCCCATGTGCTGCTCCAGACTGGGGACTGACTGGCCAAGCAGCAATTCTGCAGAAAAGGACCAGGGGATTGCAGACAATAAGAAGCTGGATATAAATTAATCGTGTGTCCTTATTGCCAAGAAGACTAATATCATATTGGGCTGCATTAGTAGCAGTATTCCTAGAAGTTTGAGGTAAGTGATTATTCCCCTCTATTAGGCACTGGTGAAGCCACATCTGGAGTTTCTCCCATCGACCTCCGGCAGATGCCACAGAAATTTGACCTAAAGTATATTGACTTCAGCTGTGTTATTCACATATCTGCAATTTTGTATCTTAATTCGACTTTCTCCACTAGAGTAGACCTGGCCTAAAAATGGAAGATGGGACAATGGATTTTGCTCGGCAAATCCTAAGTACTGTACTACATTGACCACTGCTGTCTGCTCTTCTGTCTTTAGATTGTGTGCCTTTTTTATGCTCGAAAAATACTTTATACTATATTATAATACTTTATACTATATTTGTTTAGAACAAATTAAATACTAACAACAACATACCACGCTTTCAGTGTTGGCCAATATCTTCAGATGAGGGCAAAGTCACTCCAAAATGCATCTACACTCATTTAATATAACGCTTTATGGGCGCGGGGAACACAATAATTCTTAACCCTTGCCAGGAACAGTTAATGCCCCAAAGGAAAATTACCCAAAATAAAGTAAAAATAAAATGTGATACTATAATCATTACAATAATAAAAGTATCCATCTTCAAGGGAAGTA
This sequence comes from Pelodiscus sinensis, assembly GCF_049634645.1. Lineage (NCBI taxonomy): Eukaryota > Metazoa > Chordata > Testudines > Trionychidae > Pelodiscus > Pelodiscus sinensis. The sequence goes on along the minus strand of NC_134724.1, from coordinate 45,108,441 downwards.
ACTTACGGTGGGATCACCACTGAGGTCAAGCCCTACCACAATCCCATCGGTGGAAAGGAGGAACTCTTCAGCAAGTTTAACAGTCTGCTTGGCCACAGTAGGTCCACCTCTTCTATCTATTGCTATTAGAAACCTAGAATAGAGATGTACATCTCACAATCAGACTGAACAAGTGATAGAAGGTGACTGACAATCAAAATTAAAGTTCTGGTGGCAATTATGGGCATGCAGAGAAGCACATTTGACATCCACATGCATGTCCACTCTAATTCCAGCATCACGTTCATGGCATCTCCCTTCCAGCCAGACTGAGGCAAAAATAGACACGATGGATATGACACTGAAACACAGGACTGGATTTACACAGCTGAATACAAGGTATTGGAATTCAATCTTCACTTTGGATAAACTGATTTTCTTTCATTGTGCTTTAATAATTTTATTGGTATGGTTTGGTTCTTCCTTTTTCATATCAAAACCAAACCATCTTTTTTCCAGGCCATGGGAAAGAAAAGATATGGTCAGCTGCAATTCCAGAGAAGGCCCTCTAAATACTTTTTTAAAAGTACACCTCTCATGTAAGACACAGCAAAGAGTTATTCTGCCCTCTGGACAAGCAATATCCCTCCAGCCACTGCCTATACTTGCATCATGTCACACAGTCTGGCTACTAGTCTCTGCACACCAATATACTGACTTTCGGATATCAACTCTCTCTCTCTGCAGCTACTATCAATGCCATTTTCTGGATTAGCCAGCAAGGCCTGCTAGTCCAGAAATTTCAGCCCTTCCCTTCCACAAAGAGCTTAGAACTTGACCTCTGCTACCCTATATCTCAGGTACAGGCAGAAGATATTAAGACCAATGCATAAGATACTAAGGAACCTCCTAATTGGCTCTACAAAGGCTGACAATAGAAACATAGCATTATATTGTTATGATATAACAACAATGATCTAGAAATGATACATGTATCTTAAGTCACATTTATATCTAGCTAGTTTGTTATGACACCTCCATTATGAAAGGCACACTGTATCTTGCCACCCACCCTCTCTAAAAACCCACCTTTCTGGTCCAAATTTTCAAAGGCAGATGCAACATGTAGCAAACAGAAAAGACACATTTGAATTTTAGACTGAAAAAAATGGACTCTGTTCACATATTAGTGTGTCTGTGGGGGATGCAATTACCCATTCAGGGTATAAAATGTGTATTTCTGCAAATGCACCATCGCAACCCTCTGAAAAAAGTAGGCCTATACATTAGGTAGTATACAGGAAGCCATGAAAGAGGTCAAGAACCAAGGACAACTTTTTAGGACAGATTTTTAGGCAATTTCCCAAAGAGTAAATAAAGCTGGATCCCTAAACAAGCGGGCGCTTATCTTCTTCGGGTTTTACACTATTTAGTTACCATGTTTCTGATTTACAAACAATTCAGAGAGGTTTTAATAAACCTTATTTTTGTATTGGTTTGCATCTTTTGTGCTCTTTGATTTTTTAATCATCAGAAACAAGTGAAACACAGAAGAAAACAGTATATCATAACCAGTACTCCTTAATACAGCTAAACAGATGCTGTCTGCACAAACAGTATGTGTTTTTTCCCTACATTAACTCCACTGGGATAGGTTAGTCATTTTAAAACCATTTAAACTTTTTAAAAAATTGTCCAATATATTTGTGAGCAGTTTTTGTTTATTTAGGGTTGGTAATTTTATGTTTGCTTATTTTTTGTTTGTGGGATTTTTGTTTAATAAGTAATAAAATTGCTCAAAGTTTGCACATGGTAAAAGACTGAAAGGCCATTTCACAGCAAAAGCAACTTTCCCAGAGGGTCAAAGTAAGCACGTTCATAAAATAACAGCTCAATGTGCAGTAATTAGCAAAACAAATACTCAATGGCTGAAGTACTCTCATTGTGATTACTGCATTGTATCAAAGAAAATTACTAACATTCTATAATAGAAAGACAGACACATATTACTGCTATATTGGTGATTATGATGATAAAATGGTTAACTGGTTAAATGATAGCCCTTAACCAGTTAACTGTTTTAACCTAAGTCTCACTGCCTGCCCTACTGCTTGATCCTGCCGTGGGATCTTGCTGTGGCTAGGGTCCCACAGCCTGGCCCACCAGCCCCATGGCCAGGGCTGCACAGCTAGTCACCATTAAGGATGTTAAAGCATTTACTTATTGGGTAGTCCTTTGACTAGTCGACCGGCACTTCTGCCTTCCTCCTTTGAAATGTACAAGAGCCCCCGCTGAGGCTCTCATATATTTCAAAGGAGGAATGCAGAACTCCGCATGCAGCCCAGGGCCAGCGGGAAGTCCCACTGACTCAGGGCTGAATGCGGGTGCCCCCAGCGGGGGCTCTTGTGTATTTCAAAGCCATGGAGCCCGGGGTCAGCGGGGAATTCAGAGGACCCTGTTGACCCCAGGCTCCATGCTATGCTGCATGCTGCTAGGAGCCCAGGGGAGCCAAGCTGTGCAGCGGCTGTCCCTTTGAACCACGCATCTGCACAAATCAAAGGGGCAGCTGCGGGGCTCCCCGCTGGCACAGGGCTGTACTCGGAGTTCCACATTCCTCCTTTGAAATGTACAAGAGCCCCACCAGGGCTCCTCCCAACATTTTAAAGGAGGAATGTGCAAGTGCCTATCAACTAGTTGACTGGCCGATAGAAATTCCATCGACTAGTCAGCTAGTCAATTAACCGCATTTTAATATCCTTAGTCACCACCAGACTTAACTGGCAAAGGATAGTTAATTGATACGCACACCAGTGAGCTTCATATGTATGAGTGCTGTATGCTTACCGATCAAACATCCCCATTATTGCGTTGACTTTTGATAGCTAATTTAAAATTAAAGTTTATACTATCTGTTAAATTACTAATAGAAACTGGAATATCTTTCTAAGGCCTATTCTACACACAGCTATTGTCCCAATACAACTAATTCATTTAGGGCACATCTTCACTCGCCACGCCAGAGATCGACATTCTGGCAGTCAATTTAGTGGGTCTAGTATAGACCTGTAAATCAAATGCTGAGGGCAGCTCTGGCTGGCACCTGTACTCCTCGCAGTTTCAAGGAATAAGAGAAGTCAAGTCAACAGGAGAATTTGCCCACATCAGCCTCCCGCAGTGTGTATGGCACCAAGCTTGGCTTAAGGTAAGCTGACTCCAGCTACGTAGTCTGTGTAGCTGGAGTTGCATACCTTAAGCCAGTCTTCCAGGTCTAGTGTAGACCTGGCCTTAGGGAGTTGATTTTTTAAAACAAATTAGTTAAACCAGTAGAACCGCTCATATGGATGCGATTATGCGAGTATAATGATGCTCCAGACCAATATAATATATTCCCCTCCACATATCAGAATAACCTATTCTCGTATAAATCACCTTTACACTGTTATAACTACATCAACACTGGACGGCGGCAGTAGGACAGTTGTACTGCTCTAACTATGCTTGTATGATTGAAGTGATACAGACAGGCCCTTAGTCTGATATCTCCTGAGAACGCTGCTTTTGCTGTAAAACATTGCAGATAATAGAGACTTTTCAAATCTCTGCTAGTTTTGCTCCCTATTTAGTAAAAGGGTTAATAAAATACATGTTTCAATATCTAAAGTGTACAATCATGTGTGTGCAAATCCTTAGCCAAATCCATGGAGTTTTAAGTAAAAAAAAATCATCTGATTTCTTTACAAATTTCTCCCCACTGTTCATAATCTGTAAACCTGACCCAAGCACCAAGGGAGGGGAGGCCGGAGGAGACGTGCGGGGTGGGTGAGTCGGTCGGTCTCTTCATAACAAGATCCCAAATCAGAAGATTTTTCTGTTATTTTACCTGACATCTATATCCACATCTTCCTCTTTACACTGTTTTATTCCTTCAAGTACAGCTTCCACATATGTCCTTTTGGTCATGCCTATAAAACACACACACAAGCATATGCACATCTGATCTGAGTCGATGTAAGTGGACCAATTATAAAAAGTTATGTTTGATGAAATCCCAGGCAGAGCATAAAAATATTTTTCATTTTAACTTTTTCCCCACATTTTACTCATTAATCTTATATTTCATTTGTACTTGGGGATTGATTTTATCCTGGTAGTTTCATTTTGCATCTTGATATTATTCAGCGAGTGTAGGTTTTGTATAAGTCTGTTTTTACCAATGAATGTTTACTTCGAGGCCCCTCTTTGGATTGTGTCAACTCTGATTTTGTGGAGAAAAGAAAAAAAAACTTTACATAAGAGCCTGTTAGTAGGGTTTCTTCATGCCCCAGAGTCCCTTTTTGACTGGGCATTCCAGTCGAAAACCAGACACCTGGTCACCATAATATATGAATTAGGGAAAATTCATTCCTCAAGCAGTTCAACTGGTTTCAATGAAATTACAAGAGGAATTTGTCACTGTGTGAAAGATTTAACAAGTTTGTCACATATTTATTAAAACAACTGAATTTCTAAAGTGACTACTGCCATTATTTACATGTCGGTCATAATACACTTGGTACTACCCAAACATAATAATTATAACTTTTTAATGTGAGAAGTTCTATAATACAATCCAGAATATTCATTACAAGACAGAACACTTTGTACCAGTGCTATTTTCCTCTCTAGGTGTGCTCCTTAGCTCCAGATACTTGACACCATCTGCAGCAAATTCTTTAATAACATCCTTAGTTACCTGGTTAAAAACAGCAAATACAATATTTTGAAATTAAAGATATATACTCTGTTACATTGGAGGATTCTTAAAGATAAAGACATGCATGTAAACATTCAATGTGAAACATGGAAATATAGGTACATAATATTAATAGTTGTCTAAATCCCACTTTATTTTTATCTTTGCCCAGTTTCATCAGGGTATCAAAACTGCTCTGGCTAATGGGGATTTTAGTGGCCACGTGGTGAAACAGTACATTCCACTGCTGCCCTACCCATGACTGCTTCCTTGGCAGTCATCCTGAGCACTTCAGGATTGCACTGGCTGCCTGAAACTCACTCTAAAGAGGAAAGGTTCACAAACACTTTGTACCACTCTCCACTCCACACTAGGGATGTGATAATGTAGTCGATTAACCGATAAGCAAAAGCGTATAGGTTAATGCTATAGAAGCCACACATTGCCCTCACTCCCCACCAGTAAACTTTTTAGCAGGCTGGCCAGCAGCCATCCTCACTCCTGGCTTGCGACAGGTCTGGGACCTACCCCACTGCAGCTCTGCATTTAAAGTGTATTAGGAGCTGGGTGGGCAGGCAGACAGGCAGCCCGGCTCAGTCCTGACTCATGTTTGGTCCTGGACCTATCCCTGCTGTGGCTCTTCATTTGAAGTGTATTAGAAGCCGCATGGGAAGGCAGCCAAGTTTCAGTTCTGGCTCATGCCCAGTCCGGGAGCTCAGATGTCCCCTCGACAGGGGCTGCTGCCACCCCGTGCTGCTGCCTCATTAATAGAGGCAGCACCACTGGGCAATAGGCAGTCAGTCTGCAAGGGGAGCTAGTTTTTAAACTGGCTCTCATTGAGGACCAGCTCCCGCCTGGCACCTCACACTGCTGCCTCTGATACAGAGGCAGCAGCATGGAGTAGCAGAGGGCTCCTCAAGAAAGAGGCCAGAGTGCACTGGCTGCCAGCCCCGCCCCTGGGTACCATAGGATAGTCGACTAACCAGTAAGAGTTCATGTGTTTACTCGACTATTCAATTAACCAATATTTAACATCCCTACTCCACACCCTGTGATAGGCTTTCCCACTAGTAGATCTCAATCTCTCTCTCTTTCTCTCTCTATCTGTGTTAGACCCAAAAGTGAACACAGTGCTTCTCTAGTATGAAACTCTGCATATACATTGAGACAAAGTAGTATTAAGAGTCTCTGCTAAAGTAGAGCTTAGGTAAATATGAATGAATGTCACATTCATAAGTTATCATCAGTTCAACCAACTTGGAGCACAGACTGATGTCTAATATTGGTAGTTCACTACTCTGAAGAAAATACAGAATTTTTGACATGCCAAAATGCCATTGATGGGTAACATATTACTGAATCTCTGAGCTCAATAATTTACAGCCAGTTCAATTTGATCTTCACATACTGGAGACAGACATAAGTGCAATAACTTTTCTTGCTACCTTTCCAAGGAATTGTTTATGAAGAGAGAAATGCTCTGATTTTGTCAAAACTTTGTATAACTTACCATTAATATATCTTCAGTCCTACTGGTAATCTGATGAATGATTTTAAACATCTGAAAACATCTACAACAAAAAATGAAAAAGCTAAGCATATAAAGCCTACTGGTGGAATAAGCATTCCCAATTGCAATCCCTTATCTGAGTAACAGTATTTACTGTCTTTGTTGCAGCACAGACAATCATAATTATTGTCCTTCCTAGACTTAAAAACTACTAATTCTGTATTGATTAAATGTATAGCATTTATAGCATAAAGCTTTTATTAAGAACATATAGAAAAACAGAGATTAAGTTACTGGCTATATTCATGCCCAACAAGAAAATCTTGCATGACTACATTTTCTCTCAAGAGCCCATGCTCTATGTAAATATTTCCCATCATCTGATTAAAATGAAGACAAAGCAATAAGGTAACAAGGATACGTGTTCAGTTTGCACACAAGCAAGAAGTGACTTCACAGATTTAAAATGAAAATCTATCTTCCCCTAAAGATATGTTTAAAAAGCAATACTTTCCTCAATGATTTTACTTGGAACTTTAATTCAATTATATAATGCAACCTTTAATTTTAATTATGTTTTCTATAGTCACAGTGCAAGATTCTACTGATTCTACAGATTCTACTGATCTCAATATATTCAGAAAGAACTGGGGCGGGGGGGAGGAATTAAGGTAATAATTTTTAGATACTCACTCTTCTAAAGTCCTTTTCTTCTCCTTGTCAATCATTGTCATTCTATTATGGATCTGAAGATATGGTTTCTGGACCATAAGTTTCTTCATGGTAACAGAACTGATGGAGCCATTCAAGTGGGCATGGAGCTCCTAAGTTATAAACAAACCAAGAGAGGTAAACAGTGGTATATTAAACAGTGGTATATTTAATTTCAATTGAAAAAAAAAGACTTCCCTATCAATACTAAATGACAATTTTGATTTGGGTTTCTATACACCAATTCCCCAAATGAAATTGTCTTATTTACTTTGCACTGGGAACATTAGCAGTGATGTAAGCAAGAATATAGACGGCAGTGTGAAGTGTGTTACAGTCTCAATTAACTGTTGGGGAAGGAGGGAAAACAGATCTTTTTAAGATTGAAAAAAATACAACATGAGTACATCTGATTTATAATGGGTCAAATATGAGCCTAAATTGGTTCACGGTGTTGTCTTCAAGTCGTCATTGTCAAGTTCAAGTCGAGTCTCAAGTCACTAAAGTCACTTTTGAGTCAAGTCTCAAGTCAAAAACAATGAACCCGAGTTGAGTCTCAAGTCAAGTCACCTAGGCGACTCAAGTTGGACTCGAGTTCAAGGCGTGGGACTCGAGTCAACAACTCTGTTGGTTCATAGTTTCTTTTTAGACTAACAAAGGAGTATTTTTTCTACCTAGACATATTCTTCCTTTCTAATATTCTTAAGAGCACAGGGAGCTCTCACTTCTATCTACAAACAGAAAACAAAATTAGCAAATGATCCTTCATCTCTGACCTTTCCCAATCTTGCTGTCCCTGTCACCTGGAATAGTTTTCTTGTGCTCCTCCATCTTACTTCAAAACGTGTCTGCAAAATACCTAACTTGTCCCACACATCTTCACTCTCCTGCCCCTTCCTTTGGGCATCTGTTTTTATTAGAGCTCAACCTGGCAAAATGTTTTCACAAAAAACTTGACTGATAATTATGATGAAATTCTGATTATTTATGTAAAATATTTTAAAATATGCACCCGTTGAACTATACAAAGCAATAATACGTCTACGTCTACACTGGCAGCTTCTTGCGCAATAACTCTTTTGCGGAAGAGTTCTTGTGCAAAAACTCTTCCAGAAGAGTGTCTGCACTGGCATGTGCTTTTGCGCAAAAGAATCCATGCCAGTGTAGATGCTCTCTTGCGCAAGAAAGCTCTGATGACCATTTTAACCATAGGGCTTTCTTGCGCAAGAAATTCATGTTGCCTGTCTACACTGGCCTCTTGTGCAAGAACAGTTGCGCAAAAGGGCTTATTCCTGAGCGGGAGCATCAGATTCTGGTGCAAGAAGCCCTGATTTCATACATCAGAACAATGAGAATCTGCCAACAACAAAGAGACAATACAGTTTTCACGGGTACCTTCAAAACACCTTTTAGCAATGGAAGCCCCAAAATGTAGTAATAGCATATAAATAATCTCAGTTTTGTATCATGCACCTGGTGCCCATTTTAATGAATAAACACTTAAATGGTGGACATGACGTCTGTTGTTATGTGACTCCAGAATTGTTGAGCTTGATAAGAGTTCCAGGAACATATAGCAAACGATACCAGGAATGTAGCAGACCACACCCTTTAAGATGCTGCAAATACTGTTATCAGAAGCAGACTTACAGAAGTGGCTTCCAGGAGAAAAAAATAAATTGAATTGATTTACCTGCAAAATAAATCTACAGACCTTGAAAAAGAACTGTAAGGAATAGGGATGTCAGTGGTTAACGTTACTGCGTGATGCTTACTGGTTAACTGGCGTGGATAGAGGGCATTCCAGCTTGGCTGGGCAGGAGCAACCTCTGTCCATAGTGTGGTGGACCCGGCCTGGCCAGAGCATCCCGCCTTGCTGCGAGTGGGGGACACTCCAGCCTGGCTGGAGCAGTCCTTACCCATGGAAAGGGGCCACTCCAGCCCAGTCAAGCCTCCCACTTACCCCCGTTTATATGGCTAACTGGTTAAATGTAATGTTTAACCAGTTAACTGATTAAACAGGATTGTACACCCCTAATAAGGAGTCAGTCTACAAGCATTTTAGCTGTGATTGAAACCAATTCAGAACCTTAGGACAAATAAACATGACAACAAGGCTGTACGACGTCCTATGAACTAGGGTTGTTAACATGTTGTCAGTTACACGATTAACTGATAAGCATTAATTAAACCAGTGTTTCTTAAACTGTGTTCCACGGCGCACAGTTGGAGATGTGCCATAGAGAACAGAATTCAAAATGGCTACCCTTAAAGGGGCATGCAACTTTTTTTTTTTGGCTCAATAACTCCCCCCGACCCTTTTCCCCCCCTCAATAACTCCCCGCCCCCAACCTTCCACCCCTACCTTCCCCCCCCAACAAAAAATCCTTGGGGTTCCCCATAAAAAAAATTGTTTGGTGTTCCTCGGTATTAAAAAGTTTAAGAAACACTGCATTAAACGCACTCCTCCCTTTCTGCCTCTGTATTAGAGGCAGAAGAAGGGTGGGAGGAAATGGGAGCCGTTGTCTGTGAGGAACCAGCATTTAAGCTGACTCCCGCAGAACCAGCTGCTCCTCTCTGCTGCCTTGCACAGAGACAGCAGTGTGGGGGTGGGGCAGGCAGGAGCAGGTGGTCAGGGGAATCTGTCTTAAAAGCCACCTCCTGCCCCTCCCTCCACGCATTGCTGCCTTTGATAGAGAAGCAGCCACATGGGAGCTGATATGCACAGGGAGCCAGCCCCCACCTCGCTGCCTCTCAGAGGCAGAAGCATATGGGGGGGAAGGCAGGCAGGAGACAATCCTTCCACGCTGCCCATGCATATCGGCTCTCACGGAGCCACCTGCCCCCCTGGGTTGCTGCCTCTTTATTGGGGGTGAGGGGGCAGGAGACATTTGGGATCTGGTACTCATGGGGACCCAGCTTAAAAGTCAGCTGCCCACAAGCACTGACTCCAGCCTGCCCTCCCAGACCCATGAATGAATGTGTAACCACTAAAAAAAATCCAGCAGTTACTTGTTTACACAAATACACGATAGCTAACATATGTATGAGGGCACCACAAGCGGTTTGGTTGGACCTTTTCCTTGAAAGATGTGTAGAAATTGCTTTTGTTCAAATACACTGGTCATAAAGATCTACAGCTGACCAGTTTTGTCCTCAGACTCTTTTAGTGGTTGTAGAATGCATTTGATCTGCAGGCTGCTTTTACAAGTGGTTCCTATTTTGAATAAGGAGAAAGCTGCACCTCCACTCCCCGCACCAATCCCAATAATGTGATATATGATATAGAGCAGCGGTTCTCAACTTCTCCAGACTACTGTACCCCTTTCAGGAGTCTGATTTGTTGTGCATACCCGAGTTTCACCTCATTTTAGAAAAATGACTTGTATTTTGTAAGCAAGTGTCAAGACAAACGATTGCTGAGAATGCTTACTTTCTCATTTTTGCCATATAATTATAAATCAATTGAAAAATAAATATTGTACTTACATTTCAATGTATAGTACACAGAGCAGTATAAACAAGTCATTGCATAACAGTTTAGTTTGTACTGACTTCCCTAGTGGTTTTTATGTGCACTGTTGTAAAACTAGGCAAGTATCTAGATGAGTTGATGTATCCCCTGGAAGACCTCTGCATACCCCAGAGGTACACACACCCTTGCTTGAGAATCAGGAATGCAGAGAGTCTTGCAGAGAGGAAAGTGATGGAGGCAGCTCCACATCACAGCTGCAGTTCAGCTGTGTAAAATCCTTGAGGATCTGTGCATGCTAGGGCATGGAGAATCCAGCACCATTGCGGGAGATCAGCTCCTCTTGTTCCACCCCAATTCCGTCGACCAGAGACAAAAGGATCAGATTTACTCCTAGAGGCACACGAACAGGTCTAGTGGTGCGGACTTCAGAGCCCTAAGGAGGCTGGAAAACCCGCACGCTGCGGGGGAATTGAACTGTCAAAGTGAGTGAATCTCTTTTCTGCAAAGGCGGTACAGACAGTGCAGCCATTAAAGAAACACGTTCAGTGCCTGCCCCGCGATAACCGAAGGTGGGGAAATCTATGGGAGCCCAAAACCAACCAGACAGGACTTCTGGATGGCCCGCTCTCCCGGAGCCCCCGCACCAGCGCCCAGCGGTGCTGGCTGATTTGCTCTCAGCACAGGTGGGTGCGTGAGCAGAGAGGAGAGCTCTCGGGACAGAGCCACCCCGCTCCTGTGCCGTGCACCGCGCCCTGGCTCCCCAGCGGCCAGCCCCGGCCCGCCTGAGCCCCACGCCCTGCCGGGCCCGGGAGCAGCCCGCCCCAGCCCGGGAATAGCGCGCGGCCGCCGCTCTCACCACTTTCGGAAGCGCCCTGTAAAAGCGCAGCTGCCGCTCTTCGTCCGCCATAGCGCGAGGTCACATGGCAGCGCCACAGCTGGAGCCGCCGCCCCGCCCAGGAGGCGGGGGAGAGCAGCGGGCTGCTGCCGCGCACCGGGCCTGGGCAGGGGCCGCGCCCGCACCTGCATGTGTTGTGTAGCCGGCAGGGAGCGGTAGGCAGGGAGCCGGCCTTACCTGCTCTGCCGCGCGGGACTAGGGACCAGGCTGGGGCTAGCGCAGCAAACCCCGCAGCGCTGAACACAGTCTGGGGCTATTGTCTTGAGCCTGAATAACTGTGCTTCTTCCGGTGCTACATAGTCCTGCATCGTGCTTCTTAGGGACCGCCTGGTAAGCTTCAGGACACGAGACAAAGCAGCCCCGTAGAACCAAACCGCAGGTAAGGGAAAAGCAGAGGGGGACTCAATACCACAGCACTGAGCCAATGGGTAGTGTTCTGCGAGCCAACAGGCAGGGCCTCGTTCCAACTAGCACAGAGCATTAGGATACAACAGCACTAACTTGGAACCAGTATCTCGTTCCCTGCAATTGCAGCACCCCATTAGTGACTGTTTAGTCGCATACAGCCTCAAAAACATAAACCATAGTCAACTCAGCAGTATTAGCAATTCACTGGCAGTCTGGAACAGGGGCACTGATTGGGCAGATTATACCTTTCAGATCAGAAAAATATTACTTGTCAATGGATACCTAACTGCATTAAAGCTGCCATTTAAACTTCCATTGCTCCTTTAACTGATAGGAATTCAGAGCTGCAGTTTATTCACAGTGACATTCATTAGTGTCAGAAAAATAGTGACATTTAGATTAAGTGAAGGTAACCATGCCAAAAAAGCCCATCAGAGTTTAGGAACACACAGGGAAGCCAAACAGTGGAATTAATAATGTCTGCACAATCAACTGCAAAAATGCAACTTACATGGGTGAAGTTTATTTTGCAAGCAGGGCTGACAAGAACATTTCTATTTTCCACCTCTCCCCTTCCAGAACATACAGATTAAAAGAGGGACAGCAAGTAATACACTGAATATAATATAAAAACACACTACTTCATTAATTTTCATCATTTAATTCAATTGAAGTTAATCCACCTGACAGTTTTCAGTGTAGTGCAGTTTAGTGGATTGCTATAGAAGACCTTGGAAAGAGAACATGTAGCTGAGAGGTAGGACTTTTGTTTTCTGATTTTTTTTCAAGTTAGACAATATTGTCAAACTTTAAAAACAAATGTTACATTTTCTAGAACATTTACTTAATGTCAGTGAAGGTTGTTACAAGTAAACATACAAATATTTCCATAAAAAATATTTTGTTACCAAATCTTTAACTGATAATTGAAATTCAAAAAAAAAAAAAAAAAAAAAGAGACCTGGTAATGAAATTAACACCCTGTAAGTTTTGAGTACAAAAAAAATATGCAATATATAGTGATCTCAGGTCAAGGCCAAGCAGAAACATCATCATGCTGGAAACAAATCCTGTGGTGTACTACTTACGTGATTTAGGATTAGATTTTTAGTATTATTGCATCCTATTTTTAAAAAGCCACAAATTTACAGTTACAACAGAAAAATTAAGCTTATGACATTCCAAAGTGAAAAAAAGGAGAGAAACTACATATAATTAAGATTACAGTAAGTGGCAATCTACATATTGCCCAAGTAGTTTAGGCTTTCTGCAAGCAATTTATCTTGCCATGAAGATGAAAAAAATTCTTGCTAGCATATTTATGGAAGCTTGTTAGCTAAATTCATACAACATACAAATATGAGGTAAACAATTCTCAGCTTAGTGTTTAATTCATTTATATTTTCTTAAGAAACAGTAGTCAACTTATTTAGCTGTGCAACAAACTTTTCATAGAAAAAAAATACAGTACTTGCAAGCCAAAGGAAATCAGTTACAAATAAACATTGTTCAGTGATCCACTCATTTATTTCACCTTAGTTCAAGGCAGGCTAAGTACAGATACTGTACATTATAATATGTGCACACAGGGAACACATTACTAGTTCTTTAAGGAGCAATTTCTACATTCTTTCTTTAGGCCCCTTCCTAAATTTGATCCTTCTCTGAAGCATGTTATATGTGTACTTAAATGTAGAGAGATCCATCCGCAGGTCCCACATAACCAACTCCTATTAGCAGCACATCTATTAGTGTCCATATTCCCAGTCCGCCAAAGCTGAAGAGTTTGCCCAGACCTTCACGCCACTGGCCCAAGTAAAAACGATCTGCTCCAAATCCACCAAGAGTGATGCTAGGAACACAACATAACAATTAAAATAATTGTGCAGAATCCCAAATTTGGATGTCAACTTACCTGCAAATATTTATAGCACAGGAACACTAAATTTTACTAATGATGTTCAATTTCGATTAACTAACTAGTTAATGGGATTTCTATTGACTATTCGATTAGTTGAAAAGGACTAGCGTGGCATTCCGCCTTTGAAACATAGAAGAGCCCCAGCAGGGACTCTTGTACATTTCAAAGTTGGAACACCACCGCTGCACCCCTGCCCCCTCCCACAGAGCTGGAGGGAGATGGCTTTTTAGGTAGCTCCCCCCAGCACCCCTTCATCTACCCCTCCCCCCGCTACCTCTTTGTGATAGAGGCAGCAAGGGGGGGGGGGGAGGGTGAGTGACTAGTCAACTATCCTATAAGCTTTTACATATCAGATAGTCGACTAGTTGTTTATATCACTCATTTTTACATATCCTGAATCAGGAAACTAGCTGCAGATAGAGAAGGAAACGGTTCTAGCTCCAAAAAGCATGTCAGACTGGTCTTAACAAAACTTATTACTTTTTTTGTTCACACAACTTATGGTAAATCAGGTAGTACAGGCTGAGCCGCTCATATTAGCCCCCATGTTTTTCATCTTTTAAGGGAAATTGAATTGTTTCCTTAAAAAAGGTTAATTCTTGTTTCACAGTCAAGTTGTATAAATACGCTGAGATCCTGTGGCAACATCCTAATCACCACACAGTGAGTACAATGCTTTGGGGCTTAATGTGTGAAGAATCAAGTTACAGCCTGGTTTAACTGTGTAGCATCCAAGCACATCTATACCAAACTGTCATCTTGTTTTCCAAGATCTCATTTCTCTTTAATACCTGTTGATACCTGTTGTGAACCAGTTATATAATCAAGGTAGGGATATCTATATGAGTCTGGAACAGCTCTAAAGAGTGAACTGCCTCATTCATTTCAGTTGCCCAATGATAATTAACATCTCAACACTGTTAGCTCTTTCACTGCTCATTAAACTGCGTGTATAAGAAAGTGTCGAATACATAGACTGGCAGACTCTTTTTGGGGATAGCCAATACGCAGAGCACAGGCTAATCCAGATCACCAAATGCCTTTGAATATTTTTATTTACTTACTATGCCATGAAAATTTCTCTAGAGTCTGGACTCATTACAGCTTGACTAAGAAATTTGAACCTTGACAAAAAGAACTGACTACCTGACTCTACAATGACCAAAAGTTCCCTTTTGGCACCATAAGCAGATGCTGTTTGGGAAACACCACCATTTTTTCTTCCATTCAAGGAATCTAATGAAGTTCAGCAAGGTATCAAGCTCCAAAGATAAAACCAAATTCAGAACTGCTTGCGTGGTCACAACAGACTGTACAGATGTTCCAAGTCTCATTTTGGTTATTCCCATAAATGTAGCTTACTCCATGGCCAAAGCTTGGAAGAACGCTACCTTTTTCCACCTAATATATGCATACTTAATTTTGAATCCCAATACGGGAAACAGCCAACATTGAGCATTTTATATTAAAGCATAAGCATACTTTTGGTCAAAAAGCCACAGAAAGTATTAAATGGTTTTGTACTCACTTTCATTTAAGGTTAGGAACTATATCATTGAAAAAAAAAACTCATTTAAGGCAAGGTATACAATTTGAACATGAAGTTAAAGTATTGCATAAGTCTACCTTAGTGCCAAGGCTGTAGACCATTTATAGCCTCCAGTCCAGTTGCAGTAAAGCATCTTAGGAAAGACACGCTTACCTAAGACAACAAATGAAATGCATTCAAATCCTGATGCCATTAACAAAGCCCAAAGATTGGCTAAGAATTTAAAATATGAGGTGCAAATATGTCAAATTACTCTTTACAACAAACATTGTCCAGTGAAATAGCGTCAGTAGCTGAACTCACTGTATTTGAGACCAGTGTTCCCTCTAAGCTCCGCTGCAGCACAGCTTCACAGTGTTTCATCAGCCCAGCCCAGTCAGTCAGCTCCATGCAGAGCCCTGAGTCTCTTACTGGGCATAGCTGATTAATCACCTATGAAGCTGTGCTGCCGTGCAGCTTAGAGCACTGGTCACCAACAAATAGATCAGGATCCACCAGTAGATCTTGGAGCCTCTGACACGTGATCCTGACTAGTTTGGCCCACAGGCTACCAAGCTTCTTGATTTACATCCTGTATTAAAATTCTTGCTATTTCAAATGTTAACTGACAGGATATTTTTAATTTATGTCACAAATAACCCCTCATTGGAAATTCTGTTGATGCTGGATCAAATAATTCCACTGGAGAAAACAACAACAACCACAACAACACTTTTTTCACTTATATTAGTATTAATTGAAAACACTCTCAATGTAAGACTACGGTGCTGTTGAGACAATGGTTCTAAAGCATCACATCATTTTAAAAATATTAAGAGTCAGACTACAAAATGAAACTAAACAGTGAAATAATGCACATTTCAACAAAAACTAGACACTGAAATTCCATGTTTATCCACTAACTGAACCAAAGAACATTCACAAATTCTTCGCAATAGAACCCTCTATAAACCATTTATTCGTAGCGCTTACCTAGACAATGAATATGATCGTGTACTGTACAAGTGGCGTTATATCGTTGTCGTGGACAAGAGACTGTCATGCAGTTTGTAGAATTAGTACATACATAATCAGTAGGTTCAAGCTGCCAGCAAAACTGACAAGTCATGTTGATTGTGAAGTTCTCTACTTGATTGTTTTTCTGATCCTATAAAGGACAGTATAGTATTATTGGTCTTAATAATCCTAAACAGTACATCAAGAATTTGAAGTATTTGTTAATATGTAAAACAGATTGCACTGCTGTGCAAAGAAAGGACAAGATGACGGTGTTTTATTTGCCACCTTGTGACGGGGGGCCTTGGAACCCGCCGCAAGCCGGTACACACGGCAGGAGATGCTCCAGACCCGTTGTGCTGCCTGCTCGGCGGTTGCAGCGCAGCTGGGAGGAGGCGGGGTTGAACGAGGACGTAGCAGCCCACCCGACGCAGAAGGCGGGGCCGCCCACGCCGACGGCACCCTGCACTGCGCAAGGGGTGGGGTCGGAGACAGAGGAAGGATGAAAAGCATACCGCAACTCAAGAGCAGACCAGGGGGAGGAGACAAGTCCAAGGACGGACCCATAGCCCCATTATGGCCATGAGGAGCAGGAGGGGTAGGCAGTGGCCCAGGGCAGGGCTGTGCTAAAGCCCGTGGGCTGGCGAGTTGACGGAAGGATCCCCCGCCAGCCAGCCAGGGACTGCGCTGACCCTGTCCTTAGGGCCCTGGGCTGAGAACCATGAGCGAGGGTGGGCACAGGTCTCCCCGCAGGGAAATGACAGGCGAGACGTCGTCACGCACCGGCCGGTACAGGAGCCAGGCTACGGGAGGCGGTATTAGAGAGAGAGAGAGAGAGAGAGAGAGAGAGCGCGCATGAGACTGAATAGCCATACGAGGGACCTGGGTGTTAGCCCTGCTGGGGCAAGGGTGGAGAGCTGTCACTGTGGCCATCCGGTAAAGGGGCCCCGGCAGGGCCATTGCTTGCCCAATGCTGGGGACACCACACTGATAGGGCTAGAATAAACCAAGACAGGGAACCCTGAGAGGTTGGCCCAGCCACATCTGAGGCCATGTCAAGGGATCACCCTCTCACACACCTACATATTATATTCAGCATTTAGTGAGAACGGATACTAGAGAAGTTGGGAAGAAATAATCATACTTGATAAGTAACCATTTATGCCTATAAATTTGTTTTGTAAAGTCTACATGAGTTTCAAGACATAATTAAACTGCACTGTGGCCTTGTCTCCACTATGTGGTGAATCAACACTGCAATGATCAATCTACTAGTGGTTGATTTATTGAGTCTGCTTAGATGCAACAAATTGATCTCTAAGCATTCTCCTGCCCACTCCAGCACTCTACCAAGGAGAGCAGCCACCAACCTTACAGCATGGAAGTATTTGCAATAAGTATTTGCACAGCTGAAGATGCTTCAGGTGGATCAATGGGAGGGGGGTTAGTATAGACAAGGCCTGTACCATTAACAAGTGATTTAATTCCAATTACAAAGAAATAGGTTAATTACTTACAACACAATGAATTTGTGGCTTGACCTTGCAATCAAAAGTTGCTGGCTTCCCATATACACAGGAGACGTTTGTTGTACAAGTCATACAATCTGGAGGCAATTTGCTGCAGAGCCCATTGCTGGGACACTTACTCACATAAGATGGAATCTCTGTAGTCTCTGAAGGGTGAAAGGATTTGTTATGAATAAGAGTTTTAGCATTGCCTACACTACAATATAGTCACAAACGTTAATAATTTCATAGTAAAGTACTCTCCACTTACAGCTAACATAAATCAGTAGCTTATATATCATGGCATCCTGCTTTTACCAGCAGCAGTATCAGCTGCTTCAAAGGAAGAACTTTGCAGCAGCATTCCCTCTTCTACCCTCACTCATATGGAATCAATTTTGTTACGTTCACCAATATGGAGGTAAAGTGACATGACTTTCATACTGGTGCACATACCAAAATTCATGGGGACAGAAGGTTGGGTTGCGAAGGTCTAAGGTTCCAGATGGGGGTCCAGGTTCTGGGATGGAGTTGAGGATGAGGTTTCAGAGCTGGAGCAGAGGGTTGGGATGCAAGGATATGGAGGCTAAGGAATATGGAGTAGGGCCAAGTTCAGGAGAGGTTTGGAGTAAAGGAAGGTGCTCCAGGACTACTGCAGAGAGAGGATTCTCTTCTCACAGCAGCATATGGGTTGAGAGAACAACCCCTCTTCCCACCTTGGTAGCACTGGGGCCAGGCCACCTTGGCAGGGGCCGGGTTGTTAGTCCCAGCAAGATCGGGGCTAGCTTACGTCAGACCAAGTTTGATCAACTCATGGCACGGTCTGGGCCAGGGTCTACTGGCCCTGGCAGGTTGGATGGCAAGCTAATTTGGAGTCAGGGTAGAGCAGCACTCCCCGGCTGACAAGTCCCTGCCCTGCATGGCTTCTTTGAGCACTGTTATATAGGCATCTGGCACAGCCACACTGTTTACAGGGAAATCAGAGCAAGACTATGTTTTTCTAAAAGATATCTGGCATGCATTATTTTGGGAAATTCTAGGGCCTATGTAATCCAGGAGATCAGACTAGATAATCACAATTATCCCTTTAGGCCATGGACTCTATGTTTATTTAGGAGCTATAACAGAAGAACAAACATTTCTACCTGTTGCTCTAGTATATGGAGTACTTGTACTAGGAGATGTTACAACTTTAGTGGACACAAACTGTTGTTTCGAGTGTTCTGTTGTCATCAGAGATCCTGCTATAAGAAAAATGAACAGATTCAATGCACTATAGTTATTTCTATAAAGATAGTAATCCAGAATTTAACTACAGTTCAGACACTATTTGATCCCAGCCCTCTTAAAAAACAACAACAACAACAAAACCACACACAGCAATATCTTTGTTATACGGTAGGATCATCTTTGGGATAAAATATTTTAAAAGCCCCATAGATTCCCCTACTTCGTTGCACTACAATTTTGCACTTAAGACAACAAAACTAGGGAAGTGAAATTTCGATTAATCAGCTGATTTGAGTAGTTGATGGAATTTCCCTCAACTACTTGATGGAATTTCCCTCAACTACTTGATTAGTTGATAAGGGGGTGTTCAGTATCCTCTGCGCCTCTCTCTTTGAAAGCTACAGGAGCCACGGGGTGCCTCTTGCACATTTCAAAAGGAGAGAGTCAGTGGAAACCCGAGATAGCAGGGATGAAGTAGTCTCTGCTGGCACTGGTTCCCCCCTGTGCCTCTTCCTTTGAAATGTACAAGAGCCGCAGGTGGCTCTTGTACATTTCAAAGGGAGAGGAGCAGCAGTTGGGACCAGCGCAAGCAGGACTGTTTCAATCCCTGCTTGTACCGTTTCCATGCTGCCCTCTGCCTCCCCTGCCCTTGGAGAACACTATGCTGGCGAGGGGCAGCGGGGAAGAAACTGGCTTTGAAGCCAGTTCCCCCTAGAAACAGCTCCTGCTCCTCCCCTTGCTGCTTCTCTGATAGAGGCAGCAGGGGTAGGGGAGAAACTAGCCGAGGTCCTACTCAACTACTTGATGGTCCAATAGTCACTTACGTCCCTAAATAAAATACAATTATAATTTGTTTCTGATTACTTTTGCTCTTTAGTTCTTGTAACCTAGCAAGAAGCCACGCTGTTTGGAGTGCAAATGTTATAGTATACTATCTATGACAGAACAAAAGTAATTAGTCAAGCAAGTCACTGGCCATTTTACTAGGAAAACTGCACCACAGAAGTAGTTGGAGACCATGGCACCAATTCTGCAAACACTTATTAAATATTCAGCTCTGCTGATGTAAGTAGTTCCACTGACTTTGTGGGACTACTTACATTCATTACTATTTGAAAAAAAATCAGGGCTTAGACCCACAATGCAGGATCACACAGGGTGCGTGAATCACACCAAGATGGGAAATAAACATATTTACCACATTTATCTGTGGTTAAGATAATCAAAATTCCTGCTAAGCAAAATGTTAACATTTCTTAGACATTCCTTGCCCTGGAAAGTGCATGTCTAATCAGAACTATCTTCAAGTCACTTTTACCTAGGGTTGCCACGTGTCCAATATTGTACCAGACGGTCCGGTATTTGCACTCTGTCCGGAAAAAAAAATCAGATAATACCGGACATGTGCAGTGTCCGGGTATTGTCTGATTTTTCCAGCTGTGCACCAGACAGAAGCCTGGAGGGGGACCAGCTAAGAGTCCCAGCTGGGAGGCGGGGCTGTGATTGCTGCCGGGAACCCTCAGTTGGTTGAGTGTAAGGAGGAGCAGGGGAAGCCTCCTCCTCTCTCCTGCGTCACCAGGAGCCTGTGCAGGACGGGCAGTGCCCCGGGATCTGCAAGTGCCCAGGTCAGTCCCACTCCACGCAGGCCCATTTGCTCATACCCCCTTCCTTCCTGGCCGGTTCTCCCGCACTTCCCCTCCTGATCTTCTCTGGCCAGCCCCCCTGCACCACCTCCCAGCTCTGCTTCCCGTTGGCCCTTCCTCTTCCCGATCTCCCCTGGCCAGCGCCGCTGCACCCCTCCCCCCACGCCAGCTCTGCTTCCCTTCCTCCGCCCCCCCTTCCTCCCAGCCAGCCTTGTGGCCCCTGACCCTCCCACCCCAGCTGTGTTTCCCGCCCCTTCCTTCCTCCCAGCCAGCCCTGCAGCCCCCACCCCCCAGCTGTGCTTCCCGCCCACCCTTCTTCCCACCCTCCCCCAGCTCTGCTTCCCACCCCCCACCCTAATTCCGGCTGGTTCTTCCCCCCCCCCCCCGCCCCAATCAAGTGTGTCTGGTTTTTTTGGGGGGTGTACAGGGGAACCCTACTTTTATCCAACGAACATTTCCGCAGTAAGTCTAGCTCTTGAGTTTTCGACTCTTGGGCACACCCCAATGAGTTCCACAGATGAGTTATTCATGCTGCACAATTCCCTCAGATCGCTGACATTCGCTGTTTGTGCAGCTACCCCCCCCCCCCCCCCGCAGCCACCCGCCCAGCACAGGCCGACAGGCAACCCGCGCAGCGCAGCCACCCCAGCTCGCGGCAAGGGGCCCACAAGCGGCGCGTTGGCACCCTCGGGCCCTGCCGGGGACAGCGCGACGCGGAGATAAGCCGGCGGGGAGGGGCGCCCCCTCGCCTCTAGCAGACGGGCCCCGAGGAGGCGGCAGACGGGCCCCGAGGAGGCGGCAGACGGGCCCCCGTGAGGCGGCAGACGGGCCCCGAGGAGGCGGCAGACGGGCGCACTCACCGCGGCCCGACAGCACGTAGAGCTGCGAGAAGAAGAGCGCGACGCTACAGAGCCGCTCTAAGGCCGACAGCCCGGGCCTCGCCAGCGCCGCCATCTTGGCTCCATCCGGGGCCTCAGCCAGTGCCCCTCCCGGCAGGCGCACGGGACGTAGAGCCCGCGCCCGCGCGGTGAAGCGAACGCGAGCGAAGTCCGCCCCTTTCCTCGCGACGGGGGGGGGGGGGGGCTGTCCCAGAGCGCGCGGGATCTGAACGCAGGGCCCGTGACCGGGAAAGGCACCGGGCTGGGAGCTGACGTAGCACGTCCTGTTCGCGAATAGCTCTTCCGTCTGATAGGCCGACCTTCGCCCCGCCCCCGTCTGAGCCTAGAAACGCAAGGTCTTAATTAAGGGGGGGGGGGTAATTTGGGAAAACACAACAAAGTTCATAAACAGAATCCATGAGTAAGATTCCCCCCCCAGTACGGATCCCCCCTCCCCCCGCAGTACGGATCCCCCTCCCCTCGCAGTACTGATCCCCCTCCCCTCGCAGTACGGATCCCCCATCCCCCCGCAGTACTGATCCCCCCTCCCCTCGCAGTACTGATCCCCCCTCCCCCTCCAGTACGGATCCCCCCTCCCCTCGCAGTACGGATCCCCCATCCCCCCGCAGTACTGATCCCCCCTCCCCTCGCAGTACTGATCCCCCCTCCCCCTCCAGTACGGATCCCCCCTCCCCTCGCAGTACGGATCCCCCGTCCCCCTACAGTACTGATCCCCCTCCCCTCGCAGTACGGATCCCCCGTCCCCCCGCAGTACTGATCCCCCTCCCCTCGCAGTACGGATCCCCCGTCCCCCCGCAGTACTGATCCCCCCTCCCCCCGCAGTACTGATCCCCCGTCCCCCCGCAGTACTGATCCCCCGTCCCCCCTTAGTACGGATCCCCCCTCCCTTCGCAGTACGGATCCCCCCTCCCCCCGCAGTACTGATCCCCCCTCCCTTCGCAGTACGGAACCCCCGTCCCCTCGCAGTACGGATCCCCCCTCCCCTCGCAGTACTGATCCCCCCTCCCCCCGCAGTACTGATCCCCCCTCCCTTCGCAGTACGGAACCCCCGTCCCCTCGCAGTACGGATCCCCGTCCCCTCGCAGTACGGATCCCCCGTCCCCCTACAGTACGGATCCCCCCTCCCCTCGCAGTACGGATCCCCCGTCCCCCCGCAGTACGGATCCCCCCTCCCCTCGCAGTACGGATCCCCCGTCCCCCCGCAGTACGGATCCCCCCTCCCCTCGCAGTACGGATCCCCGTCCCCTCGCAGTACGGATCCCCCCTCCCCTCGCAGTACGGATCCCCCGTCCCCCCGCAGTACTGATCCCCCGTCCCCCCTTAGTACGGATCCCCCCTCCCTTCGCAGTACGGATCCCCCCTCCCCCTACAGTACTGATCCCCCCTCCCTTCGCAGTACGGAACCCCCGTCCCCTCGCAGTACGGATCCCCCCTCCCCTCGCAGTACGGATCCCCGTCCCCTCGCAGTACGGATCCCCCGTCCCCCTACAGTACGGATCCCCCCTCCCCTCGCAGTACGGATCCCCCGTCCCCCCGCAGTACGGATCCCCCCTCCCCTTGCAGTACGAATCCCCGTCCCCTCGCAGTACGGATCCCCCCTCCCCCCGCAGTACGGATCCCCCCTCCCCTCGCAGTACGGATCCCCCGTCCCCCCGCAGTACGGATCCCCCCTCCCCTCGCAGTACGGATCCCCCGTCCCCTCGCAGTACGGATCCTCCCTCCCCTCGCTGTACGGATCCCCGTCCCCTCGCAGTACGGATCCTCCCTCCCCTCGCAGTACGGATCCCCCGTCCCCCCGCAGTACGGATCCTCCCTCCCCTCGCAGTACTGTCCTGTTCCTTGCAGGTCCATAAGCTCAGCAATGTACATGTCACCTGCAGCCCCCCCCCCCTATGCACCTCACTGCCAGGTGCTGCCCTTGGGAAGCGGGGGAGGAGGGAGGCACCTTACATCACGGGTCACTTGCCCTCCGCGGGCTCATCACTGCCCTTCTGGCCTCTCGCTAGCCTCTCTGCCACCAGCCTGCTGGCCACTGATGGGGTTGCTGGCACTCACATTTCTCCAGCTCCCACCCTGCTCACTGCTCTCACCTGCTTGGGGTGGATCTGGCTTTGGACAAAAGCCCAGTAATTTCAGCTTTGAGTGATTTCAGTTCTTGGTCCAAAGTATAGTCCAATATCCACTGGAGTAAGTTGAATATCATAAAAGAGCCCTTAGTGAGCCTATTTTAGCCCTATCACAGAGACAGTGGGGGAGAAACTGAACCAATCTTACAACTAACATCTGGAGGGTATGTCACCCACTGATTGAGAGTTCTGCCCTCCCCCACAGAACTCTGGCAGTGGAACTTTTGGCCGTTTAAGGTCCTTTAAAGTGACAAGGTCTCCTTTTGAAATGGGTCTGTCTGTCTGTCTCTGTCTTCCCTCACTAATTGCAAGCATTAGTGATCATATTTCACAATTGCTGCATTTAGTATTAACATAATTTGTGACCCCAACAACCAAATTGATTACAATGAGCAAAACACCCCTGTATCGACGACCTCTCGCGGTCCCTTCCAGTCATAGTCGATGATTCTATGATATGATTCTATGAATACCTCGTAAAACTAAACAAACAGGAGCAAACTGTATTTACATGCTCATGCCCAGAATATAATTCTTTACACAGAGTGTTTCCCTCTTTTGAGCCATATTAAGTTTTCTTTTTTGTATTCCCACAATAATAAATTTCAGACATTGCAAATATTAATGAAAAGAGTCATAAGAACATAAAGAATGTAAGAACGGCTGTACTGGGGCAGACCAAAGGTCCATCTAGCTTTCCTGTAGTACGGATGCTGTATTTCAAAATAAGCTTTTCCATAAGATCTTTTCTGGAAAAGCTTCTGCTGAAAGAAGCTTGCAGTGTAGATGTACTCTTAATCAAAAGTATCATTATGTCCTGCTGTAGCCAGACATGAACCCCATCTTCGTTTCCGCCCCCCTCAGAGAGCAAGAGAAAGGCAGTCAGCCTTTGATGCTCTAGGAACGCAGGTGTGCTGCCTGTCCCTGACTCTACCATAAACAGAAACCAGACAGTAAATGGGCTAGCTGACGACCCAGGGCCTCCCATCACCCTGATGGCTATTACCAGTAATTGACACGCCTGCACTGTCCCAGGAGAGAAATCTTCACCCATCACATACCAGAGGTGCCCATTGTCTTAATTTTCCCAGGTGTGAATTATGCTTTGCACCCTTTGTGGAAAACTTGACATTCAAAGCCATTTTTCGTAATTGGCCACTTGAGACCAGGAAGAAGCCTACATGACCCAAGGGGTATAAAGAGGGGTTTAGTAGCCCACCCCATTTGAGCTCCAATCATCTACACCTGCTGGCAGGTATTGATTGTCTCCCGAGGTCTGTGGGACACCCAACCTTGTCCTACTTCTTCCCAAGGGATTGAAAGACGTTGGCCATGCCAAGTCTGGAACACAGGGGTTAGAATATATACCTGCTAGGTGTCTATTTTGCATGCATTTAATAAGAGCTCAGAGAACCAAAAGGGTTTCATGGTACCTGTAAGTGACTACTTAGTGTAATTTGTGTGCTGTCCTTTGTAGTGGCTGTGTTATCTGTAACACAGTAGTAGCATTTAACAGCTAAGTTTACCCTGTAACAATAAACCTGTAACTGTTTAAGCTTTAACCTGACTCCTTCAGTTGCTGTAACAGAACCAAGCACAATTTAAAAGAACTTCAGCCGGTCATTAGGGACAGGTATAGGAAGAGCTTGGAAGTTTTGGATCGTGTGACTCCCAGGTGACAGATCTGTTGGGGCATCTCTCAGTCTTCCCTAGACTGCCCGCTGCGAAGGGATCCTGTATCCTAGCAGCTGAAATCTGAGGTGTAATAAGCTCTCCCTGTAAACTTCTTGGGGCGCCCGTCATCCTTCTCCAGGTTGCCCACTGCGAAGGGACCCCTGTCTCAGCAGTTGAAGTCTCGGGTGTATCACACACACACACACACACACACACACACACACCCACCCCCCATCGGCTGACACCTGCTCTTCATGCAAAATTTCCTATACTAATCTGTTCCTTGTTCAAGGACTTTCAGGACTGGATCCAAGGAACAGATTCAAAAGGTGCACAGATGTCAGATGGAAGCTTAATATTAAACTCTGAATTTTCTCTTTAAGCAAAATACTTACACGTTATAGCCTATTTTCTGCTTCATTTTTAAGAGATCAGGTAACTATGTAAGTCATAATTTAAACTGATTATACAATTGGTTGGGTAATTTAGTATCATAAAAAATTAGACAAGCCATGTGTTACTAAAACAAGTGTACAAAAGAAAGTGAAATAAAATTAGACTTGTACGGAGAATAAACCTCTCAAAACAGACTGTTGTACTGAAGATTTATTCAGTTGCCAGGAACAGTAAACTATTCAGTCTAATTACAAAATGGAGCAATTAAAATAACTAATTTAGATTCAACATATGCATAGCTGATGTTATCAATGAACTCTCCTAAAGATAAAATTACAGAAATTTACGTAACAGGTTTTCAACATTTTCCTAGTGTCCATGCCCCAAACAAAGCAGAAACAGTGTAATCTATGGAAGGTCTGGGGTTTATTTTAAAGTTTTAAAAGTGAATTTAGTGCTTGTGAAAGGAGCCAGGTTTTCAGCACTGGAAATGGAGGTCTTCAATGTACTCATAGAACAAGAACACTACAGTCAACAACCTAAGTTCCTTACAGCGCTTAGTCTATATTATTCAACCTCTCTAGGTAGTCACTAGACCATTCAGTGCCTGTCCTTGCTGTTAAGACTTCCAAAAGGAGTAGCAACATGTGTGTGGCCTGTTAACATTAGTCCAGTAGGAACTAGACACACCTCAAAACAAATATGAGAATTTTAATTTCTTATACAAGCTGTCAAGTTTCTGATGCCAGACAAGTTACATAGCTATCTTTTGACTGATTAAGTTTGTTAGCAGTAGCCGAAGTACACTTTCCAGTGTTTTTCTCTTGATCACTTTTAGAGTACCAGCTTTAAATATGTAGCAGAAACAATACATTTTGTAGTATAGGTGAAGTTTTTTTCTAAACTGAATTTTCCAGTTGCTATGGTTTCAGATGATTTACTTAAGTCATCCAAGGTTTGAATCTTTTCTTTTACCCAATCCCGAAACACCCATATCTATTACATTTTTGTGCATTAATTACAAAACCTTGCAAATAATCACAACAGTGTTATCGAGGGGAGGACAAATTTTCAATTTCATTTAGAGGTAACATTGCTGCTAAGTGGGAGCCATTTCAGAATTCTTCCTCTGCATATAAAGTATGTGATTTCTTAAGTTGCTTTAGTTTTTCAATGGCAGACGTTACCAAAATCTCTCCATGAACCTTATTGTCTCTTGTTCTCACATTGACAGCATTATTTGCTTTTTCCTTCTCTCCAACAACTGCAAGAGGAATATTCCAGAAAAACATTAATGGATATGCAGCAGGCATGTAACTTTTTAAAGAGTACATAATTTTTAGGAAAAAATAGCACAGGACCTGATGCTAGTCACCATTTTAGCTATATTATCTTCCACACATTAAAGAAGGTATTCTCTACCACTTAACTATGAAACTATTACACAATCATACCTGTTACTTTATTTAAAAAAAAGTGAAAAGAAACTCTACTTTAATTTGCTTCAGTCTGTTTAATCTCCTGCTTAGATTATGAAATTTAAAATAAACATCAAAATCCATGACATCTGTCGTTTATAACCAAAATTTAAAAAAACATTTACAAAGATCAGAAACAAATACACAATTACCTAAAATAAAGTTATATTGTGCAAGCTGTGCATTTCTTATTTTCTTGTTTAATGTGCAGCTGTGATCTACATCAACATCAGCCATAAATCCTGCTTCAAAAAATTCATGGCAAACCTACAATAAAGTTAAAAGTTCCATTAATATTACACACACAGGCTTCAGTAATTCATTCTCTCTCTAAGAAGCAAGAGCCCCCAAAAATATTATTTTCGTTCGGAATTTCATGTCCTCATATTAAATTCATGACAATTTTAGAAGGTAATAAAGACTACTTCAACATGTATAGGAGTTTACACATTTCTGTTCTAGGTTGGAATTAGAGATTATATCGTGACTGTTAAAATAAACTTTACTTCAATTTTTTAAAAAGCAAGTCTACTTTTACCTGTTCAGCATATTTTTCACAAGTAGGCCCCACAGGGACAATCATCACCTGGCGAGGAGAGAGCCAGAAAGGCCTGGCAAATAGAACACAGATAAAATTTATATAAAAATACATTGTATATACACTTACACTAAACACACCTTCCATTCATGCAAGCGTTTATATGCTTGAATATATAGGTTCGCAAACTGGTGGGCGTGCCCTTCTGGGTGTGTGTGTGAAGAAATTCCAGGGGGGGCACGAGGCAACCCAGCGCCCCCCCCATTAATTCCCCCCCCCCCCCAAGGAAAGAGCCCTGTCCATCTGGTTAAAAAAAAAAAAAATTCAGAAAATACCATGTGAAATGTCTGGTATTTTCTGTTTTTCCTGCCTTGGGCGTCCACCGGAACATGTGCAGCTCAGGCTGGTGGAGACAGAGGGAGGATGGAGCATCCTGGGCAGACTTAAAAATGGTCACCTTAAAAGGGCAATGCCTGCTCTGCTTTTCCGCTGGAGTACTGGCACTTTTTTTTTTTTTTTTTTTTTTTTTTTTAAAAAACAGTGGTCCTGGGAATTAAAAGGGCCATGACTGTTTTTTGGCTTTGGTCAGTTTCTTTCTTTTTTTTTCTCTCTCAACAAGTTTTGCTGCTTTTTTTGGGAGAGGGACGGGGGAAGAGGGAGGAAAAGAGAGGTGAGGATTTCTCAAAAATCAAAAAGGGATGTGATGCCGAAAAGTTTGGGAACCACTGCTCTAACAGTAACTGAATAATTTTAAAGAAGGTTTAATTATAGACATCTAGGCTAAGGCATGGTCTTTATCCTGCCTAATTCACCTGAACATATTAATGAATAATTCTGGCTCTAGGTTAAATAGAAAATTTACTGTTAAAAACTAAAATAACATCATGAATCCAATCCACCTCTGTTGTGGCTAGTTGGCTCCCAACAGAGGATGATATTTCGACACTACTGAATAGTGTATGCACCACTTTTCATACTTGTTTAAGTTTAAATTTACTTTTGTGTTAATGTTAAGAGAAAAATGTTACCGTGTACTAAATCAACATATTTAGGTTGCATTGGAATCAATTCAGATTATGACATAAAGCAAGAATCACTTACAGGTATCATTCTCTGAAGGAACTATTCTACTTAAATTACCACCACTTCTGTTTGTAATTTCAGTACACAACTAGTTTAGAATCCCTTGAGTGAGCTCAAGATACAAACCAACAGGCCATGAAGATATATACACAATTTTGGTCTCTCGTTCCTTTCCAAGTTACCCATTTCATTTAATAATTCAACTACAGTTTAATTTCACACATTATCTATGTCCTTTATTTTATACTTTTAAAATAGGGGGACTGTATGTTCGTGAATGAGATCTGTTCCCTTCCCCACCTTCTCCATTTAATTGTACTTTATTCTCCATTTTATGGAGAAGTTATCTTTCAGATATTAGTCATGAAAAAGGGAGCAGCGTTCACTATTTATACATGTTAAAACTCTAACTTATTAATCAATACAATATATGTATTATGGTTTACAAATTCATTTTTATACTTCTATGGCTAAATAATGAAGGGCAAATAAAATATATTCTACAGATGTTTCAATTGCCAATTTAAAATATGGTCTTACTGTATTAGTTTTACTATAATCTTGTAAAACTGAATTTCTACTCTTATCTTAGTCTATAATCATGTCATGTTTGAATTTGTCTGCTATATGCATCAAGGGTGGACAATACGTGGCCTGTTTGGCAGATGCAGTTTGACAGGGTTAGCCCCAGCCAATGCTTTATTTACCTGCACGTTTGCAAGTATAGCAGCTTGCAGCTCCCATTGGCCATGAATCACTGTTCCCAGCCAGTGGGTGCTGCAGGAAGCTCCCATTGGCTGGGAATGGCAATCTGCTGTCATTAGGAGCTGTAATACCGGTGGATGCATAGGGAAATTAAAAGTGCCTGTGGCCTGCCAGGGGCTAATCTTGGCAAACTGCCTTGGGCTTACTGCCACCCTGATAAACATAATCATTAATATTTGTAATATGAACCATATTAATGATTTTATGGTACTCAAGCCTCACTGAGACATTCCACATTTTCGTTGTTTTGCCTGTACTACCTTGACTAAGAGTCTTGGCGAATTATTTTTATTATGATGTAGTGGCCATTAAGAAGCTTCTGTATTTTTAGCTTTGTTCCTAATTGTTTCTTAGTACTATACATGAGCCACATACCATTTTCCTCCATAATTTTCTGCTAGAATAGCTATCATTCTCTCCACTGAGCCCAGAATAGCTCTATGAATGATCACTGGC
Organism: Pelodiscus sinensis; assembly: GCF_049634645.1. Lineage (NCBI taxonomy): Eukaryota > Metazoa > Chordata > Testudines > Trionychidae > Pelodiscus > Pelodiscus sinensis. The sequence goes on along the minus strand of NC_134724.1, from coordinate 45,078,469 downwards.
CTTTTCTTATCATCACTATCCTTTCTGCAAAAGAAGAAGAAATATTAAGACATTTACCTTAATCAGTGCACATAAGCTTACTGTAATTTTTTCCAATCTTCTGCTTTGGTTTTATATAAAACGCAGAATAAATATTATCAAATTATTAATTGTTTTCACTCCAAATGTACTCTCTTTAATACATACTGATAATAATAAAATAAATTGGTAGTCAAAGCAGGTTGAAATAATCCTGCCTACATATAATGAGAAACGGGCACAATAAAATCCTGGTTTTGTAAATCACTTTGAATTTGGATTCAGATTCTAACTTTATGACTCAGGTCCACCTCAAGATACTTTCATATCTGATGTCTCTCTTTTCCCTCAATTTTTAATTCAAACGTCAATAAAAATATCTTCATTAGGATCTTCCCTGTTCCTACTGCTTATTTCCCATTTGAGACGTCATCCTTTGGTTATTGTGATAATTATCATGCTGTGAAAAACAAACAATTGGGATTTCAGATGACGGGAAGTTGCAAGAGCAGGTAAAATCCAAAACAAAAAAAATTTTGTTTTTGTTATTTCAAAAAACAAGGGGAGACAAATCATGACACAACCAAATACATGAAAATGGGAAACCAATGGAAGCACTCATCCAAGAGCATGAAAGTCACAAAATGTGCTTAACAAAAAAGTCGTCTCAAATTGGAAACTAAAAATGATATTTCTTTTCTCAAAAAAGTGTCCAATCCTGTACATGTACAATTTATGCACCTCCATCAAGGTGAAACTAGTTGATCTGACCTTTACTTTAAATAGTGACTGTGTCAAGAACCCAAACCTGCAAAATGCTGATAGTTTGATGTGTAACCTGTGATAAGAAGATGCATCCAACAATAGTGACTGATTAGTGTGTTAGTCCCATACAGCCGTTGAGGAAACTTTAAGGTCAGATACATGCAGTTCTCTTCAGGAAGAGCAGACCAGAAAGACAAATCATCATTCTTTCCCCCCACTCTTCAGTATCATTTACAAAGAAACAGAGCAGTTGAACAAACTACTAAAAGAGGGGAAAGCCTTAGCTCACGGCCAGTCCAAGTACTCATTTCCACAGCTGGGGATCTGTTGCCTCCCACTGCACCTATGCATTTAATGGTAGGTCAGCAGCTTGTCCAGAAGCCAGTAAATAATTAAAATGCTTCTTTAAAAACTCATTTTTAGTGGGAGCTACAAACAGTGAAAGTAAAGAACTCCACATCTGTTACAGTTGACAGTCTAACAATTCAACCACTTACCCAACATAATTAAGGTTAAATCTGATTGGTAGCTGGAAGTCAAGTTGGATAGTAGCACACTGATGATACCTGCCAATTGCATCTTTGATTTTAATATCAATCTGTAAAGAAAATGCTTCTGTTACTAGATACAGGTTTTTGGTTATTCTATTATGCACTAACCAAGCTGCATTCGAATTTTATTTTGAATTTTCACAGATTTACTAACCTTAGGACCATAAAATGCTCCATCTCCTGGATTCAACTTCCATGGTTCTCCAAAGTCATTCAAACTGTTCTGTAATTGCTAATTATAAAAATAAGCAAGATGAAGTTTAATGGTCATGGGTTTTTTTGTTTATTTATTTAACACAGTCCTACCAAGACCTCTCATGAAGGGGAAGATGAGGGAAAATAACTAAGTCATACTATGTAAGAAAATGGGTAGTACCAACTCAAACATCATAGCAATATAAAGAGTTTTGAACTAATGAACTAAACATAATTACTCTAAATCCTGACTTTTGTATCAAATATAGAGATCAACAACAAGAAATTTCTGGTAGAAAATCTGTTCAAGCTATAGGTAACTATATCAATCAGGAGATTTGTTTTGTCAGTGCTTCATTTCTCGCAGCAAACACACCTATCAAGTACAGATTTTAGAGCTCTATCCTAAAAAAACCCTACTTCATTTAAGTAATCTCACTGATTCACCATGACTGAAGGTTTGCAAGACTAGACATTAGATAGTTGTATGTATCAGAGGCATAGATTCTAATGCCAGAAGGGACAGGCCACTGTGATCATCTCATCTGACCTCCTGTATAATACAGGCCACAAAACTTCCTTAAAATAATACTAGGAGAATGTATTTCAAAATTGGCTGTGCAGAATCCACCATGACCCTTAATTATATTGTTCCTATAGCTAATTACACTCATTATAAAAAATATGCTGTATTTCCAGCCTGAATTTGTATAGCTCAGGGATGGGCAACAGGCTTCCAGCAAGCCAACTCCAGCCCACCAAGTCACCAGACCCAGCCTGCAGTCGCTTCACCAGGATCCTTAGAGAGCAGTCCATGCTTTCAACAGCTAGCTGCTCTCTGGTCTGGACAGCTGGGGACAGAGAAGGGAGGCCTCACATGCTGCCTCTGCCCCCAGCAAAATCTCTCAGCTCTCATTGGCCAGTTTCTGGCCAATAGGATTTGAGATATTTTGCTGGGGGCAGGAACAGCATGTGAAGCCTCCCTCCCCTCCCCCCATGCCTGCAGCAGACCCATGTGGAGCAACCAGCTGACTGAGACTTCAGCAGAGGCAGAGAGTCTGCTTCAGGTTCCTGAAGGGCTGCTGGCTTTGAGCAGCCAAGCTAAGTGCCTCCTAGCCACAGCCTGCCTCTGGCACCCCACCTGCTCTTTCCCCCACAATTACCTGTCTCAGGTCACCACCCAAACCCTCTTTCCCCCCTTCTCTCTTCTCCCAGGTCACAACTTCCTCCCAGACCCTGCACCCCCTCCTACACTCCTTCCCCAGGCCAGAATCCTCCCCTGCAAACTTATCCCATCCTGGACTCTGCACCTCAAGCCTCTGCCCCAGATCACAACCCCCTCCTTCACCTAAACTCCTTCTCAGACCACACACCTGCTCCTGCACCCTATTCCCCTACCCCATGCGCCTTTCTGCACTCAGGCTCTGACCCAGACCCCTGAAGTGCAGCCCTTAACCACTTACCAAAAGCTTGGAGTATCCCCCCCATAAAAAATATAAATATATCAATCAATCACTGCCCGCCCTCGGTATAGCTTCAACTACCAGCTATTGGATCATGTTAGACCTTTCTCCACTAGACTGAAGAACATGATACTAAATGTGTTTACCATGTAGATACTTGCAGATTATAACCAAGGCATTATTTGAGCTCCTCTTTAGTATAAACAGATTGTGCTCTTAAATCTAAGGCAGGTTTCTAATCCTTTAAATGTTCTTGTGGCTCTTCTCTAAACGCTCTAATTTTTCATTATCTTTCTTGAATTGTGGGTACCAAGAAAGAGGCAAAACAGTCTCTCCATTTCTATTCTAGATTCCTTTGTTTATGCATCCCAGGAGGACTTGAACTCCCAGCATGATGCTATGGCCAGAAGAGCTAAAGTTTAGCTGATTATCCACCATGTCCTCCAAATCTTTTTCAGAGTCACCGCTTCCAGAGAAGAGTCCCCTGTTCTGTATGTATGGCCTACATTCTTTGTCCTGAGATCTAGGCATTTACATTTAGCCATATTAAAATGCATTAAGTTTCTTCAAATTAAAGTATTAAATACCTTTCCGTGTTACCTTTTCTGCGTGGTCCCAAATCTGTACTTCTCCTAGGAAATTTTCAGGTCTTGTAGAAAGGTGCAGTTGAAAGGTAAAACCAAAGACTTCATAAACTGACTTCAAAAAATTTAGACAGCCCTTCATTTCTTCCTCAATCTGAAATTTAAGCAACACAGATCCATTTACAGAACTTCAAAAAATGCTGCCACGGATCACTGGTTGTTTGTCTTCAATCAGGCTTGCTTCATGGTTTCCTAAATCAGAAGGATATTTCATAGAGGTTTGGGATTATGAGACCTGGTTCTACACTGCCACACAGTGCCTTAATTTACTCTGCATTGAAGTCTTTGGATGACTGATGGAATAAGATACTACTCAGTATAGTTAAGTGGAAAACATCATCCAGATAAACCACTTATTTCATTTTTTTGCCGGTTATTTGATCTTTTGGGACTTTATTGTTATTGCTTAAATATCCTTGTGGTGAGACAAAAGCGTAATATCCTGTATAGATTTTTTTTCCTGTTGATACACAGCTGCAGGTAGCCATACTTAGTAACATCTCAAAAATACACACCGTTCTCCTTTACAAATAAGCAACATTTGTGTCATAATAGAAAAACTTAATAAAACATCAGGACATTAGCCTGTTGGCAATTTCAGACATTGACATCATGAACAATGGGATACTGATGCAAGCAATTATATAGTCATCTAAAGACTTACTGAATCCCATATGAATTAGAAGGAAGCAACTTAACAACAGGGAAGAAATAAAAGAAACAAATGTTGCACTTAAGCTACAGAATAACCTGTCAGGACAAAATAAAGGCAGAAAAGTTCTTTACCTGTTCCATTGTGCAAAAGATGTGTGCATCATCCTGTTGGAAACGCCTGACTCGAGTCAAACCACTCAAAGTTCCTGAGAGTTCGTTTCTGTGAAGAACCCCAAAGTCGGCAAATCTAATAGGCATTTCCCTCCATGACCGAGGGCGATGAGCAAACATCAAGCTAGAAGAGACAAAGTATACCCTGGATTTTGTAGTTTCCAATCCAATTCATCTGATGAAGTGCTTTTACCCACAATGCTCATGACCTAATACATGTTAATCTCTAAGGCGCCACAGGATTGCTCGCTGTTTTTAAAGCTACAGACTAACATAGCTACCTCTCTGTGACTTTTATATGCAGGTAGTAAAACTTATACCCAACATTCTTTTGAATTAAATCAGCTTAGGCCAGTCCAGAATATTAGGTTACATAATACTTTTCAAGAATACACCACTAATTACGAATCTCCAAACCACCGTTCAACAGATGGTGAAAAGGAGTCTACAGACAAAGTCCCAGTGAGAGCCAAAGTTAGAACTCAGGGATTTCCAGCACCCCGTCTTACTCTCTCTAGCCATGAAGTCATCCCATCCCTATCCAAGGTATATTTTAAACCCAAGAGAGTTGCAAATTATAACATTCCTCCCCCCCCACCAAAAAACAAACAAACAAACAAAACCCGCATGTATTTCATGAATGGCCCAATTTTTTTTGGCCATTATGTATCCAAAAAGCTAAGCTTCTTACTTCAGTCTTCAGAAAGGAAATACAAGAAATAGACTGACTACATTGATAGAAGTAATAGTACACTGAAACCTGTCTCAAGCACCAAAAACCTATTGTTCAGTAGAATTTGGGATCCTACGAACACATCTATGCCAACTGACAGAGAGCTCGCTGTTCTAACCAGCAACTCCTATCAGGCCTGACAAACTCACTAAACCGATCACACTGCTTTCATAGTATTTATCTAGAAAAAATGGCATGTGAAATCTTAATTCAATGACCACTGTGATCCTGGCATTAACGTAACTGTGAAATGTCCATACTGACACGAAGTAAGGAGCTGTGAACATATACACATTGAAAAATATGTTTTCATCTTCGGATCAAAGCAGAGTTGACAAATACGTTTTGTCCAACAAAGAATATGGAAGGACCAGCCTGCCTCAAATCACATGTAAATTAAGTACTATATGCCAATGCAACAGAAGCTCCATTTGTCTATCAAGTGAAGTGAGAATGTGACAGCAATATAGAGTCAACATACCACGCAACAACTTATAGGGGGTCATCCTGACTCTGTCGGGGCAAAAGATGTATGTTGGGGGACATAAGGCGGCAAAGGGACATCCCAATATCTTTCAGTAAGGAAGATGAAAGAACAGAATTTTTTTCATTAAGGAAAGATGGATTCCTGCCATTTGGTTGTGAATGCTAGGAGATTGTTTTAGACAAGCAATTACTGTAGATGAACAACTACTTTAGACAAAGTTTAGGTCAATCCCTTAACAGGTTTAAACAAAAGACAGAACTATGTAGCACTTTAAAGACTAACTATCTTGTTAGTATTTAAAGTGCTACATAGCTCTGTCTTTTGTTTCAGCTAGACCAGACTAACACGGCTGCATCTCTATCACTATTTAACAGGTTTAGGAAGCGTGTTACGCTTGTTTTCGTACATAATCATTTCTATTTCCACTAGTATCCTTACTATATCTTAATAAGTTATTTTCATATACATATATCTCAATGCTGTGATATTATAAAGGAGTCAGTCTTGAGTTGATTCAAACAAGCTAGTGTCTATTCATTTAGGGAGATCAAACCTGGTAGCAAGTAATGATGAAATTTCTCACAACCCTGTTTACCCTTAAGGAGTGTGACTGAGGGACTTTCCAACATGTATGGAGCCAAACTGTACTCAAATTCTCTAAAGATACAATAGGACAGGCACTGAGGACAGCTGATGCCCTCATAAAAGGCTGTCTTACTGTATAGGAAAACCTATAAAATACTTCAGTATATTAATTTCTCTGAACTTCAAATCACTGCCCTTCTGAGTAGGAAAAAAGGTAAGAAGTTTTTAATGAAGCTAAAAATACAAACCAATGTCCTGGACAGTTCATGGGCTTAAGGGCAAATGTTTCCTTCTCCACATCAAATGAGAACATGTTTTCATTGTAGTGCTGCCAATGACCTGATGCTTCCCAGAGTTTACTGTTGTAGATGTTAGGGGATACTACTTCAGTAAAATTACGCCTGTGATATTCCTCCTAGAAAAATAAATTCAAAAGGTGATGCAACCAAAAACAAAAACCCCTCTAAAAAATCCACAGCGTTTTTTACATAGAGTAAAGGCCTGATCCTGTAATCCTTACTTATAACAACTCTTTCCTGAAGTTTAGTCTCTACTCTCACACCCCTGTGCAAGAAAGTTGAAACACAGTACAGCATAAGGGTTAAATGACTAGGATCAAGTTATAAATGTGTTGTGATTTAACAATTAATCACCTGCTTACTTTTGAAAAAAAGTTAAGACCAAATTCTTCCTGCAGTTACCCACTTCATCCACACTAAAGTTTCAATATCTGAACAAAAATATATACACAGGCACACTTGTTTTGGTGAGGAAGCCTTAATGCAATAATTGTATTAATAAGAATCAAAGACTAAATCGACACTTAAAACATTGAAGCGCTGCTTTAATATGCAAGTATGGCCATGGCACGAGCACTTGGACAGAGCTCTCCCAGTGCAGTATGTCAACCACCTAAACAAGGAGAGTAGCGCCCAGTGCTGGAAATCCATTTACACTGGTGCTCTTTAGCGCTGTAACTTGCTGCACACATGGGAATAGAAAGGGGGGAGGTATCACACTCCTGAATGAAAAAGTTTCAGTGCAGTAAAGTGGCAGTGTAGACATGGTCACAAATGTAGGGTAGGAAGAATTCTGAAGAATGTATCATTTAAGCTATGGACAGTGGAAAAAAATATATCTTCAAAAGAAAAACATTTAATCATGTTCATTTGAAATTCTAAAGACATGCCTACTTACTCGTATAAAATCCATTAGTGTATTATAAAGAAAGGCACCTCTGGGGAGGAAAAAACAGCTTCCTGGACTCAGATCATGGAAGAAGAAAAGTTCTTGCTCCTGTATAAGTAAAGATAGAATTCAGTAAGCTCTTTAAATTTTGTCCGTAAATTTTTTTCCAGTTCAATCAAAATTTTTAATTGACTGTGTTCAGACTCTAGTATCTTTCATTATTGGTAGCAAAGAATGTATCAACAATAACTACAGAAGAGAACAAGATTAAGAAGGCTGAGAAAACAATTCTAGTTTTCAGAAGGCATGTGACACTAGAGACCCATCTCCAAAGGTATAACTGACGAATCTCACATGTCCTCAAATTTCAGACTCTTTAAAATACAAACAAACAAAACAGTCTCATCAGTGGGTATGACATTCCTATTCACTCATGCAGGATAAGAGTCACCTGGCAGGTACAAACCACTCACTGATAAGATAATTTAAGATTCTGAGCCAGGAGATACTTAGTCAAAAACTTCTTAGCATATGGGCATCAGAACAGGGATTTCATACATTTTTCTTAGGATATATTGTAGAACCTCTCTTAGTAACCTATCACACTAGTTCATCCATTTTGAACTGGGAAAGAAACAATGTATATTAACTATATATTTGAGAGAATCTGTCCATCCATGCATCCATCCATCTGTTCAAGCACTTATCCTGAACAGTAAGAGCTAGGACCACCAAATTTAGTATAAGTTGAAACTCTCTAGTTTGGCACACTCTGCTCCAGGAACATCTGTGCTTTGGCATAATTTTAGTTAGCTGCATGTCCATTTATCATGGGGGTGGCCAAGTTTCATGCCATCCCATAAAATTTGTTTTCAGCCACCTGTCCTGGCTTTCAAGCGTCGTGTGCTGTTACTTAGCACTGATTTACCCCTAAATGTCTTCTAAGAGCCCAAAAAGTAGTGGAAGTGTTGGTAATGCTACTAGAAAAATTGACCTCCCATTGTTTGGCAAATTCCCTAGTTTGGCAACAGTCAGTATCATAGAATACTACAAGTGGAAGGGATCTCGAGAGCTCATCAGTTCCAGTCCCCTGCCCCCTGGTGCAGGACCAAGCACCATCTAGATCATCCCTGATAGAGGTCTATCCAATCTGCTTTTAAATATCTCCAGCAATGGAGATTCCACAACCTCCTTAGGCAATTTATTCCAGTGTTTAACAACCTTGACAGTTAGGAAGTTTTTTCCTAATGTCCAACCTAAACCTCCCTTGCTGCAATTAAAGCCCATTGCTTCTTGTCCTATCATCAGAGACCACCAAGGAGAACAATTTTTCTCCCTCCTCCTTGTGACATCCTTTTAGTTACTTGAAAACTGCTCTCTGTCTTCTCTTTTCTAAATAAACCCAATTCTTTCAGACTTCCCTCCTAGTTCATATTTTTAGACCTTTAATCATTTCTGTTACTCTTCTCTGGACCTTCTCCAATGTTTCCACATCTTTCTTGAAATGTGGTGCCCAGAACTCAACACAATACTCCCACTAAGGCCTAATCAATGCAGAGTAGAGTGGAAGAATGATTTCTCACGTCTTGCTCACAACACTCCCTGTTAATGCATCCCAAAATCATGTTTGCCCTTTTTCTAGGAAGGAGTACTGCAGAAAGCAGTCTGTGGGTCATAGTGGACCACAAGCTAAATATGAGTCAACAATCATGTTTGCTTTTTGTTACAATAGTGTCACACTGTTGACTCATTTTATTTAGCTTGTGGTCCACTATGACCCACAGACTGCTGTCTGCAGTACTCCTTCCTAGACAGTCACTTCCCATTCTGTATGTGTGAAACTGATTGTTCCTTCTTAAGTGGAATACTTTGCATTTGTCCTTATTTAACTTCATCTTATTTACCTCGGACCATTTCTCCAGTTTGTCCAGATTGTTTTAAATTATGATTAGGGATGCTAGATAATATGTAACTGAATAGTCGTGTAACCACATAAAATATTAAACGGTTACATGACTATTTGATAGTCCCTGGGGTGTGTGTCCAGCAGCCAGTGTGCTCCGATCCCACTCCTGGGAATACCCCCTGCTATGCCATGCTGCTGTCTCTCCATCAGAGGCAGCAATGAGACATGGCAGGCAGGAGCTGGTCCACAAGGAGAACCAGTTTAAAAACCAGCTCCCCTCATGGGCCCGATACCTGCAGCCCTCTGCTGCTGCCTCTGATACAGAGGCAGGTGTGTGGGGTGGCAGCAGTCCCTGTCTGTGGTGGGGTCTAAACACCCCATGGACAAAGGCAACTCTGTGGGATGTAAAGTACCTTCTGTCCAGGAGAGCTCAGACCTCCTCATGGACAGAAGATGCTTCAAGTCATGCTCTCCTGCCCTTGCCCCACCCCCACACTGCTGCCTCCAACAGACAGGGCAGGCAGATCCACGGGAGCGGATACGCACGGCTGTCACCTGCCCCCTCTCACTCTGTGCTGCTACCTATTAGATGCAGTAGTATGGGGGAAGGGGAGGATCTGGTGCTCGTGGGGAACCTGCCTAAAGCCACATCCTCATGTGCACTGGCTCCTGCTCCCCCTATTGCTGTCTCTGATACAGAGCAGCAAGTGTGTGTGTGGGGGGAGGGGGAGTTTAGTGTGTGTGTATAATCAATGGGATTAACCAATTAGCCTAGGCTTATTTATTCGACTATATGCTAACATCCCTAATTATGACCCTATCTTCCAAAAGACTTGCAACTCCTCCCAGCTTGGTATCATCTGCAAACTTAGTAAGCGTACTCTTTTATGCCAAAATCTAAATAATTGAAGATATTGAACAGAATTGGTCCTGAAACAGACCCCTGAAAAACTCCACTTATTATGCCCTTCCAGCATGACTGTGAACCACTAATAACTCCTCTCTGAGAATGGTTATCCAGCTTTATGTACCCACCCATCTAGGTTGTATTTCCCTAGTTTATGATAAGGTCATGAGGGACTATATCAAATGCTTTGCTCAAGTATTGGAATACCACATCCACCACTTCTCCCTTATCCACAAGGCTTGTTACCCTATCAAAGGAAGCTATCAGATACATTTGACAGGATTTGTTCTTTACAAATTGATGCTGGCTGTTACCTATCCCCTTATTAAAGTCCCGATTGTTTGCAGATATGTTCCTTAATTATTTGCTCGATTATCTTCCGTGGCACATAAGTTAACTGACTGGTCTGTAGTTTCTTGGTTTGTTCTTATTTTCCTTTTTACAGATGGGCACTTGGACCTATTCCAGTCTTCTGGAATCTCTCCCAGCTCCATTTTTCAAAGATGATAGCTAAAGGCTCAGATACCTCCTGTGTCAGCTCCTTGAGTATTCTGGGATACATTTCATCAGGGCTGGGTGACGAAGACATCTAACCTAAGTAATTAACTTGTTCTTTTATTTTTTACTTCTATACCTATCCCATTTCCGCTAGCATTCACTATGGTAGGCATCCATTTACCATATAACATTTTGATAAAAACCAAAACAAAGAAGTCATTAAGCACCTCTGTCATTTCCAAGTTTACTGTTATTGTTTTCCCCCTCTTCACTGAGCAATGGGCCCATCTTGTCCTTGGTATCTCTCTTGCTTTTAATGTTTTTGTAGAATGTTTTCTTGTTACTATTTATGTTTCTAGATAGATTGAGCTTATTTTTGTGCCTTTGCCTTTCTAATCTTGCCCCAACATACTTGCATTATTTGCTTATATTCGTCCTTCGTAATTTGACCTAGTCTCCAATTTTTATATGGCTCCTTTTTTATTTTTAGATTGTGTAAGATTTTGTGGTTAAGCTAAGGTGGTCTCTTGCCATACCTTCTATCTTTCCTATGCAGTGGAATATTTTACTTTTGGGCCTCCTAAATAATGTCCCTTTGAAAAACTGCTAACTCTCTTCTGTTTTTCTTCTTAGTCTTGCTTCCCATGGGACCTTACCTACCAGCTCTCTGAATTTACTAAAGTCTGCCTTTCTGAAATTCATTGCCTTTATTTTGCTTTTCTTCCTTCTACCATTCTTTAGAATCACGAACACTACAATTTCATGATCACTTTCACCCAAGTTGCCTTCCACTTTCACATTTTCAACCAGTTTCTCCCTATTTGTTTAAATCAAATCTAGAACAGCTTCCCCCAGTAGCTTTCTTGACCTTCTGAAATTAAAAACAAAACACCACCCACACACAAAACCACATCTCCAATGTAGTCCAAGAACTTGTTGGATAATCTGTGCCATGTAGTGTTAGTTTCCCAATATGTGTCTGGATTGTTGAATTCCCCCATCACCACCAAATCCTGTGCTTTGGATGCTTTTGTAAGTTTTTTTAAAAAACCTCATTCACCTCTTCTGCCTGGGTAGGTGTCTGTAGTAGATCCCTAGCATGAAATCACGCTTAATGTTTACCCCTTTTATCCTAACCCAGAGGCTCTCAACAAGTCTGCCTGTCTCCTGCATCTCCAGTACAAGTATATACATTTTTAACATACAAGGCAACACCTCCTCTTTTTTCACTGCCTATTCTTCCTGAGCAAGCAGTACCCTTCTATACCAATATTCCAATTGTGTGTATTACCCCTCCAAGACTCTGTGATACCAGCTGTCACAGTTTTATTTGTTTACTACCATGTCAAGTTCTTCCTGCTTATTTCCCATAGATTGCTATATACAAATGCAAGTAGTAAGACACTGATCTGATTTTGTCTCCCAGTTCTGCCTTGTCCCTCCTTTATCTCTGCTATTTTAGCCCACGATCCCTCCCCTTTCTGACTCATCTCCTAGGTCTTTGTGTTTTTCCACTTACCTGTGGGCTTTGGTCACCTGCCTATCGAATCTAGTTTAAAGCCCTCCTCACTAGGCTAGCCAGTCTGTAACTAAATACTCTCTTGCCCTTCCTTGATAAATGAACCCAACCCTGCTTAGCAGTCCTTGTTCTTGGAACAGTATCCCATGGTGAAGGAAGCCAAAACCCTCCTGGTGACACCATCTTCGCAGCCAGGCATTCACCTTCAGGATGCACCTGTCTCTGCCTGGGCCCCTACCCTTGACTGGAAGGACTGAAGAGAATACCACCTGCACTCCAAGAGCCCTGTAATCACTTGTGATCTGCTCAAGGTCACACCTTGCAGTATCATTTGTGCCCACATGGATGAGTAACATGGGGTAGTAGTCAGAGGGCCGGATAATCCTTGACAATCCCTCTAATGTCTCGGATATAGGCCCCCAGCAGGCAAAATACCTCCCAAGATGTCATGTCAGGGAAACAGATGCGTGCCTCCATTCTCCTCAGAAGAGAGTCTCCCACTACCACTACCCTATGTTACCTCCTTGCAGTGGTGGCTGCAGACCTCCCAGCCTTGGGGGTACATGGCTTCCCCTCTTCTGCCTTAGGGGTGATTTCTTATCTCCTGTATCCAGGGCAGCGTAACAGTTCTCCAGAACCATGTTGGGAGGGTTGAGAGCAGGGGTTGAGTACGGCCTGCTGCCAGAAATATCTAGCTGCTAGTGTCCCCCTGCTGACCCATATCCTCTTCCATCAGTGGTCAGGTCCAAAGGGTGCTGAATTAGAGAAGTTAACCAGAATATAGCTTCCTCTGCTCATAATTTAAACCAAGGAAAGCATTTGGTTGTGCCAGGAAAATGTCACGTGCTTGTAATGGGATTGCTTCTCAGAAAGCCACACAGAAGACAGAATCTCCAGACCAGTGAAATGAGCTGGGGACACGCCACATGCCATTGGGGGAGGGTGTAGGAGGCTGAAGCTCCCCCTCCCTTGCTCCCCCAGATTCCTACAGGGGCACTGCTGGCTGTTCCCCTTCGTCAGGGAGCATGGGGAAAGTGCAAAGTTTGCTGCATTCCTCACACTGGCTGGGGCATGCTGGGGGTCAGACAAACCTGGACCTGCCCCAGCTGGGGAGGGGACCTGCATCCCTCCCCAGCTGTCCCTGTTGGAGCTGTACTGGCCATGGAGAGGAACTTCTCACTCGGCACCAAACTGCTGTGGTGGGGTAGTCCTCTCTCCCCAAGGCAATCTGCATACTGAACCCCAGCCCCATCCCAGAGCCATGATTTAAATGCAAAACAAAAATTGAGAGGAGGACCCAAGCAGCAGGGATCTTATTTTGTGAAGTAGGGAGCCATCTGCTGGCAAAAGTTTTCAACCTATCTACTGTATTTTTTTTGTTCTACTCTGTGAAATTGTTTGAGTTAGTAACCTGAGCAATACCTGGTAAATCTTCAAGACCGTACGTAATTATTTTCATTTTAAGACATCATTACTTCTCTTATCAGCCCTCCAGTTCTGATGCTTGCTTGCTTTCTCGTCAGTTTTAATCCCATGTTGATTCAGAGTCCTGCTCTCTGAATCTCCCAAACAACAGATTGATCTCCTAATATCTAGACTATAAATCAGAAAATAGAGTATGAAGCAACTACTTGATGACTTAGGTGCACATATGTACTACAAATAAATTGAACTCATTAATATATTATACTGAAACTTGTTTACAGGTACCGAGTCTCCATTAGTCCTATTCAGGTTTCTATATGCTTCTCCAAACTTACTCTTACCTCGCTTGTTTGTACTCAACCTTACCTAAATCCTAGACTGTAAACTCAAGATTGAGACCTGACTAGCTATATGGGGAACCTAGTACACTAATGAGAATTGTAAACATATTCAACTTGACCTGTGTTTGATCACATTTCATATTAGGATTCCATTTACATGTTTTTAAAGGGGTCAATAAAATGTAAGTCTGTTGCAGGCATGGTCCTATGTGTGTTAGAGATAGTTTTAAGCACATCAGTATGCTTTGTTATAACTGTATGAGCCACATATTGACTTCTTGGATTCTAACAATAAAGCAACAAATTACAACATTTGGATCACTTATAAACCCTTTAACAGGAGGTGTGATCTTTTGTTCAATATGCAAAGATTTATCTGATGTTGCTTGGGTCTTTAATTTTTGTTTTTCTTCATTTAAATCATTGCTTTGGGGTGAGTTGGGGACAAGGCATTCAGCATGCAGGCTGCCCTGGGGAGAGAGGACTACCCCAGCAGACTTTGGCCATGTGAGAAGCACTTCTCTATAGCCGCTGCAGCTCCAGGCGAGATGTGTGCATCCCTCTACTGGGACAGGTCCAGGCTCATCTGCCCTTTGTGCTCCCTGGTCAGAGTAAGGAATGCAGCATACGGTGTACTTTCCCCCGGTTTCCTGGCAAACAGCCTGCAACATCCAAGTATTAATCGGGGAGGAGACTCCTGGGTGGGGTGAGAGGCTCGGGAAGTGCCTTTCATCTGCCTGGTGATTCTGTCTTCTCAATGGTTTTATGAGCAGCAATTCTATTCTGGGCACATCCTACTTTCCTGGCACAACCAAACTCTTATCTTGGTTCAGTTAGGATTAGAAGGAGCTGCATACTGAGTGCAGTCATCCTAGCTCTTGCCATTTAGGAGGAGTTCTTGAACAGACAAACTCTCTCATCTGTTAGATAGTCTCGCTACAAGGCAACCATCATTCCACATGTGAGGAGGATTTGAAAAAAGGAAAGAACATTTTAGGTTGGTCCGAGTGAGAATAAGTAAGAGTAACAGGATTAAATTAAGCAAAGGAACATTGAGGATAAATACCAGGAAACAAAACAATAAAAGCCATCAGATCACAAAAAACAGTTTGAAGGGAAGGGATGGAAGAAAAAAAAAAGTTACTGTTGGTCCATCCTTCTGTTCCATATGGGTTGTCAAAGTGGTCTGACTAGTCATTTCTAATACCTGGTTTTTATTATATCATCTGCAATGGCAAAGTCAGACTTAAGCTTTGTGGATGGGTCAACCCAACTGTAGACAACATTTGGCAGTAGCTAATAGTGCTCAACTTTCAGAGGGTCTTCTTGGGGGGAAAATATATTTTGGATCATCATTACCAGGACAATACCTTTTAACAGTAACAAAAATATCAACTGTATCTACCTTTCCAATTTTCCTATGATCCCGATTTCTGGCTTCTTCTTGAAATTTTTCCCATTCCTTCATCATTTTGTTATCCGGGAAGGATATTCCATAGATTCTCTGTAATGTTTCCATGTCAGCCTTTCCCTCCCAATATGTAGAAGAATTCTAATGTTAAAAAAAACAAAAAAACACCCCAAACATTTTTAACAAACAGTATTGTACAAACAGCTGCAGAGGAAGAAGAAATGCTAATGAAATACAATTCTCTGACTGCTTCTTGGGAAAATAATTGTGCAAAATCATCCAATATTGGTTGGAAGACAGAGATACTTGTACACACTTACAGTCCCCTTCAAGCCACCCAGGGCAAGCATTCCAGGTTCAGAAAAAAAATATAGCTATAGTTCCTGTGGTCACCCACTCTACAGTATCTTGTTGGGTGTGAGGGAAACCAGCTCAACACTGTGCTCAACAGAAGATGCGGGGACAGCATGTGGTAGCAGATTGGGGTGGTCTTGAGATGCACATGTGCTAGTTTCATCACCTTAGCTGGCCAACAGGTGGCCAAATGAATGGGATTTAAAAATAAAGAAAAGAACAAAACACTGTTCCCTTATTTTGGGTACACTAATAATTTATAATAGTGAGTTGATCCCGTTCATTTACAATGCTATAAAACTGAGAACAATTAGAATGGAAAAAGTCAGTTGATTTTTGGGGGATGAGGCAGGGAGGAAAAAAGTTAATCGGTAATTTTATTTGGGGTTGAGGGAGTAGGGGAAAAAATTAAGGATGTCTTTGATAGTATGACAATTGGGGGGGGGGGGGGAGGACCCAGACACCACACTGACATTTAAGAAAAATCTTGCCTCTATTCACCTGA
The DNA here is from genome assembly GCF_049634645.1 of Pelodiscus sinensis. NCBI lineage: Eukaryota > Metazoa > Chordata > Testudines > Trionychidae > Pelodiscus > Pelodiscus sinensis. The sequence continues at coordinate 45,062,149 of NC_134724.1, read as the reverse complement.
GCTTGGAAAGCTTATCCATTTCTATTGTTACCTTAAAAATCTTTAGAGCCTTAATTTTTCCCGTATGTCTCACATGAGGGCCCCTGCAGAGATCAATCAATGGACCACACCTACAATAAAATAATTACGACACAAATCTTATTCCTAAAATGTTACAAACACTTTTAAAGGTAGTCAATAATAAGGTACAAGAAAAAGGCGGGATGACCAGCACACATAGACCAATATATATATATATATATATATATATAACTACTGTAAGCACTCAGTTTTGAGGGATGCAGTTGTGCAGCATGAGGTCTAGGACCCAGAACCACAAAGGCTATGTCTAGACTGCAAGCCTCTTTCGAAAGAGGCTCTTTCGAAAGAGAGCGTCTAGACTGCACGCGGAACTTTCGAAAGAGCAAGCCGCTTTTTCGAAAGAAAGCTCCCAGTGAGTCTGGATGCTCTCTTTCGAAGAAGCCCTATTTACATTCATGAACGCCTTCTTTCGAAAGAAGCACTTTCGAAAGAAGGCGTTCTTCCTCGTGAAATGAGGTTTACTGCCGTCGAAAAAAAAGCCGCGTTCTTTCGATTTAATTTCGAAAGAACGCAGCTGCAGTCTAGACGCAGGTGAAGTTTTTTCGGAAAAAGGCTACTTTTCCCGAAAAAACCCCTGAGTCTGGACACAGCCAAATTGTTTTCCACTGGAGTAATAAGGAATTGACTCTTGGGAATAACAGAGTACCTTCCCTCAACTACCTAATGATGCCATCTTGGAGAGTGGGATACGTGGAGATCTTCTGGGAGTACAGCAACTCATCTAGACTTTTGCTTCGTTTTACAACAGGCTACATAAAAAGCTCTAGCAAACTCAGTACAAACTAAAGTTTCATGCAATCACTTGTTTATACTGCTAAAGTACAATATTTATATTCTAATTGATGTTTTACAATTATATAGTAAAAGTGAGCAGTTTGTCACATTTGTGCTGTAACACTGATATCTCAAATGTCTGATTTTATAACAATTAGTTTTTAAGTGAGGTGAAACTTAGCGGCACACAAAACCAGACTCCTGAAAGGAATATAGCAGTCTGGAAAGGCTGAGGGACACTAATCTAAGACATCCTGTGGTTTGTGCACTCTTCCAAAGCTGATCAGAAAGTTTCCATTTAAATAAAATTGTCAAAAATCATTTGAGCCAGCTTTGCCTTCTACTACAGCAATTGGACACAATTCACATACAACGCCATGCCCGTAGTTAACATTAATGGGGTCAAGTTGCTTGTTACCATTTATTTTATTCTTCTCCCTAAGAGGGGAGGTAATTACTACATACATGGATTTGCTCCCTTGTCTACCAATGAAGACAGGAGAAAATTTTGTGAAGGATGTGCCATTCTCCTGAAGATTCAACTGTGTGTAAATATCAATTGCAAATCTAGGCCTCAATCCTGGATACATGCTTAACTTTAAGTACTGGACTTTGGTGTTTCATGTGTTTAAAGTATATATAGAATAAGAGTCCTAGTTAAAAAGAAGGAAACCTTCACGAAGTCTGGGATGTTATTTAATAAATCCAGGGAAAATAATTTCTTCCTTTATCTACATTAAACATCTGTCCAATTTCCTGTTATAGAAGTATAGTGTATAGTTATTCAAGCAATGAAATAATATGTATTTTTGTATATTTTACCTGTATATGGTGGTAGTCTGTGTGTTAACTTTCTCATTCAGAATACGACATTTAAACTTATTATACTACAATAAAAGGGAAAAAAAACATATTTCTAATTGGAAGTTTATTAACATCAGTTACTAAATCAACATTCAGGTATAATGGTAGCACTCATTTGTGTCATTAGAAGGCACTCAAACTACTCAAGAGTGCCAATCACCCATAGCAGAGAAAACCTGACATTCCTTCCAGAAGAAAAGAGTATTATAAAATATACAGAGAAGACAGGACAATCAGATAGACGTAGCTAATCAGTCTAGGTATAAGTGGATAGAAGAACACTTCCCATAATCTGCAGTCTCAAAGCGCTTTTACAAAATACTAAAAGACTAGTAATTCAACACCCTTTGTGCAGATGGATAATGTAGTAAATGATGTTATCCACACAAATAAAATTCTATTTTAAAAAATCATTTTAAATGCTCATTACTCCAAATCTTGCAGTAGTTCCAAAGAATTACCTTAAACATATCTAATAGGATCTCTTTACTGACTTCCAATCGTTCAAAAGGCTGCTTCTCTTTTATGATATTTTTACATGTATTCTCCAATGTAGTAAATTCAGTACTAGACACACCTCTAAACAAAAAGATTGTAGAAAAGTTACTATATATCTTTAACAACAAAAAAGTTTACTAGGACAATTGATTATCTCTTAAATATCACTAGGAAACCATATTCATTTACAGTTGTTAAACACATGCGTAAGTGTCTGTAGGATAGAGCCTCAAAGAATATATACTGTTATATAATGGTCCTATTTATTTGTACTGATCCCATCTCCAAGGCACCGGAGAGCATTAAGGTATGGATAAAACATGGGTAAAAAACCCTCCAGCCATGGCCCCAGCTGGCCCAGGTCAGCTGACTCAGGCTGGTACTGAAAAATTGCTGTGTAGATGTTCATGTTCAGGCTGGAGTTTGAATTCTGAGACCTTTCACCTTCCCAAGGTCCCAGATCCCAAATGTCTACACTGCAGTTTGAGCCCCAAGAGACCTTAGCACCAGACATTTAATCAGACTTTAATAAAAAAAAATAAAAATTCAGGCTTATCAAATATATCGTAGAAAAGCTTTTTGGTGCAAAATATTTAACACTACCTCCCCGTCAGATGACAATTGAGAAAATAGACACTTAAATTCTTCCAATTTAATAGACAGAAACTTTAGGAAAGAACAGGGAAAACAACTTGTTTTTCATGAAATTTCCAAGTTTAAACAAAACAAGAAGAAAAACATTTAAAACAACTTTACATAAAGGAGTAGAAAAATTCTCTTTACTATTCATTTTTAACACATGGGTCAACACTGAAAAGCTACATGTGGCCCAAGTCAGCTTAATGAGGTTGTGGAATCTCTCTTACTGGAAATATTTAAGAGCAGGTGAGATAAACATGGTCAGGAATGATCTAAATGGTGCTCGGCCTTGAGTGCAGGGGACTGGACTTGATGACCTCTCAAGAGACCTTCCAGATCTAGTATTCCATAAACACCATATCTACACTACAAAGAAAAGTCGGAAAAATATATGCAAATTGAGAACCACAATTTGCATATGTTTTTCTGCTTTTCTCCCTAATGAGGCTTTTCCAACATTTGGCCCCTCTTTTGGAACATCCCTTCTTCCTTGTAAAACGAGGTTAACAAGGATGCTTTTCTGAATTTTTTTTTCAGAAAAGCAGACATGTTCCCTGGTACACTGGAAAAGCTTTATAGTCAAGACGTACCCGAAGAGACACCCTATTAGTTGAGTTCGGGTTCTCTTTTTTTCTCCTGTATGTATATAGCCAGCAATAGAAAACTGACAAATATATTACTGCAAATAGTGATAACTTAGTAGCAAAAGTCCCATTTTCGAAAGTGACACGAGGGACATTTAATTCAAAGTCACAGAAAACTTTTGAAAATGGGACTTAGGCATCTTAAAAGAGTCCCAAACATTCTACTTTCTTCTACAAATAATTCAGTAATCCCAAGTCTTGAGAAGGAATCTGATAGGAACAAATTCCAGAAATAATTATTTCTTCTAAAAAATTGTCATGAGAAAGTTTTAAATCAAAATATTGATAAATTTTACTTCTTCTACATATGCAAGTAGAAACCTGATTCAACCTAACTAAATCATAAAAACTCAAGTCAAAGCCAAAATGTTTAAATGTTTTACCTGTCTTCAATGTACATATCATAATAAAATCCATTCTCAATAGGAGGCCCATAACACAAACAGCCTCCATAATAACTTTCCATGGCCTCTCCAAGGATGTGAGCACTTGAATGCCAATACACCTAGAAATTAATAATAAAGTCAGAAAAGCAGGTCACAGAACATGACTTTTTGATGTTACATAATTCAAAAAAAGCATTTCTGTGGAAAAGGAGTGTTGAGATGAAGCCATGATATTTAAATTTGAAGCAAGGAATGCCTCTTCTCTTTACTACTAGTCATCTAGTATGTTAGATGATGAATGTAGATTCAGTCACTGTATTTGATAAATGTTGGTTCAAAAGCGTGATGGTAGCTGTACCATTGTGGCCCTGTTTTATTCTAATTTGCTTGGTGATTAGACATTTGGTGTGATTCAGCAATGATAATCTTCTGTGTTTTATTCACATGTAACCAGTCGGATGGCTTTAAGTCAATGGCTAAAACACCACGAGTAAGTGCGTTTTAGTCTCCTGAGTATCACTGAACTATTCTACAATGGCCGAGTGGAAACTGAGTGACGAGAGGCCAACATGGAAAAGGTGCTAGGCCAACATGGAAAAGGACAACCCTCACTGTGTGTACTTATAATTGTAGGTTGCTGGTGAGGGAAGAAATGTTAAACCATCTGATGGAGGAAAAGAAAAGGATAAGATGTGACATCCTCGGTGTCTGCAAAACCCGATGAAAGAAGGAGTTGGAAGTGAACTGGAAGGATGGAAGCACTGAGGCTCGGAAAGGGAGACGGTGCTAGAAATGTGTGTGTGTGGAGGGGGGGAGGGGAGTCGGATTTATTGTCAGTAAGGACTGGTCTTTGAAAGTTATATCATGCCAGCTAATATCATCACGTATTGGTGTGCTTCATCTTCAGATAGAGTCAAAGGCTACCCTCAAGGTCATCCAGGCCTATACCCCCAAGTGAGGATGAAGTGCAAGTGAGGATGAAGAAGTGGAAGAATTCTACTGAGAGCTCAAAAGAGCCCTCACGCAAAAGTCCACTGAACTGTCACGATGGGAGACTTTAACGCCAAGATCGGATGAGGGAAAGCTGGCGAAAAGTTCATAGGAAGATACGGCAGTGGCGAAAGGTTAGTAGCGATGGCAGAAATAAAAGAACTGTACATGGCAAACACCTGGTATTTAAAGAAGATTGCAAGAAGGTGGACGTGGATCACACCAAACGCAAAGAGCAAGAATGAAAGAGACTATATTTTAGTCAATAAAAGGTGCATCATTCAAGACATCTTTGTGGTGCAGCCTTTCAACATGAGCAGTGACCACCGCTTGCTTAGAGCAAAGTTGATTGTCGATGAACTGGTGGTAAAGAAGGCATTACAAATGGCAAATACGAAAGCGGCTGAAGACATTAGACGAAGCAAAGCTGAAGAAAGCGATTTCTGCGTTTGACTGGAGCCAGACGGAAAAGTGTGATGAGGACTATAGTATCTTTGCTGACAAGTTGAGACGTTGCTTAAAAAGCAGCTCAAACTGAAAAGTCGAAGATGAAGAAGAATTTCGAAGGAATCGAAAAGCCTGCTCACCAAGCGGAGAAACATGAAAAGGAGCTCGGATAACAACTTGAGTACTCCATTCTGTGCAAGTTCATATGGGAAAAGCTGAAGGATGACTTTGAGAACTTCCGGAAAGAAAAACTCCTCAAAACAGCTGAATCGCGCATATCCTGAAGCTCTTGCAAGTGGGAATTGATGCAGTATAGATTGAATGTAACAGCACTGAAGAACAAGGATGGAGAGACAGTAATCAACAGAGCAGGGACGGAAGAGATCTGTAAGGACTTCTATACAGAACTACCGGTATTCAAATTAAGAATCAATGTCCCTCTCCCAATGCTCCAGGAGTCAGAAGAACTCCAATAATCGTCAGTGAAATCTGAAGTGCACTATACCAGATGAAGAAGGGAAAAGTTCCAGGCAAAGATGGAATAACATCAGAAATGATTTCTGCAGGAGGTGAAAAACTGTGGAAGGCCCTAGCTTTAAGATTCAGTCAATATCTTGAAGAGGGAAATATACCATCATCAAGCTGGAAGGAGTCAAATACCATCTTGCTGCACAAAAGGAGCTATCGAGAAAATCTTGAGAACTTCCACCCTATATGCCTACTCTCTCATATTTACAAGCTCTTTACAAAGGTTGTAACGAACCGACTTTCACAGAGCCTCGATGAATAACAGCTGAGAGAACAGGCAGGGTTTCAAAGAAATTTTAGTACCATCGATCATATATTTACCCTTAGCCAGTTCCTAGAAAGAGCAAGGGAATACAAACTTCTGCTGTGCATTTCTTTAGTCGACTATGAAAAGGCCTTCGATAGCGTCGAGTTCAACACAATATTAAAGGCGCTCGCAGAGCGGGGCATTAACACTCAATACATTAATTTGTGGAAGGAAGCCAATACTGGATGTACAACAGATACTACTCTCCTCGAAACTCCCCTCTGTATCCCAATCGAGAGAAGCGTGAAGCAAGCAGATATGATTTCACCAAAACTATTCACTGCATGCCTCGAAATGGTTATGAATAAGATCAATTGGAGAATTGGCGTCAACATAAACAGAGAATGATTCTCTCATCTCAGATTTGCGGACGACACTGTATTAATTGCCAAAAGCACCAACCAATTGCAGGGCATGCTACGAAGACTTGACAAGAAAAGCAGTCAGATTGGTCTGAAAATGAACCACTGCAAAATGAAATATATGCAATCAGACGTCTTACAAAAAGCCCGAACAACAATAACGGGAGAAGAAATGAACAAGTGGAACAGTACATATATTTGGGCCAAGAAGTTAATATGCACCAAGACCTGAACGGAGAACTCTCGAGAAGGATTTGGGCAGGATGGTGTGCATTCAATTCCATCAAGGACGCTCTCAAAGGAAAAATCTGTAAGATCACACATACAAATATCTTCAATTCAACAGTGCTGCCAGCCATGTTGTATGGCAGCGAAATGTGGGCAGTGACGAAGAGAGAAGAGCAGCGACTATTGGTAGCTGAAAGGGCAATGGAGCAATCTATGTTGGGAATTTCCCTTCTGGATCATATTCCAAATGAAATTATCAGAGAACGCAGCAGCGTGAAAGATTTTATTGTGGAAAGCAGACATAACAAAATGCGATGGGCAGGCCACACAGCACGGCTGACGGACAATAGGTGGACTGCAATTATTGCTGAGTGGTACCTGCGAGAACAGAAAAGACCACCCGGTTGGCCTCCAAGAAGATGATATTGTTAAACGTTTTGGACGAACATGGAGAAGACAGACAAGAGTGCAAGAAGAATGGTGGACATGTTGTGATCAGTGCAGTCTTAATGATAGCTGAAGACCGATCGATCCAGGTGATCCAGGTATAAATAGGCTGATCTCAAACCAGATCATTTTAAATTTATATTGAAATAATGATTATCTACACAGCAGTCGATTATAAACGCTGTTATGCACATTATCTGAGGACATTTGATAGACACTTCTATAATGACAAAAGCTTTTTAGACTTGAATCCTACAAAGATTTATTCAAGGACTTACCATACTTTTATGCACTGTGATTAGTTCCCTATTGTAATCAAATAAGACGATTCACAGTGCACAAAGTTAAGAATATTTTTAAGTTTTTTTAGGATTGAGGCCAGGCTCATAGCCAGGCAAATAATCAGGCAAAACTTCAAGCACATTTCCACTGAATGATATAAAGCCGGTCCCTGAGTTATGAACGTGTCGATTTACAACCGTTCACACTTATGACCAACCTCCCATTTACTCCATTACAGCCCGTCCCCGACTTACAAATGTAAGTGAGGATAGTGCAAACAGCACGGCTGTATTTAAAAGCATGTATTCCCGACTTATGAACAAATAAGAGTTACGACCAGGTGTTTGGTACGTAACTCGTTCGTAAGTTGGGGACCGGCTGTACATGCATGCCTGACATCAATGAAGTGCTGCAGTTTCAGGTAGATACAGAATTCAACCTATGAAAGAAATATATCCGGATGAAGTTTCAGAAAAAGTCTAATATATTCCTCGTGATGTTAACATTTAGAACCTGACTGTTTTGCCAGGATCAAATCCTTAGATGCTTCATCCATACCACTTAGAGATAAAATTAACCAAACTGCTTTTACAATTAAACATATGAATCTAGCTAATTTTTGTTTTGTTTTCAGTCAAATTCAATACATTAGCTAAGGGATACAGGGGGAGAGGGAGAAAGAGAGCACCCCCCAAAGTTTTATCCATAAATTCCCTTTTCAAATACCACCTATATAATCTGTATCAAACATACTTGATCAAATCACAATCATCTGTGCTTGACTAATCATTGAACAATTTTGTTGCATCAGTAACTTACACAATACATTGAACTATATCAAGGACTAGTAATGTTCAGAATTTTTATAAAAAAGAAAACAAAGATTAAATCAATCAAGTAATATCAAGACAGACTGTTTACTTACTGCCTGAGCTTCTTCATTATCAAACATGAGCAGTTCCAGTGAACAATCTCCCTCCAATGGACGATCCAGGTCCCACAATTCATCATTCACTTTGGCTATTACTGCATTATCAGCCAGTCCTCGACTAACAAAAACATGAGTATGAAAGGTATTTTGGGACACATTTTTAGACCGTTATGTAGGTGCCAAGGTATTTTTGAAATCCCACTAGGAATCTATCTACATTTTAGGCACTCGAATAACCTCCAAAATCTGGTCCTTTGGCCTCTCCAGACTTTTAAAATATTTTCAAACCTGGTTTGCTTTTGAGTTACAGACTATAAACCTTATAATCACTAAGACTTAACCTACAACTGCTCCCTTCAGGAAAGGAGGGAGGGGAGGGAGGATGGGAACTCTTCTCATTGAATAGTAAATCTCATGTTGTACAGGCAGTCCCCGGGTTACGTACAAGATAGGGACTGTAGGTTTGTTCTTAAGTTGAATCTGTATGTAAGTCGGAACTGGCGTCCAGATTCAGCCGCTGCTGAAACTGATCAGTTTCAACAGCGGCTGAATCTGGATGCCAGTTCTGACTTACATACAGATTCAACTTAAGAACCCCAGACTTCCCCAAGTCAGCTGCTGCTGAAACTGATCAGCGGCTGATTCCAGGAAGCCGGGGGCAGAGCAACTCTGCCTCAGGCTTCCTGTAGTCAGCCGCTGGTCAGTTTCAGCAGCAGCTGACTTGGGGATGTCTGGGGCAGAGCAGCTGGGGTGCTGCCGGGTTGCTCCAGTAGCGCCGAGGAGCGGCGCTGTGGGACCAACCCAGCAGCGCCCCAGCTGCTCTATCCCAGGCGTCGTGGGCAGAAAAGCCTGGTCTGCTGGGGGGAAGGGAGCACTAACTGCCCCTCCTCCCCCAGCAGACCAGGGAGACACGGAGCAAAGCAGCGGAGGACGCCTGCAGCGGGACAGCCCAGATGTGCCGCGGCTGTCCCGCTGCGGGCAGCCTCCGTGGCTTTGCTCCCCGTCTCCCTGGTCTGATCAGCAGACCAGGGAGACGGGGAGCAGCTTTTCTCACCCCAGAACACGTGGACGGCGGGACTGCGGCTCATCTGGGCGTCCCGCCGCTCCCGTCCTCCGGGGCGAGAAAAGCCCCGCTCGTAACTGCGGATCCGACGTAAGTCGGATCCGCGTAACTCGGGGACTGCCTGTATTATTATTTAGGATTCAACAAGATTTCAAGTATTGGAGTTAACTGCTAACAGTTTCTTCTAAGTTTATAATCCAACAAAACCATTATCATCACTTTGTTTGAATTCGAGCATTAAAAAGGCCAAAGAACCACTGCAGAAATCACCGGGTGTAAGTCTAAGACCTGTATCAATACTTCCTCAATGAAAGTAAGGAAAAGCAAATATTAAAAAAATAAGCCAGTCACTCACTCAACTAGCTCCCAAGGGGGTGGGAAATTAACAAAACCACTCTTAAAACTTTTTACCTAACTCCTGCAGCCAACTGATATGGTGTCGTTTTCCAAGATTCCCCTTCAATCACTTTACCATCAGTCAGAATCACTCTAATAGACTTGCTCTGACTGGCTGCTCTGTAAGCAAGTAAGGCATCATGCTCTTTTTTCAGTGTTTCATAAAGCTTCAGCCTGTCTTCTATGAAACGTGGCTCACACTGCAGCTGTTTAAAAAAAAAACATATAGTCACAAAACTAATTTAAAAAGAACACAAATGGGGAGGTTAATGTACTGTGTACTGGTGCAACATTTATCACAACGAGATTCTTATTTTCATTGGTGTCTCTAGGTGCTTCTAAAATATAAATGCATACATTCATAATCACTTCTTTCAACCCCAAAGCATCTGGCCTTAGTAACTCATAGCCATTTTCAAGTGTTATAAATGTTAGCACTGAAATATTCTAAAATACAAGCCTCACTAGGGTTATTCAGCATTCACCTGGGTCAGTGGTTTGCAAACTACAGGTCTCAACCCAATACTGGGTCACAGAATGTCAGGCACTGGGTCTCGTCACTGTAGATTGATCAGTGGAGATGCTAAGGCAGTCTAACTGCCTGTCATGGCATGCAGACTATGCTGCACCCCAAAAGCAGCCAACACCAAGCTCAGCTCCTAGGTAAGGGCAGGGGGGCAGACGAGTGTACAGGGCTCCGTCCATTGATCCTGCCCTGGGCACTAGCTCCACACTCCCATTAGCTAGAATATGCTGCTGGCTGCTTGTGGGGCACAGCATGGTCTGCAGTGCCAGGACAGGCAGGAAATCTGCTTTAGCATCCTGGGTGTATCAATGACCGGGGCCATGTGAGGTAAGCCCCTTCTGCCCCAACCCCGAATATCCCAAAGCTCTCATCCTCAGCCCCATCCTAGAGCCCACGCTTAAATCAAATTATGTTGGGTCACAGGCATCAATTGTCTTCAACTGGGTCATTAAAAAAAAATTGAAAACCACTGACCTAGATCCTCCCCTGCATTCTTGCTCACCATATGCAACTCCTCCCCCAACAGTATCACTCACAACCTGCTGAAATCCCCTTTCCACGCTTATAGCTGATGTAACCTTTCTGATTCAATGCTTAACTTTATACACTCTAAGAAGTACTGATGAACTCATTAGGGCTAGTGAGTGCAAGTGTGTAAGTCTTAGCCAGTTACTAGAAGTCTCCCACATCTCCCTAAAGGCAAACATCCCTCTCACTCCTAATTATGTTACATAAATTAGCAAAATCTGTCACAGACCCTAAATATCTTAGAAGGCACAACATGTGACAAAGGGGAGGACCCGCTGTGAAGCTAGCAAAGGCTCTATAAAATATCTGTTTACCTCATTCTTAAGCCCATTCACAACTTCATTTTCATTTTTCTTTTCCTTTTTATTCTTATTTTGGGCACCAGTCAGGCCTGTGTTGGAGACATTCTTAAAAAAAAAGAAATCAAGTGTTACTACTATGTTTACTAGGATGTATCAGGTACATGATTTAGATAGATTTGCAGCAATATAAGACTATTCAGAGAATGGACAGTCTGATGATAGGATACAGACACAGATTATTTATTCTATCAGAAGTCATTTTATAACTAATAAAAACTGTGTCTGGCCAAACAATGTTCTAGGTATATATCTACTGGTCCAAGCCCAGCATCCAAGAGACAGTGTCTTCCCAAATCTTGAATTTTCTCTTTGTTAATACACACTAACATTCTCCTCTCCAGCAAAAGTCTGAAGAACAAAAGGAGGCTTGAGGGGCAAGAAAGTCAGGCTCTGGTGAGAAAACAAAAGAAGTCAATTCTGTGCTCAGACTGCACTGAAAACAAGCTAACTATAGAGATGTACTGTGATCCAAAATATAAGGCTTTATTTCCAGTTCTGTTACTGACTTGATATGTGACCTTAAGCTAATCATTTCATCTCCCTGGAGATGTCTGTTTTCCCACCCACCATCTAATCTATTTTAGACCCTAAACACTTAGGACTGAGCATAATCTATTAGTACATGTTTACACAGTGAAGCTTAGATGCTAGCTGAGGCCTCCAGACACAGAGAATGATCATTAAATCAGAGAGAGAGAGAGAGCGAGCATTAGGTTGTAACCCATGTAATGCTGTAAATCTAAATTCCATCCAGAAATGCATTGAGAACAAGTACATCTATTTGAGTTCCTGTATTATCTACTTTCTCCAACACCACAAAAACGGACTGCTACAGTCTCTCAAGTTTGAGCGACTGTAGAGCACAAGTGTATGAAGAACATATTGCAATAACTTAATCTTAAAAAAAAAAATCATAGAAATGTAAATCACTATGGCAAGGTCCTTATCCTAAAGGAGTTATTGCCTTCAGTATTACCAATAATTGGCAGCTATCTCTACCCAAGGAAGTAGAATCACACAGTGCACCCAACAGGACATACAAGTTGTGAAGAAAAGACCAATACCTCTCCTTATAGACACGGTTTGTGTCAACACCAGGCATTTCTTCTAGTGCAGTAGTTTTCAAACTATGGATTGGGAAGTGGGTCACAACCCCTTTTAATGAGGTCATCAGTGCTGGTTTAGTTTGCCTGGGGTGAACCCAAGTCCAGGCCCAACCACCTACGATCAAAGCCCAAGCTGGAGCCCCGATTCCCAGGGCAGAAGCAGAAGTCCTTGGGCTTTAACCCTGGACAGCAGGGATCAAGTTATAGGTCCCCTGTCTGGAGCCAAAACCTTTCAGCTTCATCTTTGCAGGCTCCCCCCACACACCCCCACCCCCGCCAGGGTTATGGGGTTCAGGGTTTGGCTTTGACCTTCCTGCCAAATGGAGGGGCTCAGGCAGGTTCAGGCTATGCTCACCCCTCCTGGGGGCATATTGTTTTTGTAGTCAAAACAGAGCTGACTACAATTAAGTCTGAGAATTCCTGTTGTAGTCTCAGAGGGGCAGCTGTCTGCAAAAACAAGGAGTCCTGTGGCATCAGATTTACTGTGGGCAAAGATCAACTGTATCAAATACATGGACTGTTCTAATACATCCTTGCCCTAACAAATAACCTTTCTTCTACCTGGCTTGAGCAGCAGATAGTTTGTCTTAATCCAGCAAGGCACTACACCAGTTTGTTGAACAGTTATACTTGACATCTGTATAGCACCTCACCTTTTCAAAGCACAAAGCAAACCATACACACTATGCAAATATCAATTGACTAAAAAAAAAAAAAAATTCCTGGCACTGATCCATGCACAACGCAGGCTCAGGAAGCTACTCTCCACCTTCACAGCATTTCTGCACAGGTCAAAAGAAATAAGATGATCGCCTGGCAGAGAGGGTCGACCTTAAATTGACCCAACGCTAAACAGGGAGGCATTTTAAAGAGTCTTAGGAGTCTGGGTGATGGTTGCTGGTGCTCATGTCACTGGAGCCCCAACAGCTACCCAACTTCCCAACCCTCTCCCGCCCCACAGGCTGCAGACCGCCCCGCCCGGCCCCACACGATAAGGGGGTCAGCCCCGTCCCGCCCCACAGACCGCCCAGCCCGGCCCCACACGATAAGGGGGTCAGCCCCGTCCCGCCCCACAGGCTGCAGACCGCCCAGCCCTGCCCCACACGATAAGGGGGTCAGCCCCGTCCCGCCCCACAGGCTGCAGACCGCCCAGCCCGGCCCCACACAATAAGGGGGTCAGCCCCGTCCCGCCCCACAGGCTGCAGACCGCCCAGCCCTGCCCCACACGATAAGGGGGTCAGCCCCGTCCCGCCCCACAGGCTGCAGACCGCCCAGCCCGGCCCCACACAATAAGGGGGTCAGCCCCGTCCCGCCCCACAGGCTGCAGACCGCCCAGCCCTGCCCCACACAATAAGGGGGTCAGCCCCGTCCCGCCCCACAGACCGCCCAGCCCGGCCCCACACGATAAGGGGGTCAGCCCCGTCCCGCCCCACAGACCGCCCCGCCCGGCCCCACACGATAAGGGGGTCAGCCCCGTCCCGCCCCACAGACCGCCCCGCCCGGCCCCACACGATAAGGGGGTCAGCCCCGTCCCGCCCCACAGACCGCCCAGCCCGGCCCCACACGATAAGGGGGTCAGCCCCGTCCCGCCCCACAGACCGCCCAGCCCGGACTAGCCTCGTCCCGCAGGCCGCCATCCCCGGCGGTTCCACGCCACACCCCTGCCCGGGGCCACACGCAAGGCAGGTGCGGGCCTGCCTCCCCCGCGCGCTACCTGGCCGCCGGCTGCGCGGCCCAGCTCCGCTGCCAGGCTGCGCCGAAGGTGCAGGAGCCGGTAGCGCAGCTTCTCGTTCTCCGCCCTCAGCCTGTGCAGCTCCGGGCTGCTGCCCGCGCCGCGCTCCGGCTCCGGCTCCTTCAGGCGGCCGATCTCGGCTGTCAACCAGCGGATCGCCTCCTCCTGCCGGGCCAGGCGCGAGGCCACGGCGTCGGTGGCGGCCGCCATCTTCTCCCCGCCCCGGCTCCGCGCGGGGGCCCCGGGAGCTGCCTTTAGAGACCGCCCGGCTGCCCGTGCCTGGCGCTAACCACCTGCGTAACCGTTAGGGGAGGGGCGGGCCTCGCGTCTCCCTTTGCTTGCGTGTTTCAGTGCTAGAGGGGCTGGATGTATCGCGCGATTGACGGGGCGCCCCGCGTCGGGCGGGGGCGGGGGGTCCTGTCTTTTCCTGAAGAAAAACCTCTTGGCGGGGCCGGGCTGTAGGTGCGCGGAGGGACCGTCCCCGAGAGCCGGGCAGTCTGCGTCCCAGCCAGCCGGGGAGTGCAGCGGGCCAAGGGAGCCAGCACACAGCGCGGCTGGGAGGATGGGGCCAACACGGCTCCTGCTGCTGGTAGCGAGGCCGCCTCAAACTTGCCGAGCGTGTGAGGTAAACGAGCGACCAGACACGAGATACAATTACCGGTCTGGCAGTGAATGTTAACAACGCTGAGTACAGGATTCAGGCGCGAAGGCTCACATCGCCACGGCCTGTCTGTGCCGGAGGGGTTAGCCCCTCAGACCCGCTGGGGTATCGTGCAGCGCCACGGTTCCTGTCAGTACACCCCGGCAGGCATGCACCGTAGATGCAGAGATGAGAAGCGAATACAGCCAAATACATTCCAGTCTCAATACTAGGTTCACTTGACACATTGTTTTTGTGGTTGAATAAATTATCCTAAAACCTTTCCAAGTGAGTTACTGACATAATACCTATATGCTTCAAGAGAGTCTCGAATATTGTTAGCAATACCTGCCTAATTTATGGAGGAATTATTAATAAGCTAATATTTAAAATGGCCAGAATGCACACAAGTGACTTGTGCAGCTCAGAGACTATCATCCTTTATAGTTCAGCTAATCTGAAAAATTGTTCCTTGAAAAGCTTTTTCCTGGCTGATATGGGAAGCTTGTGATGGAATGAAAACCTTGTGCTCCACTTCTATATAAAATGAATCAATATGGTCAACGTTTCCCCAAAGAATCTTCTTATTATTCAAAATGCTGTATCGTGTACTGTGGCGAGACCACAACAAGAGTAATTTGTGGGGAAGGGGGCAAAAGACAAAGGGTACACACACATTAATATCCAAATAATCCATTTCTTGAGATTTACTTCACTCTTAACTAATCTGAATCTTTCTTGCAATGTCAGACCTCAGAGCACAAGCAAGGATTTACCACCCACCTATCTTGGGCTGCTCTTTGAATGGCTTCTATGTTGTGAAGTCCCATAAGATTTCTTCCTCTCAGTGTTTGGTACAGGGATTTTTTGAATATCCCCCGTGTATTCCTCCAACACTTCTGTTTTGGCAGATGTCTGGCTTCAACCTTAACGTATGTCCCTAATATTGCCTTTTTCTTTCCTGGGTAACCTTTGAGGTAAGGAGTGGTTGAACTCTCTGATTAATTTCAGCATTAGTTACAGATTCATTCCATATAACAGGTACTTTTTAAAGTCATTAAGCCATCGAACTGGATCTTTAGGATTTTCACCTTTCACATCCATATATCAATATGGAAACAACATTTGAGCAGAAAGAGTCTGCTAGTTTGTTGATTATCTTATTTTATATGGTAAATAAAACTGCCACCTTACCAGTTTGTGACATTTCCTTTTGAACATCTCCCTTAGTTTTCACATTACTGCAGTTTGCTTAATACCTAAATTGTCTCACTTCTTGTATTCCTGTGCCCTCTAAAATAACATTTGTCATGGGAGTTAGCAGGGTTTCTCATTAGATTTGTCTTTCATAACTAATTAATTATCACATCTTTTTGTGATGCTAAATAGTCTTTCAGTCTTTACTTGTATGTTGGCCCAGATGTCACTTAAGCTATGTTGTCAGCAAAATCTCCTACGCTATGTCTACACTGGCATGATCTTGCACAAGAACTCTTTTGCGGTAGAGTTCTTGTGCAAAAACTCTTCCAGAAGAGAGCATCTACACTGGCATGTGCGTTTGTGCAAGAGATATGCTTTTGCGCAAGAGCATCCATGCCAGTGTAGATGCTCTTTTGCGCAAGAAAGCTCTGATGGCCATTTTAACCATAGGGCTTTCTTGCGCAAGAACAGTTGCACAAAAGGGCTTATTCCTGAACAGGAGCATCAGAGTTCTTGCACAAGAAGCACTTATTTCATACATTAGAACATCAGTGTACTTGCGCAAGAACTCGCGGCCCGTGTAGACAGGCAGCCCTACTGTACTGTTGGTGAGCCATGTGAGGTCTGTGTTGTACCCATCTACATTTTTTTTGATGGTGAAGTCAATGGCAATGCTAAAGATGTGAGAGAATGCATCCTTATTTGGCACAAAGTGTGGCTCTTTTAATGGCTGTTTCTTGTGCATACCAGCATCACTATTCTGCCAATATACCTACCCTTGATTCTCTTTGAGAGTGGCTAACATCCATTTTGTATTTTGTGTTGGCATTAATGGTATCTGACTGATTAATTTCCATGAGATTCAGCAAAATATCATTTTTATATAGAGTCTTGGAATCTGCACCAAGTTGAGTCAGCTGACAAGCTATGTAGGCACGTCTACACTGCTATAAAAAGCCTGATTCTGAATCCAAGTCAGCTGATTCAGGCTTGTAGGCTTGGACTATGGTGCTAAAAATTGCAGGTTAGATGTTTGGTCTTGGGCTGGAGAGGGAGATCAGGCTCTCAAGCCCTCCCCTTCATAGGGTTTCAGAGCCTGGACTCCCACATGAGCCCAAATGTCTACACTGCAATTTTTAGTCCTGCAGCCTGAGCCCTGTGAGTCCAAATTAGTTCACGCAGGTTTTCTATTGCAGTGTAGTCTTATGCCAGACTTTGCTTACTCATGAAGACTGTGAGTTTGAAAAGCTAGAGATGATATGCCCAGTTTTGTTTATTCAGTGAATATGCATTGCTGTATTTACATAAATATCTTGCCATTGAATCCCTCACTTCTTTGTGTCAACTCACAGGGGCAGAGCCCAACAGGGTTGTGGATTCACTTCAAGACAGAGTCGATTAGAAATAGTTGCTTTTATTAATCTCACTACGTCACTACTATTACAGGCTTAATACTGTCAGATGGTTACACAACTACTGCAAAGTAATACGCCAATAAGCATAGGAAAATCAATGCATAAAAGAATAACAGGCACTTGGAAATGCTTACGCCCCTTCAGTTTGCAGGGAGTCCCATTCCGGTCACCTTGATTTGAGTCTAGAGCTATGATTAGAGTCCTCCCATGTTTTGGACGTTCTAGTTGGGGTGAGGGATGAGGGCAAAATATGGCCTGTGGCCAGATCCAGCCCTCCAAAGCTTAAGATACAGCCCACTATGATTCTCTGGCCGCCAATGTCCTCCAGGACCCTGGGGCAGACTCCCTGCCTGCTGCACGCTGCTCAAAGCAATTGGCTTCTGGTACCAGATGCACCTCTGCGTGGCACACACCCCATCAGAAACCAGACACCGGGAGCTACCGGGGCTGGGCTTGTGAGCAGGAGGAGATTGTGGAGCCACCCTCACCCATGGTATGCCATGCAGAGACATACATGGCCTCAACACCCAGCTGCTTTGAGCAGCATGTGGAGTGTGGGAGGCAGGGAGCCTGCCCCAAGATCCCGCTGGGCTTCTGGCCAGGAGCTGTCTATGGTAAGTCCCTCCCAGCCAGAGCCCATACCTGGCACTCCACTCTTGTCTGCACCCCAATGCCCTATCCCAGGTCACAACCCAAACCTGTACCCCTCGTGCACCACTGCCTCTGGTCACAACTCCCTCCCTGATCTGGCACCTCCTCTTGCACACCAATCCCCTCCCCCGAGGTAACACCCTCCTCTTTCACCCAGATTCCCTCCTAGACCCCACACCCTCTCCTGCACCCAAATCCCATACGCTGAGCTCTTTTCTGCACCCAGCCTCAGTTCCAGACCCTGCACTCTTTCCATAAAAAAGTGTGTCCCTTGACCACTTACCAAAATCTTGGAGTGTCACCCTCATCACAAATTATTATCCACCTCTGCTCTGGTTGGATGGCTGGGGATTACCAAATCAGAATGGTACTATTCAATTTTGCACAGCCACATTGCACATATGGAAATAACTACACCATGGGCAAGGGAGGTGTGAATCAGATCTTGTGTCTGTTTGTTGCTTTATATTTTGTACTTGCATGTGCAATAGGTAATGGGTAAATGCACCTTTGCTATAGCCATAAATAACCACAAGATGGCAGTGCTTCAGAATATTTCCTTTAAGGCTGGCAAATCATATATTTAGCTATAGAGATGTAGCTGTGTTACTCTGGTCTAGCTGAAACAAAAGACAGGACTATGCAGCACTTTAAAGACTAACAAGATGGTTTATTAGGTGATGAACTTTCGTGGGCCAGTATCTCTGAGATACTACTGACTTCCTGAGAAAACTACAAAACATTGATAACCTCCCCGATAACACCATCCTTGCTACCATGTATGTAGAAGCTCTATACTCCAACATCCCACATGAAGATGGATTACAAGCAATTAGAAACACTATCCCAGAGGACACCACTGCCAATCTGGTAGCAGACCTATGTAACTTTGTTCTTACCCACAATTATTTCCAATTTGAGGACAACTTATATCTCCAGATCAGCAGCACAGCCATGGGTACACGCATGGCCCCACAGTACGCTAACATCTTTATGGCTAACTTAGAACAACTTTCCTCAGATCCCGTCCCCTTTAACCCCTTCTCTACTTATCCATTTCCTGGATACCACAGTAAAAATCACCAATGGTAAATTAGATACCACTCTCTACAGAAAACCCACTGACTCATACAGTTACATACATGCCTCCAGCTCCCATACAGAACACACCATACGATCCATCATCTATAGCCAAGCCCTTTGATACAATCACATCTGCTCTAATCCCACTGATAAGAGACCAGAAACTTCAGGATCTCTACCAAGCATTTATAAACCTCAATTACCTACCCAGAGAAATAAAAAAAACAAATTGAAAGAGCCAGACGAATACCCAGAAACCATCTACTTCAAGACAGACCCAAGAAAACCAACAATAGAAGACCACTTGTCATCACCTATAGCCCCCAACATAAACCCATCCAACACATTATCAATAAACTACAACTTATACTGGAACAGGATACTACACTCTTGAGAGGCTCTGGAAGACAGACCCATAGTCTCCTATAGACAACCACCTAACCTCAGGATGATTCTTACCAACAACCACAGGACATACCGCACTAATACCAACCCTGGAACTTTCCCTTGCAACAAACCCCGTTACTTTGTCCACATATTTACTCTGCTGACACCATCATTGGACTTAACCAATTCAGTTATAAGATCAAGAACACATATTCCTGCTCATCCAGAAATATAATTTATGTCATCATGTGTCGACAGTGTCTGTCTGCTATGTACATTGGACAAACATCTCAGACACTTTGCCAAAGAATCAATGCATACAAAACAGATATCAGACAGTTTCACAAAGAAAAAACAGTTCTTTGCCATTTCAACCAGAAATGGCATTGTCTCAATGACTTGACTACCTACATCCTGCTTCAAAGACATTTTAATACAAGACTTCAAAGAGAAACCTCTGAACTGTCATTTATGCTTAAATTTGACACTTTGCCACTGGGCCTTAACAAAGATGCTAATTATCTTACCCATTACAAAGATAGCTTCCCCAATTATCACCTCTAATATCATTAACTCACAGACATTAACCTCTCCCCTTCATTCCCCCTCTGTTCTGAAATTTGATTTGTCCTTTTTATATGTGTTCACTTTTTTTTGATTGTATCCCTTTGGTATATATGGTCATGCCAATTTTCTTCCACAATATGATCTGAGGAAGTGGGTGTGGCCCACGAAAGCTCATCACCTAATAAACCTTCTTGTTAGTTTTTAAAGTGCTACATAGTCCTGTCTTTTGTTTCATTTATTTAGCTGGCATTGTTGTATTCCCTGGTCAGCTATGATATGGGGTCATTAATGGGTGGAACTTTGGACATAGAAGAGGCCTGAGAGGAAGAGACAGTACTTTCTCCCTAAGATGGTGAGGACCAAACATGATGTTATCAAACTTGACTTCCTAGACTAGACTCTGCAAACATGTCTTTGAATACATTTGCTTTTGCTGTACAATTGGTCAAACATCTCTAACACTGGTCCCAGAGGAGGCCGCACAAGTAAGGGTGATGGATGGAGCATCAGTAGCTGGGCAATGATGGAAACATATGCACCAGAACATCAGCAACTGGGATGAGATGGGGCTTGCTTACACTCTTATGATGGGAGGAGGGAGTTCAGAGCGGCAAAAGGAGAATATGAAACAAGAGACTAAAAATGGTACCTGCAAAATGAGAAATTCCAGTAAACTTCAGAGATTTGCAGTCCTTGAGTGAGGTGGTTATATAAGTGTGCAATCCCCAGTGAATGATTACCAGTGGCAGAACACCTACAGTGGGATTGCTGTAATCTCGTCTCTTAATTCTGCTTCATCAAGTGGAAACTATAATAGGGTTTTATATTAATCAAACATAATTTAGTACATGTAAACACAAAGGAACTGCAACTGTTCTACATGTTAATCTTCACAGAGAAAGTATACACACTTTCTCCTTTATTTCCTGGTTCATATGTTGTTTTTAAAAATATGTCCAGAAACTATGCGTTAATTACTTTTCTATTCATTTTTCTAAATGTGTAAATATAACATGTTGTCTATATAATGCTTCCTAAAAGAGTGATAGTGGATAGTTTATCCTGGGATTTGTGTCATGGTCCTCTAGAAATACACAATTGAAAACCATAGAAGACACATTCTTATCTTGTACTCTTCAGCTATTTGGGAAAATTATTTCAGTTGGATCAGTTGTCTTCTTTAATAAGTCATTTATTGCAAAGGAGTATCTCTGAAGATCAGTTACGGAATTAAAAAGTAACAGTAGCTAAGCAATTCTCAGTCTCAATATGGTTCAGAAGATGTTAACAGTTATAAAGGGCTAATTAGTGTAAAGTAATCCTCTTAGAGGGCTGCAAGCAGTGAACTAGTTTTATTTATAATTTGGATGTAGGCCTTCTTTATTCCAGTAGAATTACAATAACTACAACAACAATATGAATTTGCACTTTATCTGTTCACATTATGCATACATTGTATACTGAAGACTGCGCAGCAAACATTGAAGTAAAATTTTTTATTTTGTATTTAAATGCCAAAATGTTTGGAAGAACAGCCAAATCTTGTTTTTATAACTGCGAAAAACCTACCAAAAGAGAAACTGGGAAGGGGAATAAATGGTTTTCTGAAATCCTGAACAACCACAGAGAGAAGATACTGGAAGAGCTGGATGTGAACAAAGTGCTGTCATATTTGTTTTATGAGAGAGTCTTTTCCTTGGAAGAATACAAAGATATTTGGTCCCAGGAGAGCTATAAGAAGAGAGCTGAATATTTTTTAGATAAACTCACTTTAAAAGGCCCAAGTGCTTTTTCTGCTTTCTGTTCAATTTTGGAAGAGGTCTGTCCCCACTTGCTCACATGCTTTCTCCTTGACTATAAAGGTAAGGTCATTGTTTGCTTTGAAATGTTCAAATGCATATTGGTAAAGTCTCGAAATCCTCTGACGCTAATAGTTATTCACTGTAATTAGTATTTACTTTCTCTTCTGCACTAAACATTTGTTTTGTATATGGCTCCTTGTCATAAAAGGGAAATTCAAAGGAATACCTAGGTGCATAAATAAAACGAGCTGTTCTATTCAAGTGATATATTGTAAGCATGGTACCTTAATTATATGTGCCTATTAAATCACAATTCTTCTCACAGGGTATATTTTGCTACATTGTATACTACACTTGTTTAAAAAATACATACTGAATGAAAAATGTAGCATTTCTAAATATCCACATTACTATTTAAATGAATGAGAATATTCTCTGGGCATTGGGCCCTACAAATTTGTCAATTAATTCAAGTTGTTTATTAGATGTGAGTACATATAATATGGAAAAAATCAGAGTTGTTACAAAATATTCCCTCATGTCGTAGAATTTTAAAACGTCTGTAATATCCCACATTTTTTAAGCTTTGAAATCAGTGCAAGTCCACTTAGTAATGATTACAGGACTGTGCTGAAAGATTATATACAGTTTGTAATTTTAGAATTACATTGAAACATGAAGACTTTTTCCTAATAAGAAAAAAAGTTTTAAAGGCCCTCAATATTAAAATTATCAATATGGAAACAGTAATAAATCTAGTTACCATAGCATTTTTAGTCAATACAAATAAATATGATCATATAAAGAAAATCTGAAGCCATTTTGCCTTTGAAATAACTATAGCTTTCTGTCCCCGCTTGAAAATTTAATTACCTTTAAAATGGACAGTTACAAATCCAATTATGCAATAGGGTAACAGTTCATTTACCATTATTTACTTATGAACAGATGTCCATTTAGTATACCTTGTAATTATTGATTTAAAGGACAGATTTATGCAGTTACATGAACATAAATGCTTGAGATGCTCAAATATCCTTGTGGAAAACCTCCCTTTATTTCAAAATAACAAGGTGAGCATCTGCACTACCAAGCCTGTTATTTCAAAATAATGACTCCTGCTGGTGAAGAGAAATAATGCTATTTCCAAATTACTATTTCTAGAGTTATTTTGTAATAACTTTTTGGAAATAACTCTCTAGTGTAGATATTCCCTCAACTACAATGTGGTGTTTAGCGTTTCCATTGGCTATTAGGCTGGGGGCTCAGTATTTCTCCGAGAGGTTGTGACCAGTAGAGTTGGGGGCCCCTGATACCGTTCTACATCACACAAGGTGGTGGCACAGGGAATAAAGGAGAGAAAGCAGAGGCTGCATATTTCCCAGACAGCAATAAAGGATGCTGCTGATACTGCTCCCCCTCTTCCCTTATCCTTTCTGCCTGTCTCTGCCCTGTGTGTGCAGAATGCCCCAGGCTACTTTTCCTCAGCCACTGTGGCTCCAGTTTTCCTTGCTCTCCTGCACCAGCATGCATCAGCTATTCAAAGCCACTGTTTTAGACTCTTCTAGTGATGATCTGATGTCAGGGTAAAAGAAGCACATGCTATTTTTCAAATGAATACAAACACACTGCAGGCTCAAATTAATACACACAGGCTTCAGATTCATTTTTACACACATGCATTTCAAGTTCAAATTCATACATGCACTCTGAAGAGTTGATTAAATGATCAAAGGTAAACAATATTATGTATCTGCATGTACAGATTTAGTGTTGTTTTAAAATGAATGAGTTAATGCATTGAACTTCTGTTCAGTAATGCATTGAACTTCTGTTCAGCATCTCTGTGACTACAGAGATGAGAAAGGATCAACATTCTTTCTTCTCACCTCACATAAAAACTGAGTGAATGGGCAGAGTTTTGTGGGGGTGGAGGGAATTCTCTTCTACAATCCAGATCCTGAGTTTCTGTGCAGTTGCCACATATCTGCCAGTCCCCGTAGCTGCTAGTCCATGGCTTATAATCACAGCTCTAGAGGGTTTAAGATTTGGAAGCCAAGAAATGAAGAGTTCACTGGATACTCTGATTCAGGCATACTGTCCTCTCATCCCAAGTCCTCTCTCTGCTGTGGGGGAAAGAAACACCAAGAAGCAGAAGAGAACAGATGGCTTGACATCCTTCTGCATGGATTCTCTGAGGCTTCCCCACATGGCAGTTCCACTGTATTTAGGGCCTTCAGCTCCTGGGCAGGCCAAACATTCAGTTTCAAGCCAGACCATCCTGGTTTTGGAAAAGTTTGTCGCAGGTTGTTTTGCAGAGCACTTTGCCCCGCCCCTCCCCCTGCCTCTGCCCCTGCCAGTGTGACCTCCCACACACCACATGGGGATGGGAACATGCAAGCCAGGGCAGGACCATGCCATTCCAAAAATTCCAGAATGAATGGTAGTCTGAAGTTATGTCAGTGGCCACCCTATGCACACCTATGAGGTGAGACATCTTTAGGGCCTGAGCTTTGCTAAATGGCACCATGTACAATGCATTTATCTGGAGACAGTGCAGTATTTTCATTGCATGTTTAGGACCAGATTCTCTGCTGGTGTAAATCAGCCTAGCTGCATTGACTTTGACTAAACTATACTGATTTACACCACATATACACTAACATTTTATAATGAAGTTTAGGTAGAACTGAGCATCTGCAACACAAGGGAAAGGAAATTGTGAAATGAAAAGAGTATTCTGTATATAATTGCCTAACCGTATTTTGGGAGTAGCAAAACAGTGCGAGGAATAAGAACTAAAGCCACTTTCAGACAGATGTAGATTAGGCATGTCGAAATTGCTAATGAAGCAGGAACTGAAATATTCTGTGCTTCATTAGCATAAACATGGCCACCGCTTTTTTTCAAAATGGAGCTTTTTTGAAAAAAAACAAACATCAGTCTAGACACAGATCTGTCAAAAATAACCTCTTTTTCGACAGATCCTGTAAAAAAGCTGATGTTTATGCTGATGAAGCATGGGATATTTAAATCTCTGCTTCATTAGCAATTTCGACATCCTTGATTTGCATCCCTCTGTTGACAGAGGGATGCAGTCTAGACATAGCCTCAGACATTACTTCTTACAAATATTAAATGCCTTTCCAATAAGAACAGAAGTCTAATCTGGATTGGAGTATCACTTCCCTAAAAGATATTTCAACTTGTTTCCAAAACATGTGTTGTCCTGCTACTCTGGTAGAGAGAAACAGGTGACAGGTACTGAAATTAGTGCAGGTTTCCAGATAAGCAGTTTCTCAGTCTCTAGAGTAACTCAGTTCCGCATAAAGACAGTAAACTGTGCCAGTGAGCTGTGACCAGTGGTTGGTGTGTACTGTTGTTCGCTCACAATTGATTTAACAGCACTCTGAATTCCTCTGCCTCATTATCTCGTGGAGGATTATATCCTGAATAATTTAAGAGGTGTTAAGGTCAAAGTTACTTCTCAAGTCATGAGTGACCTGATTCTCCATTCCCTCCACACCACAGAGTTCTCATTAATGTCACTGGCAAAACTCCCACTGCGTCAGTGGGAGTGAGATTGGGCCCGTACTCTGGGGAGACCAGTGAGTATAGTGAGAAATCCATCAGTCCTTCATGGGCCAAAGAGGCACACAGATGGAGAAAATATTGTTGGATTTGTTCCCAAATTCCTGTAACATGTTTATTCTGCCATGTGCCTTTTCAAGGCAAATAGACATATTTATATGGAGATAATTTGACTTCTTTGTGACTCTTCAGAACTTGTGCCAGAGTTGAGTTTGTAGTGGACTGTTTCCCAGTACTCTAAATCATTTACTATGACAATGGACTGCTGATCAGCTAGCCCCAAATCATTTCTGTAAAATCTGTTCTTAGGCTTTGGATCCTTAAGTTTGAAGATAAATGTCTTCAGTTATGTCTACTGCAAAAGATATACTCTAAATTGAGAGCTTGACCCCAAGCCCATTAAAGTACATTGGAAAGAACTAGGACCAGGAAAGATAAGGATCGTTTAGCATCATTATCACTGTTCTACCCAACAGCAGGTAACCTTAAGTTACATATAATTAGCTTCTAGCAACCCAACATAGTTATTATTGTTAATCTTTTTATTCTTAAACTAGTACTGTATAAAGAATCAATATGGTTAATCTATTATTTGAACAGTTTGTAAACAATTAAGGCCTTGATCCTGCTGATGCACACATTGGACTGCTGAACTCATATGGAGCAGTGGATCTGTGTGCAATGAATTGCAGAATCAGGGCCTAAATGCATTTCTTTCCATTGCCCCTTACTTCCAGACCAGTTTAGACAAGGGAAGAAAAGCAATAACCAGGATGGGTCTGTAATCTGGAGTTATCTGAACCTGAAATTATAGTAATTGATCTGTGTTTTCCAGGCAGTATCAGGAAATAAATCAATGGGGGCACATAACTCCACTGTATGATAAATGACTGGTACACACACAAGTGCTTTCACCCCCAGAATCTTTGTTTTTATTGAGTCTAATGCACACATCTAAAATAACAGTGGTCTAGAGCACCCAAGACACAGTTAGCTGCTGTCTGAAATGGTGTCAAATGGGCTGTAGCAGAGTTCTGGTGGTCAGCCTTCCTCCTAGTCACTTGGGATTTTGATATCAGTCTCCTACCTCATTGAAATTCTCTCAGAAACTTTTCCAAAGTGCACACTCTAACTAATTTATTTTATATGTTGCTCAAGACAAAGCCCATAACTCATAGTAACCCCAATGGGCTGACAATTTCCCCAGTAACAGCAAAAAGACCGATAATTTCTACTTCTCAGCAAAGCAACTCCTACCAAGAAACTCACATCCAGATTCAAGATAAGCTATTCAGACTTTCTTCTATGCTCATGAATCCATCCTTTATCTGTTCTTATTAGAAACACCGTAGCTGTGTAGCTGTTTTTGTCTGCATAAGCAAAGACCAAATTATTCCTGACCATGTGGTATCCTCACTTCCAGCTTATGGTGGCTAAGTACACAAAATGGCTGCAATTACAAGTCCAGTTGTCTCATAACAGGAGCCCATAAATATAGTAATTTATGTTTACTGCAAAACAAATATCCACTTATAGCATTATAGAGAGTGTCCTTCCACTACCTATGATTCTACAAGTGGTAATATCAATTTAGTTCTACCAAGCAGCAGGTGACTTTGAGCTGTATGTCAGCAATTAGAAAAATGTCTTTATTGTTATTCAGATCAGATGCATAGAGGGTTCTCAGACTTATCCGAAAAAACAAAACTGAAGGCTGTATCAGAGATGGAGCTGCATGAAACCTATGAGTCCAGTAACCCAGAAGGAAACCCTTCTTCTGAGGAAAAACTGAATCAGTCATTCAACAGGTACAGGTGAAAATTACTAATATTATCTGTTCTTAATCCATCACAATAGGTGCTGTTAATTTCCATGTGTATTAAATAATTCAGAGATCATAATAGGAAGTTTCTAGTTGCATTTGGTTTCATGTGCTATTTCTGACATATGTTGCTATCAAAACCCTGTTGCATGAACTTGACTTTTGATTCTCGTGACGGTCTCAGTTCTTCATCATTTTGTATTTTGCATGACAAGGGTAGATAATTTGATTTACAATCATTTGAGGACAGGGAGGATGGGAAATTCACATGTGCCTTACATGTCTTCCTCTGTAACCATGTGACACTTGGTAGCACCATTAATTTTCAGTGTTCAGGGGTAATGTAGTTTTTCGGAGGATACTCACTACTCATGTCCTCATCATATTAACTAACTGTTCTCATCATCATCTTATTAATTAACTGTAACTAACAGATATCTGGTTCCTCACTAAGGAAAAAAAATACACAACAAAACTGGCATAGTTTAAATAATTTTTTCAAGCCTTCTACTAGCTATCAGTCCTCACAGGCTGTTCAAGGAGCAATTTTGATATCCAGCTGCTCCAGTTTACTACTTACAAGAATCCTATCAGTGCCTTGTAGGGAAGCTACATAAGCTGGGATATGAAAAGGACCTGAAGGAAGTTAGGGTATGTTTACACTACAGCACTAATTCGAACTAACTTAGTTTGAATTAGTTAATTTGAACTAAGCTAATTCGAACTAATGCATCTAGACTTAAAAACTAGTTTGAATTAGCATTTTGCTAATTCAAACTAGCATGTCCACATTGAGTGGACCCTGAACCAAGGTTAAGGCTGGCCGGAAGCAGTGCTGGCAGGGAATCAGGTTAGGACTTAGAGCGTGGAGCTGCTGTCTCACGCTAGCCGAGGGCCGTGCTTAAAGGGTCCCGACCCCCACCCCGGACAGACAGTTCTCAGGGGTTCCCCGCTTGCAAAGCAGTCCTGGCTTGGAGTGCCCTGAGTGCCCACACTCGGCACATCACAGCACTCAGCCATCAGCCCGGCTGCATTTGCCGCAGGCTGCCATCGGGGGGGGGGGGGGGGTCAATCGGGAGGCTGCAGGAGAGCTTCTACCCCGAGGAGCCCGCAGAGCCAGCCCAGTCCTCCCCATCGGGGCTCATACCCCATTCCTCCCTCACCTCCTTCCACTTACCCCTCTCTAGACCCCCTTCCTGATGTACAAAATAAAGGACACGTGTGTTCAAAAATAGAAACTCTCTTTATTGAACAAAACTGGGGGAGACTGGTAAAAGGAGGTGGGAGAGGGGAAGAGAGAGGGTGGGAGAGGGGAGGGCAACTAAAATGATCAGGGGTTTGGAACAGGTCCCATATGAAGAGAGGCTAAAGAGACTGGAACTTTTCAGCTTAGAAAAGAGGAGACTGAGGGGGGATATGACAGAGGTCTATAAAAGCATGAGTGGTGTGGAGAGAGTGTATAAAGAAAAGTTCCCATAAAAGAAGGAC
Source organism: Pelodiscus sinensis (assembly GCF_049634645.1). Lineage (NCBI taxonomy): Eukaryota > Metazoa > Chordata > Testudines > Trionychidae > Pelodiscus > Pelodiscus sinensis. The sequence continues at coordinate 45,033,382 of NC_134724.1, read as the reverse complement.
TAGAGGACACCAAATGAAATGAATGGGTAGCAGGCTTCAAACTAACAACAGAAAGTTCTTCTTCACAAAGCAAAGAGTCAACCTGTGGAACTCCTTGCTGCAGGAGGCTGTGAAGGCTAGAACTAGAACAGAGTTTAAAGAGAAGTTAGATCAAGTCATGGAGGTTTGGTCCATGGAGTGCTATTAGCCAGGGGATAGGAATGGTGTCCCTGCCTTCTGTTTTGGAAGGCTGGAGAGGGATGGCACGAGACAAATGGCTTGGTCATTGTCTTCAGTCCATCCCCTCCAGGGTATCTAGTGTTGGCAGCTGTTGGCAGACAGGCTACTGGGCTAGATGGACCTTTGTTCTGACCCAGTATGGCCGTTCTAAGCTCAGGGCTCAGAGTCAGGGGTCTCAGTGGACCACCTTGATTTTCATGCAAACCTGCTCCTGGGTGGCCAGGCTGGCAGCTCTCCTGCCCTAGATGGCCACTTTCCTGTGCCTAGTGCAGAGGTCGTGGATGAGGTCCACGATGTCCGGACTAGACCAGGCAGGTGCCCACCTCTTGTGGCCCTGGGCAGGCTCCCAGGAGCCGCCAGCCTGGTCCCGGGAAGAGGCAGAGGGCTGGGTGGCAGCGGGTGGCTGGCTCGAGCCGTGCCAGGTGCAGGGTCTGCTAACTGGGTGCTGGCAGGCTTGCACCTGGCACAGGCACCGTAGCCAGCCCATGCCCCTTTAAGGGCTGCGGGTCCGGGAGGGGGGCAGAAGAGTTTCCCTGGTGGTGCCCAGAGTGCCCACCAGGAAAAGCTGGGGAGGGCTAGCCTCCCACTAGTTCGAATTAAGTGGCTACACAGCCCTTAATTCAAACTAGTTAATTCGAACTAGGCGTTAGTCCTCATGGAATGAGGTTTACCTAGTTCGAATTAAGCGCTCCGCTAGTTCGAATTAAGTTTGAACTAGCAGATCGCTAGTGTAGCGCCTATCAAAGTTAATTCGAACTAACGTCTGTTAGTTCGAATTAACTTTGTAGTGTAGACATATCCCTGGGTATCCAAATTCTGGTGAGATTTAATGAGAGTTAGTCAGCTAACTTTGATACTCCTTTGACTTTCCCAGTGGTAAAGATCATGTGGCACAGAAGGAACATATCATCATGTGTATGAATTCATATATTTTTTAAATTTACTAACTGTTCATTAAATTTTCACATAAAAGACATGCAAAAATGTAGGGAGGATGCTAGTGTTGTGGGTAAGGATGTGAATGGGGATTCTAGAGACTGGGTTTATTTCTTGGCTCTGTCATGGACTACCCTTATCACCTTGTGTAAGTCACTTAGGGTATGTCTACACTGGAATTAAAAATCCATGGCTGTCCTGTGCCAGCTGACTCAGGCTCATGGGAACTCTGGCTTCCAGCTATGAGAATAGTGTATTTGGAGTTGACATATCTCAAGTCAAATTTACATGGCGGCTCCACTGTGGGAGGTTGATGGGAGAAAATCTCTCATCGACTTCCCTTACTTCTCATAACCTCATAGAGTACCAGGATCAACGGGGCTGCCATCAATGTTTGATTTAGTGGGTTCTTACTAGACCCACTAAATCAAACCCCAGAAGATCAATCACTGGAGCATCAATCTCCAGGTATGTATAGACAAGGCTTAAGAGGCTATTGAACTGCATTGTAGACATTTAGGCTTGGGCTAACAGTCCAAACTCTGGGCCCCTCTCCTGTATGGGGTCCTAGAGTCCAGGCTCCAGCCCAAGCCCTTAATGTCTGCACCACAGTTAAATAAACAGTTTCTTGCCGGAGCCCCTTAGCCTGAGTCAGATGGCATGGATCAGCCACAGGTTTTTAATTGTAACATAGACATATGTTCAGTTTCTCAGAACATCAGCTCTCCATTTAGAAGATAAAGCTAGTACTTTCCCACCTCACAGGAGTTCTGTGAAAGTAAATACATGAATAACTGTAAGATGATCAGTTACTATGATAACGAAGGCCGTAAAAGTACCGTACAGACAAAAACCCATCATACAAAAATAAATCCCATGACACTCGTTACAATACGCTGTATGTTACATGAATAAATATTGGCCCAGATTGGAATAGCTCATCCAAATCTGCAGATGAAATCTAAATCAGAACTTTGTGGCTCGCGCCTATATCTAATTGTAAGTAGAGTATGTAATTATTCAGAATGTGAATGAGTGCAACCTAGCTATAGCTAAATTGGTTCTCCTCTACTGGTCTCATAAGTAACTTTTATAGATTAATTAAAAAGATATCTGTATGTAAAGAATTACGTTAAAGAAGCAATAGATAAATATGGAGGGTCTCCTCAAGCCAAACTACAATGTAAATTCTTAATAGCACAAAAAAGCACTGCATAAAATATGCTATTTGTAGTAACTACAGACTCATCAACAATCAAAGAAACCTCACCATAATATTGTAATACATATTCTTCCCCTCTGATGAGGAATTATCTCTCATATTATTGCCTAAATTCTAGCTATTCCTGTATGTGCATTACAAGGGGAAAATTTACTGAGAGCTATACTCTCCCATGCACACCCGTGCAGTGTACCATTATTAATTCTCCCAAAGTGCGGAGACTTCTGGCTGTTGTGGCCAGAGGTACTTCACAGCCACAGTAGATCATGGTCACCTCTGTTGAGGGCCTGGCCATAAAGAGGGCAGGAATACAAATTAGCTTCTAAACAGCCTCCTCAAGATGATTCTTACCAACCACCACAGGACATACCAGACTAATACCAACCCTGGTACCTTCCCTTGCAACAAACCCCGTTGCCAGCTTTGTCCACATAATCATTCTGCTGATACCATTATTGGACCTAACCAAGTGAGTTATAAGATCAAGAACACATATTCCTGCGCATCCAGAAATATAATCTACGCTATCATGTGCCGAAAGTGTCCGTCTGCTATGTACATTGGACAAACATCTCAGACACTTCGCCAAAGGATTAATGCCCACAAAACAGATATCAGACAAGATCACAAAGAGAAAACAGTTTCTTGCCATTTTAACCAGAAAGGACACTCTCTAAATGACTTAACCACCTGCATTCTGCTACAAAGACCTTTTACATCTGCACTTGAAAGGGAATCCTCTGAACTGTCATTCATGTTAAAATTCGACACTTGCCAACAAGGACTTAACAAACATTTGAACTATCTCACCCATTACCAAGACAGTTTCCCCAATTATCACCTCTAATACCATTAACTCACAAACATCCCACTCTCCCTACCTCTAATATCATCAATTCACAGACACTTACCTTCCTTCCTTCCCCCCCCCCCCGCATCCCCCTCCTGTTCTGCAATGTGATTTGTCCTTTTCATATTTGTTCATTTTTTTTAATTGTATCCTTTGGTATATATGGTTGTGACTACTTTCTTCCACTATTTGATCTGAGGAAGTGGGTCTGGCCCACGAAAGCTCATCATCTAATAAACCATCTTGTTAGTCTTTAAAGTGCTACATTGTCCTGCATTTTGCTCCTCACAGTTAGGCTTAATACCTACAGCACAAAGACAAAAATAAAAACCATGCAGAAGCAATATTGTTTCCCACAACTGCACTAATAATGTACTTCAAAAATATGAACAAAAATCTTCACACTTATTGTTGTGTACTAATACTCCTATCCCTCCACCCAGGGAAAAGCATCATTGGCAACCAGCCTTCTGTATAATTTCCAAAAGTGTCACACCCACTTCAGTTGTCAGAAAGGAAACCATACACATTCCACACAGAGTATGGGGGAAAATAGGTCCCAAGGACTTGTGACAATTTATGAAAATGACAGCCCTACTTTTGAAGAAAACATTATAGCCGAAAGCAGGTCAAATGTGCCACCCACGGAGGCCTGCATTAATTCACACAATGTTAAAAACCAAGGCAACGGTCTCCCCTACCAACCAGGCAACCAATCAAAAACAGACAATACTGTCCATAAATATAACAGTACAGTATGTGTGAGTTACACAGAGACAGTTAGGAAAACTAAGCAACACTATAGCAAAAGAAACAGCAAACACAAAGAGAAAAACAAAAAGTCCCCTAGTAACATTTACAACTATTATTTAAAAAAATATCAGATAAAGCATATGGATACCTAAGGCCAAATCTTTCTCCCATTGAAGTAATGCCAATTGACTTTAATGGGAGCAGCATTAGTCCCTAAAGTAATAAGGAATAGATATTATGTGATGTTAGACTGTACTGCTTTTTATTACGCACATAATGTGTTCATTACCATGGTCTCTAGGTGCACTTTAAATAGGTTAAATTGGATTATCATTATCTTTCTGAATGAGAAGAGAAAAGCCATTGTGTTCCCATGCCATATCAAGCTTTAAGGAAGAAGACAGAGAAGGAGCTATCCTGTTAGTTAAGAATTCAGTACTACATCCTTCAGACAGTTGAGAGATTTGGGTAAAGAGAGAGAAAAATATTTCTATGGGCTCATGCTAAATCAGAATAGGAGGTTCTAGAAGTGAGAGTTCACTACCCAAAACGCTCTGCCCCAGCTCTCACAGTCTTCATCCTTGGGACAGGGAGTTCCAGCATTTCAGACATATGGGGGTTAAGATATGGCCTTTAAAATAATCAAAACACAAGTAATTAGGGCATGTCTACACTAGGAAATTATTTCAAAATAAGTTATTTTGAAACAATAATTCGTGAAATAAGTATTTCAAAATGGTGTATCCACACTACAAGGCAGCATCAAAATAGCGCAGAATTCTTTCAAAATAGCATTTCCATCCTGATTGGACCCTGCATTATATTTAAAGCCCCGGTAAGCGCTTCCTGTAGCTGCTTGCTGAGGCTAGCTGAGACACATGCTTAAAGGGGCTTCTCTCTATGATTGCATCTCACATGTCACTTCTCCACTGCCTATCCTCTTGTGGGACACCAAACTCACGCTATGTGCTCTGGTTGCCTTGGCAGGCAACACAACACTTCCATCATGGAGCCAGAGCTGCTGCAAAGCAGTGCCAGGCTCACAAGCCTTGTGCTGCACCTCATCCACCTTGCCCCTGTCCTGAATCAGGACCACGATGAGCAGCCTGGAACGGGGGACCTCTTTACCTCTTTTTGTGGTGCTCTTGCTGCAGCAAATGATCCTCCATCTCCTGCACTCCATGGAATGCTGCTTCTGGTGGAGGGAGACCAGTTCTAACTGGTAGGACCACATCTCCATGCAGCAATGAGACGACCAGCAGCGGCTCCAGGACTTCTATATGAAGAAGGACACGTTTTTGTAGCTCTGCGAATGGCTCGCCTCTGACCTCAGGTGACAGGACACCAGCATGAGACCTGCCATCCCCCTGCCAAAGTGCATCACCATCACACTCTAGAAGCTCACAACGCTGGACAGCTTCCGCTTCATGGGGAATCAGTTCGGCATGGGGAAATCCATGATCAGGTCCATGCTCATGCAGGTAGTGGAGGCCATCAACACCATCCTGCTGTGGTGGCCCCTGTGGTGGTGGTGGGGACTAGCAGGAGAATCCAGGGGAGTGGGAGCAGAGGTGAGGAGTTGGAAGGCAGGGAGGTGGGCAGGGAGTTGTAGGAGGTGGGGGCTAGGAGGTGGCCTGCTCCATACACACGCCCATGTGCTCCATGACTGATATTATTAAGGAGCACACGGCCTCGTGCTGCATGACAGCTGCTCCCATCTGGCCTTGCTCTGCTCCCGGTCAGCCCAGCGCTCCTCGCTGTCAGCAGCTCACTCCTGGTGCTCCTCATTGAAGCTCCGGATAAGGGATTGCAACCATCTGATCCCACAGCAGTTCTTCCCTCATGCGCTTCCCCCAATAGATCTCGCAGAGTTGGGAAGATGACGTTGGAGGTGGTGGATGTGCTCGGAGCTGGCCCAGCTGTGAAGAAAAGTGAGAAGGGCAGTTATCACAGGAGACAGTGTGTATGAAGTCTAGCCCTAATTTCTGAGCCAACACTAAAGGTCTTGGTTCAAACAATGGTGATGTGCTTCGAACAAGTCTATATGTTGCTTACACAGCGGGCACTTCTCTGGAGGGGAACGGACTTCCCAGGGGAGCCATGCTACTCTCATGTCCCGGGGACAAGCAGGCTGGCTAGGCTAGAAGCCTGCGGGTGGGAGTGGGAAAGGGGGTGGCTCGACTGCCTTCTGTGTTCTGCACACACCAATTCTGACACTGGTGGTGTCCCACAGAGAGAAGTTCTACCCCTACCCTTGGAGGGGGGTGTTGTTGGGTGTGGTGTGTGTGAGTGGCAGAGGCCGCTTGCCAGAGAGAGTGTTACTGGGGTCTCCACCTCTTCCTTCCCTCGTCAGGTTTCCATGCAAAGGATTGGTCTCCTCCACATCACTGCACTTGACGAGGAGTGGATGCTGCCCGAGTGCGGGCATGAGCCTATGCCACGTGCAGCACAGCTGTGTGTTTCCATGACACCACCCTCCTTGGTGATGGCTTGTCATGCAAAGGTGTCCCATCATGGAGGCAGGAGTAAGGCAGGACTGTCCAACCTTGTGAGAAGGAGCAAGGGGTTCCTGCGTGAGAGCGTCATGGGGCTGAGTGCTCCATACGGGCACAGCATGTGCACCCATGTGCACATGCTGTTGTGCAAGCCCCAGGCCAAGAAGGCCAACCAAGGACTGCACGTCCCCCACGCGGCCTGCTGCCTCCCCCAGCATGTGTATAGGAAAAGTTGAGGAACTCACCTGAAGTGCCCTCCCCAGCCTCATCTGAGCCCAGGGAGACATCCTGGGAGGGGTGAACCTGCTCCAGGCTGAAGATCAGCTCCTAGCTTGCAGGCATGGTGTCCTGGCTAGCCCGCTGCTTCTTCTCCTCCTCGTCCTCCACAACCCTGCCCTCGATGAGGCTGATGCTGGAAGTGTCCTGTCCAGAGTCGACAACAACGAGAGACAGGGCAGTGACCAGTCCCCCTCACTGGATGGCATAGAAGCAGCAGGTTTGCAGTGCCATCCCTGGCCTTTGTATAGGCCTGCTGGAGCTCTTTTATGTTCATGTGGACCTGGTCCAGGATCCTGGTGTGCCCTTTCTCCACCAGACTGGTGGCCATCCGGCCTTACACATCAGCATTGTGCCTTTTGGTGCAGACATCCTGAATGTTAGTCTCCTCCCCCTAGACCTCGATGAGATCCAGGATCTCTGCACCAGTCCAGACCGGTGTACTCTTTCACCTCTGGCCAGGGGCATCAGAGGGTGCTACGGGTGTGTTGGCAGCTGAGGGGGGCACAGAGGAAGTGCTGGGGTCACTCATGATTCCTGCAATGGGTTCTGTGTGGCACGGGGCTAGCAGGACTTGCCTGATGCCACAAGCCCTCTCCCCTCTGCCTCCAGCTTTGAACTCTGCAGGAGAAGGGGAGCACTGGAGTTGCCAGGGTGTGGCCAGAGCAGCCACAAATGTAGCCGTGAGAAGCTTCTGGAGGCCAGTTATTTTCCACACTAATGCTATTTTGATATAACAACTTTGAAATAAACATTATTTCTCATGAAAAGCAGGAGTTGTTATTTCAAAATAACCAGCCTGTTATTTCAAAATAATGGGCTTGGTAGTGTGGAGGCTCCGATTGTTATTTTGAAATAAGGGGAGTTCTTTCAAAAGAACTCCCTCGTGTAGACCAGGGTGTAGATACTTTTGCATGGCGACCAGTAATTTGAACTTCACTCTGCAGTCAGCTATCTCCCAAATGCCTGAACAAAGATGTTGTGCTGAGGAGATGGGAGAATGGAGCCCTGCGAGACTCTTCATCTTCACCCCATCTCTATCTGCCACACTTATAGTTACTCTCCTAATCTCTGAGTATGTCAGACTGCATGACTTCTGCAAGTCTGGGTCAGTTTCGAGTCAGAAGGTATTATCTGAGGTTGTGCCCATACAGCCCCAGGCCTCCATACATCTAGTTCTCAGAATTATTGTTGCCAAAAGGAAAAATAATCTTTGTTGGATGGGGACATGGGGTTGTAGCAGGGGTCACAGGCAGTAGATTATGTGCTCACACAAACAGTGCTTTTGCAGCTTTAGTTTGCTAGCTTGGTTTCTTATTCCCAAAGCATCATTGCACATTTTAACTTAGCCTCGTGAAATTCACACAGATCACATATGAGAAAATGTTTAATTATTTCCCTCAGCGTCTCTGACTTTCCCTCCTGTCAGACAATGTTTTTTGCTACCTCTCCTTGAGGGATGAAGAACTGAGGCATATGTCTCATTAGTATGAATAGAATGTATATTTGTCAGTCCCTCCTGGATCAAGAGAAAACTGTTCCACAGTGTCAGAGGAATTAGCAGTGGAAATAATATCCAAACTGAGAAAATGAGATGCTGTTTTGAAAGATGTTATGATGCAGGCCAGTTATTCTCAAATGTTGAACATAATAGATTTTACATACAGTTTTTTTCCATGTAACTGGGGTGTATGTCTCAATATGCAAATTTGTTTCATGAAAAATTAATCCTTTTCCTACCAAAGTATTTAATACTTTACAAATTATGTCATATTCTGGCTGGTCTAATGGTTTGAGACACAATCCTTAATATGTTAAGGAGCCCAAGGTACCCGGTGACGTGGGTATGTGAGAATAACCATGGGTACATCTACACTACTACCCTAGTTCGAATTAAGATGGTAATGTAGGCAACCGGAGTTGCAAATGAAGCCTGGGATTTGAATTTCCCGGGCTTCATTTGCATAAAGCCGGACGTCGCCATTTTTAAATGTCCACTAGTGCGGACTTCGTGCCGGGACTAGGTAGTTCGGACTAGGCTTCCTAGTCCGAACTACCGTTACTCGAGATGTGAGATGTGATACAGAGGAATAAATATCTTTGTTATATTTAGAGTTTTAGTTGATCTTTTTTTGTTTTCTAATAAGTTAAGTAAGGCTGATAAGAAAGATGTCTGCTTATTATCGCTAAAGTACACAAAAGGCAGTCATGATGCAATAATTAGCAGCTAACAAATATATTGTTAGATGTACCATGGTCTTAAAAAAAGTCTTTATCCGGTTTGATTTGACCACTAGATGGTACTATTATATAGTTATTAAAAGATTTGAGCAAGTTATTTGAAATTATTATTACCTGTGGTTTACATTACTCTAGGACTGAATTTATGGACCAGGACCTCATTGTGTTAGGCACTATACAAACACAGAACAAAATGTGCCATTGATACAGATTTGCTCATGTTGATACACTTATGTAACTACTATTAGCAAGAATTAATGAGCCTTGTCAGTTCTATGCAGTGCTTTTTTTTGTAAGAAAAAAGGTGCCGGTACTGTAGGCTCAAACTTTGGGAGCCAAAACGCCACGCTGAGAGCTGGAAAAAAACCTGCCTCGCATCCCGAGCAGGCTTCCGTCAGGAGACGAGTGGCACCAGGAAAACAGGAGCTGGTACACGTGGAAAAATCCCCTTCATTTACTGTGTGCTAGGAAAATAGGTGACGGTACACCGTACTGTCACAAAAAAAGCACTGGTTCTGTGTACTTCTAATCACACCATTACAATTTTTGACCCAGACCACCAGTGACTTCCACGCATGGGAAAATGTCCACCAAAATGGAGCCTGAATTTGAGTAGGTGTGACAATTCAATATATGGGGAAATTGGGCACAATTATCTGATGCCCTGCACCTTATGCAGTCATTTATACCAGTGCAAACTAGGTGTAAATGTTGACCATTGTGGACTAGTAACAATTTACATTCACTTTTAACATGCGTAAATGATGATACTAAGTACAGGGAAATGGTAAATCAAGCCCATTATGTGCAAACCTAGGCAGCAGGGACAGTTATTTAGACAGAGTTAGGTTTCGTCTAATAACCCAGTTATAATACATCTATATTCTAACTATGTTATAACAAGATTTGCTTTTTCTTTTGTAAAGCATATTATAACCATGGAATACAATGGGATAAAATTAAATAAAGGAAAATTAGGTTGAATATCGAAATTTTTCCAGTATTGAGAAGAATGAGGCTGTGCCTAGTTCCCTTGCCATGGCAGTAACACAATTAGGTCTAATGTCTTTTTTTAATTCTAATTTTTTACCAATATTTCTATTTTTCCCTATTTGAATGATCTGCAAGTCAGTCAGTTTTTCTGACAGACGTGTTCTTCAGCAGATGGGCTACAATTACACTACAGAATTATTTCAGAAAAAAAGCTGTTTTTCCGAAAAAACTCCACACTGCAATTGTGTTCTTTTGAAAGAAAATCGAAAGAACAGAGGCATTTTTCCGGCATTGGTAAACCTCTTTCTACGAGGAAGAAGCCTGCTGTTTGGAAAAAGGCATGTGTGGACAGGGAAGAGGGAGTTCTTTTGAAAGAAGAGGAAAGAGGAAAAAGCACAGGTGCCCTGGTGGCCACTCCATCCATAGTAATCACAGCTTACATGTGAGATAGTGTCCATTCAGTGTGGATGAGATCTTTCAAAAAAACTTTTTCGATGCGTTTTGGCAGTGTGGACTCTCTGTTTCGGAAGAAGTTTTTTCAGAAGATCTCTTCTGGAAAAGCTTCTTCCGAAACAAGCCTACAGTGTAGATGTAGCCCCAAATTCCAGATTAGTGGCATCTGTAATAATGGAGGGATACTAAGAGTAAGATTTTAATGTAAAAGTTCATTTGTCAGAATATTTTTCAGAACTTTCTATCCAAACTAAGCAACTCCTTAGACTTAAAGAACATTTAGGTTGGAATTTAACAATGACTTTCATGAGTTTCAACTGAATTAGTACACTTTTAGATTTGAATATCCTATCTAGCACCATACTGGCATCTATCCTTCATTGTCCCCAAAACTGTATTTGTTAACTGTTGAACCTTTCATCTTCAGGCTCTTACAGTTTCCAAATAAAAGGTTTATTCTCTAAAAAAGCCATTTTGGATTTGTCTTGACTAGAATTCAAAGGTGAATTGTCAGAATGTGTTAGCACACTTTTAAGCAATGTTTTAAAAAGCCACCCGTAGGCTTCAATTCAACCAGCTGGCATGCACTGATGTGAAGCTTACACTGCCTACACTAGATTTTTAGAATGTGTATATTAGTATGTGTTAGCAAACACTTTCCAAAACATGCTTTTAAATCCAAGTCAAGATAAACCTCAGTTGTACCAGACAGAATGTCCACTTGGCTCCGAGGCAATTAAACTTTTTAGTATTTAAGCAAATCTGTAAGGAGAAAAATCTGAAATATACTAGGGTCTGCCCAAATATCTGTATCTAGGGACAAGAAATGTGACAATTCAGAGCCTGGGGAATCGCTTTTCAAAAAGAATTGTAAGTTATTGCAGGTGATTTAGATCACCTTTACATTTGAGATAGTCATTCCCATATGTCAGGACTACTCAACATGTGGCCCATGGCCTGTTTGTTTGTGGCCCATGATGCCGTTTGGGTTTATGCGGGACTCAAGATGCTGCCTGCAGGTGGGATCCTTTGAATATGGCCTCCACTGGGAACACACCTCCACTAGGAACACGCGAGACATCTCCCAGGTGGGGTGAGCATTGAAAGATTCAAGCAGATGTGCTGGCTGGAACAGATAGGTACAGGGTGCCAGTATTTTTAGTTCCCAGGGAAGTGGTGCTGGGAGCGCTGAGGCATTGTGTGAAAGAAGCTATTTGCGTATATATGTGCATGTCTATGCAACCACACTAAAGTTGCGGCCCTCAGCATGTGCTGAGAGTATCATTGTGGCCCCCAGGGCTTCCAAAGTTGAGTAGCCCTGCCATATGTAGTACCCCAGGAAAACAACAGATCAAAGACAGTGAGGATTATATTCTTGTAGCCCAAGGTCCAGTGTGTTTCAGCAGCAGCCCTGGGAACTACAAGTAGTGGACTACAAACCGCTGCATGTTGGGAGAACTTCCTGGTTCCTTCCAGGATGTGCCCTCTGCCCCCAGCAGGGTCTCAGCAAGGACTGTGCTAGAAGCAGCACACAGCCTGCATGCTGAGAGAAGGGGCTGCTGAACTGTTTTCCTCTTCTATGTTTTTTACAGAATAAAGCCTGTTCCTGGTGATTTGTCTTGAGTGGGTCTGGTCTGAGGTGCACTCACACATGCACAACGCAGAGCACACCAAGCAGCCTCAGGCCTATCCCTCCCCCCACAGTGGTGTAAGAAGTCACAAGGTTTCCCCTATGCTGAATAACCTCACACTGGGCTAGCCAACAGGAGGGGTTATATTTTGATGGAATGAATGGCTTCTGTTTATCCCTTAGGGTATGTCTACACTACCACCCTAGTTCGAACTAGGGTGGTAATGTAGGCAACCGGAGTTGCAAATGAAGCCTGGGATTTGAATTTCCCGGGCTTCATTTGCATAAAGCCGGGCGTTGCCATTTTTAAATGTCCACTAGTGCGGACTCCGTGCCGCACTAGGTAGTTCGGACTAGGCTTCACAAGGAGTAACGGTAGTTCGGACTAGGAAGCCTAGTCCGAACTACCTAGTCCGTGCCGCGTGTAGCCGCGCGGCACGGAGTCCGCACTAGCGGACATTTAAAAATGGTGGTGCCCGGCTTTATGCAAATGAAGCCTGGGAAATTCAAATCCCGGGCTTCATTTGCAACTCCGGTTGCCTACATTACCACCCTAGTTCGAACTAGGGTGGTAGTGTAGACATACCCTTAGAGATACCAACATTTCATGTATTTTAAAATTAGGCTAGATCGTGCTCCTTAAATTGGCACAGAAGGAACTTTCCAAATTGTCCCCCTTCATTTTGGGTGCATCTACACAGTACCCTTATCTTGAAATAAGCTATGCAATTTGTGCTACGCAAATTGTGTAGCTTATTTTGAGATAATTTCGAAATAGTCTACACAGCGCCAAATTTCAAAATAAGGTGCTATTCCAAAATGTCCCTTAACCTTTGTGCAATTTTGTCAGAATAGTGAGCCTGTTATATTTTGATATAACAGGCTTGCTCTTAAGACGCAAAATAACTATTTTGGGATACCTCCAGTATCCTGAAGTAGCTCCACAGGGTAGACATAGTCTTTGAAAGTAGAGCTCAGTTGCCTATCTGGCACTGTTCCCTTTCTGTCCCCAAGATGCTCTCTGCATTGTCTGGGGAAAGAAATTGGCTTGGTAGTGATGTAAATCACCTGCCTTCTAGCTCTGTGGACATTAGCCAGAAAAGAAAATACAGTTTGGGGGACTATTCTCCTTCCTGGGGGGAAACCACAGCCAGTACAGTGCCTAATAGAGAAGCTGCACTGGAGCTGCACTACTGCATGGAAGAACAGGGCTTCTGCATTGATGGCCTTGAACTCCTGTAGTATTTATACAGATTCTTGGGAACCCACTGGTTTGGGGACAGATGGTTTTCTTCACGGGGGGGTCAAATCTTGCCACCCTGATGAGATGATGTGGGAGGAAGCTCTGTGAAGGAATCCTCAGAGTTTTCCTCCTCTGCAGCCCCCTCCTTTATTCAGCAGGAGGATATGAGGTAGGCCAATGTAATTAAAGCTCAAGCAAGGCAGCAATAGCCATTTCCTGACAAAGTTTACTGAGATGAAACCTTGACTGGCTTCCTCCAAACATCCGTTGCTCTGCATGACTAATTCAGTTGCCAGTACAAAACACTGTAAGATTGCCATCCCTATTTTTGTATGTATTTTAATATAAAAATATACATTTCTGCTTGATCAGAATTTAATGTGGCAGGAAGTGAGCATATGGGTAATGTTTTACTTACATAGATTATGTCAATTCCCAAGGGTTCTTTGAAAGGTATCAGGATTAGGTTCTGATGAGCTATATGACTACACAGTAACACTCTCTTATCAGCTGACATTTTTATTAACTGCAGCAACAACAAAAGCTAGTCTTGGCCTCCCTAACAGCTGTTACCAGGTGGCTTGTGGCACCACAATCATGAGGTCAAGGTAAATGTGTCAAGCAGCATAGGCTTGTTTTTGACAGGAAGCTGTTCCTCTCAGTTTGCCATCTGAACCAGTTGTGCTATGATTGTAGTCAGCATTAGAAAGAAGTGCAAAAAGCAAATGAAGGGTGAAAGGAGAACAGCAAATAGACATCAGGACTTGCATCTTTCACTAATGGAGTCAGAGTTTCACCATGGGGAACTGAAATCCCATGAGATATCGTTTTTAGTTTTCATCAGTGTATCTGCATAAACATTTGCTGCTTTGCCTTCCCATTCCACTCACATGAAGATAAATTGCCTATTTCTGATGTCTGAGCTGCATTTGTTAGCAGTGCTAACATCCCTCATGCTGTTGCTCAACTTTCCTTTCTGTCACTGATACAAATATTCTTGGATTTTGCCACCATTTGCAATAATTAATTTAGTTACATTATCTTTCCTTTTATATGTATCTGTATTTTTAGTTCTGCAGGTGAATTTTTGATTGTCCTTGTAAATAAGGTTTAATAGCATTTTTGTATGTTTTCATTTCTTTTTTAGTGCAGTCTTTTTCTCAGTAAGGCACAAAGCAAAATAGTTTAAACAGATAGCTGCAGCGGCACAGGAGCCAAGCAAACAGAGCTGTAAACAGGGGAGTTTGAGTGGGAGTTTGTAAAGGGAGTTTGGATTGTGGGACTTGTTTGGAGTTTGTTTTTGCTGTGGAGGGGGTGTTTTGGTTGTTTTTGTGTTCACCGGACTAATAGGATTTTGGTGAGAAAGTAGATAAAACATAGAGGCAGTAGTGGCCATGGCCCAAGTAGTAGAGAACACAAGGAGGATGACTGGATGTGGTAGCTGCGGTATGTACATGATTCTGGAGGGGGTACCTGAAAGGAGTTTTGTTTGCATGACATGCCGCCTGATCGAGCTGATGGAAGAAAAGATCCGAGGACTGGAGATGCAGGTGGAAACTCTGGTCGAGTTTAGAAGGGGGTTTGAGCAGATGATGGGGCAAAGGCATGACGTGGCTGAAGGGGAAAGTTTAGATATGCAGATGGAAGCAGGATCAAGGGCCTCAGAGGGGGGACTGCTGGGCGAAGAAAATGGACAGTGGAAGCATGTGACTCAGAGAACCAGGCAGAGGAAAAGATGGGTCAGTGAAGGAAAAATAGAGCTCAAGAACAGGTATGTGGAGCTGGAGAATGAAGAAGGGGTACAGCAGGTAGATAATGAAGATGGAAGGGTGAGGAAGAAGAGAAGAGTGGCTAGTCCCATAGATAAAGGGGAAGACTTAATGGAGACAACACCAATAATGAGCATTAGGAGGATACAGGATGGGTTAAAGAGGATTACAAGGGAAAATAGGAATGGCAAGGACTTGCAGCCAGAGGAAGCTAGAGATAGACTAGAGAATTTCACTGTCACTAGGAAAAGGCAGGTCTATGTGATTGGGGACTCCTTATTGAGAAGAACAGATAGGCCTGTAACCAGAGCTGATCCAGAGAATAGAAGGGTGTGCTGTCTGCCAGGTGCTAAGATACGAGATGTGGAACTGAGGTTGAAGAGGATTATTAAGGGAGCAGGAAGGAATCCATTGATCATCCTTCATGTAGGAGCAAATGATATGGCTAGATTTTTGCTGGAACGAATTAAGGGAGACAATGCTAGGCTGGGGAGGATGCTCAAGGAAATTGAGGCTCAGGTGATTTTTAGTGGGATTCTGCCTGTTCCTAGAGAAGGGCAACTAAGATGTGACAGGATTATGATGATCAATAGATGGCTCAGGCAGTGGTGCTATAAGGAGGGCTTTGGGATGTATGGTCACGGGGAGGCATTTATGGACAGAGGACTGTTCTCTAGGGATGGACTTCACCTAAGTAGGGAGGGAAATAGACTTCTAGGATGGAGGCTGGCTCAATTGATTAAGAGAGCTTTAAAGTAGGAATTTGGGGGAGATGGTTGGGAGATGCCCAGGTAATCTCTACGCCAGATTTTAACACTGAGAGGGAGGAAAACGAAGTAAGAAAGGATATAGCTGGGGATAGGAGAATGAACATGAGGAAGGGTGGGGTGGATACTAGTTTAATAGGTCATATTGGAGGTATAACGTCTGTGCCAAATTGGGTAAAGAATGTGAATGAGGCCAAACAGCAAAAATTAAGATGTTTATACACCAATGCGAGGAGCCTAGGTAACAAAAAGGAGGAACTAGAGCTATTGGTCCAGGAAGTGAAACCAGATATTATTGGAATAACAGAAACATGGTGGAATACTAGGCATGACTGGAGTACAGGTATTGAAGGATATGTTCTGTTTAGGAAAGACAGAAATAAGGGTAAAGGTGGTGGAGTCACATTGTATATCAAAGATGAGGTAGATTGCAAAGAAATAAAAAGTGATGGAATGGAGAAGACAGAGTCTGTTTGGGCAAAAATCACATTGGGAAAGAAAACTATCAGATCCTCCCCTGGGATAGTGCTTGGGGTGTGTTATAGACCACCAGGATCCAATTTGGATATGGATTAGAGACCTCTTTAATGTTTTTAATGAAGTAAATACTCATGGAAACTGCATAATCATGGGAGATTTCAATTTTCCAGATATAGACTGGAGAACAAGTGCTAGTAATAATAATAGGGCTCAGATTTTCC
This sequence comes from Pelodiscus sinensis, assembly GCF_049634645.1. NCBI lineage: Eukaryota > Metazoa > Chordata > Testudines > Trionychidae > Pelodiscus > Pelodiscus sinensis. The sequence continues at coordinate 45,016,834 of NC_134724.1, read as the reverse complement.
TAGATGTAATAGCTGATGAATTCCTTCATCAAGTAGTTGCTGAACCAACAAAGGGGGATGCTATTTAAATTTGCTTTTGGTGAGTAGCGAGGACCTCATAGATGAAATGGTTGTAGGAGAAAACCTTGGCTCGAGTGATCATGAGCTAATTCAGTTCAAATTAAATGGAAGGATAAACAAAATTAAATCTGAGACTAGGGTTTTTGATTTCAAAAGGCCTAACATTAATAAATTAAGGAAATTAGTTAGGGAAGTTGATTGGACTAAAGAAATTATGGACCTTAAAGTGGAGGAGGCCTGGAATTATTTTAAGTTAAAGTTGCAGAAGCTGTCAGAAGCCTGTATCCCTAGAAAAGGGGAAAAATTATGGACAGAGGACTGTCCTCTAGGGATGGACTTCACCTAAGTAGGGAGGGAAATAGACTTCTAGGATGGAGGTGTGTTAGACCAAGCTGGATGAGCAAGCATCTCAGAGAGGTGATCAAGAAAAAGCAGAAAGCATATAAGGAGTGGAAAATGGGAGGGATCAGTAAAGAAAGCTACCTTATTGAGGTTAGAGCATGTAGGGACAAAGTGAGAAAGGCGAAAAGTCAGGTAGAGTTGGACCTTGGAAAGGGAATTAAAACCAATAGTAAAAGGTTTTATAGCCATATAAATAGGAAAAAAACAAAAAAAGAAGAAGTAGGACCGCTAATCACTGAGGATGGAGTGGAGGTTAAGGATAATCTAGGAATGGCCCAATATTTGAACAAATACTTTGCTTCAGTCTTTAATGAGGCTAATGAAGAGCTTAGGGATAATGGTAACTTAACAAATGGGACTAAAGATATGGAGGTAGATATTACCATATCCGAGGTAGAAGCCAAACTTAAACAGCTTAATGGGAGTAAATCGGGGGGCCCAGATAATCTTCATCCAAGAATATTAAAGGAAGTGGCACATGAACTTGCAAGTCCATTAGCACAAATTTTTAATAAATCTCTAAACTCAGGGGTTGTACCATTTGACTGGAGAATTGCTAATATAGTTCCGATTTTTAAGAAAGGGAAAAAAAGCGACCCAGGTAACTATAGGCCTGTTAGTTTGACATCTGTAGTATGTAAGATCCTGGAAAAAATTTTGAAGGAGAAAGTAGTTAGAGACATTGAGGCTAATGGCAATTGGGACAAATTACAACATGGTTTTACAAAAGGTAAATCGTGCCAAACCAACCTGATCTCCTTTTTTGAGAAAGTAACAGATTTTTTAGATAAAGGAAATGCAGTGGATCTAATCTACCTTGACTGTAGTAAGGCATTTGATACAGTACCACATGGGGAATTATTGGTTAAATTGGAAATGATAGGCATTAATATGAAAGTTGAGAGGTGGATAAGCAACTGGTTAAAGGGGAGACTACAGCGGGTCATATTGAAAGGTGAACTGTCAGGTTGGAGGAAGGTTACTAGCGGAGTTCCTCGGGGATCAGTTTTGGGGCCAATTTTATTTAATCTTTTTATTGCTGATCTTGGCACCAAAAGTGGAAGTGTCCTAATAAAATTTGTGGATGACACAAAGTTGGGAGCTATTGCCAATTCAGAAAAGGATCGGGATATCATACAGGAAGATCTGGATGATCTTGTAAATTGGAGTGATAGCAATAGGATGAAATTTAATACAGGCAGTCCTCGACTTACGCGGATCCGACTTATGTCGGATCTGCACTTACGAACGGGGCTTTCTCGCCCCGGAGGTCGAGGTGGCGGATTGCTACCTGCGAGCTCCGGGGCAAGAAAGCCTCGTTCGTAAGCTGCTCCCGGTGCCCCTGGTCTGCTGGAGACCGTCTCCAGCAGACCAGGGGCACCGGGACTGAAGCCGCAGCAGCGGCGGGTTCCCGCGCTTCTGAGGCTTTGCCAGAGCAGACCACAGCAGACCACAGGCACCGGGAGCGAAGCCGCAGCAGCGGCGGGTTCCCGCGCTTCTGAGGCTTTGCCAGAGCAGACCACAGCAGACCACAGGCACCGGGAGCGAAGCCGCAGTAGCGGTGGGTTCCCGCGCTTCTGAGGCTTTGCTCTGGCAAAGCCTCAGAAGCGCGGGAACCCACCGCTGCTGCAGCTTCAGTCCCGGTGCCCCTGGTCTGCTGGAGACAGTCCTCAGCAGACCAGGAGCACCGGGACTGAAGCCGCAGCCGCGGCGGGGTCCCGCGCCTCTGAGACTTTGCCAGAGCAAAGCCTCAGAGGCGCGGCACCCCGCTGCCGCTGCAGCTCTGCTCCCCGTGTCCCTGGTCTGCTGGAGGGGGGGGGCGCAGCTAGTGTGCCCCCCCCAGCAGACCAGGCTTTTGTTGTGGACCCTGGGGCAGAGCAGCTGGGGCGCAGCCGATTGGTCCTGTTTCAGCAGCGGCTGACTTGGGGATGCCTGGGGCAGAGCAGCTGGGGTGCTGCTGGGTTGGTCCAGTAGCGCCAAGGAGCGAGGAGCGGTGCTACTGGAGCAACCCAGCAGCACCCCAGCTGCTCTGCCCCAGGCGTCCCCAAGTCAGCCGCTGCTGAAACTGACCAGCGCTGACTACAGGAAGCCCAAGGCAGAGTTGCTCTGCCCCAGGCTTCCTGGAATCAGCCACTGATCAGTTTCAGCAGCAGCTGACTTGGGGACGCTTGGGGTTCTTAAGTTGATTCTGTATGTAAGTCAGAACTGGCGGTCAGTTTCAGCAGCGGCTGAATCTGGACGCCAGTTCCGACTTACATACAGATTCAACTTAAGAACAAACCTACAGTCCCTATCTTGTACGTAACCCGGGGACTGCCTGTAGTGAGAAGTGTAAGGTTATGCATTTAGGGATTAATAACAAGAATTTTAGTTATAAGCTGGGGACACATCAGTTGGAAGTAACGGAGGAGGAGAAGGACCTTGGAGTCCTGGTTGATTACAGAATGACTATGAGCCACCATTGTGACATGGCCGTGAAAAAGCAAATACGATCTTGGGATGTATTAGGCGAGGTATTTCCAGTAGGGATAAGGAGGTGTTAGTGCCATTATACAAGGCACTGGTGAGACCCCATTTGGAGTACTGTGTGCAGTTCTGGTCTCCCATGTATAAGAACGATGAATTCAAACTGGAACAGGTACAAAGAAGGGCCACTAGGATGATCCGAGGAATGGAAAACCTGTCTTATGAAAGGAGACTCAAGGAGCTTGGCTTGTTTACCTTAACCAAAAGAAGGCTGAGGGGGGACATGATTGCAATTTTTAAATATAGTAGAGGGATAAATACCAGGGAGGGAGAGGAATTATTTAAGCTTAATACCAATGTGGACACAAGAACAAATGGATATAAGCTGGCTAGTAGGAAGTTTAGACTTGAGATTAGATGAAGGTTTCTAACCATTAGAGGAGTGAGGTTCTGGAATAGCCTTCCAAAGGAAGTAGTGGGGGCAAAAGATCTATCTGGCTTCAAGATTAAACTAGATGGCTACGTCTACACTGGCCCCTTCTTCGGAAGGGGCATGCTAATTTTGAACTTGGGAATAGGGAAATCCGCGGGGGATTTAAATATCCCCCGCGGGATTTAAATAAACATGTCCGCCGCTTTTTTTCCTTTGAAGTAGGAATAAGAGATCCTCCAGAAAAGGGCTTTATTCCGGAGGATTACACCAGTCTAGATGCTTTTTTCTGGCTTTTTCCCAAGCCGGAAAAAAAGCGGAGGCCATGTTTATTTAAATCCCGCAGGGGATATTTAAATCCCCCGCGGATTTCCCTATTCCCAAGTTCAAAATTAGCATGCCCCTTCCGAAGAAGGGGCCATTGTAGATGTAGCCGATGGGTTTATGAAGGGGATGGTTTGATGAGATAACATGATCTTGGTAACTAATTGACCATTCATTATCAGTGGGAAATAGGTCAATGGAGGGATGATAGGAATTACTAGAGAACTTTCTGGGTGTCTGGCTGATGAGTCTTGCCCACATGCTCAGGGTTTAGCTGATTGCCATATTTGGGGTTGGGAAGGAATTTTCCTCCAGGGTAGATTGGCAGAGGCCCTGGAGGTTTTTCGCCTTCCTCTGTAGCATGGGGTACAGATCACAGTTAGAGGATTCTCTGCATCTTGGGGTCTTCAAAGTATTTGAAGGCTTCAATATCTGAGATATAGGTGAGAGGATTATTCTGGGAGAGGTGGGTGAGATTCTGTGGTCTGCACTGTGCAGGGGGTCAGACTAGGTGATCATAATGGTCCCTTCTGACCTTAAAGTCTATGAGTCTATGAGTCTATAATTTGGTACTGCTTAATCTATAGCAGATAGTCTAAAATCAGGGTAAATTGTGTTGTCATGGTACTAACACATGTTGATTTTTCATTTTCATTTATATGTACTGGTTTTACATAATATGCAAAATTCAAAATAGTTAATCAATACAAATGTGCATGATTTACATTCTGAATCTTAAAGCAGTGTGATATGATTAGCTGGAAGCAAAGTGTACTCCGTGTCAGCTTGAATAGTTTCCTAGATTTTTGGCCTGATTCTGCAATTCTGCTCAAGTCAATGGGAGTTGTTAGCGTTCAAGGAATGTAGGATCAACTTGCATACAGCTTGCAAACAGGGGCTGTTAACAGGGAGTTTGGAGAGGGAGTTCTCCAGATAAAGGAGGAAGCTAATACAGGATCCTTGAGGGAAGTGGCTGTCTGTTGTGTGCGTTTGTATTTGGGGTCTTCTTGCTGTGTGCTGAGCTTGTGTTTGGCTGTTTGGGTTTTTTTTTTCTTTTGTCCTTTCCCTTCCCCCTCTCTCCCACCCCGCTCACAGAGTGAGTGCTGTGGCAGGTGGAAACTGTGAGCTTCTAATCAGGTTTGAAATTTAGAACCCTCTGCTTATTGGCTGAGCCTTAATCAGGGGGAGGGACTATCAGGCAATCCAGGGCTTTATAAAGGAGTGAGTCAGCAACCAGGGAGCTTGGGAACAGGGGCTGTTAACAGGGAGTTTGGAGAGGGAGTTGGGAAGGGGGTGAGATACACTTGCCATTCTTTAAAATCTTTTTACTACACTCTTGTCCTTCAAGGAGGCATTTCATAACAACTGAGGAATCTCTCAGAAGGAAGGCAGGTATGGATGGTGATAGGGCCGCTGTTGTTAGCTGCCCATCATGTGCCATGTTTGTCTTCCTCCTGGAAGAAAGAAGGGATTTCATCTGCACTAAGTGCAAGCTGGCCACCATTTTGGAAGAAAAAATTAGAGGAGTTGAAGCCCAAGTATCAACCCTACATTCTATCAGAGAGGATGAAGACTTCCTTGATAGAAGGCAGTGTTTAATCCTGCAGGTACAGCATGCAGAAGAGCCAGTCAGGGCAGTACAGGACAAGGAAGAAAACAGGCAGCATGTAACCTCTTGAAGGAGAAGAAGGCCAACTCAGGTATCTCCCATACCTTCGTAGAGATAAGTAACCGCTATCAGGCTCTCTCCACAGACGCTCCCAATTTCAAAATAAGCTACACAATTGATGTAGCTCAATTTGCATACCTTATTTTGAGTTAAGCTCTGCAGTGTAGATGCACCCTAAGGGGGGATATGATAGAGGTCCATAAAATAATGACTGGTGGAAAAAGTGAATAAGGAAAAGTTATTTACTTATTCCCACAATATAAAAACTAGGGATTACCAAATGGAATTAATAGGTAGCAGGATTAAAACAAACCAAAGGAAGTTTTTCTTCACTCAGTGCACAGTCAACCCATGGAACTCTTTGCCAGAGGATGTTGTGAAGACTAGGACTTGAACAGGATTATAAAAAACACACCAGAAACTAGATATATTCATGGAGGTTAGATCCATCAATGGCTATTAGCCAGGATTGGTAGGAATGGTGCCCCTTGCTTCTGTTTTGTCTGGAAATGGGTGACAGGATCATGTGAGGATTACCTGTTGTGTTCCCTCCCTCTGGGGTCTCTGGTACTGGCGACTATCGGCAGACAGGATATTGGGCTATGGACTTTTGGTCTGTTCCAGTATGGCCGTTATTATGTTCTTGCAGTTTTTACTTAAATGCAAGTAATGCTCATAAATTGACTACACAATATTTATTGTTCTATAAAAGGTACAACCTATGGTAACCATTACCATAGCAATGAATATTGTACATGCCATCTGAGACACATAATACCTTAGCCCAGTTCTCAATTCTGCCTTAAAACAGGAACAAAGGAACAGAAGCTTTAAGTCACTTTTATGATTCCCCTATTCCTGGCCTAAGCCCCAAGTTAGAACATTGTCAGTACTGCTCTGTCTTATGCTAAGCTGTAAGGCTGTGTCTAGACTGGCAAGTTTTTCCACAAAATCATCTGCTTTTGCGGAAAAACTTGCCAGCTGTCTACATTGGCCGCTTGAATTTCCGCAAAAGCACTGACGATCTAATGTAAGATTGTTAGTGCTTTTGCGGAAATACTGTGGTGCTTCTGTTCGGGCAAAAGTCTTTTTCCGAAAGACTTTTGTGCAAAAGGGCCAGTGTAGACAGCAGAGATTTCTTTTCCGCAAAAAAGCCCCAATCGTGAAAATGGCGATCGGGGCTTTTTTGCGGAAAAACGCGTCTAGATTGGCCACGGACGCTTTTCTGCAAAAAGTGCTTTTGCGGAAAAGCGTCCTGCCAATCTAGACGTGCTTTTCCGAAAATGCTTTTAACGGAAAATTTTTCCGTTAAAAGCATTTCTGGAAAATCATGCCAGTGTAGACGTAGCCTAGGAGAACCCAACAAGCTCTTCTTGCAATCAAGAATAGTCAGAGCTCAGCAGTACTGGACCTGTACCACCTACTCTGGAGCTTTGGCGGGAGCTGCCTTTACAGCTGTAGTGCCATCTCCATTCAGGGAACCTTTGACATCAGGTACACTGACCTTGATTGTCAGCTGTGCTGGCTTAATGGCTCCTTTTACGTTGTCAAAATAGTCCAAGGACTGCATTATAAAAGGAAACTGGACCTCATTGCCTGTTTATCCAGTCAATTGTCCTTTTCAGAGGATTGTTTTTATGGATTTTTTTTCATTCTTGAAAATGTATATTTTGTAAAGAAAAATAAACTGGAGCATGCCTTTTTAAAAAAGAAATGTGTATTAGGGGAGATGAGTGCAACATATACCTGACAGAAAAAATCTTTTCACATTTCTTACCTAACTTTGCTCCTCTATTGACACCTGGCAGATGTCAGAGCTTTTCAAATCTACTTTCCATTGGAGGAGAAACTAGTGACATGAGATCTGGAAATATTCTTAGTGTAACATTTATTTTACACTATGTTCACCAGGTGTTGGACAGAGGTTGTCACAAAAAACAAACACAGACAATCTTCTAGGAGTCTTAGCCACAGAGTTCTCAGGGAACAACTTTACCTCAAGAAGTAACACTAATTAGAGATATTAAGGTAGAGAGCAAATTCTTCTGCTGCTTGCTTACAGCTTCTCCAAAAACAAACTGAATCACAAAACTAACATCAATACAAGCATTTCTTCTGAGGCTGAACAACACTAGCACACTAAAAAAAAAAAAAAAGACCTTACAAAAGTATACGGAACATTGCCACCTGGTGGCTCCTGCCATGACAATATTTTCATAGGAATGTATTTGTATTGTAGATTATTGTAGGCGGCAACTATGTATTTTTATATGTCTAGCACAAAGGGGTCCCAATCTAAACTGGGTTCATTAAGCACTGTTATAATATATATAGTTCTCCTAACAACATATTACTATTTAGTTGCTACAAAAGCAGCTTATATTCTAGAGTATATTATTATTTTCCATGAATTCCTGTAGCACCTATCATGGACCTGAATGTTGTTGTACTTGGCGCTGAACAAAAATACATAATGTATAGTCAAATGAATCTCAATGCAAATCTATAAAAGGTCTAGCATGGACATGGATGTTGACCTTTATTGGGCAAATGGATGATTTGTTAGTGTGTAGACAGGTAGGGCCAGATCCTCCAATGGTTCAAATTGGTACAGCTTGATTTACACCAGGATCTGGCCCTTAACTTTCCCATACTGATACACAACCTTTTAAGTTTTCAGCCTTATCTCTGACATTATTAGAAGTCAGAATATTATTATTTTCTTTGGATTCATCTATAAACAAGAATTTGTATTATCTACAAATCCACAAATAGATTAAGATATTAAACTTAAAAATGCTAGATAATCTTTTAAACAGGTTGCATATATTGATCCTCATACACACTCTTCTCTACATTTAAACTTATGTTGAATGTTGAAGTGATAGTAAGAGGCACTAGTTGACAATATTACATTTTTTCACATTTTACGGAGTTCAGAGAAAATCATCAAAAGCAGACAGAGGGTAACATAACAATTTTAAAAGGAAGAAGACATCAAGTAAATGGTAACAACTATCAGCTCTCAAGATTCATTTTACATTTAAGCAAGTTAGACATTATTCTGCATGAGGAATGCAAAAATTGTGCAGAAATGGGATAAATACATTTTCATAAATAGATTCCAAAGGATAATGTCTTCTACCCGTACATTTTCCTTTGTTTATTTCGAGGTCCCTTCCAGTCCTAGTATTCTATGATTCTGTATAAAAATGTTTAAAATCAAGGTTCAAGTTTTATTACAATATATTCTTACCCCAGAGTCTGTGATCTGATAGGGTGCGTCTATTCAGCAGGGCTTAACTCAAAATAAGCTAAGCAAATTGAGCTATATCAATTGTGCAGATTATTTCAAAATAGTTTATTTTGAAATTGGGAGCATCTACACAGCACTTATCTAGAAATAGAGCACTCTTCCTCTGACTTCCCTTACGCCTCCTACAATGAGGGTTACAGGAGTCAGAGTAAGAAGTCCTTCAGCTTGACAGTATTTCAGTATTATTTCAAAATAACTGCCTGCTGTGTAGATATGGACTGTTATTTCGAAATAACGTTGCTGCATAGACATACCCATAGTGAATAAGGATCAAAATTTTAACTTCACATCTAAGGATTATGATTTAGAGTTGTAATTTCTTCTAAACTGCTTGGCTACGTCTACACTGGCCCCTTCTTCGGAATAGCCATGCTAATTTAGAACTTTGGAATAGGGAAATGCGTGGAGGATTTAAATATCCCCCGCGGGATTTAAATAAACATGGCCGCCGCTTTTTTTCCGGCTTGGGGAAAAGCCGGAAAAGAGCATCCAGACTGAAAGTAGGAATAAGAGATCCTCCAGAATAGGGCTTTATTCCGGAAGATCGCGCCAGTCTGGACACTCTTTTCCGGCTTTTCCCCAAGCCGGAAAAAAAGCGGCGGCCATGTTTATTTAAATCCCGGGGGGATATTTAAATCTCCCGCGCATTTCCCTATTCCAAAGTTCTAAATTAGCATGGCTATTCTGAAGAAGGGGCCAGTGTAGACGTAGCCCTTATGTGGTAGGTCTATACTACTCTAACTTGTGTCACTCAGAAGTTTGAAAAAGATACTCTCCCACTGCCTCCACCTGAGAACACAAGTTACAGCAACATAATCACTGTCCACACTGGTGCTGTGTTGTCAGATGCTCTGCTGCCGACATCGCTTTCCCTTCTTATGGATGTGAAGTAATTATGTCTATGGGAAAATACTCTCTGTTGGTATACAGCATCTTCAAGTATGCTATGGCAGTATACTGAGGTAGTACTTCTAATGTAGACCTTCCTTGTGATACTCTTACAAGGACAACCTTTTTGTTCTGTGTTTGTATAGGGCCTAGCGCGATGGGATCCTGATCTGTTACTCCATAACTAGAGCTTGTAGGCACTATAGTAATATAAGTAACAATAATAATAAGTATACTATCTTATTTTCTACTTATAAACACCTTGCAAACTGATGGTGTTAGCCCCAGCAAGAAAAATTATTCACTATGGAAAGTAGGGTTGCCAGGTGTCCAGTATTGGCCCGGACAGTCTGGTATTTGCGGCCTCTGTCGGGTAAAAAACCCAGAAAATACTGGTATTTTCATTTTTTCTCAGAAGGAAGATCTCATGGGACATTCTTTCCCTGCTGCGTCTGGCAGGGGTGGGAGGAATGGAGAGATTTAAAGGTGCAGTGACTCTTTTTTTTTTTTTTTTTTTTTTTTTTTGGTGTGTGTGTGTGTTTGTTGTTTTGGTTTGGGTTTTTTTCTCAACAACTTTGTTTTGTGAAAGTATCTGGCAACCCTATGGAAAAGTGCTTTTTTTTTTCCCCACTGACAATCACTTAACAACACATTATGTATTCCAGTTTGAGTCAAGTGTATATCCTTGTTAGCATGGAATGCTATGTCAAGGGGTTAGAAAAAAGAAAGTTTGACAAGGCCGCCTTCTTGTAGTTCTTTTCAGGGAAACCCTGATGGGGACCATTCATAAGGCAAATGTAATAAGATATCAGAAGACCTCTCTCATAATACATTTCTCTTTTATGAATGGAATTGGAGAGGAATCTTCAGGGTTAAGACTCCATCCTTCACATTCTTACCTATATCAGTAGACCTTGCTTACATGAATAGTTTACTAACATTAGTAAGGGTTTGTGGAATCAGTACTCTCCTGCCAATGCTATTCCTTGCTTGGGTGCTAGGAGATGTTATTAAAGAACAAAGAGCTATATTCGCAAAGGGGGTCTCAGATGCTCTGCTACATAGTGGAATTAAATGGCCTTAAATGGAATTAAAGAGCCCGTGCATTGTATTAGGAGAGTTAGGCATGTAAAAAAGAGTCTTAAAAGGCAGGAAGCTGAGCAGAGAGCTTCCAAAATTAGCCAGGAGTGAAATGAAAAGGAAATGGGTAGGGTGTTTACATCATCAGGGGCACCATTTCAGATTTGGGGGGGGGCAAGGTGGGGAAGGAGGAAGAGAGTGAGAGTATGGTGGGACATAATGAGGACAAAGGCTTCAGCAGTGTTACTGAGCATGCTTAGTACAAGCCATGCACCAAATGCGGGGGGACCAACCCCATCCGCCCTGCCCCCCACATAGATCATCTCTATACAGGGGCTACTAAGACACTGGAAAACTTTACTTTTTTTGGCAGACAACTTAGCAGTTAGCTGAGAGGAGTACTGTATCCAATTCCTATATAAAAGAAAGAAAATCAAATAAATATTAGACCCCCTCAGCACTAACACTAAATATTCTGACATCTTGTGGCAAGTCACTTAAGGGACACTGGTTAGCCTTAAAATATTAATGTATATTCTTACTTTGTTACTAACTCTGTGGAGAGAGAAAGACCCTTGCCAGGACTCCTAGGCTCTGTCTCAGCTCTGGAAGAGGAGTGGGGTCTAGTGGGTTACAGCAGGAGGCAGATACATTTAAGCTCTATATAAGAACATCAGAATGGCCATGCTATATCCGACCAATGCTCCTTCTAGCCCTGTGTCTGGTCTTCCAACAGTGGCCAATGTCAGGTGCTTCAGAAGGAATAAACAGAAGAGGCCTATTTTGTTTGAAATATGTTGCCTATACATTTCATTGGATTAGCTTCTTGTGTTATGTTAGTGAAGGAATAAACAATGTTTCCTTATTCTATTTTTCCACACTATTCATGATTTTCTATACCTCTAACATATCCCTCCACCCTTTAGTTGTTTCTTTTCCAAGCTGCAAATTCCCAGGCTACTTCTCCACTGGCATGATTTTCCAGAAATGCTTTTAACGGAAAAGTTTTCTGTTAAAAGCATGTTCGGAAAAGTGCGTCTAGATTGGCAGGACGCTTTTCTGGAAAAGCACTTTTTCCGGAAAAGCGTCCGTGGCCAATCTAGACGTGCTTTTCCGCAAAAAAGCCCCAATCGTCATTTTCGCGATCGGGGCTTTTTTGCGGAAAACGCTACTGTGCTGTCTACACTGGCCCTTTTCTGGAACAGTTTTTCGGAAAAAGACTTTTGCCCAAATGGGAGCAGCATAGTTTTTCCGTAAAAGCACTGATGATTTTATATTAGATTGTCAGTGCTTTTCTGGAAATTCAAGCGGCCAGTGTAGACAGCTGGCAATTTTTTCCGGAAAAGCGGCTGATTTTCCGGAATAACTTGCCAGTGTAGACACAGCTCCAGTCTTGCTACTCTCTCCTTATATGGTAGCTGTTCCTTACCCCTTAGTCATTCTGCTGCCCTTTCTGTACCTTTTCAAAATACTATAGCTCTTTTTTACGTGGGGTGACCAGATCTGCATGCAGTATTCAAGATGTGGGCATACAATGACTTTATATACAGACAATATGGTATTTTGTCTTATTATCTATTCCTTTCCTAATGATTCCGAATATTCTGTTAGCTTTTTAGTTTTTAGACTGCCACTGCATATTGAGTAGATGTTTTCAAGGAATTATCCGCAAGGATTCCAAGATCTCTTTCTTGAATGGTAACAGCTATTTTAGACAACATCATTTTTGTATCATAGTTAGTATTACATTTTTCCACGTGCATTACTTTGCACTTATCAACACTGAATTCCATCTGCCCCTGAATTTCCCATTCACCCAGTTTTGTGAGATCCCTTTGCAGTCAGCTTTGGATTAATCACTGTTTACCTCTTTTTCAAGAATGTTCATGAGAAGTTTAATAGCAGTGTTCCAAATTCAGCTCTCTTCAGTCCAACACTCATTCCTACTCTTTCCCCCCTATCTTTTAAGTGGAGTGCCCAGCAATGTTTTAATTATGATCTGACGATCCTTTGATTGTTTGAATTGCCAGCCTTTTGTTATTCTTAATCACCCTTTCTCCCTCTATTTATAACAAACTCCCTGCCCCAAAGGCAAAGCTGCAAGCAGCTCAAACTGTTGCATTTAAGAACTGCTTCTGGAGTCAGGATATGGGCTTTAAGCAGACCTCAAGTATAAAATCCAGGCATTTAAACTCGGGAGGGGGGCTACTGGCTCCCTAGTCCCTCCCAAATGGCGCCCTTGTACATCATATATCCACAAAAGGATTTAGGTGCTTAAATGGCGGGCTGGAGGGAAACACTTATCTCTACCTGGGAGAGACAGCCATGAATCCTCTCCACCAAAGCCAGCTCAGCCATTTCTAGAAAAAAATGAGAAAGAAACGGAGTGGAGCTCCATTGCTACAGCTACCTCAGCAATCATTTGAGCTCCATATATGCTCCAGTTACTAATTCTCCTCTTAATTCTTCTTGCTTTCTGTCTGTCTGTGTTCCAGCGATATGACATAATGAGAAGATAGAATACAGTACAAGCAATTTTATTATATTGTTTAATAATCTTAAAGATCATAAAGATATATCCTGAAATCACCCAATCAAGATTCTGGGGAAACATTTTAACTATATTTTGGTTTCTTAATTAGTTTATATTTTAAATAATATACAAGATTTAAGATAAAGTTATTTAATGTTCCAAATTAAATGTTATTTGTCCTAAGATTACTGAATAATAGATTTTATGATGATTTAAATACCACACAATATCTTAAATATGTTTTCTGAAAGATCTGGGGCAGTAAATCCCTTCTGGACATTTACTCTGAAAGTACATTGAGAGGAATAAACAGCTGTCGGGAATATAAATGCTAAATCATCAGAATGCTGACTCAGTGCTGTGGAAATTGCAATATGTTCATACAATGCAGAGGTAACATGTCATGTACCAACTAGTCATGTTTTCTGTTTGGACAACTATAAACCAATTGAACTAAAAGGTTGGAACAAAACTGAGGAGTAGACAACAAAGGAGAAAGTAAGGAAGATTTTAAAATCAATGCATTTTTCAAGTTAGTGGTTCTCAGCCTTTCTAGACTACTGTACCCCTTTCAGGAGTCTGTTTTATTTTGAGTTTCCCAAGTTTCACCTTACTTAAAAACTACTTGATTACAAAATCAGACATAAAAAATACAAAAGTATCACAACACACTATTATGATAAATCGCTTACTTTCTCATTCTGTTTGTATGAAAGTTTAATTTGTATTGACTTCACGGTGCTTTTTATGAAGCCTTTTGTAAAATATCTGCACTACGCGGAAGATTGACGTTGCTGCGATCACTCTTCCAGGGTTTGATTTAGTGGGTCTAGTGAAGACCCACTAATTCCAATTGAGAGGGTACCCCCATCAGCGCTTGTATTTCGGCTCCTCACTAAGAGTAAGGGAAGCGGATAGGAGCGTTTAGTCCTGTCAACCTCCCGCTGTGTAGAAGGTGATTAAAGTATGTGGATTCCAACTATGTAATTAACATAGCTGGAGTTGTGTATCTTAGGTCGACCTTCACCTTTAATATAGACATGCTCTAGATGAGTTGATATACCACCCGGAAGACCTCTGCATACTCCTGGTTGAGAACCACTGCCAGTGGCAAAAAAGAAATACTGACCAATAAAGCTAAGAACTGTTAAACCCTCAGCTTCTATGAAAAGGAAAATTATTCTTTTAAATAGGTTGCTTTCTTTTAACCATCATTTCCTTACGAGCCTGATCCTGTTCTTAGTGAAGTTAATTGAGTTAATCCACTGAATTTAATGGAAGCATCCTGCCAGCCCTTATTTACATGGAAGTCCCACTATGGTCAGTGACTCCAATTCTCAGTTATCCTGACTTGGTGCAGCTATGAAGATATGTACAAGAAGCTTTGTGCTCCCCATATTCTTGGAGTAGCCAGGAGCTTGCCTAGCTCTGGCATGAACTCAAGTAGCCTTAGAGTTCCTCTAACTTACATATGTGGCAAGGATTCGACCTCTTTACTCATTTCTCCTCACTGCAGCATCTCTGTGCCAGGCAGGGAAGCTGCTTATGCTGAAAAAGTTATCTTAAAGGCTCCCGATGGATCCTGACATCACCCAAACAGTATCAATAGGCTTTAGGATAAAGGAGAATCAGACTGAATAGATCTACTTGCATAAATAAGGACAGATCTCAACATGAGTTAGTGTTTGCAGGAATGGGTTCTCATGCTGGATGTTCAATATGAGTTGATGCATGCTACATTAATTTTCCTAACAAGTTTTCTTCCAGGGCAAAATCTAACAACTTGGTATTAAAAAAATTGTTACTTTATTTTATGGACTTTCTGATCTGCTGACAAAGATGTAAGGATTTCAGATCCATTTAGCACTGATGGATTCATCCTCTTAGGAAAATAATTACAATCTATTCAAGCACTTCTTATCTATGCACAACTCACTCTTTTATTGCACTTTGAGTTAGGTGCAATTTGTCATGCTAGAGTCAGTGAGCAGTGAGATTGTCCCAATCTCAAATTTTTCTGAGTAAGCGATGCCCTAGGAAAAGGAGGGCCTAGAGTGAAATAAATTACCCTAGAACTCATTTGTTTCAAAATTTTTAAAAATGTATATATGCATATTCCTTAAATCATTTTTCATTGTTACCAGTTTTCACCTTCATACCTCTTCACCAGTATTCCCTCTAAGATTTTCCATCTACGAGCGTCATGAGTTTTGTCTCATACACCAACATTGAGCTCATGTGCACTTATTCAGATGTGTGCCACCGTTCCACCCACCAGTTACTAACAAATATTATTCATATATATATATATATATATATATATTTTAAATGTTATGGAAGAAAAAAATACTAAAACAGCCCTTTCCCAGTTATAGAGAATAAAAAGAGTTGTTGAATCAGAACTTTCACCCACTCATCCTTATTATTATGGCTGACCCTAAGTGCCAATGTACTGTATTTGTCTAACACCCTATGCACCCAACATCCTTAGTTCTTATTGTTGTCATAGAGCTCATTACAGAATCATAGTCTTTTTCTATAGTTACAGTGTAATTTTGAAATTTGGATGATAATATTCAATTTCTAATTACTTAGTTGAGCACTATACAAAAACCCTAAGATAAAGATCTGAACATATCAGGGGTAAATAGATGGGTATTCATTGACTTAAATGAACTTTTGCTGATTTTCAGCAACTGAGGGTATGGTCTACAATTGTTTTTAATGATTATTTTGTCCCTGTTATTTTTTATTATGAAGATAAATACAGATGAAACTTTTTGTAGTACAGGCAGTCCCCGGGTTACGTACAAGATAGGGACTGTAGGTTTGTTCTTAAGTTGAATTTGTCAGAACTGGTACATATTGTAGGGGAAACTCTAGCCAAACATTTCTCCAGAGCTCAGTTTTATTCTCCCACACCTCACTTCCCTCAGTTCTTTATTGTCAAGCTGTGGTGTCTGCTGAGAAAAGCCGCTCTGCGTCTCCTTGGTCTGCTGGGCGGGGGGGGCGGGCTAGCTTCACGTCTCCCTGGTCTGCTGGGGGGAAGCAGCTAGTGCGGGGTTGCCTCACCCCGTTTGTAAGTAGGGATCTGATGTAAATAGGATACATGTAACCCGGGGACTGCCTGTAGTTGACTAGCCATTGTCCAGACAGTACCACTACAAAATAAAATCTTCAAATATACATTTAAACTATACTGAAAACAGTTATTCTGTGTTAAAAATAATATTTTTATTGGGCAAAGACATAACCTGATTTTTGCAGCTAGTTTCCAAAACAAATAACTCTTGCATCCAGTAACCTATATGTTGTGCTTCTGCCAAGGTGTTAATACAGCAGAAATTGGCTATGCCTACGCTGCAGAGAAAAGTCAGAAAAAGATACGCAAATTGCGAACCACAATTTGAGTATCTTTTTCTGCTTTTTTTCTGAAAGAGGCTTTTCTGAAATTTGGCCCATCTACATGGGACCAAATTTCGGAAAAAACTCCTCTTTCTGAACATCCATTATTCCTCTCACCAAGAGGAATACAGGGATGCCGAAAGAACATGTCTGCTTTTGCGGAAAGCTCGGCAGTCTAGACATAGCCATTATCAGGTTTTGTATATCTAGGGTACTTCTTGACAAATAAGGAAACTGTCTCGAGGCTCACCCAGAAACTTGGGAAGACTAAACACAACCTCTACCTTTAACTTCCCCACTCTGAGAACATGCACAAACAAAGGAATCTTTATCAGGAGAAAGAGAATGCTTATCATTAATGTGGAAAACACAACCATTTATATGCAGCTCCCTTTCAGTAATTTTGGCAGTAAGCCATCTAATTCTCTGTCCACCAACCAGTCAGAATGTCCCACAGGTTCATGCCTCTTGGCCTCACCTTCCACCATGTGGCCTAGGCCGCCGCCCCCCGCCATATGGCCTCTGGCCCGTGCTGGGGCCACTGCCACCCGCCACATAGCTGCTCCAGCTCTGGGCCTGGCCGGCGCCACCACCACCTGTCACATGGCTGCTCCAGCTCTGGGCCTGGCTGGCACCACCACCACCTGTCACATGGCTGCTCCAGCTCTGACATCAGCCACCACTGCCACTACCTGCCACACAGCCTCCAGCTCTGGCCCTACCCAGGGCCATCGGAGCAGCTGCTGCCAGCTATGCAGCCTGCAGCTCCAGCCCTGAGGCAGGGCTGAAGCTAGGGCTAGGGCCATATGAGGGCTGCCTGGTTGCTCCTGGCATGCGGCTGCTGCCCGCCACGTAGCCCCGTGCTGGAGCAGGCTCTGCTGAAGAAGTGAGCAGCAAGCATATTCTTGGTGTGTGCACCTTAGAAGGAACACTGCTGTTCACTGATCTCATGTAATTCTTTGTCCAGTAAAGTTTCTTAGCTCTGGTCTAAGCCCTTATTTCGAAATAACTCCCCTTATTTTGAAATAACAAGCGGAGCATCCACACTGCCAAGCCAATTATTTCGGAATAAGGGGCTCGTTATTTCAGTATAATAACTCCTGCTTTCCACGAGGAATAATCCTTATTTTGAAATCGTTATTTCAAAATAGCAGTAGTGTGAATGGTCTACTGCTGCTATTTTGAAATAATTACTCTCCAGAGTCATTCAGGGTATGTCTACACTACCACCCTAGTTCGAACTAGGCAAATTAGGCTTTCTAATTCGAACTACCATTACTCCTTGTGGAACGAGGTGTAACAGTGGTTCGAATTAGAAAGCCTAATTCGAACTACCTACTCCGTGCCGCGTGTAGCCGCGGGCACGGAGTCCGAACTACCGGGGCTTTAAAAATGGCGGCGCCTGGCAAAATGCAAATGAAGCCCGGGATATTTAAATCCCGGGCTTCATTTGCAACTTCGGTTGCCTACATTAGCCACCCTAGTTCGAACTAGGGTGGTAGTGTAGACATACCCTCAGAGTACTTGCTCCCCAGTGCTTCCTGGGGCTATAAGTTAAAGTAGTGCATTCACATTAAAGGAGCTTGCCTCAGACTAATTTTGAGGCTTCCCTGTAGTGTGAACACGCTATTTTGAAATAGCTGTTTCTGGAGTTATTATTTTGAAATAAATTATTTCAAAATAATTTCCTAGTATAGACATACTCTTGGACAGTACAATCTATGGCTTATGAAGGGACACTTGCATGGTCCTCTGGATGGTCTGCCATTAGTCCTTCAGCCCTGTTGTGACTGGAGAGAGAGAGAGGGTATGTCTATACTGCATTCCTCTTTTGAGAGAGGAATGCAAATGCAGAGGAACGAAATTGCAAATCAAGTGCGGATTTGAATTTCCCATGCTTCATTTGCATAATTACGTCCGGGCGCTATTTCGAAAAAACAAATGCAGTCTAGACATGGTTATTTCAAAAGAAAACCCTTCTTTCGAAATTACCTTTAAACCTCATTTTATAAGGAGTAAGGGTAATTTTGAAAGAAGGGTTTTCTTTCGAAATAACCATGTCTAGACAGCATTTCTTTTTTTGAAATAGGGTATTTCGAAATAGCGCCCGAACGCGATTATGCAAATGAAGCACGGGAAATTCAAATCCGCGTTTCATTTGCAATTTCGTTTAGCTGCATTTGTATTCCTCTCTCGAAAGAGGAAAGCAATGTAGACATACCCTGAGAGAGAATATGTGTGTGTGTGAGAGCGAGAGCGAGCGAGACAGAGAAATAGAGAGAGAAAATATATACTGAGAGAGGCTATTTTAAAATATGACTTCAAAATTAGAAAGCCTTTCTACCTACAAAATGAAACTTATGGACTAAAATCTAAACCAGGAAGCTTTGTAAAATAAAATTAATCTAAAAGTGAAAGATGACAGAATACAGGTGCATTGCTTAAAGAAAAATAAGTTTTCATGAAAGATTATTTCACAGAGCTTCTTTTAAACTTTGTATCTGCCAGCACAATTTTGTGATTCATCAGACCCCCTCAAGCTATCAAGATTTCTCAAGCCAAAAACCTTTGTAGCAGAAAAATTTCTCTGCTGGGCTCTCTGATCTCATGGCATCTTTGTCATGATTACGTTACCATCCAGCTTTACATGGGAACCTAGGGTTCTGCAAATCCAGTCTGGAGGCATAGTTTCATTCCTCTAGGAAAAGTTGTCTCGTTTTGTAAGCTGACTGAAATTTGCCCTGCACTGTCAAGTCAAGCCTCCTGGTTCGAAGTCATCCAGCTATTATTAATGTGTAATGTAGTTAGTATTTCTCTGTGTGGTATCTATGATCAGTTAACCTTTCCTATATGATAGTCAATAAACTGATTTTAAAACTTTATTTTAAAACTATATTACATTTACAATAAATCAAAGCAGTAGAAGGTGCCTTTCAGCTAAACTGAAGAACAAAATGAACATACCATGTATATACACATCGTATATATATATATATATATATATATATATATATATATATATATATATATATATATATATATATATATATATATATATATATATATGAATATGACTTATATAATTACAAACATACAGTTATTACGGTGGTAAAACTACAACCAGCTCCCATAGGAGCTTCCTGAAGAAAACCAATTTCTTTTTATTTGGAAAATTGGTTTTACCAGAAAATTGCCAGATTCATTCTTAAGACAAAGGAAATTGTTTCTGCAAACTTACAAGAAAATTTGTCAAGCATATTTTGAGTTATCTTTAAAAAAATTATCACAATTTGAAATTTTGAATTTTGCCTAATGTAGTTTCCCCACCTCAAAAATGACTTGCACTATTCCATTACATTTCTCATCTTCTTTATTACTTGTTTCCTCTGATTACTTTATTCAAAATGTATCAAGGAATCTTTTTCCATTCACATGTATGACACATATATAGCTAGAGCATCTATGTTCTTGCCCTCTCAAGCCCTCTGCCTGGAGAAGCTTTTGGTGTTTGGGAAAATGGTTATCTTGTCCAGACTTTGACATCTGGCACTAAGATCAGCATAGATACAGAGAATCTGAAGTAATTTAACCTTGTGCCCTAATCCCAACTTCTGTTGAGCAGCCTTTCTTCGGCGGTTGTACTTCCAAATTAGCCCAGGATTTCTTATGTCATGGTAGCTCTAATCCTTCCAATCAGGGACATATTATCTAGGGGCAGTTCTAAAGCAAGATTTTTTATCCTGGTTGTATTCAAAATAAAGAATTCATTTCCATTTCTTGCTTTCCCACCTCTAATCATTCTGAGGGGAAATTATGGTTGTGCTTGTGTTCTTATGCTATGAATTTGTGATTTTATTTTTATTGTTTCTGGGATTATAGCTGGGTTCCTGTGTTATTCCTTTAAGGGCATCTTTACCTTGAACAGTGCTGCCGAATAGGACATCTTGCTTCATTAAGCTTAGCATTTTGCCTCTGGCTTCTGATTCTGTGGTTCAGCTTTTTCATTTGAAATAACAGTAAGCTTTGGATTTGCTACTGATCTCAATGGCACTTAAAAAACATCTCTTCACAGGGCAGGATTCATTTCCTGCTTCTGCACTTCTGTTCCATCTTATCCATCATCCTTTTTTTTTTAACTTTCTCCCACTCCATTCATTTATCTCTTATGGACATGAAACAACTAAAGCATAGGTTCAACATACATAATTTCTGTATGCTGTTTCTGCCTGTCCAGGTTTTCTAGGCCCACCATTTCCATTGTGTCGTTCCTTGCCCTGAATGTTCTCTTCTGTAAAGGATGGTTATTCTCTACCTTTTGACAATCTCATTTCCTCAATGAGCCTCTCGTGGAAATTCTGTCCATTGAATAGTATTGGCATTCTTCCCTAGGACTTTGGAGTAGATAAAGAGTGTTAGTGTGCCTGGACCTGTGTAAAACTTAAATATAG
The DNA here is from genome assembly GCF_049634645.1 of Pelodiscus sinensis. Classification (NCBI taxonomy): domain Eukaryota; kingdom Metazoa; phylum Chordata; order Testudines; family Trionychidae; genus Pelodiscus; species Pelodiscus sinensis. The sequence continues at coordinate 44,995,813 of NC_134724.1, read as the reverse complement.
ACTGAGCACTTTTATTACTTAAGTTCCTGTTCTCCTACAAAGGTAATTCTGGAGATTTCTTTCTCATCTACTATATATTTTAGAGTCCGTGTGTCTGCCTGTGTGTCTGTTCCTCTGTCTCTGAGTCCTTTTGTTCAAGAACTCAGTAAGAGCTAGGACTACCACATTTCGTATGCAGTTTCCTTTTATCATAACTTAAAGCAAGGTCCTGGGTTGGTTGTGCCAGGACAAAGAGATGTGTGTGGAATGCAATTGTTTCTCATCAATGGAAAGGGAGGAGTGTGATAGCCAGGGACAGTTATACTCAAGAATGATCACAGGGGGGCAGCAAGCATAAGGGATAGTTATACTCACAAATGACCATGGAGGGCAGCAAGCACCTCAGCACTGGGGTGCAGCCACTGGCTGGCAGCACAGCCCCTGCCATCCCAGCCTGTCCCAAGGAGTGCAACCCCCAGCAGCCTGGGCTGCCCCTGGGCCACCACACCACATGGTGCCCACTGCCCTGAACTGCCGCTGGGAAGCAGTGCCTGACTGTGTCATGTGGCTCCCTCCACCCCGAGCTGATCCGTGGGAAAAGCTTTGGGTGGCTTGTGCGCTCCCCCCCTTCCCTGGGCCAGCCCCAGGGAGAAGCCAGTGGGTAGCCTGCATGGCCCCTCCCCACCTCCTGCCCCAGGCCAGACCTGGACCTGGGAAACACTGGGTAAGTCTTCTAGTAAGAACACAAGATAAGACTTGCTTTTAAATTCACCCATCCCCATAACCAAACTATGGGCTAGATCAGCCAACCCGCAGCCCATGAGCCGCATGCAGCTCTTGCCCCCCTAAAGTGCAGCTTGCCCCCCCAAATGGCCCCACCCCCCGCTGGCTCCCCCTCAGCCCCCGGCTTCCCTGTGCTTGCTTACTGGGTTGGAGCTGCGGGGGTTTTAAAAATGGCATCCAAGATGGCTGCTGTCTTAAAGGGGCAGCCTCCTTTTTAAAAAAAAATAATTTTTTTGGTTTTGCTCGACAATTCTGTTCTGGGGGGCTTTTTTTTTTTTTTTTTTTTTTTTGCTTTACTATTATAGTGCAGCTCTTCGCATTTTTTCCGCCGCTGTTTTGGCTCTCTTTGTTAAATGGGTTGGCCACCCCTGGGCTAGATCCTCAGTTGGTATAAGATGACATTGCTCCATTGAGGGCCTAGATTATGAGAGCTCCTTTTATAGCAGGCAAATAATAACCTTTTAAAAAATCAGTGTGAACTATATGAGTGGTTGGAGCTTTAGAGTACCAGAGCCACTGTATAATAAAAACCTGGCACAGAGAGATTGCTGTCATCGAGAAATGGTAGGTTGTTGCATTAAATAAAAGCAATAGATGAATAAATCCATTTGCTTGCTTGCCGTTGCTGCCAGCCTTTAAAGCTATGATTAAGTTTTCTGTTGCTGGCCAGGTTTAGTATTTTATTTTTATCTCATTTTCTTATATGTCTGCTTTTCACACACACCCTCCACCCCCACCCCAATGAAATCCTGACTCTAGTCATGTCTCCTGAGACACCTTCCTATAAAAGCATCTCTTACAGTAGAGAGCAATCTCTGAAAAACCACAGACTTCTCTGGGAGGAGTTTGCTCATTCTTTTTATATGGATCACTTAAAATCTTCAAAGACCAGCTGTACCTATGTATTAATGCTCATGCAGGACCATATGTTCTGCTTCTGCATAAACCCCCTGTAAGGAGAACAGTTACATAAAAATCTCTGTAGCTTTTGTTGCTGCGAACAACTGCTGCATGCTCCCTTTGGTAAGATTGAGATGTGCGGATATGGAAGAAATAAGGGCTCGTGATTTTAATTCCATACACAGACTGGAGACACACCAACCCTCTATGCACGTTGTTATTTTTTGCCTGTTTTCTCCCTCTCCTCTACCTATGCAAAATGGGCCATACTTATCAGTCAGTCACTGAGAAATCTAGACTATATACAATAGCTAGGCACAATAGTGGGCCTTAAATTAGCTTTTTCCAGTGTTGTGGTGTTCTGGATAAACCAGACCCTTTAATATTGTTTTCACATTCTGTATGTGAATTTCCTTTTAACTTTAGTAGTGTTGTATGTTATAAATTAAAAATAAGAGAGAAACTAAATCTCTCATAGAATACAAATGGAATTCAAATACCCATACAACTCAAAACAGTCACATGAGCCATTCTTGCCCACTCCAGTAGCTCCCATTGGCTTCTACACTTTTTGCTGTTCATGTGATTAAGATCTATAGACAGGTGTAGAGGATTGGTGGTACTTATCCTTCTTTCTGTAGTCTAGGGTAAGAAGTGCAAGATGAGAACAGTTTATACTACAGGACCTAGAGATCTTCTGGTAAACACCATTAACATATAGAATAAGGAAAACATTTTATGGTGTTATAAGCCATTCCAAGGCTTAGTGGTATAGTAATGTGAGAGACAATTTGAGGGTAACTTAGGGCATGTCTGCATGAACAAAGAAGATCAATCCACCGGAGGTCGATCTAACATTCAATTTAGTGGGTCTAGTGTAGATCCCCAAATTGAATGCTGAGGGCAGCCCCCGCCAGCGTCCTGTACTCCTCATTCTGCGAGGAGTAAGGGAAGCTGATGGGAGTAGCATTCCTGTTGGCCTCCCGCAGTTTAGACTAGGGATATAAAATATCAGTTAATTGAATGGTTGATTAACCTCATGAATTCTTATCAGTTAGTCAACTATTCTATATTCCCTAGGCAGCCCCTGTCCAGGGAGGGATCTGAGTTCCCGGACCCAGTGCGAACTGGAACTGAGCCAAGCTCGCTGCCCACCTGGCTCCTAATACACTTTAAATGCAGAGTAACAGCAGGGGTAGGTCCCAGACCTGGCGGAAGCCAGGACTGAGCCAGGCTGCTGACCAGCCTGCTAAAAAATGTACTGTCTGGAGGGGAAATGTGTGTAGTCTATAGCTTTAACCTATAAGCTTTTGTTTATCGGTTAATCGGTTAATGGACTACACTATTACATCCCTAGTATAGACGCTGCAGCGGCTCAGCTTAAGTTAAGCTGAATCCAGCTATGCATTTTGCATAGCTGGATGGTGTACCTTAAGCCGACCTGTTACGGACTTGGTTTCTTAGCCAATGGATATGGCATCATTCGTATTTATGTGTGATAGAAAGCCAGTTTACATTGCCTTTAGAGCATCTTCCTTGTGGCTGCAAAGGTATGAATTAAACTTACTGATGCAGAAGGAGAGAGGCGTCAAAAGTGCTCAGAAACATGATCTCTTTATATTGATGCAATGTAATTGCTTGTGTGAAAATCTTCAGTGCTTTCATGTGTGCTCTTTTCCTATTATCCTCTTTCTATTTGATGGTAGCCAAAAAATGTGCAATTAATAAGAGACTGTGCTTCAACATCTCCTAACACAAAGAAAACAGCAGAATTACAGAGCAGAAAATGAACGTATTTTCCCCAAGGAAGGCCAACTGGGTTCAAAGAGCAAATAGTTGATTACTAGAATAAAAAGTGTTAATGCGATTCAGTGAGATGACGCTCAAGCCAAAATGTGACAAATATATGACTGCAGATTACAAGTGAAAATAGGAATGGAATTTTAAAGTGATGTTACATGCCACTAGAAATGTACTTGTCATCAGTGCAGGTTAGATATGTGCACAGATATACATGTGTTCGTTATGTAGTCTTTACACCACAGTATTACAATGTATTTATAAAGAGCCATGCAGGGTATGTAACATGGTCCAGTAGGTAAATGGGAAAGATTACGTGAAAGCTAAATCTTAAAATGTCCTTGTTTTTATCTTAATGGTTAGATTTTTTATATAAGGTTTTTAATTACATAGTGTCTTTTAAATATTAGTTTAAAAGGGAAGGGACAGATTAATCCCGGAGGTGACCCCATTGGAGTTATACCAACAAAGAGGTTGGCAAGAATCACCACTGTCTTTCTCCTGTTTTATACTAGTGGTAATACCATTGTTTTCAGGACAGTAAGGTCAGGTCTACACTACACCCAGAAGGTCAGCTTAAATTACGCAATGCCAGATAAGTTATTTAAATAACATAGCTGGATTCAGCGTACCTTAAGCTGAGGTTGGTGCCGTCCCCACAGTGGGAGGCTGATGGGAGAAAACGCTCCCATTGACTTCCCTCTGTGAGGAGTACCTGTGCCAACAGGGGCACCCTTAGCTTTTGACTGAGTGGTTCTTTGCTAGACCTTCTAAATTGAATGTTGGAAGATCGACCTCTGCAGTGTCGATCTTCCCGCAAGAGGAGACGCAGCCTTACACTGGCATAAGTATGAATTTATCACAGTAGCAAATAAAGCCCTGTGTGTTTATATTTCTTTTAACAGAATGTTCAGTTGTTTCTTAGGTATGATTTTGAGTCTAGTTAACTTGGACTATAATATAACTTACTTAAATGAGTTTGTGCTTCTAGTGCAACACATTCATAATAAGATGTCAGGTATTTGTGCAGAACAAGAGGAAGAGATGCTGAGAGATGGCTATCAGCACAACCAGTGGGACTTGCTAATAACTTCAATTCCTTTTCTGCGGCATAATCCTTCATAGAGGATACTGTTCTTTGGAACTAGTACAAGCATCACAACATTTTCATTTCACCCCTGCCCTGACTTTGTACTCCACAAACTCCCGCTTTGCCTGTCATGGCACAACTGAACTCTGAGCTTGCTTTAAGTTAGGAGAAGAGGAAGCTGCATACCAAATTTGGTGGCCCTACCTCTTACTGTTTAGGAGAAGTTCTTGAACAAACAGACTCATAGCCAGACACACAGACAGCCAGATATACTCATCAGTAGATAGATAATGGAAGGGGAACAAAAGAATACAAAGGCAGAAAGACTGAATAAATCTCCCATTTTTTTATGTTCATGGTTGGAAAGTATCATTTGAAGGTGCAAATATTTCAGGTCAATCAATAATAATGTAGCTTTAGTACCCTCATGATCAAGATGAAGTCTGCTCTGCAGGCAGCTCTGAAGAGTAGGCATGTGCAAGAATGCAGCAGGGAAAGTCTCTTCTACCCCAGAGGCACCTGTTTCAAACCCTCCAGCCCCAAGTAAACACAGACACATTGTAAAGTACAATGAAAATAGGGAAAGGAAATATTTATTTATAGAGGGATGAGAGAAGAAAAACAACAGGCAGAAATAGAAGGGGAATGGTAAAACAGGAATCAAGGCCCCACAGGTCCAGTGGTACCACAGTCTAAAAGGGCAGACACTGAACAATGTGACTGCACACATAGTTCAATGGTCCTGGACAAAGTTTTAGTACAGTAGTGAGTCTTGGGTGCGCCTATTCATTTTTGGTGCCACTAAACTTTCCCCAACAAATCACTCCAGAGCCCTCTTCTTCCGTGCTCTGCAAAGCCACACGGAGCGACAACTCCCCCGGCCCCCCACACACTAAACTAGGGTATGTCTACATTACAAAGTTAATTCTAACTAACAGCTGTTAGTACGAATTAACTTTCATAGGCGCTACACATGCAAACCGCTAGTTCGAACTTAATTCAAACTAGCGGAGCACTTAATTCGAACTAGGTAAACCTCATTCCACGAGGACTAATGCCTACTTCGAATTAAGTAGTTCGAATTAAGGGCTGTGTAACCACTTCATTCGAACTAGTGGGAGGCTAGCCCTTCCCAGCTTGCCCTGGTGGCCACTCTGGGCCAAGCCATGGAAACTCTTCTGCCCCGCTCCCGGCCCCGGAGCCCTTAAAGGGCCACGGTCTGGCTACGGTGCCTGTGCCAGGTGCAAGCCTGCCAGCACTCAGCCAGCAGACCCTGCACCTGGCACGGCAAGCACCAGCCACCCGCTGCCACCCAGCCCTCCCCCTCTTCCCGGGACCAGGCTCACGGCTCCCAGGAGCCTGTCCGGGGCCACAGGAGGCAGGCGCCTCCCTGGTCTAGTGCGGAGATCGTGGACCTCATCTAGGTTTGGGGGGAGGCCTCCAACGTCCACAATCTCCGCACTAGGCACAGGAAAGCAGCCGTCTATGGCAGGATAGCTGCCAGCCTGGCCACCAAAGGCCACATGCGAACCAAGGAGCAGGTTTGCATGAAAATCAAGTTGGTCCAGTGAGACCCCTGACCCTGAGCCCTGAGCTTAGAACATAAGAACATAAGAACGGCCATACTGGGTCAGACCAAAGGTCCATCTAGCCCAGTAGCCTGTCTGCCGACAGTGGCCAGCACCAGGTACCCCAGAGGGAATGGACCGAAGACAATGACCAAGCCATTTGTCTCGTGCCATCCATCTCCAGCTTTCCACAAACAGAGGCCAGGGACACCATTTCTACCCCCTGGCTAATACCACTCCATGGACCCAACCTCCATGACTATATCTAACTTCTCTTTAAACTCTGTTCTAGTTCTAGCCTTCACAGCCTCCTGTGGCAAGGAGTTCCACAGGTTGACTATTTGCTTTGTGAAGAAGAACTTTCGTTTATTAGTTTGAAGCCTGCTACCCATTAATTTCATTTGGTGTCCTCTAGTCCTTATATTATGGGAACTAATGAAGAACTTTTCTTTATGCACCCTCTCCACACCACTCATGCTTTTATAGACCTCTATCATATCTCCCCTCAGTCACCTCTTTTCTAAGCTGAAAAGTCCCAGGTCTCTTCATATGGGACCCGTTCCAAACCCTTAATCATTTTAGTTGCCCTTTTCTGAACCCTTTCCAAGGCCAAAATATCTTTTTTGAGGTGAGGAGACCACATCTGTACACAGTACTGAAGATATGGCGTACCATAGTTTTATACTTCCCCTCCTCCTTCTTCTCCTGGCTTCCGCCTTCTAGCTCCCTCCTCCCAGGTTTCCACTTCCCCTCTCCCACCCTCTCTCTTCCCCTCTCCCACCTCCTTTTCCCAGTCTCCCCAGAGGTTAATCCCTCCCCAGTTTTGTTAAATAAAGAGAGTTTCTATTTTTGAACACACGTGTCCTTTATTTTTTACATCAGGAAGGGGGGCTAGGGAGGGGTAAGTGGAAGGAGGCGAGGGAGGAATGGGACACGAGCCCCCAATGGGGAGGACTGGGGTGGCTCTGCGGGCTCCTCGGGGTGGAAGTTCTCCTGCAGCCCCTCGATTGACCCCCCCTCCCCGGATGTCAGCCTGCGGCAAGTGCCACCGGGCTGATGGCCAAGTGATGTGATGTGCCAAGTGTGGGCACTCCGGGCAGTCCAAGACAGGACTGTTTTGCTGTCCCTCATCAAGGTAGACAAGCAAGCGGAGAACCCTGAGAACTGTCTGTCCGGGGTGGGGTTGGGTCCCTTTAAGGACAGCCCTCGGCTAGCCTGAGGCAGCAGCTCCGCGCTCTAAGTCCTGGTTCCGGCCAGCTTTAACTTTGGTTCAGGGTCCACTCAATGTGGGCATGCTATTTCGAAATAGCAAAACTCTAATTTGAATTAGTTTTTAGGTCTAGATGCACTAATTCGAATTAGCTTAGTTCGAATTAACTAATTTGAATTAAGTTAGTTTGAATTAGTGCTGTAGTGTAGACATACCCCCAGCTAACAGCCTCCCTCCTTATGCCCCATGCAAAGTCACAAGCCCCATTCCTCATGGCCCAATACAGCTCTGGGAAGCAGTGATACTATGTCCAGCTCCAGCTTGTCCTTCTCAGGCGATTCCTCTTTGGCACAGGGCTGCTCCTGGTTCCTCCCCTGGGGTGTCCCCAATCCCCTCTATCCCTGCCAGGCTCCATGCTGGTTCTTGGCTGTTTCACTCTGTGAGAGCCTGCTTGCTGTAGCCTTTCTTGTCTGGAGCTGCCAACTTTCACACTGTAAATAAGCTCCCTGACTTTCACAATAAGCCAAAAATCAAGCTAAAACTGTTCAAAGCAAGGCCAAGATAAGCCAGTCCCTAAAAGAACCCCGACACTCTAATGTGATCACATCCCCCCTCCCCTCATGCACAATCTGGGATTGTGGTGGGCCACTGAGCATCCCTGAACTCTTTCCCCCTTCCTTCAAATTACTGGGAGTCAGTTACAAAAGGAAGAAGCAGCAACATGATACAACAAGCTACAAACCAAAAACTAGCCCACATTTCTGTGGTTTTTCAGTGGCTTTGGTAACAATCCCCTGTCCCACTGCTCCTGGTTGGCCTTAAGGCTGGGCAAACTGGGCCCATGCCTGGGGCACTGTAGTCAGAGGGTGAGGGGCAACTGGACACGGGTGTTGCTGGGCCAAGGGGGTGGAGGGTACTGCAATGGGGGGGACGGAGCAGTGTGGCAGGACATGCTGGAAGCATAGGCTGGGGTTGGGGGCACAGGTAGGAGCAAAGTGCAGGGGTTGGGTTGAAGGGGGCACTGTGCAGAGGTTAGGGGCAAAGAGGCACAATGCAGGGGCTAGTGGTAAAGAGACCACAGGATGGGGGTTCAGGGGTTGGAGGCCCCTAGGTGCTAGGGGAAATGAGTGGTGCTATGCCCACAAGAGCCAGGGGGCACCAAAACACAAGTTTGCCCAGGACACCTTTTTCCCTAAATTGGCCCTGCACCGCGCTTCCTCTTTCTGGAACAATCAGCACTTCCCTCTTCGGGTACGTCTAGACTACAGGGTTTTGTCGACGGAAGTTTTGTCGACAGATACTGTCGACAAAACTTCTGTCGACATAGAGCGTCTAGACACGTTCAGTTCTGTCGACAAAGCAAGCTGCTTTGTCGACAAAACCCTGTAGTCTAGACGCAACCCTACAGGCAATAACACCTTCCGTCAACAGAACTCTGTCGACAGAAGGCGTTATGCCTCGTAAAATGAGGTTTACCAGCGTCAACGTTATGTCGACAGAACTCAGCGGTAGTGTAGATGCAGGTATAGTTTTGTCGACAAAAGTCCACTTTTGTCGACAAAACTCAGTAGTCTAGACACACCCTTCAGGAAAAAGATTTAAAGGGGCCATGCTCTCTAAACCCTGGTTACTGTTATTTGTTGATCAGTTTTTAAGTTTGGGAAGAATAAATTCTGGTAATGAAGACATTGTATATATTGCTGTTATGTACAATGCCTAGACAGGGTAATCAAGAGAAAGCTGAGCAAACCTGAAAATAAACAGTAACAACAAGAAAAAGAGAAAAATAAAATTCACAACTTTTGGTGTGTAAGACTACTACACATTTCCAGACAAATAACATATTACTGAATTGTTTCTTTAAGCAGCTGATGGTTATGTAAAAGGTTGTGTTGTGTGGAGACAGAAATAGCTGGCTGCTCAGCTCACCATGGCCTTGCTCTGGTTGCCCTTGTGTAGTTTATTCAGTACTTTAGGGCCTTTCTCCATATTCATACTGTAGCAGCAACATCAGTACAATGGAGACAGTTTTATTTTTATGCCAGGGACAATTTATTTTTTAAAGCCAGAATTGAAGGGTACTCTTGTTTTCTTTCTTATGGATTTTATTATTAATATTTGCGCAGTGAATATACTCTATTTTTAAAATAATTGCTACCCAAGAACAAGATTGGGCTGCTATGTTGTTATATTCTCTACTTTCTGTATATCTCTTAGAATGCTATGTTAAAATGTTTAGTTAAACAATTATGGTATTGTGTATCCCGTCTACTAATAACTAAACTGTTTCTAACAAATACAATTACTGAGCTAATCAGGTCAGTACACATCTCCTGCAATCTAAGAACTCATCATTAACACATGCAAAAGTCCAGATGTGAAATTAGCATGCCAAACTTTCCAAGTTTGCACCTGACTAACATGTTAGCAGCTGTATTGGTCTACAGGGAATCCATTCTCTCTGTGATATGCAATGCTGCCATACCCATCTGCTTACTTTACACATATATTTGAATGTGACACCTTTCAACAGCTAGATGTGTAACTGTACCACTGCATAATGAAAAATCTCTCTTTGGCTATGTCTAGACTGCATGCCTTTTATCACAAAGGCTTTTTCGACAGTATCTTTCGAAAAAGCCTCCATCGAAAAAGAGCGTCTAGATTACATTATGTGGATTGAAAAATCGATCTGCTTTTTCAAAAAAGAGTGTCCAGACTGCTGGATGCTCTGTCAAAAGAAGGCACCTGGAAGTGCTTCTGGCAGGGCATGGGGGCAGATTTTATTTCCAGGTGCTGCTGCCTGCCCTTTGCAGAGACGCGTACTTAAAGGGATCCCCCTGGACAGCCGTTGCTCTGCTTCTGCTTCTGGCTTGCCTACCTCCTAGAGGAAAAGCAAAGATGCTGCAGTTCTTGCTCTGGTTGCCCTGCTTCCTTGGACACCACAGCAGTTTATTTGCAGGGTTTTTTTCTGCTTTTCACCGTGTTTTTAGCCATGGAGCCTAAGTTGCTCCTGGGCAGGCGATGGCCCCACGCTGCCATACTGCAGTTTCTGCTGCATCTATATGACTCTGTCATGAATCTCCTGCCTCATATGGACCCAAACCACACCGAGGAGACCCTCCTCTGGCATGCAGGAGCTCTGTCCTTGCTCCCAAACTTTTTTGGCCACAGGCAAATTTGGAGGCACAAGACAAGTTCGGACTGGTGGAACTGGCTCGTCATGCAGCTCTGGGACGAACATTGGCTCCGGAACTTCCTTATGCAGAAGGCCACATTCCTGGACCTGTGTGCCTGGCTCGCCCCTGCTCTGGAACACCAGGACACCCACCTGTGGCCCACCATCCCTCTGCAGAAGCGGGTCACAATCGCCCTGTGGAAGCTGGCCACCCCCGACAGCTACCGCTCTGTGGGACACCAGTTTGACGTGGGGAGGTCTACCATCGGGGCCATTTTGATGGAGGTAAGTCACTTTCGGGGGACAGGTCCTGCTGAGTGGGGGGGGATTGAGAAAGGGGGACTGCCAGGAAAGGGCAAGAGGGGGTGGGGGATGGAGTGGCACTTGGAGGCCGCTCCTCGGCCAACCCTGCGCTGATGCGGGGGAGGGGGCAACCTGTCAAGGGAAGGCGTAGGTTGGGAGGAGGAGAGGGTTCTCCTCCCAAGCGCTTAGGTAACTTGTCTAACTCCCTGGTTTCTGTTTGTCCATTTGTCGGGTGGTCGGGGTGGGCACATGATGCCTGCATATTCCGTAATTCCTACCTGTACCGCAGGTTGCAGGCAGGAACATTTTTCCCCCAGTGGCACCTCACACTCGGGCACATGCAGATGCCTGTGTGCATAGTGGCTGACCCGGCCTACCCCCTGATGCCGTGGCTCATGAAGCCCTACACTGGCCACCTGGATACGAGCAAGGAGCTTTTCAACATGCATCTTAGCCAGGCTCGCATCCAGGTGGAATGCGCCTTCGGCTGGCTGAAAGGGAGGTTCTGTTGCCTCCTCACATGCCTGGAGATGGGCAAACGCAACATCCCGGAGGTGGTGGCCGCATGTTGCGCCCTCTATAACCTGGTGGAGAGGAAAGGATAGGCCTTCCTGCTGGGATGGGGGACAGGTGCTGATGGCAAGGAGAGGCAATTTCAGCAGCCTGGACAGCTGCCATCCGCCAGGCTCACCAGGCTGGTGTCCAAATCCAAGAGGTCCTGAGGGAGAAATTCTCAGAAGGAGGCCACTGTCTCTCCCCAGGGGCTTCCCCATGCGGGGTTTGGCCTGGCCCACCCTACTTTTCCCTCACTCGCTGCCCAATAAGAAGACATAGACCTGGTTTTCTTTGGAAACAGAAATGTTTTTATTAGAAACACTAGCAGTACAGAACAGGTGCGAACTGTGTATAAAACACCTTTGTCTTCTTACTGTTCAACTGTTTATAAACAAAGTAAATCTGTCAGTCAAAAATAAAGATTTTGTTACATGTCCTTTAACTGGGCTGGTAGGGGACTGAAAACCTGGACTGGGGAGGAGGACTCAAGTAGGCCGTTGCTTCCCTGATCGCAGGGACCTGCCACCTTCCTGCGTCCTGGAATCTCCATGGCCTTGGGATTGGGTGGAGCGAGAGCCTGGCCTGGCCTGGGCAGGAGGAGGGGGGGCAGCTGTTGGGCCTGTGAGGGCTGGGGGGGAAGAGGGGGCTGGAGGAGCAGGTGGGGCTGGGGGAAAGGGAGGGCTGGAGGAGCAGGGAAGGCTGGGGGAGCAGGAGCCTGGTGTGCAGGAGGAGCAATGCCCGTGACAGGGGCAGGCAAGGCTAGGACCTCCCGCATTGTGGCACAGATGTCAGTGCGCTGCTGGACCAACTCATCCAGCAGCCTGGTGCGCCACTCGGCCTCTGCCTATGTCCTCTGCTGGAGGGTCCTGTTGAGGTCCTGCAGGGCCACTACGTGCTCCCTCAGCAGGTCTGTGTAGACCAGCCAGTGCCTGTGGGTGCCACAGGTCCAGGATGGTGGTGGGGCGGGGGTGGTGCTCCCCTGTTGGGTGGAGGGTCCAGCTGTGGAAGAAAAGAGGAGGAGACAATCAATGTCTGTGTGCACCCCTGCTGTCCCGGGGGCATGCCGTGGCCTCTCCTTTGGACAGGAGACTCAGGGGTGTTACATGTGACACCGATTGTGAGATGGGCAGCGGCCAGAAAGCCTCACAGGGGCCCCACAGTGCAATGGGACTAGATGGCCCCCCACACTGCCAACCCGCCTCTGTGTGGTGACCCCTGAAAGCACTCACCTGATGTTCCCTCCCCGCTGTTCACAGATGCCTGGGAGGCCACTGGGGTCTGGAGGACCAGCTCCTGGGAGAGGGTCCCTACTGCCTCCACTTCCTCCTCCTCTTCCTCCTGGTGCAGCTCTCCTGCCTCGTCTTCCTCCCTCAGGGGTCAGTCCATGATGTGGTGGGGTAACCTGGACTCCACCACACACAGTGGAGTCTGGGCTTCACACCACCCAGGATCTGCTCCAACTCCTAGTAGTAAGGGCAGCTCTCTGGGGCTGCCCCAGAGCGGGAGCTCTGGTCCCGGGCCCTGGCATGTCCCTGCCGCAGCTCTTTGACCTTGACCCTCACTTGTGCCATAGTGCGGGGATGATGCGCTTTGGTGGTCAGTCCCTGGGCCAGGCTCTCATAGATGTCCGCATTTCTGTGACGTGCCTTCAGGGCCTGCAGGGCATCTTCCTGAGACCAGAGTTCCAGCAGGTTTTTTATTTCTGGCCCTGACCAGGCTGGTGCCCACCTTTTGGTGCCCCTGGGTGGGTCCTCCTCTCTGTCCCGAGAAGGGCCAGAGGGGCCTTGAGGCTGGGACATGGCTAGCACGGCTGGCACGGTTGCTCTGGCTTGCTGCCGGACAATAAGGCGTGTCTGACGATACTAACCTGTTCAAGATAGACAAGACAGAAGCAGACTGTGAAGAACTTCAAAAAGATCTCACCAAACTGAGGTATTGGACAACAAAATGGCAAATGAAATTTAATGTGGAGAAGTGCACATTGGGAAAAATGCACATTGGGAAAAATAACCCCAACTATACATACAGTATGATGGGGGCTAATTTGGCTACAACTAATCGGGAAAGAGATCTTGGAGTTATCATGGATAGCTCTCTGAAAACTTCCATGCAAATAGGATGCTAGGAATTATTTAAAAAGGGATAGAAAATAAGACAAATAATATCTTACTGTCCCTATATAAAACTATAGTACGCCCACATCTTGAATACTGTGTACAGATGTGGTCTCTTTACCTCAAAAAAGATATTTTGGCCTTGGAAAGGGTTCAGAAAAGAGCAGCTAAAATGATTAGGGGTTTGTAATGGCTCCCATATGAGGAGAGGCTAAAGAGACTGGGACTTTTCAGTTTAGAAAAGAAAAGACTAAGGGGGGATATGATAGAGGTCTATAAAATCATGAGTAGTGTGGAGAAGGTGAATAAAGAAAAGTTATTTACTTGTTCCCATAATACAAGAACTAGAGGACACCAAATGAAATTGATGGGTAGCTGGTTTAAAACTATGGAACTCCTTGACGGAAGAGGCTGTGAAGGATAGGACTATAACAGAGTTTTAAAAAGAGCTAGATAAATACATGGAGGTTAGGTCCATAAAAGGCATTAGGCAATGGGTAAGGAATGGTTTCCCTGGCCTCTGTTCATCAAAGGCTGGAGAAGGATGGAAGAAGACAAATCGCTTGATCATTGTCTTCAGTCCACCCCCTCTGGGGCACCTGGTTACTGGCCACTGTTGGCAGACAGGATATTGTGCTAGATGGACCTTTGGTCTGACTCAGTATGGCCATTCTTATGTTCAATTGGGTGCCTGTGCCTTTACGAGGCTGCGGCCAGGAACCACAGAGGTACCCTACATGTAAAGGCTAGACTGTCCACCAGGGCTTCTTCCTGGAGGCCTTTTTTTTTGACAGAACTGGCTCCCTGCATCCACACACACCTTTTTTCGACAGATCTCTGTTGAAAAAGGCATTCTTCCTCGTAAAACGAGGTTTACCGCTGTCGACAAAACCGACGCGTTCTGTCAATTTACTGTCGACAGAACATGGCGGTAGTCTAGACGCAGGTATAGGAGTTTTTTTTCCCGCAAAAAGGCCAATTTTTTTGAAAAAACCCTGTAGTCTAGACACACCCTTTATTCCAACTATCTGTATCACAGAAAACATAAATGCAGTCTGCATTACATACATTGTGGGGCTTATAATTGCTGCCCAGCAGAGAAGAGGAGCTATTTTGGCCTGAAGACCAATATGTTGTGATGCCAACATAATAAAAACAATAGTTAAAAATGTACACTTATTTTTCTTCAGAAGGGTTGCAGTGTCTTTCAACAGAAGGATCCTGACATGATTTACAGTGAATGTAGAAATCTCTTCACCCATTGTAGAAATGCAGCTCCCGTCTGGACGCTTTTCTCTGGCTTATCTCCAAGCCGGAAAAAAGTAGCAGCCATGAAAATGCAAATGCCGCGGGGGATATTTAAATCCCCCGCGCATTTGCCTCTTCCCAAGTGCTACATTTGCATCCCTATTCCGTAATAGGGGGCCAATGTAGACGTAGCCTTTGGGTACATCTACACTGCAACACTATTTCAGGATACCAGAGTACCCCAAGATAGCAATCTCGCGTCTTCACAGCAAGCCTGCTATTTCAGGCTCGCTATTTCGACTTCCCTGTACACCTCCTTCTACAAGGAGGAAGGGACATTTTGGAATAGTGCTTTATTTTGAAATTTGGCACTGTGTAGACAATGCCACATGACAAAATAAGCTTTTTTGAAATAGCATCGAAACAAGATGTGCAAATTGCATAGCTCAAATTGTGTATTTTATTTTCAGTTACAGTGCAGTGTAGACCAGTGTTCCCTTTAAGCTGCAGGGCTTCACAGGTGTGTTTAATTAGACCCGCCCAGTCAGCTCCATGTATGGAGCCCTGAGATTCTAATTGGGCAGGGCTGATTAATCACCTGTGAAGCTATGCTGCCACTCAGATTAGGAATACTGGTGTGTAGGTGCACCCTTTGTGGAACATGACACAGGAATATCAATTGCACTTTTCAGTTTGAAGCATTTTCACTTTCTGGTTCTAATGTGCTAGCTCAATGCTGAACTATTTACTCTGTTAAGGTGTAACTATTTTCATTTAAGTTTAAAAATCAAATTCCATGTAATATTAAGATTTGTAAAATTGTAAACAATTATAAAACTTAAAATATGGTGGCTAAACTCTCAGATAATGCCTCTTTGGAATATAAATATCTTCCAGTCTTATAAGACAAGACCTGTGTATTTCCATTATTAGGAAAAAAGTGTGCTTATAAAGAAGGAAATTATCATGTGGATGAATATAGAGCATCTTTAACACAGTAGGCAGTCTTTTAATGAGAGCCCTGGTAACACTTTTGTCTGCTTTTTGTTATATTAGTTTATTGTGTTTTTGCTCCTAATTATAGTAAATCCTATTACATTAATTTTCATTGTAGTATTAATCTGATTAAAAAGAGTGCAGTGTAACAGTCACACACATTGTAATGAGAGCTGCTTCCTTTCTGGCTACCCTCCTTCATAGGATTAAAACGATTTTTCATGTTTGTAATCAGTGTGCAAATACAAAATTAGGCATCTCAAACTGCCTACAACTAGCATTCTGAAGCATTTCAATACATTCATGTAACATCCAGCTAGCCTCCAGGGTCTGCAGGATCATGGATGTGGAAACACTTCCGTTAGGATTTAATCAAAGACATTAATGGAGCTAAATAAGGCCCTGAATCTGCCAACAGTTGAGCATGACCTATGAGGAGACTGAGGGATTTGTGTTCATTTAGTCTGCAGAAGCGAAGAGTGAGGAGGGATTTGATAGCAGCCTTCAACTTCCTGAAGGGAGGTTCCAAAGAGGATGGAGAGAGGCTGTTCTCAGTGGTGACGGATGGCAGAACAAGGAGCAATGGTCTCAAGTTACAGTGGGAGAGGCCTAGGTTGGATATTAGGAAAAACTATTTCACTAGGAGGGTGGTGAAGCACTGGAACGGGGTTACCTAGGGAGGTGGTGGAATCTCCATCCCTAGAGGTGTTTAAGTCTCGGCTTGACAAAGCCCTGGCTGGGTTGATTTAGTTGGGACTGGTCCTGCCTTGGGCAGGGGGCTGGACTTGATGCCTCCTGAGGTCTCTTCCAGCTCCATGATTCTATCATTCTGTGTATGTAATGTTACTTGTGTGAATGGTCTGACTCCAATATGAAGAGTCACAGGAGCAAAATTATGTATGAGCTTAGGTGTTGGCAGGTACAGGGTCTTAAGCACTAATACTGTACCCTCTGATTTTCACCTAATTATCTTGATGTGTGCCATGAATATGCACAAATACACTGAAATAACACAATTTAATAGGAAATATTGAAGAGCAGTCCTCCTGCACAGTCTTTCTTAAAATGTATCCCTAGTCTAGGAAAGGGACAGCTGCCTCATTAATTGTTTCTAATTTTCAAACAATCTACAGTGATGTTATAGCATTTGCCATCTGCTGTGTATTTTGCTAGTTAACAGGCTGTTCAATGAGTTCCCTTATTAAGATTAAACTGGTATAAGGGTCAGTATATATTATTTAACACCGAACATCATCTGGAGTAAGTGTCTCAGTTATTGATGAACAAACATCAAGAGATTCTCTGATGACTTCTTTCATTAGTGTCCTTGTTTTCACAGACCTTTCTCCTTATTTTGGCCCACAATATTCTATATTCTCTCTTCATAACTTTGGGTATGTCTACACTACAAAGTTAATTCGAACTAACGGATGTTAGTTCGAATTAACTTTGATAGGTGCTACATTAGCGCTCCGCTGGTTGGAACTTAATTCAAACTAACGGAGCGCTTAGTTCGAACTAGGTAAACCTCATTCCACGAGGACTAAGCCTAGTTCGAACTTACTAGTTCGAATTAAGGGCTGTGTAGACCCTTAATTCGAACTAGTGGGAGGTTAGCCCTTCCCAGGTTCCCCCTGGTGGCCTCTCTGGGCACAACCAGGAAAACTCCTTTCCTCTCTCCCAGCCCCGAGCCCTTAAAGGGGTAGACTCTGGCCAGACGGCACTTGAGACAGCCATCCCTGCCAGCGGTCTCTGCCCCTGACCCAGTGGCCCCACCATGAGCCAGGCAGCCACTGGCAGCGAGCCATGTCCTGCCCAGTCCCCCAGCACCCAGGGGCCAGCCAGGGGCTGTACATGGCGCGCGGCCTCCTGGACTAGTGCGGAGGTCATGGACCTCATTGAGGTTTGCGGGCAGGCCCCCAATCTCCATGATCTCCACACTAGGAGGAGGAACGTGGCCGTCTACGGCCGCATAGCGACTGCCATGGCCCGAAAGGGACACAGGCGCTCCCGGGAGCAGGTGCACATTAAAGTGAAGCAGCTGTGGCAGGGGTATGCCAGGGCCACCAGGGGCGGCGCTGCTGCAGGGGCTGACACCTGCCCCTACTTCCCCGCCCTCAACAGACTCTTGGGGGGCGGGGCGGTCTGTGCCAGCCCGGGGGACAGCGAGCCGGGACCGGAGAGCCCTGACCCGGGCACACCGGAGGGGCCACCGCAGGATGTCCCAGCGTCCAGGGAGACCGTACCGGGTAAGTAGTTCGAATTAAGTAGTTCTGGGGGGGGAGGCGGGAGGGAGACCAGAGACCACGCGCATGGGCCATGCCTCCCACGGATCACACAGACACCTGTCCACATGCTCGCACGTGCCATGCCACCCTTGGGCAGGTGGCTCCAGCTGCGTGACACCCAGTGGCCATGGCCCAATAGGCACATGCTTGTGCGAAGAGACCTGACATGCTCCCGACCCCGGGGCGGGACCCAGCAGGATGCTTTCCCTTCACATGTCCCCTCTACACGGAGGCAGGGGACATCTCCCCCTCCCCCCCGCCGCCCCGGCCACACTATACATGGCACAGGGACATGGGTGTGGTCTTGGGGCAGCTCCCAGTCCCGGGGAGAGCCAGACATCCTGACCATGGCCTCTGTACAAGCACAGTGGCTCTGACGGTGCAGGGCATGGTCACCCTCACGTTGCGGGGTGGGGGAGGGGGCTGGGCATCATCCTCTGCGTCCCCAGGGAGAACTGACCCCTTCTCTTCTTTCTCTACAGCTGCACCAGCTGCTCGTGCAGGGCGCACCCCCCCGCCCGGGACATGCTCCCGCACCCGCGGCCTGCTCCGGACCGCCAGCACGGAGCAGGAGTACTGGGACCAGCTCCTGGGGGCCTTGCGAGCCCTGCACCGCACACTGGAGGCCTGGATGCGGGCAGACCTGCAGCTCCGTTAGGAGCTGCTGGCTGAGGTCCGAGGGCTGAGCACAAACCTGCAGCTCCTGCTGCAGAGCATGGTGCCCCGTGCTGGTCCTGCGCCTGCTGCCCCCCCAACTGCTGTCCCTCCTCTCACTCCTGCCCCCCTCCCACCTCTTCCTCCTCAACCCCCAAACCCTCTTCCTCAATGTCCACACTTTCCACCTCAACCTCCGCACCCTCCACCCCAACCCCCGGGGACGCTGAGGCCCCCTCCCTCGCCGTGCTGGGAGGCGGTTGGCCTGGCGAGACCCCCACCCCTGATCCTTGAGTTTCCACACCCCCTCCTTTCCCTTGCTTCCCCCTTCCAGCTCCCTCCTCCCAGTTTTCCCCCTCCCCTCTCCCACCCTCTCTCTTCCCCTCTCCCACCTCCTTTTCCCAGTTTCCCCCAGTTTTGTTAAATAAAGAGTTTCTATTTTTGACCACACGTGTCCTTTATTTTGTACATCAGGAAGGGGGGCTAGGGAAGGGTAAGTGGAAGGAGGTGAGGGTGGAATGGGGTACGAGCCCCCGATGGGGAGGACTGGGCTGGCTCTGCAGGCTCCTCGGGGTGAAAGCTCTCCTGCAGCCCCCCAATTGCCTCCTCTCCCCGGATGGCAGCCTGCGGCAAGTGCAGCCGGACTGCTGGCCGAGGGCTGTGTTGTGCCCAGTGTGGGCACTCAGGGCACTCCAAGCCAGGACTGCTTTGCAAGCGGGGCACCTCTGAGAACTGTCTGTCCGGGGTGGGGGTCGGGTCCCTTTAAGCACAGCCCTCAGCTAGCCTGAGACAGCAGCTCCACGCTCTAAGTCCTCATCTGATGCCCTGCCGGCACTGCTTCCGGCCATCCTTAACCCCGGTTCAGGGTCCACTTAATGTGGACATGCTAGTTCGAATTAGCAAAACGCTAATTCGAACTAGTTTTTTAGTCTGGATGCGTTAGTTCGAATTAGCTTAGTTCAAATTAACTAATTCAAACTAAGTTAGTTCAAATTAACGTTGTAGTGTAGACGTACCCCCCCTTCTCTTTCTGTTCAGTGGCCTGTAGCAACCCTTTGTGCTCATGATCCTGTGTTCTGCCTCTAAATATTATGTGCTCAGAGGCTTCCTCCTCAAGCATATCAACTATATCAAAGCAAGGCAATAAGGTCCCAGACTTGACCCCAGAGTCAAGTACAGTGGCAGTTTTGACAGTTTGCATCTAAGGAATCTATCTAATTGGATCTTTGCGTATGGCCGTTGTGAGGAGTTCCTGATGACAGTGTGTTTCTTAAGCTCTTTTATGTGAAGTTATATTACTTACAGTTCTTTTTTGTAGCTTCTCACATTGGAATTGTATACACGGGATTTCTTCCCTCCAGTAGTTTTCTGCATGATTAAACTATATCAGAGAACACTAATAGAATTCATGCATATGCTTATTTTTTCTACATTAAGCTTATTTAATCCTATTATAGGGTCATGTTTGTCAGGCATAATATACTATGTAGATAATGTTGATTTTAAGTGCTTTTTCTTTTTAAATATTAAGGAAATCTAGGAGCATAGGTACAGTCCATATCTTAACTTCAGCAACAGCCTATATTTTATTGAAGAAGCATGAATGGTCTCCACACAGATCTAGCAAGGATGGTGTAATGACTTAAAACTCACGGGGGCGTTGCTGAATGGTGAAGATTTACATCTTTCAAAAGGCAGGGCAGGGGGATTGTAAGGGGATCTGATCCTTCTCGTGCCATTGACTCTAGCCCAGAGTCCAGTGCGGGCTATTAAAGATCTCCTAGGGATGCATTAGGCTGCCTTTCCTGAGCCACTTCCTACCATCACACTATTGTCCAAACAAAAGACAGAACTATGTAGCTCTTTAAAGGCTCACAAAGCTACACCAGACTAACACGGCTGCATCTCTATCACTACTGTTGTGCAACATTCACCATCTGTGATGGGGAGATGTGCGGGGAATCATGTCACTGCTTGGCACCTCCTTGTGGCTATGCATGGTGTGGGAGCTTCTTCTCTCTCAGGACAGCAGCTGCCTCCTCCTGTGCCTTGGCCCTCAGCCGTGTCAGTTCCAAATGTCTCCCTTGCTGGATTAGTTCATAAATAAAACAAGGGAAATTTGTCCATGAGTCTGAATTCATGAGTGGGAAATGCCTTTCCTCAGAGCGGGATCTTGAGGCAGCTGTATAGACAAATCCTGACTTCCCTCTGCTCTCTTCTCATACATGACAAGCTGCAGGGCTACTCTCTGACCTTGTGTGCCTCCTTGTCAGCTAATCTGATTCCTTTTAACTGTTCCTCCTGTCTGCATCTCTTGTAGGTGTGGCAGGGCTGGGCTGGCTGATCCCACAACAGCTCCTTAACCCTTTGGTGCTCAGTGTGGAGTTTGTCTACCCCATCGCAGATAGCGTTAAAACTTTCTTTCAAACAGCAGGCCATGTTCACAGCAATTGCTGCTTGGACGTTACTAATGAGGTAAATTCTAGCAAACCCCTCCTTGACAGCCCACAGTCAGAAATATGGCATGCACTTCCCTAAAGAGCAAGTTTAGAAACCAATAGATAAAAGATAGTTCTGCTTCTTCAGAGGCAACACAGAGAAAGCTTATTTCCTTTATGTAGATTTTAACTGAGAGAAGCCTCATTCTACTTTGAGAATTAAAACTAAAGGATTAAGTTATTTTAGAAAACTGTGTATAATTCCTATACAATGTATAGCAACTGGGGCATTTCCTTCACCATAGCCCTCTAGAAGCTACTGCCAACTGGACAGCCGTGTTATAGTGATACTTCAGAGGTAAAATGGCCAGTCATGTAATAATATGGTTATTTTGACTCAGGTCTGAGCACTGTCATGTGGACACCAGAGGCCTAGGTTTGAGCATGGGTTAGAAAAGTCTTAACATGAGCCTCAGGTTCCCTAACATGGATCTTCTAATTCAAGTCCCACTGCCCCTGACACTATAACTAACTGCAGTGTAGACATATCGTGGATCACAAATCCAAATGACAAAATAGCCTGTTTCATAGATTTCCCTCCCCAGAAGAGCTACATGAACACTATGTTTATATTTAAGTAAATGTTGAAATGTAATGGAATAACCCACTTTGAATCAGGAAGCTTTATGAGTCAACAGTGTGATGCTGTTGCAAAAAAAGCAAATATGATTCTAGGTTGTATCAACAGGTGTGTTGTAAGCAAAACTCGTGAAGTCATTCTGCTGCTCTACTCTGCACTAGTTAGGCCTCAGCTGGAGTACTGTGTCCAGTTCTGGGCGCCACATTTCAAGAAAGATGTGGAGAAATTGGAAAGGGTACAGAGAAGAGCGACAAGAATGATTAAAGGTTTAGAGAACATGACCTATGAAGCCAGGCTTCATGAACTGGGCTTCTTTAGTTTGGAAAAAAGAAGATTAAGGGGGACATGATAGCGGTTTTCAAATATCTAAAAGGGTGTCACAAGGAGGAAGGAGAAAATTTGTTCCTCTTGGTTACTGAGGACAGGACAAGGAGTAATGGGCTTAAAGTGCAACAGGGGAGGTTTAGATTGGACATTAGGAAAAAATTCCTAACTGTCAGGATGGTCAAATATTGGAATAAATTGCCAAGGGAGATGGTGGAATCTCCCTCTCTGGAGATATTTAAGAACAGGTTAGATAGACATCTGTCAGGGATGGTGCTTGGTCCTGCCTTGAGGGCGGGGGGCTGGACTCGATGACCTCTCGAGGTCCCTTCCAGTCCTATTATTCTATGATTCTATGATTCTATGAGAAGGGGACATTATTTTTAAGAAGGAAATTCAGGAAATTAGGAAATTCAGCTAATAGTGGAGCATAGTCATTTAATGACAAGTTTTAATGACAATGCTGTATCATGTTAGACTCTGGAATGTTAAAACATCACTTTAGCTACTGAAGTGTGTAATATGAATTGTTCATGTCATATTAAATGCTGCAGTAGTGTAGAAAATCCCCAATGTGTATTGTGAAAACTGTTGGCTAATGCTTGGCATAAAAGCCTTATGAAGAAAAAAAAGTATATACTAAGGATATGGGGCCTGTTGGCCAGAGGGTTGTGGATGATACTTCATGTCAAATTGATAAATGTGTGCTACTCAAAGTTTTTTCTTCTCAGTGAGTGCTGTGCCCTTTCCTTTGTTTAAGTTATATGCTCTGTAGCCTTGCTTGGACTTGGAAAATTGGGACCCTCAGCATAGTTCCAGTGATGGAAGCTGCAGTATGGACAGAATTTGGAAAATATTTTCCACGGCAAACCAATTTATGATTTTCAGGAGACTTGCATATGGTAGGTGTTTTCTATTTGCCAGTCCTCTTCAGAGAGAGCTACAGTAGGTTCTGGTCAGTATTCCACATGCTAATTATTTTTTTAAAGCTCCTTCTTTTAGAAAAGGCAGGCTTTGTGTTTATCACATCCCTGCAATTTCAGATTTGGGAGTCTTCAAGAGTCAGGGCAGCAGAGAGACATGTTTTGACTTAGAATGAAAAATCTGAAGTTATTTTTATATTTATTATTGTGCATTTATATCATAACAGTAAGGATGCTGTTATGCATTTGTGGGCCCATTGTGCTTGGTCTTTGTATAATACATAGGAAAACATAACCCGTCTCAAATTATTTACCTCCAACTAGGTTGATCTTTTTATTCCATCTCAACAAATAAAAAATAAAGGTGAAGTCATAACTTAAAAGGGCATTATAATGTATGTGAACACAAATACTAGAAATAGATCCATGTCTATCCTGCACTGGCTGATAAAGCGAGTTTAGAGTCTCAAATATTACTGTAAAAACGTCATTATTGGTCTCTTCGTTTATCATGGCAATAATTTCATATCGAGAAATTATATATATATAACTATATATTTCTAGTTGCCAGAGTTGTATATTCAATTTGGAATTTGAAAATGAAGCCAAAAATGCTTTATGTAGCTTCATCAGTAATAAGGATTGGCTAGCATTGGACAGATGTAAATGATTGTCTTAATGGAATTGTACAACTGTAATTAAGGGCAAAACAGAGTATGGTAAATGTAATTTAGCTAAAAAATTCTGTTGATGATAGGTCTGAATAAAATTCAGCTTCTGCTCTCTCATAGCCTTGTGTGGGCTCAGGGGTTAACATGAGTAAAAACATTAGAGTCATTTAAAGTCATTAAAGTAAACAGAGACCATTCTGCATGTACACAGGGAGTAGGTCAATTGAACAAGAAAGTGGCATTTTTCAGTCACTTTTCTGATCTTAACCACATCTTCTATTTCTCTTAAGGTTTATGGTGCCTAATTGAGTAGGTCTGATATTCTGTTCTTTAGATAGCAATCATACACATACACAATAGCAGGCCTGTATTCAGGAATTTCTGTGTGGGGGGGGGGTTGAGTCATGGGAGGCGCTGGTGGCTGCCCCACCCCTGCAACCCAGGCCCATCCCCATCCCAGTCCCCATCCCCACTCTTGGTGGCGGGTGGGGGAGACAAATCAGCCCCAGCCTTCTCCCAGCATCTAGCGCGTAGGGGAGGGAGGTTGGGGCACTGCGCCGCTTCTGCTTTCCTCCAGCCAGCCAGAGCATTGGGGAGGGATGCTGGGGCAATGTACTGCCCCAGCCTCATGCTTACTTGGAGGACCATGGGTGGGGAAGGGTTGATGCGATCACATCCTTCATACCCCCCCCGTGTACTGTACTGTGCTGTCAGCACAGCCACGATTCCCTGCATGGTAACCTGTCGGGAGGGAGGAAGTGGAGGGGACCCCAGTAGCATTCTCCCAGCAAGCAGCCTCTGCCACTCGCACACACCTCTCACAAACTCCATCCTCCTCTAGCGAGCAGGGATAGAAGTTCTCTCTCTGTGAGATGCCGCCAGTGCTGGACCCGGTGTGTGCAGGACATGGAAGGAAGCCGAGCTGCCCTGTCTCCTCCTGCCACCCGCAGGCTCCTGGCCTGGCCAGCACCTTCCCATGCTTGCTTGTCCCCAGGCTGTGGGTGTAGCAATGCTCCCCTGGGACATCCGTCCCCCTGCAGGAAAGTGCCTGTTGTCAAGACAACATATAGCCTTGCTCGAAGCAAATCGCTATTGTCTGAACCAAGAACTTCAGTGTCAGCTCAGCGATTAGGGCTAGGCTTCATATACAGGGTCTCCTGGGATGACTGCCCTTGTAACTTTTCTTCACAGCTGAGCCAGCTGTGAGTGTGATGTGTGCACCACCTCCCATGCCATCTTCCCGACTCCCGCCGGGATCTGCAGGAGGAAACATACTCAGGAAGATCTAATGAGGTAGCAGATGGCCTGCCTCGAGCCCCTCATCCAGGGGCTTGAAGAGGAGTGCCAGGAGCAGGCTACTGACCAGGAGCAGTGGAAGGCTCCCTGGAACCAGCTGGCACACCAGCAGGAGGCCATGTGCTCCTCCCTCACTGCATTGATGGAGCACATGGCCTTGTGCATGGAGCAGGCCACCAACCATCTCCCCTTGCCTTTCCCTCCTAGCTCCCCCCCAGGAGCCACCAGGGTCCCAGAACACGGGGCAGTGGGACCTCTAAGGCACACAAAGCCTCCCAAGCTACCCAGTCAGTCCAGGCCCCATCCCTGAGATCGCCTCCCCCTCCTGCATTCCAGATTCTTTCCCCCAGTTCCTCCCCTGTTTTATATCCCCCAAATAAACAGTCTTGGTTTTTTTTTAAAGGCTTTTTTATTTGCTCTGCAGGGGCAGGGGAGGTGGGAAGGGGTGGGGGTCCGGGAGGAAAAGCACAGAGAGGCAACGTAAGGGGTCCTGTGTGGACAGGCACAAGGGATAGTCTCACAGCTGACCTTGGCTGAAACTCTCCCTCAAGGCCTCCCTGATGAGCAAAGCCCCTTTATGTGCTTGTCAAATGGCTCTGGTGTCCAGCTGCTTGTATGCCCCGGCCATCCGTGCAGCCTCTGCCCCCAACCTGGCAGCAAAGTCTCCCCTTTGCTCTCACAGAGGTAGTGGGCACACAGCAGGCCACCACCACAAAGGGGATGTTATGCTTTCTGAGTTCCAGACGGGTGAGGAGACTCCAGAACCTCCCCTTTAAATGGCTAAACACACACTCCACAACTATGCAGCACCTCCTCAGCCTGGCAGAGTCATCTTGGTGGGTCCCAGGCTGCCTGTGTAGGGCTTCATAAGTCAGGGGAGCAAGGGGAAGGCTGCGTTGCCCAGGATGCTGTTGCCTGAGGGCAGGGGCAAGCCATTTGCAGTGCTCCAGGAAGGTGGCCTTCCACATGTGTGGAGTTCTGGAGCCACTGCTTGTCATCCCATTGCTGCAGGATGATGCAGTCCCATGAGACTGAACTGGTCTCCCTCCATCAGAAGCATCATTCAATGGTGTCCAGGGGATTGAGGATCATTTGCAGCAATAGGAGTGCCAGGACCTGGGTGATGAGGGCCTCTGGTCCGGACTGGTAGTCATCCTGCTGGAGCAGCAAGTGGGCAGTCTGGATGAACTGCACCATGCGGTGCAGCACAAGGCCCGTGAGCCTAGCACTGCTTTGCAGCAGCTCTGACTCCATGTTGGAAGTGCTGTGGTGTCCACCAGGGCAACCAGAGGACACGGCATCCGTTTTGTGTCCTGTGGAGGAGTGGCGTGTGAGATGCAGCCATGGAGAGGAGGTCCTGATAGCATCTACCACAGCTTGCCTGACCAAGCAGCCACACATGCCTTCCCAGGAGTGCTTCCAGGGGCTCTAAGTCCAAGGCGGGCTCCAATCAGTGTCAATGCGCTATTTCGAAATCATTCTGAGTAATTTCGATGCTCCCTGTAGTGGGGACGCACTATTTCGATTTTGTTGTTTTGGGAGTTATTATTTCTATGTTACTTATTTCAAAATTATTTCCTAGTGTAGACATGCCTCTTGTGAGCCTGGGATACTATTTCCCAGTATTCACAGCCAAGCTCATTGGTGGCATCTTTTGTGCCAAAGCCCAAACTACTTTGTCTCCTTTTTGCTAGTATTTTGTTTAAAGACTTTTCTATGTGTGGACATGAAAGATTCCTCAACATATTTTACTCTAATATCTGTAGCCAAAAATAATCTCAATGCTATCGGTCAGTTCGTCAGCTACATGCTGGCCTCTGCCCCAGAGATGTTTGACCTCAGTGGTTCTATAAAGTACATAGATAGCATTATACGATGTTACCCTATTATCTCTCTACGCTGTCTTTAGAATGAAAGCCTTTTAGGTCAGGAACTTGTTTTATAGTCACCTATGGTGTGCCATGAACATCTATCACACTATGTAAATATTAAGGAACTTTGGGGAGAAAGGCCCAAAATAAGTTTAAGAAATCATTAGGGGGCTGTGCCTCCTGCTCTCTACACTTACCAATCTCCCCATCTATCCACTGCAGCTGGATTGTGGCCTATCCTCTTACTGTGCTGCAGCAGGAAGGGGGCTGCTACCAGCCCTTCCTGTGACCAGATGGGGACTGGACTGCAGGGTCTGCCCCAAGATCAGGGCTGGGGACAGGAGCAATGGCCAGATGGGGGCTGGGCTCCGACTGGGCAGTGTCTGGCCTGGGGGAGGAGGCAGGAGCAGTCGGGGGTAGAGTGTCTGGCCAGGGGAAGGAGGTGAGACAGCTGGCCGGGGGTACATGAGGCACTGGGATTGCAGGGGCTGGGCATGAGGGGGCACTTACTTTTTTTCATGCCACCAAGCACCAGGGGCTTTCCCTGCTGCTCCAATGGGGAAGCTGCCTCTGGCTCCACTTCTACTTCCAGGTCTGGGGCCCTGATTCTGTGTGAACCATTGCCTGCCTTGGGCGGCTTCCTGCCTGGCGCTCCAGCCTCGTGCTGCCCTCTCCCCCACCCCCAGGATTATAGCGCTAGCACTGGCTTCCTGTAGGGCAGGAGAGGAAGAGAAAGATCCAAGACTCTGCATTGGATCTGGCATGTGGGGAAGCGCGTGTGCTGCTGGCTCTGTAATCTTGTGAGGGGGGCACATGAGGCAGGAGTGCCAGGTAGGCAGTGGCCCAGATCCGGAAGTAGAAGTGAGGCCAGAGGTGGCTACTGCCACCACCCCCTAACTCTCCTATAGGGAAGCCAGGGGCCAGTGGGGAGCCCAGGGCATCCCTGAGGAGGGGCTGAAGGGAACCCAGACTCTAACTGCAGAGTCTGGGGGAGCAGGGTGCAGTAGAAGGGCCGATAGCAGCCCCCCTCGTGCTGCAGCACATGATTACATCACTCTGTCGTCCCACAGGAAAATTATTTTACATAGAGAGAGATTATTAGTGTAATGTTTTGAGTGTAAGATTCAATACATGATTGGTTTTAGCTATTTTTGTTAAGGTGCCCAGAGAGTGGATGTCTAGGAATGAATATATCACATTTATAGGTCTGATTTAATGGCCATAAGTCTTTCAAATCTGCAGTCATTTCTATCATTTCTCTGGATGT
This sequence comes from Pelodiscus sinensis, assembly GCF_049634645.1. Lineage (NCBI taxonomy): Eukaryota > Metazoa > Chordata > Testudines > Trionychidae > Pelodiscus > Pelodiscus sinensis. Next base: position 44,967,717 of record NC_134724.1, on the reverse strand, counting down.
GAGAGCATCAGGAATGATATTTTGTTATTTCTGCTGTTGATTCATTAGGCTTTGCATAGGATTCCACATCTCTGTGGTGCAGAGGTGAATGTAGGGCAGGTGATCTTAATAATCCTCTTTCTTGTCCATTTCTTTCTCTCTGTTCAGAAGATAGTTTTGATTTAAGGTTCTACTTCTGGGAAGCTCCCCAGCTCCTATGCCCAGGGCACAGTGGGCATTGCCTCTGAGCAGTAGCCAGTTTGCATTTGATGTGGTGCTTGGCTCCACAGCCTGATTATAGCTAAATCACAAGTGATGGGGGTAGGGATTACAATAATATGGGACTATTCTAGACGCTAATAAGATTAGAGAGGCGGGGACAGAAACCTAGAGGGCAGAGGGCAGCGCCAGGCTCGGAGCATGGCAGCAGCAAAGCGGCACTGGGTAACTGAGCTGTCCGTAGGATATGGCATAACACTGCTCTGGAAGGAGGGAGGAGACAGACCCCAGTTACTAGCAGTGGGTGGGGAGAGGAAGAGCCCAGAGGCCCAGTGATGGAGGATGGGAAAGTGACACCCTCTTGGAAACCCTGTGAGGGGCAGGGTGTAGAGCTGAGAGAAAGGCCCCAAATGCCCAGCGATGTGGGGAGGGAGGACCTGAGAGGTCTAAAGATGGGGGGCCAGAGAGAGGTGCCTAGAGAAATGGGGGGGGCATAGAGAGTCACCCAAGTGCCTAGAGGGATGGGGGCATCACAGAGATGAGGGGTCAGAGACTCGCAGGTGCCCAGAGAGATGGGGGGTCAGAGACTCGCAGGTGCCCAGAGAGATGGGGGGGGTTGGAGGCCCCAGGGTGCCCAGCGAGATGGGGGGTCGGAGGCCCCAGGGTGCGAGGGGAGGGGGTCAGGGTGGCCCCAGGGTGCCCAGCGGGAGGGGGGGTTGGAGGCCCCAGGGTGCGAGGGGAGGAGGTCAGGGTGGCCCCAGGGTGCCCCGCGGGAGGGGGTCGGAGGCCCCAGGGTGCGAGGGGAGGGGGTCGGAGGCCCCAGGGTGCCCCGCGGGAGGGGGTCGGTGGCCCCAGGGTGCGAGGGGAGGGGGTCGGAGGCCCCAGGGTGCCCCGCGGGAGGGGGTCGGAGGCCCCAGGGTGCGAGGGGAGGGGGTCAGGGTGGCCCCAGGGTGCCCCGCGGGAGGGGGGGTCGGAGGCCCCAGGGTGCGAGGGGAGGGGGGGTCGGAGGCCCCAGGGTGCGAGGGGAGGCGGCCGGGCGAGACGGCCAGGTGAGCGGGCAGGGCGTGACCCCCGGCGGGGGGGGCAGCGCGGGGAGGCGCGGCAGAGCAGAGGGAGCTGGGGAGCGCGGCGGGCGGCGGGCGGAGGCGGGAAGAGGCAGCGCGGCGGGCGGCGGCGCAGGGCGGCAGATGCCGGGGAGAGCGCTTTGCTGGTTGCATGCAGCGGCTGGAGAGGCTCTGCCGGCGGCGGGCCCGCGGGGGGGCGGCGCGATGAAGTACCAGAAATACCTGACGGTGCTGCAGATGGCCATAGGGGTGACCGCCTCCAACCGGGGCAGCCTGATGCCCCTGAAGAGGAAGCTGTGGTGAGTGGGGCCGGGCGGAGGGGAAGGGCTCGTGCCGGACCGGGCGCGCGGCGCTGCCCACATTGGGGGTCCGTGGGGACAAACCGACACGTACTGCAGGGCCCGGAATGTGTCACGGGAAGCCCCGGGCGCAGGTCGCGGCGAATCGTGCGCCGAGCGGGTTCGGGCAGATCAGCCCCTGTGCTCAGCCTCGTGCTGGGGGAGCTGCCCGCTCGCCCGCTGCAGCCTCCTCTCAGGAAAACGCCTTGGCTTAAGGAGCTCCCAGCCGCCAGCCTCTCCCTGGGCCAGCAGTGTGATTCGCACTCTCAGAAGTGTTTTCAGAAAGAAACAACAAACATTTGTCAAAATAATGGCAGCTCCTTCGGAAAGGTGCAGGGGTAATTACAAGGAAGGTCTATTATAGCTACAACAACACCGCATATCATAGGCATGGCAGTCTGATCCTATATTCCCAATGATTGTTTGATATTTGCTTCTTTGATCCGTAGTAGGAATAAAGCTTCACTTCCAAATGTCAGCCCTTTATTTTTCTTGGCAAGTGTGAATCTCAAAAAGGGACATGCAGTATCTAAATATAATATTATACTTTTAATTTTAAAATATACTTATTTTTCTTTTGACACATTTCCAGTGGTTTTTGGGCTTACTGATTGGTGAACTAGAATTGTTTTCTAGGTGAACTGACAGTATGTTAAGAAAAAAATAGAGCACTGTAAAACTGCAATGTGGGTGAGTAGGACACCAGGAAGCATAAAGCATTGCAATACCCAGTTACTCTTTGTCTTGTAAAGGACCACTGTTAGCATGATTGAAGCAGCAGGATGCATATCATCAGAAAAAATAATGTTAAGAAGAAAATCTACCTAACTGAAAAGCCAAATTTTCTAAGAAAAAAATACCTTGGATCTTGAATTAAATTTGTACCTTAAGAAAAAAATCTTTGTAAGATTTAAGTTGAGATGTGAGCAGCAATGTTCTTATGGTTTCCTATCATCATGGCCCTGGGTCACGGTGAAAGTGTAAAATGTCTGAGAAGGAAGTGCTAAGACATACTGTTTAACAATAAAGTAGCTTCAAAATGAATTGTTTTCATGAACAGCCTCTCATGACAGCAATACATATACTATAGTGACTATGGATCTTGGCATTATTTTATTTTGTCCTTTATTCTCACACGATCATCCAGAACAGACAATGTCAAGGAATGAGGTAAAACTGGGAAGCATAGTAACATTTCTATAGGCCAACTTCATTAAACTAACATTTTACGTGGTTCAAGTTTTCTTTAACAACTGTTTTCCAAAGCACACATTGATATATTTTTTCATAGTTTATCATTTTACTTCATACTGCAGAAAGTGTAAAATTTAAAAAACTAATTTAGCTTTCTGGCATTTTAAAAAGTCGCAGAGTATATAAATTATGCTTTCACATATAAAACTAATAATATTTCTAGCATAAACTTATTATAATGTTTACAGAAAATAAAATTATTTTAGTAACTTAATTTGGCAAAAACATATTCTTGTTAAGTGTAACATACAAAATCAGATATTTTCCTTAAAAAAATATACTTACACATGGTTATCTTTTACACTATATATAGTGGCTTGGGTTTGATTGTCAGAAAGATAAAGTGCAACTACCTATACTCTTCTCTTGTCAATGCTATTCCTTTTTACTTTGCTGACAGTACATATAGTATACAGTATTGTATACTTCCATTTTCTTCAGTGAGAATAAAATCAACCCATATTTCCTAGTTTTATGGAGAAATTTCCCTACTTTCAGAGAGACAAGCAAGACACTATAGTAGGTCCTGAATGAAGAACAAATGTTTGTTGAAGGAAAAGTATGCTGTTCATCAATGTCATATTTGTGTGAGGAGTTGAGTTGTTGATGGTCTGGGTCAAAGGATCATGATTTTTTTTCTATGTAAGAATTCATGCCAGTTACTTAAATCTTTATATTCTACATCTTTTGATTATTTCTTCAAATTCTTATCTCCCCATCAGCATGCGACATAGTAATGTAGGTTTCAACTTTGCACTAGGATCCTGAGTGAGTTCCATATGAGACTGTCTGTGTGGCTATGTGTCGGGGTTGAAATAGTAATTTACACTACATTTAAAAGTGTTCCTAAGGGATATATTTGTACTTAAGATTGTATTGTCATTTTTTTCAAATCATATGTTATATAAAGCTTAATTTTTGTGAAATAAATATATTAATTTTATTATGTAAATCAATGCAATATATTGCAAAAAGTACATTCCATTACCATATATCAATAGTCTCTAGCCTGGTGTACAAAAAGAGAATGTATAAATCGCCTTTAATATGATCAAAAGGTAGCATAGTCTTCGTTTATCAAAGTAAGAATTTCAGTATTCTTTTTTGCCCAGTCAGGTTCAAAAGTTGTTTTATATATATGTTAGTACATACTGTAAGAGCAAGCAAAATGAATCATTTTATAAAAAAGATTTAAAATATTTATCTTTAGTTGGTGGAGATAATCCACCTGAATCCTACTGAATGAAAATGAAAAAGGTAGCAGCAATTGTTTATTCCTTTATCGAGCATCTGCCACTCTAATTTCCTCCCACTCCCCCCCTCATAAAAAATTATAAGTCCTATAGCTGTGCTTTTTGTGTTTCACAGAACAAGATCAAAACAAAAAAAGATGGATGTTGGCTCTCTAATGGGATGGGTAATCAGCTATAGAAGCTTTGATTCCCTAGGTTGTCAGTTCAAACCCAATCTATGTTACCATTGTCTGTCAGCTTTTTCCATCTGATACCTATTCTATAGGCTATATATTAAGTGAGTCGGATGGTCTCAGTCTTATTCCCATGTTGCAAAACTACCATCATAATTGGCAGTAATTAGCAGAGAGGCTAAAAATTTACTAATCTCTTTCCTAAGAGAGGTCCCTCTGTGTAGGTCAGGTCTGAGGCAGTGTGGGAAGTTTGCAGTACTGTGTTTCACCTGGTTCGTGAATAGAAGCCTTTACTTCTCAAGTTGTCAGCTGGCACATTTTATGAGCATGATATACACTTTCTATAAAATAAACTATTATTTGCTACAGCACACTTAAATTATGGTTGCAAATGTGAACTTTTAAGAACTTCCCAGCAGAACTACTGTTTTCAAATTTGCAGTAGGATTGTAGATTTGAAGAATTGTGAATCCTTTATATTGACATTGAACCGTGGCTATAGCAGCTGTTAAAAAACAGAAGTAAGAATTTGAGATGTGGTAATCACACCCAGAAAATTGTCAGTCTATTTAACCTTGGTAAGACAATCCAGGATTTTTACTGTCAATGTCAGCAGATAGTTGGGTGTTTTTTAAGATAGAGTACAGTATGAATTAACCCAGCTGCAAAATTACTTAAGGAAAATAAACTATTGACATGTAAAAATCTTAAAACAATAGGCCAAAGTAAATATTTACTGAAATCTAAATACCTGCAAGTAAAATGTTTTGTAAAAGAGCTAAGTCATGCAATTAATACATGTAATTTCCTACCAAACTGGGAGTAAGGTTTTAATGTCTAGACCAGTGTTTCCCAACCAGGGTTCCGTGGAACCCTGGGGTTCCACAGACCATTGTCAGAGGTTCCGCGAGAAATCGTGGAATAAATAAATAATTTTTTTCCTTACAATGTAAGCTGACATTATATATAACAGCTCTTTACAAATAAATTTTCTTGACAATAATTTAGCAGTAATTGAATTGCGCTCCCCACTGTCAACTTTTTCTGGCCAAGCAAACGTTTTCAAAGGGGTTCCCCGGGATATGAAAAATTATTTTAGGGCTTCTTCCATAGGAAAAAGGTTGGGAATCACTGGTCTAAACTTTAAAAGACTTTCAATGGAGAAACAAGTTTTATAAGAAATATACGTGAAATCAGGACAAGATTTTAGTGAGAGAAATAAATCACAGTCTGTGAGAATTCTAAAAGCGGTGGAACTTCTGTTGACTTCAATGGTGCAGAAATGAACCCTTTGTGAGAAGGTTCAGAAAACAAGATATAAGATTCTGTCGATAGTATTGAGATTATTATGGCAATCATAAAGGCCTGGTCTACACTATGACCTTACTCTGAAATTAGCCCCCCAAGGTTGATTTTCTAAGTGATGCGTCCACACTATCAAGCTTGTTATTCCGGAGTAAGGGGCCATGGAATTCAACTTTTGTAGTCTTGCTTTTCACGAGGAATAATGCTATTCCTGAACTTGTAAGTCCAAAATAATGTAAGTACAGACACTCTGTTGCCACTAATTCAAACTAATTAGGCCTCCCACAGTTCCCCAAAGTGCTTCCCGGGGCTCTGTGTCTGAAGCAGGCTCTGTTAATGTGGACACGCTACCTCAGACTACATTAGATTCTTCCCCATAGTGAGGACACACAACTTCGAATTTGTAAAATTGGGTGGCCAGAAGTTAAACTTAGTAAATTCAAAAGAATCACCTAGTGTAGAAATAGCCTGAGAGAGAGATGAATAGTGTAAATATGAGACTCTTGTACATGTTTGGGGATTGTCTAAGGTAGCCCACAGTTTATAGAAAATATGTAATGTATCAGACTCAAGAAATTGCAGATACACAGTTTCTAATAGATCATTTCCTCCCGGATGTGTCTAGACTGGCAAGTTTTCCCGCAAAATCATCTACTTTTGCGGAAAAACTTGCCAGCTGTCTACACTGGCCGCTTGAATGTCCGCAAAAGCACTGACGATCTCATGTAAGATTGTCAGTGCTTTTGTGGGAAAAACTATGCTGCTCCCGTTCGGGCAAAAGTCTTTTTCCGAAAGACTTTTGTGCAAAAGGGCCAGTGTAGACAGCAGAGATTTCTTTTCCGCAAAAAAGCCCCGATCGCGAAAATGGTGATCGGGGCTTTTTTTTGCGGAAAACCGTGTCTAGATTGGCCAAGGATGCTTTTCCGCAAAAAGTGCTTTTGCGGAAAAGCATCCTGCCAATCTAGACGTGCTTTTCCGAAAATGCTTTTAACGGAAAACTTTTCCGTTAAAAGCATTTTCGGAAAATCATGCCAGTGTAGACGTAGCCCTCCTCTGTTTGGGGCTATTATTAACAAGTTATTTGAAAAACCGATTTAATTATTAATTTAGAGCTTGATAATGCACAGAGCAGAACATTCTGGTCCCAATCCAGCATAACACTTAAGCACCACTTGCTTAACTTCAAGCACTGTAGTATGATTTGAAGTCAATGGGGAGCTATCCACATGTTTAAAATGAAGAACATGCATAAGTGCTTTGCTGTATTACAACATTTAACATCTTTCAGGGCAAGATGAAATCTTTATTAAAGGATGCATGTGGTGTTATGGCAAATGTGTGCGGAAGTTTGCACAGAAGCAGCTGTCTGCACAATGCCTGGCTCTAATAAATGTTATTAGTCTTTAATTCATGAAAATCAGATTGGCCCTATCAAGTCACCATTTAAAAACATGTACTAATGTGGAATGTCTTTCAAGTCTTCTCAGTGTGATCAATGAATGTTAGCCTTTCCTGTCTTTTGTTGACATCACTAGTTACACTGATCATGTTCGTCTAAGTCCTACTAACATCATCACTTTTTTTTTTAGCATTGGAGATGCTTGGCTTCCAATGTCAAACTACTAAAGTTTCAAGTACCGATACTATAGTCAGAAAACAGATACAAGTCCTATCAACTTAAAGATTTTGAATTTTTAATTTTTTTTCTGTTCCGGCGTTGCTTATTGTGAAAATATTCTGTTACTCTGTAACCTTCAGCTGATCAGTAAATGTAGTGACTTTAAATCCCACTTTTCAGAGGAATAGCAATAGAAATATACACAAAATGGGAAAATATAAATGTCTTTATTCCACACTGTTCTGTGTGAACGGTAGCCACCAGGAAGAGAAATAACAGTGAAGTTGTTCAACGTCTCGCAGAGCAAGGTCAAAGCTTTATTGAAGGATGCATGTGGTGTTATGGCATATATAGGAGGAAGTTTGCACAGCAGCAGCCGCCTACATAATGCCTGACTAATAAATGTTATTAGTCTTTACTGAAGGATTCATGTGGTGTTATGGCAAATGTGTGATGGAGTTCGCAACAACAGTAGTCAGCAGTTTTATTTATAAGATTAAATTTGTACTTGAATACAGGTATTGTACTGAAATTCTGTAATTACTCCAGTCACGCACATTGCAGAACATTCCCACTAGAAAGTAAGCTTGAGTGGGCCATTCAAAGTCTGTAACATTAGTTAAATAGGAAGAATGTAAAAGAGCTGCCTTGGAAATTGTATTAAATTTTGAAATACTATTAAACCTAGCTGACCTGAATAGAACAGATTTTGAAATTATTCCAGTTTGTTTCAGTCAAAATTTATCTGAGACAAAGAATTTTTTTAACTTTTTTTGCACTAGCAAGAAACTAAATAGTAATGCAAATTTTAGTGTATATGTTTTAGTATATAATATTTAATAACCATGTTTATTCTTGTATTGGATGTTGTCAACAAATCAAACTTTTATCTACATTATTTTTGTTCTTGCAGCTTGCAAAAATGCTCCTAAATTTTGTGGACTTTTCTGAAAGCTATGATATGGTACGTCTATACCACAGAAGAAGATCGAAGCTGCCATCGTCGATCTTCCAGGGTTCGAATTAGCAGTCTAGTTAAGACAGCCAATTCGAAGTGAGAGGGGCACTCCAGTTAATGCCAGTATCCCTGCTTTCACAAGGAGTAAGGGAAGTCAAAGGAAGAGTGTTCTTCCTTCGACTTCCTGCAGTGTAGACGGCACCAATAGCCGAGTTAAGCTACTTTGATTTCATCTAGGCAATTAATGTAGCTGAAGTTGCGTATCTTAATTTGGCTTTGTCTTGAAGTGTAGACATACCTTTTAGGGTGCCCAAACTGAGCCTCACTAAAAGGGCCTGATTTTTGGGAAGTCCCAAGCTCACAATCTCTGAAAATCAGGTGTGTTCAAGATGTCTCAGACTGGGCACCTAAAATTACTAGTGATTTTTTAAAATCTTGACTATTTCTAAAGTGTCTAAATCCACCAGACTGCTTTGAAAATTCCATCTTCAGGCCCCAACATAAGAGTCTTTAAAGTAGCCGTTCACTAACGTACTACACATTTTTTAACAAAAAAGTAACATAAATTCCCCCCTTCTTTAGTTTATGATAAATTCCATTTGCCAGATATAAATGTGTTTAAAGGCAGGGAATAAATAAGGGTATGTCTACACTACCACCCTAGTTTGAACTAGGGTGGTAATGTAGGCAACCGGAGTTGCAAATGAAGCCCTGGATTTGAATTTCCCGGGCTTCCGGGTGCTGCCATTTTTAAATGTCCGCTAGTGCGGACTCCGTGCCGCGCAGCTACACGCGGCACGGACTAGGTAGTTCGAACTAGGCTTCCTAGTCTGAACTACCGTTACTCCTCCTCCTAGGAAACCTAGTCCGAATTACCTAGTCCGTGCAGCGTGTAGCCGCGCGGCACGGAGTCCGCACTAGCGGACATTTAAAAATGGCGGCACCTGGCTTTATGCAAATGAAGCCCGGGAAATTCAAATCCCGGGCTTCATTTGCAACTCTGGTTGCCTACATTACCACCCTAGTTCGAACTAGGGTGCTAGTGTAGACATACCCTAATGTATTTGTTTGCTTTCCTAGTATAGAGTTTGTCATTGTCAGGAGGATTTCACCAGTGAACTTAGGGGCTAAAGCCATGTGCCTCTATTACATGAGCTAAAAGCCAGCTACTTTTCAGCTAAGGCTTTAGGGTGGACTTCACTACCTTGACTGTAGGGATATTAGATATTGGGTAACTGAACAGTCATGTAACCACATGAATTCTTATCGGTTACACGAGTATTCTATAGTCTCAAGGAGCGAGGCCGACAGCCAGTGCACTCTGGCCCCACTCCCAGGGAGCCCCCTGCCATTCCGTACTGCTGCTTCTGTATCAGAAGCCAGTCCGTGAGGGGTCCATTTGGGGAGCCAGTTTAAAAAGCTCCCCGCGGACAGAGGCTGCAAGAGGAAGGGGACGAGGGAGGCTGAAGTGAAGCAGCCTTTTGTCCACACTGGCCCAGGCTGGCTGCAGACAGAGGTGGGTCTCTGGCAGCACCCCGGGCCTGCAGGGGTGTCCAAGCTCCCTGCGGACAGAGGCTGCTCTGCCTCCTTCAGGCAGACCCCACGGATGAGTATGCTGCTGCAGACCAGTCTCTGTCCGCAGCCAGCCTGAGCCACCGTGGGAGACAGAGAAGCCTCTGTGCACAGGGAGCTTGGGCCTGCCACAGACAGAGGCTGCTTCCCAACAGCCTCCCCTGCCTCCCCACTCTGCTGCTGCTCCTGGTAGAGGCAGCAGCATGGGGGGGCGAGGAGACGAGAGGGCAGGTAGCATTGTGGAACCGGTGCTGGGGGGAACCGACTTTTCAGCCCACACGACAGCTTTTCCCCAACCAGCTGCCACTTCTGCCCTGAGCAAGGCTACTGACTCCCAGCCTGTGTGGGAACTGGCAGCCTAGTGTGTAGATGGAAGCAGCAGGGCTGGAGGAGCCTCTGCCTGTGGTACATTGGCCGTTCCAGCCCTCCCCCATTTAATTAGTTAACTGGTTAAACGTAATGTTTAACAGGTTAACTAATTCATCAGGATTTTATATCCCTAGAGGCAACCCCCCCATTAACTTGTATTATGTTTATTAGCTATAAATGTTTAAAGTATGAATGGATTCTTCTTCTCTTACTAGTGGGGCTGCAATAGGATGTGTTTTGAGAAAGGCAGTATTGCAGCCAGTGGATTAAAAAAAATTGAATTGATAGTAATTTAAATTTATAGCAAAGGGACCTAGCACAAGTGCTTTTAAAATATAAGCTAGATCCCAAAATAAAAATAAATAGTGTGCATCACCCACTTTACATATTTTAACGTGATAGAAAGAAGGAGGAAAGTAAGACAACAGTATCCAATGTTAAATTGACTTCTCTCAGGTGAACATGAAAATTATTAGCTACCCTTACAATAACAAATTATAACTATTTTACCTTGAGGCAGAAACATGTAAACTCATCTAACACACTCATGCCTCCAGCTTGGTTCTGCAGTCTCCTCCAACTAACAATACTAAAATAATAATAAAGAAAAACCCTTTACATTTTCAAGGTCAATAACAATACCCTGTATGTAATAAATTCTGTGTGTCAAACAACTACACATAACTCTCAGTAATATTTACAACTATTTTAAACGATGTAACAGATAGGAAAATTGAAAGGATCACATATCAGGGTTTTGTTTGTTTGTTTGCAATTACTTCTCTCTGCTCACAAAACAAATGCCTCTCTATCCTGGGCATGAATTTGTTTCCTTCCCCTTCCATTCCCATCAAGAAGAAGTCCAGCATCAAAAGCCAGGAAGAGCCTATGGGTTTATTTTTTTCCCCAACTAATGGGGAGCCAAGATCAAGCACTCCCCTGGAGCCAATCCTATTTTGAACATCAGCACAATCTATTGTGATCACTGCAGCATCTCATTTTCATATGTGAAGCTTGAAAAAGAACTACCTCTTTTCCCCCCAATTTCCCTCCTGAACAAAGCATTTCAGCACATAATAAATACATTGACTCCAAACTAAGTAAAAGTTAAGCAAACAAAAGTGTTTTTTCTGAACAGGGATCTTAACTGTACAGGGAAAACAACAAACTGGCTGTCCAAAGTGATGTCAAATGGAAAAAGTAATTGAAAATGTTTGTAGCTATATTAATCTTAGATGCTATTTATAACTATTATTGGGGAAAAAAATAATATGAATTTTCATGTTAACGGTGTTTTTAATGTTGTAGATCGAAAAGCTCTGGGTACCTTAAAAATAAGTCGATCCAATAAAAGATATTATTTCATACACTTTGTCGCTGATTATCCGAGATATCAAAATGCTCTTTTCCTTTTTTGGTTCATTTCTGATTATGTCTTTTAATTTCTTTCCCAAAACTTTGTCAGTTATACTAGTGGCTTATCTTCCATTTCAAAATTTGACTTCACATAGAATTCAACACATTTGGCTAACTGTTAAGCAAGATAGCTTAAAGTCACTAGCAGCTCCCAACAAGCAATTTTAAATTTGAATCACTTATTCATAGTACTGTAGTTGCAGATTTAGTTTAGATTACATGTTAATTAACTTTGTAAGTGTACCTCAAGTGTATTTCCCTAGTTTATTACCTTTATAATCTAATAGATCCTATTAATTTCAAAATCCATTAGTAGAGACAGAGTCACAACATGGAAAATGTAAGAAAAACTAAGGCATGCACACATACAGGTGGTAATCTGTCCTCAAAGTTACTGGGAGGGTCGACTTTTCCTCAGAATTGTTAGAAAAATTAATTCTATTAAGATCCGTTTAATTCTTCTAACAGCATTTAATAAAATGTATTCCTCTATGAAGTATAAGTATTTCTATGAAATCCATCATGTTGGCAACTAAAAACTTTACAATTATTGTCTAGCATTGATAATGTGTGTGGTGCTTCTATGGTTTCAACTTGGTCTTCTAATGAGATTCATCACTTGTTTAGATTTATACTCTTTGTTATAGTGTGTCTTCATTTTAACAAGTGTTTGAGATTTCTGAAAATCTTATACATAATTGTTTTTATTTGGCAGGGTAACTCCATCATCTGAAAATCCAAATGGTGCTACATGTAGTGTGAGTCAAGGAAAACCTTCTTTAAGAAGAATAAAAGGGAGAATACACAGAAGCAAAAGTCTTGATAGCATTGATTTTTGTGAGTTCAGTGTAAGTATATCTATCTATCTATCTATCTATCTATCTATCTATCTATCTATCTATCTATCTATCTATCTATCTATCTATCTATCTATCTATCTATCTATCTATCCATCCTAGCTGAAGTTTCAGAGAACACTTGCTATCAACAGGGAGGATGGTTAAGGATTTGTCCTCCCTTTCTGGTGTATTAGATTTGACATATTTGTTAAAATTCAACAGATTATTGTATCAAACATTAGTGATGTTACAAGACTAACCCTGTCCTGGAGGGTTTTAACAGCATGGATGTTACTTGTATAATTAGTGATTAACAATTAAATTCTTTTGAGAAATCATAAGTATTACAAATTAAAATGTTGAATTTTAACATTGTTTCCCCAAAATTAGACATATGTGAAGGCAAAGTAACATTGGCACAAATACACCTACTTTAAGATCATTACAATCATATTTCCAAACAGGCAGAAATTATGTTTTAGGTTTGTGTTCTCATGTTTAGAGTTGGCTGGTTGTACTTATAAGCAAAGTATATGATTTCAACGGAAGTTACTTATTAGTGTTCAGAGTGTATGAATTCTATGTAGTTCTAGAGAAAATAAATGTTTTTAAAATGTGTATGTGTGCATATAATATCTAATACTTAAAACTGATGAGAACAGATAACTTCTGTTTTAACTGTGCGGTACTGTTACACTGTTATTTGGTCCTCCTTGTCTGGAATATTAGATCTTCTGATTGTGAAAATATAGCTTCAGCAAATGTAACATCTTTGTGATTTTATTAGGCTTGATTATGTGATTTTGACAAGGATATCTGAAATGAAATTAATGTGCTTTTTTATGAATGTATGTTGGTTAAAGCACTAGAGTATTTCTGCATGCCCTTCAACTAAGTATATCCTTATCCGTGCATGTTTTTGAGGGAAAGCTTTTGAAAAGAGATGGCTCTTGAATTTTGCTTTGAAGCAGTAACAATCTCTGGTCAGTCTCTTTGCGGGTCTTTTACTGCACCTGGATACGCTGATAAGTGTCTGTATAGCCTCTTTCAATGTCAGCAGAAGATAGCTATTCTTCTCAGATGAGAAACTAGATATTGATCTCGTGACACTGGACTACTGCAGTTACAACATTGGGTTTGATCTATAAAGCCCTAAATGATTTGGTTCAGGCTAGAACTTTTCTTCTGTTTGTGATGCTCCTGCTGTTGTGATTAGCCATAGTGGTTGAGCTAACACAGAGGTGGGCAATAATTTATAAAGGGGGAGCCACTCTAAGACTTTGGTAAGTAGTCAAGGGTCGCACTTCTATGGAGGGGGTGTGGAGTCTGGGGCGGCAGGTGTGGAAAGGAGCTTGGGATAGAGGACTGGGGTGCAGGGGAGGGTGTGGAGTTTGAGAGGGAGTTTGCATGAAGGAGGGGGCTAAGATCTGGGGGAAGAGGAATTGGGTGCAGGGTCTGGGAGGAGTATGGGTGCTGGAAAGGATTCTGGCCTGGGGGAGGGGTGTAGAAGGGAGTGCAAGGTTTGGGAGGGTGTTGTAATCTGGAGGAGGTGAGGAGAGGGGATCCAGAGGATTTGGATGGTGGCACGGGGCAGGGAGTTGGGGGAAAAGAGTGGATGGGGTGCCAGAGACAGGGTCTGGCTGGGAGGCACTTATCCAGGGGCTCCCAGCGAAGAAGCTCTGCAGGAACTTGAGCCTCCGTGGATGCTGGGTGGGAAGCTCCACTTGGCTCTGCTCTAGCACAGGGAGGGAGGGAGTGAGAGGGGAGAGAGGCGTGAGGGAGAGAGGAGGCTTCATTCGCTGCCTGTGCCTTTAGCAAAATTTCTCATCTCCTATTGGCCAGAAACTGGCTAATGAGAGCTGAGGGATTTTGCTAAAGGGAGGGGACAATGCACAAAGCTTTCTCCTCCCTGCCCAGATTGCATAGCAATTAATAGCCTGCTGTTTACAGTGGCTGCCTCTGAGCTAACAGCTACCTAGTAATGACTTGCTGATGGTCTGGTGTTTCCTTTTGAGCAGTCTTTGACTGTAGAGCTTCTCCACACTTCATAATCTAACAGATCCGGAACTTGTAAATTTCAGGACATACTGTGTTTTCAGTTAAATTAATTCATTTAAATTCTTAGTCACTTGGTGGAATAATGGAACTAGAGGTAAAGGGAAATCTTGGTTCTTACTTTTAAATAGTCCTTGGGTCCATGACTGACTAAACTCTTACTGCAGGATATTTAGTAGCAAAATTAGTTAAATTAGTACAGTAGTTTTAGTTATTCAGGTCTCAACTTGTGCCCTCCTTTTTGAAGAGTTTTATTTAAATCTGCTTCCAAACCTAGGGGCATGTAGGAAGACAACTCTCTTATATGCTCTGTCATCCTAGCAAAAACACTTCAGCAAGGGGAACTCATTTGCTATACATTGACTATTCTGCCACAAGCAACTCTATAGCATCTTACTGCAGAACTGTATTTTTTCCATGCTTGCTTGCTTTCTTGGCCTCCCTCCAGGGCAGGTTTTCCTATTGAGCTGCTACCGCCCCACAGACTGCTGGGGCTAGTATGGCCCAGGAAAACAGACATCTTTTCATCTAGAAGAGGCTAACTGTATGTGCATTATATCCAAATTTTTTTGGATGTTTTAAATAATACCAAAATGAAACATATCTTATTTTTACTACTACATTAAACTGCAGTAACTCCAGAAATGGATTATTATAATTAATGCAATCTAGTAGCCTAAAAATATAAGCTTCAGCAGCTCCATACGAATGTGTGGACAAACATTATTTACTTGTGTTTTATAGGACTATCTTAAACAGAAATAAAGAAATTACAGTGTAAAAGTGAACAAGAGTGCATATTAACTAAATCCAAGTTATCTCATTGTCTATGTATTAATAATTATGACCCCACTATGAAAGATCACTAGGTGTCCTAAATGATCTTTAGGAGCGGCCCTAGATGAGCTGCTGGCAACTGGCGTACTAGGCGAAATGTGCGATCGACGCCCTTGCCTCCAAAGCCCTCAATGGCTGTTTTTCTTGGCGCCCTAGGTGACTGCCTAGGTCGCCTGTATTTATGGGCTGCCACTGGTCCTAAGATCCTGTTAAAGAATGATATGACTAGAAATAACTAAGTGCAAAAATGAGCTAGGAATTTAACTCTGAATTTCCTTACTGCTGTGCATTACATTTACTGACATATTACTAAAATTGTTCATAGGATTTATGATTCTCATTGTTTTTAAATGTAATAGAAAAAGATATGAGTGATACGGTAGTAAAAACTAAGTGTGCTTCTTCCCCTCCATTGCTTAAGCTCGAAACAGCACGTATCATTTAGCTGATTGCGCATGTCTTAAAAGCTGCTAAACTTTCTGCCAGGGAACTGAGTAAACTTGCAGTAACCAATCACGTTGCAACACGCTGACCAGAAAGAATGTGAAATCTATAAAAGTTTCAGCTCAGGCGATGCTCAAGGTCGACCCTGCTTTAAGCATTGAGCTCCTCGGCCGAACTTGTTTGCAAACAATAAAATAAAGTTGAACTCAGCCTTAAAGTGTAACTCTCTTCTTGAGGCAAATTAAACTAGCCTCCAGGGAATGAAACTAGCAATTTATGCAATAATACTAATGTATAAACCTTCCATTGCTCCTCCAATGGCATGTTGAAATTATCTGTGGACAATAAAGTTTAAAATGTAAATATTCATTTTCTCTCCTAAAAGCACTTGACTTCTGTCTCCAGTTGCAAAGCTCTCTTTTTAGCAACAGTCTGAGAGAATGTCATAGAGACTAAGGGTATGTCTACACTACAGAGTTTTTTCAGAAAAACGGCTGCACATTGCAGTTGTGTTCTTCTGAAAGAAAATCAAAAGAACAGAGGGGTTTTTCCAACATTGGTTATCCTCATTCTATGAGAAAGAATCCTTTTTCTGAAAGACCTCTTTCAAGAAAAGGCATGTATGGACAGGGAAGAGGGAGTTCTTTCGAAAGAAGAGGAAAGAAGAAAAAGCACAGGTGCCCTGGTGGCCACTCTGTCCATAGTAATCATGGCTGAAATGCAAGATAGCATCCATTCAGTACGCATGCTATCTTTCGAAAATGCAGATTGCTTTTTCGATGCACTTTTGCAATGTTGATGCTCTCTTCTGGAAAAGCTTCTTCTGAAAGAAGCCTGCAGTGTAGACATAGCCTAAGATTGAAAAGAAAATATGGACTAGAAAAAAATGCTTCTATATGGGGGGAAAGGAAGACTGTTCAAAACTCATTCTTCATAACCATTTGCTAATAAAAAATCCAGATTATGCAGAAGATGAAAAGCTTCATATACAAAGGTAGTAACTGTTATCTATGCTAAGAAGTCACTGTCATTAATTTACTAATAGATTGTTACATGCTTGTGTAAACCACATGCCTGCATTGTCATACAAGGAAGAAGAACACATGCCAGTAATGCTGATGGTGAAGAAAGCTTCAAAATGAAATAAGTAATACCGCTGACAGGAAATAACTTCACAGACAAGAGTCAGGGTTGGGGGTGAGGAGGGAGAGGAGGCGGCGGTGTGGGAGATGCAGGACTCAGGGTTGGGGGATTGAGGAGGGGCTTAGGGTAGGGAGCTGGGGATGTGTTGGGTCAATGTTTGGGATGAAGAGGGGCTCAGAGCAAGGGGCTGGATGTGGGGACGGGAGCTGCAGGAGCCAGCAGGGGCCTCACTGGCCAGACAGCAGCTCCTTTTGGTTGGCTGTGGTGGGGGCCATGCTGGCCAGGTGGTGGCTCCCTGTGGCTGGCCATGGCGGAAACCATGCTGCCCCAATGGGGTTATAGCTGTCCCAGCCCCCATCTCTGACTAAGTTCATAATTAGTGAACATAAGCCAAGTAATAGAGGTGGGTTATTTTAGCATTTGCGTTAATTATATTTAGGAGTTATTTCTGATTCAGATATGCCAACATATCTGTTACATAACTGAACACATGGCTTTACTTTCCATCTGGGCATAAGGGAGTTGGGTGTTCAACTAATGGGCGCCAGACACTTTTCAAAAATCTCGCTAATACAATTACCTGTGTATAGTGAAAAGCCATATGGAAGAGGATGCCTTTTCTATCTTTGTTTCACAACCTGTAGGCTAAACCTTGAGAACTAATGAGCATCTCTAAATCCTATTGAAATTGGAGGTCTTCAAGGTCCTGAGATTATGGGCCATCATGGACTGAGTCCTGAATCCATTGTAGTCAATAGGAGTTCTGTTGCTAGCATAATTGATTCTGGATTCTGCACTGTATTATATGGTCCTGCAGTCATTCGTACTGGATAGCTAAAGAATTTTTATCATCACTTGAATATTGATATACTAATATGCTTTTTGTGAATGATGTACATGTAAGAGATTTATTTTCAGCACCATCTGTTAGTCATCATGAGTCTGATTTAATTAGGAGATTGTGATCTATTGGTATATTTATGATCTGGTTGTTTTATGAATTATGCAGTTACAGAAATAAGATTGTCGGTTATAAGCAGGAGATTTTAATTACACTATTGGCGTTAATAGTATTGAAAATCTCAAGAGGTGTATTATCTTGGACTTAGTTTATTATTATTGAATTAATAGAACGTGAGAGCCATGATGTATCCATCATCTTGTTAGGGATTGTGTTATAAATATTTTAAGAGACTAAAAAGAAAATGAGAGGTTTTGATTATTTAAGCATCAAGATATCAGTTCAGCAAATCATTTAAGCATGTACTTAACTTTAAATGCATGCTTAAATCAATTTGCTTAAAGTTAAGACTGTGCTTAAATTCTTTGAGTCAAGGTCTAATAAGTACACTAGGACTGCTGACTGATTCTTGCATTTTCTGTAGTGAGTATTGTTAATCTGTAGTACACATAAATAACGCCATTTGTTCTTTGTAATTAGTTGCAAATGCACTTTTAATTGTACTGCATTTTAAATAAATATATAATTGATAAATGATACTGTAAGAAATATTAGTAATCCGACTTCAGGTAAATGAGTTGATGTCATGACAACAGAGCCGGTAACGAGTTTAAACAGCACCACAATTGCACATGATGATCACCTATACTGTTTAAATTATTTTGCATTTATAAAAATTGGGGTGCTGAATGCATTTGCTACCTTGAGGACATTCCACTTCAAGAACAGGAAATCAACAGGGGATGTTGTGAAGGAAGGGTTAGGTAAGGGAAGTTAATTTTTTGTCTTTTTTTATGTATCTAGTGAAATTTCAGCTTATGGACAAAAGTACAGTTACCATTTTCTCTTTACTTAGGCTTGGTAGAATCAGAATTAAAAATAAACATTAATATTATTTGTCAAAATTGGTAAAAATATTTAAACAGTCAAATTCTGCCAAGGCTGCTTTACTGTAAGATCCCATATAGAGAAAATGGAAGAGCTCCGAATTTCTCTTGCTGCTGCCTATGCTGACTGTACTGCTGTGGTCAAAACCAGAAGATTAACCCAGAATGCTGTGTGTGGGGGTGGATGTATGTCTTATGCTTTGTTACTGCCTGTGTTATGAATTTCACTCTCTTTATTATATGTAGTGATGCTCTGAAGGTTTTTAGGTCTTGCTACTTATTAACTTTCATAGAAGGATGTGATGATGTCCTTATGTCACTACTCTAATCTCTGTGTTCCGCTTTTTTAAATTTAGGACATGCTCTGAAAAATCACTCTCTTGTTTGAAAACAGTATTATACAAAAATCATTGGGTGTGTTATTATAGCTATAAATAAAATCAGCAGTGAAGAAATAAAACATTTCAAGCAGAGGACCGTTCTGTTAGCTAGTTCACTGCATAATATGATGTATGGCTTTCTGGACTTCATTGAAAATCAAATTTATTGTAACCTTTGTTTCTGTAGCCAATACTCTTTCTTCTTCTAAATCTTTGGATAAAATGGCTTTTGGGATAATACATTTTATTTAATTTGTTTTGATTTTTATATAGAACAGTTCCATATTGTAGGTATTTTAAGAGTATAACTACATCAGGAAAAAATAATTCACTCATGTACATATCTGTAATATTACTTAGAATGTATGAAGTAGAATATAAATTTCAGTCTTTTCCCAGGACTAAGGCATAAGAGCAATAATACTGTTAAGAGTCCTACAATTATTTGTCTTGCCTTTGTATGAGAGGAAGGGAGTACTCACTATCCCAGATGGACTCCTGTAGATGCCCTTAATTTGTTATTGTTCATGGCAGTGTAGTCATTATGCAGCTGTTTCTGAGAATTAGACCCTATGTAGTAGCTCATACATGCTTCACAATATTATAGTATAGTACAGCAAGATATTTGCTGCAAGTGAAATAATTCAGTAGGATAACATTTTCATCAGATTTATTCTGCATCAGTCCTTATGATAAAGCAATTTTAATGTACTCTGGTTATCTAAGATCACTAAGGTGAATCTCTACTATCCTGTAATGACTATAATTTTTACCAGTTATTATCATGTTTTAGATTAAGTGAAATAAAAATATTTTAGTGCTTTTTTCATATTTGAATAGTCCAGTGAATGGAAAATCTTTCAAAGACAATATTTATTATTGCTGTTATTTAACACATACAAGTAGTAGCAGGGAGAAAATCACTTAATTTTCTTATACTGTTGATGCAGTACCAACTTGGAAATATAAAATATGCTTTGTCTGGCACATCACTTCTTTCTGCCAGTTTGACTGAAAGGGCAAAATATTACTGACCTCTATCTCTATATCAGCACTAACAGGAAAGAAGAGAAAATTTTTAATGTTCTTTACTTCTCCCATGTTGCCTTTTGATTAAAAAAAATCCCAAGATTTATTAAAGCAATATTTAAATACTGAGGCAGACTCTTAGGTTTCACTCTGTGAAACTTAAAACAGCCCGAAGTTTAACCTGAGGATATGAACCATAGGAGAAGAACTAATTTAATTCGCTGAGTTTCAAATAGCGATGACTTTCTTCCCATTATTAAAATCAGAATATCATCACTGTTTTATTAGTGAAAACCCTTCAGATACATTTCTTAGAAATGCCTGTGTTCTGTAATGTTAAGTAAAGAGGAACAAATTAAATGTGGCATTTCCTCTTTTAAAATAAACATCAAGGTTAAGTCCCTGAATAGGTTCAGAATGCCATTTTAGATCTACAGCAGACACTAACTCCTTAATAATGATTACGCCAATTACAGGATTTCCATCTCATTTGATTTAGAAATGTACTTTTAAGTAGATACAGTTGTACACGTTAGAAACTATTCTCTCTGCTCTCACAAGCAACAACCATATTTGAAATTGGAGCTGCAGGGACTCTGTTGGAGTGAATGGAAATATTTCAAATAGTATCTGGTTGATTACTTCAGTGCCATCATGCTGTTTGCATATCTGTGCATGAGTTGTCAGGTCTCTCCTTACTCATGAAGAAAAATGTCAAAAAAGATCTAGGCCATCATGTAGGCTCTCTTTATATTATATAATATCAGATCCCTTTCATGTGATTGCATAGCTTTCTAGCTTACAAAATTCCTTCACTTGCAATATTTACATCCTCAGCTACACACATTCACTCTCTCTTTAACTGAGATCACAAGCATGATAGGAATGCTTACTAGTTAACCGACCTTTTCCAGCTAACAGAGGGGATCCTAGCCACAGCGGGGCTGGATGACGGTATCAACATTAAGTTAACCAGTTAAGCGCTGTCGTTTTACCAGTTGACCGTTTTAACATCCCTAAAGCATGATCATGGTTGTCTTGGGCTACGGGCTGTAGAAACACACAGAAAACATGGATCCTTCCTTTCCTTAAAAACAGCGTTTTTAAATTTAGGGTGTTTTAAAGTTTGTAATTAATATATTATTGAAATAGAAAAGTCAGACTTGAGCATTTGTTGCAAGGGTGTTAACAAGAGTCTGTTGTTAAAATGTAATCATCATTTGAATACAAGATTGTGGTAACTTCCCTGCCTTTTATGGCATGTACCTGCCTGTCGAGATACTGCTAAATTACTCCCATAACAATTGTTTAATTGTGGGGCTTATTAATATACTTTGGAGAGCAATTTTTTCCCTTGGAGTACACCAGATTGCACCAAATATTTGTGTGTGTGTGTGTGTGTGTGTTTTTTGTTTTGTTTTGTTTTGTTTTGTTTTATTTTGTTTTGTTTAGGAGGAGGTGATAACCAACAGCGTCTTCACCCTCACTTCAGTTTCCACAAATGGAACAATGGGTACAATCACCATCAGTAAAATGTACCTGTGTGCTAAAGACCTGTGCAAAACCTGAGCACTAGTCCCATTTAAACTTCTTCCTTGGAAGTTTAAGTGGGATTTAATATGTTTGTGAGCCTTGTGCTGGCCCTTTGTACAAAGTAGATTTTACCTTGTATTTTGAAGAACGAAGTATTATAATTTCCAGAGATGTGCCCTTAATGTAAGTTTGCTAGATGGTGGTATGATTGAATGAAAAAGTAAATGAATGGACTTCCCAAGCATTCATGCCTTTGCTGTGGGATTTCATGCACATGTGGGTGCATGTTTTGTAAGCATAGCCTCAATGAGAACATTTTGTGGAAGCCCTCTTATTTCATTCTGAGATGATCATTCTTTATAAATCAGCAGAACAGAAAGATAATTAACCAGACACATAAGCAAGAGAAAAATGTGTCCCTCTTTCGTTGTAACTTGAGTTATTTGAATTAAAGGATCAGATTCTTGACTCTGATTGAGACTCCTTTGCACCAACTCTACAATGCAATGGGGACTTAAAATTGACCTAAAGTTAAAGGGGAATCCTAAAAAGACAGGGGGATTCTTCTGGTGGTATAAAGCTGAGACCGTTGCCTGTGACTACTTTGAAGCATATCAGGGATTGGTTCATCCCTTGGCCAACTCCACAATCAAGGAAAAGAGAAGATGTCTTAGAGCCACCATTGGTTCCTTATCACATGCAGCTGAGGGTCTAGTCTCAAATATTTTAATTCCAGAACAAGATTCTGCGTACAGCCACTCACAGATCAGCCTGTAAAAATGGACACATTTCTCGTTCTCTATATAAACATCTTGAAAACTGGTGCTTTATCTGTTATTTTTCTGTTTTTGGTTTCTTAACCAGTGTATATAGAATTGCGATGCCACAATTTCAGGCTCTTTTGATCTTGAAAGCAGATTTTGCCCTACACTTTTTATTTATTTACTTACTTAGAAAGATAAATTAGGTTGGAACTTCCATGCTCTCTGCTGAACAAACATACAGTAAATGCCGAGAGGGGTTTATAATTAAATGTATGTGAATGTATCCTATACTTAAGCCAAAATCTTATAACAGAAACTGGGTGATAGTTTTAATTTGCAGATATTCCATAAAATAAATGGTACTAGTTACCCTGATGGAGATCTGATCCTCCAGCCAAAATGGCTATCCAATACACTCTTTTCTGCTGTCATAGGGTTGGATTATATTTATTTCATCATACTGTTAAAGACTTTTTCCATAGTCTCATAGATGGGGAGAGAAAAGATAAGATGAGGTCCTTTTTTAACTACACAATACCTCTTTAAACTTCAAAAATAAAATTCAACAACCCAGGAACATATATAAGTCTTGTCTATGATGCAAAGTTTTATTGATAAAACTTGCCTTCTATCGGCACAGCCTGACATACATCCGTACTGTTTTGAGTCCTGCCAAGAATATTTTGAACTTCTGCCAGTCAAGTTAAACCACCCCCCAAGCAATGTAAGTATTCTGCTGACACTCTTCCAATGCTATTGTGCTTATGTGAGTGCTATTTTACCTGCACCAGTACAAATAGCCAACCAGTCTTAATGTCACTGGCCCCGCAGCACTGATTGCTTTGGTTGAATTTTTTAACTATGCTGTTCAGCCGTCACAGTGACTGGAAATCCATCCTTACCCCACTCTCCCTTAAAATTTCCAGCAAGATTTGGAAAAGCTTCTCTTCCTGCTAGCTCACCTTTAAGCCAGTAGGTATAGCTCTATGTAGAACGATAGCTAAAAGTCCAGCTAAACCTCATGATGCAACTGATTTAGGAAAGAAGTCCTGGATTATGTCAGCCTGTGAAGTGAAGAAGCAGAGAAAGCAAAGCTGTGGATTTCCTGCAGAAATAAATTTGTTAGATATTGTAGAGGAGATGCAGAAACTTGGATGGAACATGGACACGTTGCAATGTCAGGCAAACTTTAGAAAAGTGTCACTTTCTGTTTACATACTCAGAAGCCAGGTGTGAGGAGTCAGAATCAGAATATGTCCTGTCTATTGCCCTACCTCAGCAAAGGAAGCCTATTTAATTGAACACATCTATTATTCTTGCATATTACCTGGCATAACAATCTTGTATAGTAAGGTATGTGTGATGGCCTTGCATACTGGGATGACAACTGCTCTACCATGGATTTTCCAGCATCAAATTAATTACCAATCTACCCACAGCAGTCTGGATTTGCTAGCTTTCAAAGAGTGATCACCACTATTCCTCCACTGTCACAACAGCTTTCATTTTGGTGTCTCTGAACTAGATGTCTGGGGCAAGCTGAACACACAACTCCAGGAATATGGCCTTTTCCATGCACAAGTTCTACAGTTGCTATTACAATACCATCCTACCACATGATGCTCATTTCATAAACCCTCCATTGCTGCTTCTCCGTGTGCAGCTAATCATATAGTACCAGCAGCATCTGGCAACTTTGACTCACATCTGCATCGTTCACTCTATCGTTCTCATTTTCAGTATTTGCAGTGACAGTTGTCATTTCCCAAATACTGAAGAATCGATTGCCCTGACTCAAAAATAAAAAAGACAACTCTGTTGATTTACACGGCATCCATGCTTCTGTCAGCAAGATGGCAAAGAGATTGAGAACTGGTGTGAGTAATATAATGGGATGAAACAGGGAAATGTAGGAACTTGACCCCAAACTTTCACAATTCCCTCGGGATATAGCTATACCGGGGGGAAGGGGCTTCTGAAGAAGGTATGCAAATTGCGCTCTGTTTTTTTTTTTCTGGGAGAGGGTTTTCCGATATTTGGCCCGTCTACGTGGGGCCAAATGTCAGAAAAAAACCCTCTTTCGGAAGCCCCTCTGTACATCTAATTTTAAGAGGAATAAGGGGGCTTCCGAAAGAGGTTTGTTTTTCTCGACATTTGGCCCTGTGTAGACGAGGCCAAATATTGGAAAATCCTCTTCCAGAAAAAAAAATGTTAGAAAATATGCAAATGCGAACACAATTTGCATACCTTCTTCGAAACCTCCCCCATTCCTCCACAGTGTAGCTGTGCCCTGAGAAGGGCGCTGGTTAAGCTCATAATGCACAGCAAAATTTGTTAGAGGGTAGCTAACAGGAGAATGGTGCAAGGAACACTGGGATGCCTCTCATAGTGCTACACATCTTTCGTTAATACAACATGTTTCTATTTAGATGTGTGGTACTGACAAAGTTAACTGAATGTGAACATACTCTAGTGACATAGCAGTGTTAGCAGCTTTCTTACTGGTAAAACTTTCTATCGTAGACATGGCTATTTGTCTGTGGCATTTTCAACATGTATACTGTGTCCCTCTCCAATCATTCTAGTGGAAAAGGTGTGTTTCTATTCTATTCTATTCTATTCTATTCTATTCTATTCTATTCTATTCTATTCTATTAATCTCTGTAGGGATAAGAAGGTAACAATGCACTGCACCAATTTGGGACTACAACAAACTATGCTTTCAAGCCATCCAATGGTATTGAATGGCTAAAGCTCAGCAATTATTATTGTCTTTTAATATTTTCCTTCATTCAGTGGGTGCAGTGACTTTTACAATAACAGTTAAATAGGCTGTCTTCAGAATGTTGTTTTCCTCAGCAAGTCCTGTTGTTCATATTATGATGGTACTGCAATAGCACAATAGCTAAATTTATGTCATGACTTCTGTTTAAAGATCCTTCTTTCTAAAGCTTCTAGAATTGACAGACTTAGAATCTTTTGTAACACAGAGTGCCTCAGGAGGATGCAGGGTAAGGTTAGTGACCCAAATTTGGAATAATTTGAGATGAAGGTTGTAAATCTATAAATCAAAAAAACCACTACCATTTTTCAAAAAAGTTTCTAATGTTTTTTTCTCAGAACTAGAAACCAAGCTTTAAAGCTTACTCTTGCTAGTGCTCTAAAATCTGACTGGATAAATTACTGATCTTTTTTAGACTAATGACTGTGAACTCAGCCTTCAGTTAACATAACTACGGATAAATTAATCACAAGCCTCCACCTAAGATTTAAAAAAAAAGGTTTGGGCTGAGTGGAGGAAGGTTGCTACAATTTGTGAGTCATGGGTGGCAATTTTATTCTGCGCAAATGTAATCAAAGCCCTTGGGGGAGAAAATTAGACATGCAAATGATTCCTGGGAAGGAAGGGCTATTGGATGTCATGGAATGGAAAAGCAGGGAGGAGAGGAGTTTGGGGTTGCACTGAAGGGTAGAGGGTTGGGGCAGAGCATAAATGGGGATGATGGTAGGGAGAAAAGAGATTGGGGTGCCACTGAGGGAAGCCTGGGGCTTATGGGGAGTGGGAAGGATAAGGCAGAGGTACCTGTAAGTCCTGCATTCTTCTCGTCTGTGGGTGCATCCAGATCTGGGGGTCTTTTGTCCTGTCTTCAGCATAGGAGTCTTTGAAATGTATCAGGGGGCCCATTCATCTCAGAGTGATATTCTCAGATGAATGAGAAACACCATGGCAAATAATAAAACCTAAGACAATAGCTTTGACACACAAGAACTGCTCCTTTCATCTCAGTAAGCATTCCCACCTCTTCCCAAATGCTTTAAAGCCTCTGACGTATGAAATATGCCTGTTCTTTGCTCCCCTACCCGATCCTTGCTCACATGAGGGAATGGCAGGGGAGCTCTGACCCTCACAAAAGGGCAAGCCACACACAGAACTTGGCTCACATGAGAGAGATAGGGAGCAGGCTCCAATGCCTGTAGGTGGGCATAACCCCCACCCACACACACACCCATCCGGTGCACACACATGGTGGTAACAAGAGGGGCTCAAGAACACCCAGAAGGTCAAGGTACCTGATATGCCAGCTCGTGTGAGCAGGCGCCAGTTATTTTATCCAGAGCAGTGCATTTGGAATGGCATGCAATTTGCGCTTTCCCAGCCAACCCTTTCACTTTTCTGCGGCTCCTTTGAAATACCACACACCAGTGAAGCTGCATACATTGAGCTGGGTTTGCCCGGCAATTATTTTTCCTTGCCAGCAGTTGATGTAGTCAGGGCTGGATTACCCAATAGGCAGACTAAGCACGTGCTTAGGGCACCAGCAAAGCAGGGACACCAAAAAAAAATGAGATTTTTACGGTATAGTATTGTTTTTATTTTGAATTACATATGGGGGGGCACCATAATCTTTTCAGTACTTAGGGCCTCTAAAGGTCTTAATCCGGCCCTGGATGTAGCACTGAGATGGCAGTCACACAGCTAGTCTTTCCTTTGGCTACTGACAGGAAAACAGCTGCAGAAGAGGTGAAAGGAAGGTGGCTGGTCAATATGGGTATGTCTAGACTGCATCCCTCTGTCGCCAGTTCCTGTAAACCTCCTTGCAGGACGCATAAGGGATCTGTCGAAAAAGGCTTTCTTTCTCAACAGATCCCCCTCTAGACTGCTACTTTTTGCTAACAAAGTGCTGAGTTGGCAAAACGCGGTGGCCATTTTTATGCAAATTAGGCATGGGATATTTAAATCTCTGCCTCATTTGCAATGTCGACCTGCCTAATCTGCATCTCTCTGGCGACAGAGGGATACAGTCTAGACATACCCATATTGACCAGCCACCTTCCTTTCACCTCTTCTGCAGCTGTTTTCCTGTCAGTAGCCAAAGGAAAGGCTAGCTGTGTGACTGCCATCTCAGTACTACATCCAGGGCGCGGGATATTTAAATCCCTGACTCATTTGCAATGTCAACCTGCCTAATCTGCATCCCTCTGCCAACAGAGGGATGCAGTCTACACACACCCTATGGGATAGAAATGGGGGCAGAGAAACTGGGATGCAACAAACTGGGAGAGAGGGCAATTGGGGGAACCAATACCCAGAGAAAACTGAAAGGGGGGACAACAGAGAAGATTAGGAGCATGGGGTAGGGGTGAGGAAAAGGGAACACAGTTGTGGGGAGCACAGTAATGGGAGGGGACTAAAACCCCAATTTTTCATCAAGAAGGCATGTTCTAATCTGTCCTAAAGCTCACTGGCACCTATAAGAACTGTCAGCCAGGGAGCATTTCAAACCTTGGCAACTATACAAGAGCTAAGGGTCTGAGTGTAATAGGTGTGTTTAAAAACAAGCAAGCAAACAAACAAAAAACAGCTCTGAGAAAATATCTGCCTTCCTCCTCTTGTAGAGGGTTCATGCGACTGACACTAGGATAGAGAGCTTAATGGTCACAGTTGTGAATTCAGAGCAGAGGCAAAACTCCACTCTCAGACTGGTGCCAGAAAGCCAATGTGGTTGCTACAGAATAAGTGAGACCACAACTACTCTCAGATTTATAGCAAATGAAAATCATTACCTGCTTGCTGCTGTTGGACTTGTGTAGCAGGAAAAGGTGTGATCTTTGCCCAGTTCCTTGTTGACCAAAGGTCACAGTGATAGAGCCCACCATTGCTACAATTGTTGGCAGTCCCAATGGAGAACCAAGAATTGAATAAGCCAGGAGACAAAATGCCATCTCAGCAGGAGATGTCCAGTAGGAGGATGTGGCACCCGAATGAGCTGCTTTTATGCTCTCTGACTAATCTTGATGCTCCAGGGAACATATATACCTTAATATAAATACTAAAGAAAAATAAAAAATGACATGACATTTAATAAATTATCCTCTGACACACACAGCATTAAAAAATGAAAGAGGTCTTAGTGGCCTTATAGCCACCATAGGAAGTTAAAGGTTATCAGACATTATTAGGGTAAGTGCCTATGCAATCGACAGAAAAAGGCCTCTGTTCCCAACTTGCAAGCCCATTGAATAGGCATCAAGGCACATAAAGAGAAGAAATACAGTAGCACAAGTGGAACTGCTCCCAAAATGTACCTAATATGTTAAAAGAGATACTGTTCAAATGTCTAGTGAGCTGAGAGAGAATGTTTTAAGATTAGAAACTGGCTGTAATTTTCCTTCTGGTTAAGAGAAAAAACAGGAAGGATTACAAGAATTCAAGAGACTTTGCTCTACTCAGTGTGCTTTGGTGTATGTGCTTATGAAGAAGATTCAGTAGCACAGGGAATTCACAAAAGCCACAAGAAAGTCAATATGACTGTAGAAGATTATATGGATGTGTTGCTTAGATCGTTTACACAAGGACAAGGTGACTGAAAAATGCTGGAGGCCTCAAACAGATCTGGAATATGCTTTGTGGATTTTACGTTTTATAACTTGGTGCAGTGACTAGGAGTTCAGGGCTCACGTTGTGTTGCTTAAAAGTTTACTATACAATTTGTTCAGTCTGAGATGGCCAAGGGTAAGGGGATTATTGACACACAAGTGTGATCCCCTTTCTAATGGATTTTTGTAATAATTGTATTTACTTTTCAGAAATAACAATGTAAAACAATAAAGCAGAAAGACATGGGAGAAGCCATAGAGATAACCATAAGAATACTCTGAACACAAGCATGGATATGATAAGCAGGGTGTAAGGAGAAGGCACCAGGAACAAAAAGGTGATCTACAGGTACCTCAGGGAACGACAGTACCTAGCCAATAAAAAACTAGAAAACCTACCTTTGTCTGTATAGTTAGTTTTTAGGGACTATTTTTTCTCAGTCTGCAAAGAAGTGTCAAATTCAGCAGAAAGGGGACAGGGCCTCCCTCTCCACTTGGTTCTGGCCTATGGCCCAAGAGAGAGAATCATGGAGAACCTCACTAGCCTCCTTCTGATAGATCTTCCTACCTCCCCAGCCCTCTTTTCTCTTTAGCTTGGGGCTTGTTCACAGTCTTTATCTCATCTAGTTTGGAGTTCCAAATCAGTCCCAAAAACTCAGTTGGTAAAATAAATATTCCCTGGCCCTCTACCTTATGTTTAGTTGCCTCCCTAAACTGTGAGTGGGGAAGGGGAAAGGTTGAAGCCCCAAACTCTGGATGGAGTCTTACCAACCGTCTAGACCAGGGCTACTCAACATGAGACCCACGGCCCGTTTGTTTGTGGCCCGCAGTGCGGTTTGGATTTATGCGGGGCTCAACAGGTGACCTGAGAGAGAATGTTTTAAGTGGTGGGAGCCAAAACAAAAAAGTAGTCAATATAATGGTCTTCTGTTGATATGCATTTTAGTAGTTAAATTCCTGGACATTAAAAGTGCTGTCATATGGGCAGAAATCGGGTAAATATTGCATTTTATTAATATCAGCACAACTAACTTAAATGGGGCCTGTGTGTTGTGTAATCTTGCCTTAATTTTTGTATTCATTCCCATAAGTGTGAAAGAAGCTATTTGCATATATTTGCAGATATATTTGCATGTATGTGCAACGACACTTAAGTTGTGGCCCTCGAGTGAGTATCATTGTGGCTCTTGAGGCTTCCAAAGTTGAGTAGCCTTAGTCTAGATACTTCTCCAGAGATCACTTTTCCCCCAGAAGCTGCTTTCCTCTTTTCAGACAGTCTCTTCACTCTCCCCTCCGCCCCCCTCCCCTCCATTGACTATCACTCTTCCCTTTTGAGCAGATCTTCCATTTTGAGCATGCTCCCCAGCTGTTGAGAGGTGGGGTCTGCTTGGCCCTGTGCTGTCCCTTCATTCCCTTTTACTGTCTGTATGGGAGTCTGTAATCTCTATCACAGTCCAGTTATGCCACTCTGGTCCCTTTATATACTATAAAGGGGCTAGAGCAAGATGAAGATTTCTCTCTATTTGGAGCTAAAACAAATCATCTAATCTAGCTCTAGATGCCAGGGTGAATCAATAGAAATAACTGAATCTGTGCAAAATGTTAGGCACTTATATAAAGGTGAATCAGCAAAAAAGAGCTCTGCATGTCTATACAGGCATACAGGGTCTTAAAAACTTGACTTCTTGGAATATTGCCCTTTAATTAATTTAGAATAATTAATAACTTGAAGTTGTTTTAAAAGAAATTATCTTGATACTCAAAGAATGAAATCCTAGCTAAAACTTTTTTTCTAGTAAACTAATTAAAATGTGCTTGAACACACATTTTATTGGAAAAATAGCCAACTGGAGTGTGTAAGGAGGAATATGATAAAATAAGGGAATTGATGATACATACGATATATATTATCCATCATCATGCAGACAATTGTACACACTTCATCTGCCAAAACAAGTTAATTTAAACAGCACAAAACCCACAAAAGATATTTTTAATATTGAATCATGCTAAAAGCCTCTCAAAGCAGAATGTTTTTTCCTCATAAACTAATATACGCATGTGCAAGAGGGAAGGATTCTTTATCTGCTCAGAAACAGGAGCAGCCTCCATGGGATGAAAAGGATTTATTGTTTTATACAATACATTGTTGTTTAAAACCCCTTTTGATATACTAGATTCTGATTTTTAAAAAAGCAGTAGAACTTTCCATGAGTGAGAACCCCATTGCCTCCATTCTCCCTCATTCAGCTGCATCTTCTTCCAGCATCCTAACCTTGAACTGGTTAGTTCCCTACCTGCTGTTTCTCATTGCCAACTCTCCTCATCCCACACTATATTCAGTGCCTGCATCCCTCTCCTTCTGCTTTCTGCTGGCTCAGCTCCATTTCTCAATGTGCTGAATATACAGTATTATTTTTATATACTTGACTGATATATGAAAACTCCAAATGTGCATATGTAATTACGTATTAGAAATTTAGATTTTTCCAAAATATGTGTAGTCACATGCACTTTTCATATTTGCATTGGGAATATTAGCACTACAGATGTACTTCATGCCACTGATAACTGCATGAATGCAATTACTATCAGCTAAAAGATCTTACTCCTCATGCAACTGTAACATTTAGCCCCTTTAACCTCCTGCACATCCCCTTTTATTTTTTCAGATGTAGGAATACCCAAAGGGGGTTCTGTGATACTGCAGGGCAAGGTCATGGTAGCAGGTAAGTTGGCACTGCTACACTGCAATACAAAGCATATTTGCGCAATAGTGCTCCATAAACTGGACACGAACAGGTTACTAGAGGAAATGTTCATGGTAAACTACATCTACTTAGGTGATCACCATCAAATGACTGCCCTACCCCAGAGAGAAAATAAACTACCATGCTAAATATAAAACACCTATTCTAGTTTGCATGTGTATGACAGTAAATTCTAGAATTACAAGAACTGTCATACTTGAATAGATGAATGATCTGTCTAGTCCAGTATACTGTCTCCAGATCCAGGTGCATCAGCACATAGTGCAAGAATCTTTTGCTAGGTGCATGTGGAACAATCTGCTCCCCACAGAGGTCTCATCCTGATCTGTAATGGTTAGGGATTAATTTGAGACCTTAAGCACAAGTTTCAATATCCAAAAATTGTTATTGTCAAGTTCCTGATCTCAGAGGGTGTGTCTAGACTACAGGGTTTTTTCGAAAAAAGTGGCCTTTTTTCGAAAAACTTTCCCTTGTGTCTAGACTGCTGCTGAATTCTTTCAAAAGTAAATCGAAAGAACACAGAAGTTTTTTCGACTGTGGAAAACCTCATTTTACGAGGAAGAACACCTTTTTTCGAAAGTTTTGCTATATATGCAAACTGTGCTTTTTCGAAAGAGAGCACCCAGGCAGTCTGGATGCTCTCTTTCGAAAAAGCGGCTTGCGAAAGTACTGATTGTAGTCTAGACGCTCTTTTTTGAAAAAGCCTCTTTCAAAAAAGGGGTGTAGTCTAGACGTAGCCAGAGACTTCCTGTGTCAATGAGTTCCACACTTAATTTACTACTTCATTGTTCTTTTACTATGAGACCAAGAGGACAGAAGTTCCTGTTCTATTATCTCTAAACCAGTAATTATTTTACGACTTTTATCATGTCCTCTCTTATTCATCTACCTTCTAAAGTAAACAATCCCATTTTTTTTGTCCCTCTTCATCTGAGAGTTTTTATTTTTCATTGAGTCTCTGTTCTTCTCTGAAGCACCTCCAATTCTGTAATATTTCTGTAAAAGTAATACGGTTTTAGTATTATTCCTCTGAGCAGAGGTTTTCCTTGTGTTGTTTACAGTAATGTTCAGATCCCTTTTTTGGTTTGATACATTTACTTCAGAACTCTGTGAGGTGTCAGAATAGTTTTTTCCCCCTTTAATGTGTATTATTTTCTATACGTAGACATTGAATTTCATTTTTTTCATCATGTTGACCTTTTGCCTGGCTATTTTAGGTTTCTCTGAAGTTCCTCACTGTCCTCTCTGGTCCTGATTAACCTGCATAACTTTGTCCTCTGTAAATTTTGCTACCTCACTACTCACCTATCCTTGTGGGTTACTAATAAATACATTAATATGGGCCTACTGCAGAAGCTTGAGGCAACCCACAGCTAATCTTTTGCTAAATGTGCAGCAGCAATCAAAAAGCAAACAGAATGTTAGGAATCCTTTAAAAGGGCATGGGAGTGGCTGGTAATATAGGCAAGGGAAGGCACAGCTTTCTCAGAACTGCATCTATGCCTGGCAGCGGAAGGATGGAGCCGCGGCACAGCTGCCTGGCTCCCCCGGCCGCCAGGGAAGGCTGGGGCTGCAGGGCAGCAGCCCAGCTCCTATTTGCAGGGGAAGGCTGGGACCAGGGAGAGATGGGGCAGTGACATGGCAACCCTGCTCTCTGGCCACTGGGGAGGGCTGCGGCTGGGCCTCCAGCAGGGCAACCTCAGCTTTCCAGCTGGCCAGGAAGGATCAGTTTGGGGGTTGGCAAGGCCTGGCTCCAGGGGCGGGGCCTCAGGCGGAATGCCACCCATGAGGAATGGGATTGAGAATAAGACAGAGAATATCTTATTGCCTCTATGTAAATCCGTGGTGCACCCACATCTTGAATTCTGTGTCCAGATGTGGTTGCCTCATCTCAAAAAAGACATCTTAGCATTTGAAAAAGTTAAGAAAAGGGCAATTATTAGGGTCTTGGAATGGGTGCCTAGCATTAGCCACTGTCGGCAGACAGGATACTGGGCTAGATGGACCTTTGGTCTGACCTAGTATGGCCGTTCTAATGTTCTTAAAGTAAAAATTGGCCATTTAATCCTGTTCTTTGCTTCCTGTCTCCTACCTATTTTTTCAACCCAAATAAATACTTCACTTTTCATGCCTTGACTACTTAATAGCTTCTTTAGTAGCCTCTTGTGAGTGATGTTGTTGAAGGGCTCTTGAGAAACTAAACAATTATGTCAACTAGTTCTCCTTCCTCCACCACTTTACTCATTCAAAAAAATTCTTCGTCATGCCTGTCTCTATGCAAAAAAATACTTGATGTTCCCCATTGACAGGCATTAATAGTTAAAAGTAATTTATTTTTCTGCTGACATTTTATTTTCTTCTTTTTTAACATCTCTTCATTTTGAACTCATGGCCAAAAATCAGTGAAACTATTATAGTTCTTATAAACCAACTTGTTAAAACATTGTAGAATCAATTTTATGTTGAGCCAAAATGTTGATTGGTATATTGATGATGATTATTTATTAGCTGGTATCTAAATTGTAGGGAATTATTGAACTCTCACAGCAGAAGAAAATATTTTTCTGAAAATGCTTTTTCAAAGTGCAGTCTTTACAACCAGTATAAATTCCCATTTACATTTTTCAATTCTTTTTTGGTTCAGAGATTATATTGTAAAT
This sequence comes from Pelodiscus sinensis, assembly GCF_049634645.1. NCBI lineage: Eukaryota > Metazoa > Chordata > Testudines > Trionychidae > Pelodiscus > Pelodiscus sinensis. The sequence goes on along the minus strand of NC_134724.1, from coordinate 44,933,518 downwards.
TTGCTTAATTTGGGTAACATTTATTTCTGTTTAGGAGAAATCAACTGTTCAGATGGCCTGTTTTTTATTCTCAATTATTATTATTGGTAATGTGGTAATGTCTATAGCCCGGGTAACATTGTACAAACAAAGCCACAACCCATGGAATTCAAAATAGGGCTTAATTGGATGAATTCTGAATAGTCCTTGTGCTTAACCTATGCACAGGGAGCAATTGCACCTTTTCTATGTAAACAGATGTCTTCCATAGATTCCAACCTTACAAATTCACCCGGATAGCAGATAATCAAACGGGGTTCTTTTCTTTTGATGCATCAGTGTTAATAATATACTGCAGGTGAAATGATGCCTTCCTTTAAACTTGTGCAACAACATAACGGATGATACATTTACTTGAAGATTTTGTATTTGCACTATTTGCTCAGCAGAGTCTTTATTACTGGTTGTGAGAAGTAAAGATGCCAGCTCTACTCTCAGGGCTTTTCTACTCTACAGTGAAGATCGAAGCTGCTTGCAGTTGATTTTCTGGCATTGACAGGCTCATTTGGACTGAGCGGGCGCTCCCGTTGGTGCCGGTAGTCCTGGTCCTACGAGCAGTAAGAAAATTTGAAGGGAGAGTGTATTCACATCAACTTCCCTCTGTGTGGACGGTGCCACAATGCGATTTAAGATACTTTGACTCCAGCTACGTAATTAATGTAGCTGGAGTTGCTTATCTTAATTCAGACTTATCCCTTGGGCTACATCTGTACTGCATCTATCTTGCGCAAAAGCCTATGCCAATGAAGCATGGATTAGCATATTGCCACGCTTCATTTGCATAATTAATTAGGAACCATTTTTGTGCAAGAGGCTTTTGTGCAAAAAGGAGCTTGCTAGATGGCTCCTTTTTGTGCAAAAACCCCCTCTTGTGCAAGAGCCGTTCTTCCTGAAAAAATGAGGAAGAACGGCTCTTGCTCAAGAGGGTGTTTTTGCATTAAAAGGAGCCATCTACACAGTTCCTTTTTGCGCAAAAGCCTCTTCTGCAAAAATGGCCCCTAATTAATTATTCAAATGAAGCATGGCAATATGCTAATCCATGCTTCATTTGCATAGGCTTTTGCGCAAGAGAGGTGCAGTATAGACGTTGCCTTAGTGTAGGGCTAGTTGCAGAACTTTGTATTTAGAATTAACAATATATGCTTGGAATGTTTGATCTTAAAACCCCACATTTATTTTCTTCTCTCAGTCAGCCATAGCTCTGCTGCCTATAGGTATTTGTGTTAATTTATCTTTCCTTTGTTTTTAAAAAGGAAACAAATATTTGTAACTGGGCCATTGCAATCTTACTGGAGCTGTAAGTGTCACAGTCATTAAAAGCTTGTTAGGTCCTGTGCTAAAGACTTCATTGGAATCATTAGCAAGTTTGCAAATGTGTACTCAGGAGCCTGAAATTTTTATTATTAAAAAATGTTGGGTTTTAATTAGAAAAGTGAAAAAAGCATCTAAAAGCAGAAAACTACTTTCTTTTGGTGGGGGCTCACAAGTATTTAAAAAGCAGATGAAAACTGATTTTATTGTCCCCCAAGGCTGAATCACTGATTTGTAACTATCATCCCAGGGCACATATTTACAGAAAAAGTACAAAGATGCTAAAAGGCAAAGGTGTGTAATGGCAATGTTATATAATTCACAAAGTTAAACCATCTCATATAAATTACTACAGCATAGGGACTGGCTATCCGATAAGCAAATGCTTATTGGATAGTTGACACACTAGTTAACTAGTTGCTTCTCTCATCCCTTGCTGCCTGTTTCAGAAAGAGGCAGCAAGAGGGAGTGAAGAGATAAGGGTGCTTCAAAGCAGCAGCACTGCATAGAGCCCTGGGCCAGCTGAGGACTCCTTGCTGACCCTGGGCTTCATGCACCACTACCGCTTTCAAAAAGTGTGTGGAGCCTGACGCTGGGCTCCATGCGATGCTGCCGCTTTGAAACACTGCGGGGAGCACGGGGTTAATGGGGGACTGCTTGAGTCCCCTGCTGGCCCCATGCTCCCCTCAGCACTTTCACCTTTGAAATGTAGCAACAGACCTGGGGAGTAATAAGGATTAATGGTAGTTCGAATTAGGAGCTTTAATTCGAACTACCTAGTCCATGCCGTGTGTAGCCGCGGGCAGGGAGTTCGAGCTATGGGGCATTTAAAAATGGCAGCACCCGGGAACATGCAAATAAAGCCTGGGATATTTAAATCCTGGGTTTCATTTGCAAGTTCGAATGCCTACATTAGCCATCCTAGTTCGAACTAGGGTGGCAGTGTACACATACCCTAAAATAGACGGGTTTTTACTGAAAACTCCAGTAATTTAATAGCTGAAGCTCTGATTGAAAATTTTTTTTCAAAAAATGTCACACTCAGAGGACACACAAAAACAATTGAAAATTGTAGGAAAATGAAAGAAACCACAAATTGAATGGAGACACTTTCTTTCAGTTTTGCCAGTATCTTTCTTTCATATTTCTTTGCTATCTTTCTCTTTTTATTGCTAGGCACTATGCAGACCTCATCAGTCGTAGCTATCTTGCTTTGCTTTTAATAGCTTTCCATTAAATCCTTTAATACTATAAACAGGATATTCTTTCTGAAATCCATACATATGAAGGGAATCCTCTGAGGTTGGTAGTGGCTTTTTTAAAATCTGCAAATACCTACCATTGATAAAGAAGTTTATAGGAATATTTACTTGTTATAAGTCAGAGGATCACAGCGCTGGATACTTCCTGTGTTTCGATGAGCAAGGAAGGGTATGTCTAAGAGATCTGGCACATAAGGTGTAAATTAGGGAGAGAGCTAATTTTGGGCAGCACTCTTATCCTCCCCTTATTCTTTGGAAGCAATTCCATTATATTCCCATGGGGTCGAGGGCTTTTCAATAAAACTGCACTGCTAAGGAGTTGGACTTCCCACAAATCCCCTGAGATACATTGGATGTGTGGCTACATTCCAGAGCCTTTCTGTGGAGGACAAACCCCACTCTTTGCCTCTTCAGGAAAACTGGCCAAGGAAGGAGAGGGGGAGGATAGAATCATTGCAAGAAGATTCTCATAGAGATTTCCTCATCAAGACACCTCCCGTCATGGGTTTTACTGGAGGGGTTAAATCAATTTCAGCTTGAAATCAAAATATATTGTCCATGCCTCTGTGAGCGAAACAATTAAAAGATGGCCCAATACTGATCCAAAGATGTTGGATTGAAGGGGATTGTTTTGGTTTAAAAAAAATATATGTTTCATGTGTATAATGTCAGTTGGACTTGATTTCATCGAGGTTTTGTCAACAAGTTTACCAACAGATAATGTGCTAGTGCCAGCAACTGGGAGGTTGAGGGCTTGTGTACACATATAATGCTGCTGCAAGAGACAATAGCTATGTCAGTGGGAGAAACTCTCCTGCTGACATATCACTGTCCACACTGGTGCTTCTGTTGGAAACTTATGTAGCTCAAGAGGGTGGTTTACTTACACCCCAAGTGATGTAAATTGTGCAAACATCTGCTGTAGTGTAGACATAAAGCAGATAGGAAAATATTATGTATAATGTGTCAAGTTCTGTTTCACTTTTTTGCTGCTCTCTGAGGCTATGTCTACACTGCACAGTTATTTTGGAATAAACTATTCTGGAATAGTTATTCCGAAATAACTTATTTCGAAATAGCACGTCTACACTGCTGGGAAGCTTCAACATTTGTCAGAGACAGGCTTTCCTAATGTCAATGTGCTATCTCGATTTAGAGCCCCAGGAGGAATAACTTAGAATGGCTCTGGTGAGGGGCTATTTAGAAATAGCAGAAGTGGAGCATCTACATATGCCTTATTTCAAAATAGCTATTTCGGAATAGGTGTTATTCTTCATAGAATGAGGTTTACAGAACTCAGAATAAGCCATCCGTTATTTCAAAATTATTTAAAAATAGTGGAATTGCTGTGTAGATGCTCGCATAGTTATTTCGGAATAACAGCTGTTATTACGAAATAACTTTGCTGTGTAAGCACATCCTGAGAAAGCAAGGGATGGAGCATCCCATGGAAACTTCAGTAGGTATATTGGCTGTGTCTACATTGGCACCCTTTTCCGGAAAAGGGATGCTAATGAGACCAGTCGGAATTGCAAATGCCACGGGGGATTTAAATATCCCCCGCGGCATTTGCATGAACATGGCTGCTGCTTTTTTCCGGCTCGGGGTTTTGCCGGAGAAAAGCGCCAGTCTAGACGGGATCTTTCGGAAAATAAACCCTTTTCCGGAAGATCCCTTATTCCGAAAGTAGGAATCTGTGGTATGATTTAGGAAAATGAACAATACACCACACATTTAAGACTGCAGAGTTTATAGAGTTAGAATAGTCTTAAAACATTATCAAGATTTCCTACATTTTGTTATTATAGCAAATGTAGGACCTCTTAACCTGTTTACTACTCCAATCTCCTTTTCAGAGCTGTCTGAATAAATAGTTTAAATCAACAATGCAACATCTGTAATTTGTAGAATGCATTTAATGCTTGTGAAAAGTGCTGTTTTAATAGTCCCATTGACCAAAGTCCTTCATTTATCCCCAGGATAGATACAGTCATGCATATCAGGTTGTCAGGGCTTCGCCACCTGGGAAATTTACCTGAATGACTACACTGCTTTGAAAGCAATGTAAGCTTATTCTCAAAAAAGAGTGCCTATGTAGGGAGTTATACTTATACTTATACTTATAATTATTGTTTCATAATTTAGAGATGCCAGCAAATTTACCCATGCACGCAAGTCCTCAGCATGCTTACTTTTTGGAGTAGTTCTTCCTTGATTATCCATTCACTCAGATCTTGGTGTATCAGCAGGGCCAGGCTGGCCAGGATCTTGGGGCATATCTATATGCGGAATTATTTTGAAATAACTAAATTTGAAATATTAACTCCCAAAATAACTATTTTGAAATAAGCTTATTCCTGGAGGAAAGCAGGAGTTCAGAGTTCAAAATAACCAATCCATTGTTTTGAAACAACAAACTTGGTAGTCTGGATGCCCTGCTTATTATTTTGAAATAAGGGGGTTATTTTGAAATAATTCCCTAGTGTAGACCAGGGCTTGCTGTACACCTGGACCACAGCATCATCTTGCCCAATATTGATTAATAAGATTCCCACTATAACTGGGAGTCACACTGATGGCGTTGACTTGAAAGGACTGCTAACAAGCCAGAGAAGGGTACTGATTTCAATGTCAGTGTAGTTGCTGTGGGAACTGTTACACCAAATTGGAGACTTCCTCTGTTGACAAAGTGAGGGCTTGTACTGACAATTGAATTGTGCATGTATCATAAGCGCAGGATGTGCCAGTGAGGTTCTTAATGATGTCAACCTTTGTTTTTATCTTTTTTGGTGTTGTCAAGGTGTTGACAGTAGCTCAGCATCCAAAGTACCATGGATTGTAGTTGTGCAATAAAGGTAGACCAAAGTCCAATGTCAGTGGCATTCTGGCCTTGTGGTTGTTCAAGAGGAAGGCTTAGATAAGCATTTTTGAAGTGGTAGGTTTTAGTTGCTAAGCTTTGAAATATGTCTCAAGGTCATTGTTCATGACATTTTCTGTAGCTTTCAGAAAAGACATTGGTGGTGCTAGTGCGATGTCACCTTCACAAATTAATTTATAGGATGATGTGACCCGAATGTCACTGGTATAAGATTGAATAGCGTAGGCCAAGGCTAGGCAATAAAACGGTGGCAGTATGCCAAGGTTGGCCCTTGGTGGGCCGCCACCACTGTTTTAACATACACCTTCACAGGTACCAGTGATCACAGCTCCCATTGGCTGTGGATTGCTGTTCATGGCCAATGGGAGCAGTGAGAAGCTGTGTCCTGGTCTGCGCCACTCCCACAGCCAAGGGGAGTTGCAATTGCTCATACCAGCAGAGTTGCAGGTAAATATAGTGGTGGTGTCCCCCCAGGGGCTAACTGTGGTGGACCAGATTTGTCCCATGGACCACTATTTGCCCATCCCTGGTGTCGGCACTAAAATCCCTCTGGGAGGCTGTTGTGCAGTATCCAAGATTTGCTTGCAGATGCACCAAGAAGTATGATGAATCTTTTATTATTCAGCATGTCAGGGATGAGTCAGATGGTTGATTGGCCTGGGAAAGCTAATGATGATGTCAGCAGGAGATCTTCACACCACATAATGTAAACAGGGTCTGAATCAAGGCTTCCATTAAAGCTAGCTAGAATGGCAAAAGAATCCTGGATGTGGTTATTTAAATGCAGTTCACTCAGTTTGCTTAGGCCTGCTAGATATTCAACTGTTAGAAGGTGTTTTGTCCATTGTAACCAATTTGACTGTTATGGGGTCACAAACTCGTTAACACTAAATGTAGGAAATATAATATCTGACCCCTTGCACAAAAACAGACCAGAAGAGATTATGCAAATGAAGTGTGAAAAATGCTAATCCGCGCTTCATTTGCATTGCCTCTTCTGGCAGAGCACGTAGTGTAGCTATAGTCTTATAGAATAGCCACCTGTGGTAAAGATTTGTAGTCACTACTGTTCCAAGCTGTATTCCACTAGCTTCATTACTGTCTCATTACTATTCCCTCAAATATTTAAATATTTCCTGGAAAGCTTTGTTACAACCACTTTTAAACCTTCCCTTGTTAGCTTTTTTTCTCATTCCAGCTGGCATTGCTTAAGCACCTTGGCATCTGTCATGTTCTCTTGTTAAACCTGTAATTCCTTCATTAGTGCTTTCTTAAAAGAAACCACAAAACCTGCTGACAGAAAGGAAGTTCATTGTTTGTATGAGTAAATCTTCTTTAAATGTCCGATTACTCATGTTGCAAGTACTTCAATGTCTGGTTTTAGTTCATCCCTGGAAGAATTGACTGAAGTTCACACTGTGTGATGGAATGCTTCCCACACCACTCTTTTGTAGTATGAGTCACGGCATCCTGATGCAAGCATGGAAAATTGAATATAAGCGTCTCCTAATGTCTTCCATTTTACATTTTTCAGAGAACGTTGCATGTATAGTTATTTGATTTTAGAGGAAAGAAAATCAAAAACCTGTAAGATTTTCTTACAGAAATGTCTATGTAAGTTTTTGTATGTAAAAGTGAAGCATTTTGGAGGCAGTGCAAGAAACATTTTTTCCCACCACTAGCGATGGCATCTCCTAATTTTCATGGGGTGGAAGTCTGCTGATCCTTTTAGAGATGAAGCCCAGAATTCATAGCCACGGGTTGGGAGAGAAGGAAAAGTGTCTTAAGCTAGGGATGTTAGATATCAGGTAATTGAATAGTCAAGTAACTGCCTGAATTCTTATCGGTTACTCAACTATTTTATAGTCCCTGGAAGTGGGGCTGGCAGTCAGTGCACTCTAGTTCCTATCCTGGGAAGCCACACCTTGCTGCTGCCTCTGTATCAGAACCAATCTGTGAGGGGAGCGAGTTTAAAAAACAGCTGCCTGTGCAGACCAGCTCCCTCTGCCCTGCGATGCTCCTTCTGATACAGCCTTCACAACAGCCTTCTTCCCCCTCCCGCCCCTCACTCTGCCGCCTCCGATAGAGGCAGCAGCTCAATGTGACTGGGGGGCAGGGGCACCATTTTAGATTGGGGAGGGGGCAACCTGTCCATGCCTTGATGGGAGGGGAGAAGAGAGTGAGAGCATGTCCTCCTGAATAGAAAAAGCTTCCCAGAGATATACGTCTATTCTTATCCTGAGTAACACGCAAGCTGCGTCTAGAATGGCATGATTTTCCGGAAATGCTTTTAACGGAAAAGTTTTCCATTAAAAGCATTTTTGGAAAAGAGCGTCTAGATTGGCACAGATGCTTTTTCGCAAAAGCACTTTTTGCGGAAAAGCGTCCGTGCCAATCTAGACGCGCTTTTGCACAAAAAAGCCCCGATTGCCATTTTCGTGATCGGGGCTTTTTTGCGGAAAACAAATCTCAGCTGTCTACACTGGCCCTTTTGCGCAAAAGAACTTTTGCCCAAATGGGAGCAGCATAGTATTTCCGCAAGAAGCACTGATTTCAGACAGTAGGAAGTCAGTGCTTTTGTGGAAATTCAAGTGGCCAGTGTAGACAGCTGGCAAGTTTTTCTGCAAAAGCAGCTGATTTTGCAGAAAAACTTTCCAGTCTAGAGACAGCCAAAAAGTTCTGTATGGTACTAGCAAAAAACAGATCTCTCCTTCACAATCTCTTGGGGTATGTCTATACTACCCTCCTATTTTGAAATAGGAGGGTAATGTAGGCATACCGCAATTGCAAATGAAGCCCGCGCGGCACGGGGTTCGAACCAGCCGGGATTTTAAAATGGCGGCGCCCGGCTTATGCAAATGAAGCCCGGGAAATTCAAATCCCGGGCTTCATTTGCAATTGCGGTATGCCTACATTACCCCGCTAGTTCGAACTAGCGGGGTAGTGTAGACATACCCTTGTTTAGGTTATTCTGGATTTCCTGTTTCACCTTAGGAAAAGGTTTTTTTCTTTTAGTTCCCTGACAGTTCATCTGGCAGCTATCTTTACCATCCATCCAACTGAGGAGGAAAAATCTGTATTTTCTAACTCTGTGTCTATAAGGTTCTAAGAAGGTTTAGATGGATTCTGTCTTCCCATTAGGGACCCAGTCCTTCCTATTATTTGAATTTAGTTCTTTAAGTTTTAATGGAGCTTCCCTCCCTCTTTCCTGCTGTCCAGGAGGGTAGCTAACCTTTATATTTAGGTACTGTCCTACCTTATTTTACATAGGCAATGTTCCTTTGCATCCAGGCTTAAATTTCTCACTAAAGTGGTATTGGACTTTCATAGGAAACAGACTATATCTTTACCAAGCTTTTTTCTGAATCCTTACTCTCACCAAAAGAGGAAGAGCTCTAGACTTTAGACAGTCACAGGGCTTTTACCTAGACAGGACTAAATGATTTAGGGCATCTCTACAATTGCTTGTCTCTTTTGCTGACAGGATGGAAGGACAACCTGTCACTTTGTAGAGCACCTTCCTGGATCTCTTCCTGTAATATTTTTATCTTATGGTATTGTTAACTTTCCACGATCTCAAAAAGTTTTAGCATGCTGTCAGAGCTGCTTTCTTGGGTCACATTCCCATTGATTGTGGGTCATGTTGTAGCCATTTTGATCCCACACTATTTGAGAGACAACACGGTGGGTGACATAAAATGTTTAATTGGACTGACTCCTGTTAGTAAGAGAGGCAAGTGTTTAGCTACACAGAACTCTTCATCAGATCTGGGGAAAGTACTAAGTGACATTTGCAGTCTTTCTGTAGGTAGAGCCAGATACCACCCTCCATTTGGAACTGTTTGTGGATCACCCAAAGTGGAATTGACATGCGTGAGCATTCAAAGAAAAAATGCACTCGATAACTGCTCTTCTGCAAAGTGCATTGCACAAATGTCCATTCCATGTTCCCCACTCCTGCCCCTCTGTATTGGAGTAACATCAAATATGGCTTCCACCGAGGCTTCCACCTCTTGTACATCCTTGACTGCTAGCACAAGGATGTGTAGGATGCAGGGAAAAAGTTCTTTGGCTTTGATGCATGAGAGTGCACAGACCAAAAGTGGAACAGACATGTGCAGTGCCTTTTAATAAACCACAGTTACTCAATAGGAATGTAACTTTATTTTTCTGGAATATGAATTCAGTGAGCATTGGGTTGATTTCTCCTTTAGTGATGAAACTTGTTGAATGCTGTCGCTGACTTTTTGGTTAGTTCCTGCTTCACTGTGAGAAGTTAGGTTTGGGATTTGCTTTTTTGTGTCTTTTTTTGCCTATATTTGATTATGAACAATACAATTTTATTCTTTTTTTGGCGCTTACTGTTTTTCTTTATTATTTCCACATTGCACCTCTCTACCCTTACTACAGTCAGATTGATGTGGAGAACTGACTTCACATGGCTCTCGCGCCCTTCCTCCTCCATTCAATGCTTTGTTCAGTGTTGGTTTATCATGTACAAAAGTGGCAAGCAGTGAGTGCTTTTCTGAATCTGAAGGGTTTTTCTTGTTATTTTGCCCACTGCCACGAACTGTTGCCTCTGAACTTCTTAGTTGATGCTGACTCTTAGTGATCTTTGTCCCTTTTCTGAAGATAAATGCCTGTCAAACCTTATAATATTATCAACTGGCAGGAAGTTCATAGAATTACAGATTTTAGTGATGGAAAAGACCTATTAAATCATCTAGTCCATCTCTCTGTCAGTGGAAGATCATTCCCTACACCATATTTATAGTGCTTTGCCTGCTCAAGACTGCTCTGCAATTTCTTTAACTAGAAAGTCCAACTTCCCATGTGTTGTCCATAGGAACACTATATTTTCTGGAAGTATTTCTTCAGTGTGCAATGAGACTTTGACCTGTAAACAGTCCAAACTATGACACACTGTAGATACACTGCATGAGGATGATTGTGGTATATCATATGCAAACCCCATCAATGAACACTGGTAGGAAATATCCACTAGCAGTATCTAGAAAAGCAGAATGAAATTAATAGACTTATTTTATTTCTGGAAGAGCTGGCAGTTCTTGCCAAAGAACTGAACATCAGTGACTGAATTCATTGGTTTTATAGATCAGTGAATGTCTTCTCAAGTTGATATTTCTGGTACAATTTTGAAGTTAGCAAATCTGGGTGATACCCGTAATTACCTAACCTGCAGTACAGTATGTCATGCTGCTGATCTACTGTTAAGATAATTACTCAGACTACGTGTAGACTACACGCCTTTTTTAAAAGAGGCTTTTTTGAAAGATACTTTCGAAAAAGCCTCTTTTGAAAAAGAGCATCTAGATTGCACTAAGCGGATCAAAAAAACGATCCGCTTTTTTGAAAAAGAACTTCCAGACTGCCTGGACACTGTCAAAAAAGGTCACCTGAAACCACTTCTGCCTGGGCATGGGGGGAGCCTTTACTTCTGGATCCTGCAGCATGCTCTTTGCAGAGATGCATGCTTAAAGGAACCCCCCTGGACAGCCGCTCCTCTACTGCTGCTGTTGGCTTGCCTATCTCCTAGAGGGACAGCAAAGCTCCTGGAGTGCTTGCTTTGGGTGCCCTGCTTTCTGGGACACAGCAGTTTGGTTTTTGGTTGGTATTTGTGCTTTACGATCTTATTTTTGCCATGGAGCCAGAGTTGCCTCTGGGCAGGCGATGGCCCCACACTATAATCCTTCAAGTTCTGCTGCAACTACATGAGACCTTCATAATGCTCATGCCAGGTCTGGATTCACAACCCAGCCTTGAGCCCCTCGCTCGGGCTGCAGCAACACTGCCCTTGCCACCCAACTTCTTCCAGGAGAGGCGATTTTGGAGGCTGTAGACAAGTTCAGACTGGTGGGACCAGCTCGTCATGGAGTGGTGGGATGACCAAGCTTGGCTCCAAAACTTGTGAATGCATAAGGCCACATTCCTGGAGCTGTGTACCTGGCTCTCCCCTGCCCTGCAGCGACAGGACACCCATCTGCGGCCCACCATCCCCCTGGAGAAGAGGATGGCTATTGCCCTCTGGAAGCTGGCCACCCTCAACAGCTACCATTCAGTGGGACACCAGTTTGGCGTGGGGAGATCTACGGTAGCCGCTGTGTTGATGGAGGTAAGTCCCTCTGGGAGGGACAGTCCATGCGCGGTAGGCGGACTGTAAAAGAGGGACAGGAAAGGGCAGAGGGAGTGGGGGAGGGCTCCTCACCTCACCCTGCTCTACTGCTGGGATGGCTGCCTGAGGGGGGGCACTCCTGCGGTCTTGGTGGGGAGGGACGGGGGGTACCTCCCAAGGATTCGGGCACTCCCTCTAACTTCCTATTCTGTGTGTTTGTATGTGTCTCTTTCTGCAAGTGGTGAGAGCCATCAACAAGGAGCTGCTGAACAGGATTGTCCTTCTTGGAGACCTGGACACCATCATGGCTGGCATTGCTGGGCTGGGATTCCTGAACTGCGGAGGAGCACTCGATGGGACTCACATCCCGATCTGTGCACCACCCCATCGAGCACACTAGTACCTAAACATAAAGGGCTACTTCTCCATGGTGCTGCAGGCCATGGTCAACGACCAGGGAAAGTTTACGTACATTTGTGTTGGGTGGTCAGGCCGGGCACATGATTCCCAGATCTTCAGAAATTCCTATCTGTATTGCCTACCTCCTTCCCTAATTCTTCCCACAGCGAAACTTAGCTGTTGGGGACGTGGAGATGCCAGTGTGCATCATAGCTGATGCAGCAATGCCCTGGCTCATGAAGCCGTACACTGGCCATCTGGATGCGAGCAGGAAACAATTTAATGCAGACTGGCTGCACAATGTAATTCGTAAACTGCATCTAATAATTTTATGCTAGTAACTCCACCTTAAGGTGGCAAAACAATGGCTGCCTCTAATTACCATTCAAATAGTTACTCTCTAAAATGAGTACTTGAGTAAAACGTTATCCTCCCTAAAGCAAACAAAAAGGTTTAAAGGGATATTTCAGTGCAATACAAAGTAAGTTCATCTACCGTGTTTAGTTATTAATATGAATAAATTAGTGCTTAAACAGTTTAGTGTCTCAGAAAGAATGCAAATAGGGAGCATCCCTCCTGAAAATTTTATGGGGAATAGTTAAAGTGAAGAAATCCAGTTTTTCAGAAATTAGAAAGTTTTATAATTTAAAAAATAATAATTTAAAGTTGTTCAGTTAATTATATAAAGAAAAAACATCTACAGAACTTTCTTTAGAACTTTGAAACTTTCTGATTCCCCATGTCCTCTTACAGGAAATTTTATTTGACCTATTTTGCATTATCTTGATAAGAAGTATGTAGTGAAGGGACAGTTCCTGCCAGGTTTGAACCTTCAACTTGAGGCACTGAATACATCTTAGAACGGGTTCCAAGAAAATAGCTCTAACTTCATTTACTAAAAGGAGATTCTGAAATAATATAAACTATTTATAAAATGAATTGATGAAATAAAATTACACATACACACACACCTCTTTTACAATTTTTCCCTTCTTATTTAGCTTTTTAGAGTTTTAATTTTACAGCTTCCCAGGCTGCCCCTCGAGTTTACACAAAGCCCCATTTTAATCAGTGGAGTTCCATCAGGGATAAGCAGGGCTCAACAAATAATGTAATCTACTCGCCTGTGGCGAGTAGATTACATCCCGGAAGAGCCGTCACAGAGTGTTCTGCACATGCGCAGAGCGCAGAACTGCGCAGCTGGTGATCAGGGCTCAACGCCGTTTGGCGAGCCCTGGGGATAAGGATATGCCCATTGAGATGTATTAGCAGGATCAGGGGCTAGGAGACAAATTAACCAACGTTAGTTATGATATTTCATAAAAGCTGTGGATGTAGAAAGACATATAAACTTAAAGCATTATTAACTTTAACCCATTTGTAGCACTAAAAAGAAAAGCTAGGTAAAAAGTTCTTCAGCTTACAATGTTAACAACTAACCTTCTTGTAAATTCCATAAATTTTAATCTCTATATTTCATGTGCTTTCATGTGATCTACCTGCCTTTGAGAAATTGCTTTATTATCTTGGATAACAGAGGGGCAGTTTTCCATCTTTGCTCTGTTGACTAAAAGAGTAATACTTTTTAGAGACAATGCATCCATGGATGCCGAGGAAGTTGGCAGATGTCATTGCAGAGCCTTTGGCCATTATCTTTAAAAACTCATAGGGTATGTCTACACTACCCCGCTAGTTTGAACTAGCGGGGTAATGTAGGCATACCGCACTTGCAAATGAAGCCTGGGATTTGAATTTCCCGGGCTTCATTTGCATAAGCCGGGCGCCGCCATTTTTAAATCCCGGCTAGTTCGAACCCCGTGCCACGCGGCTACACGCGGCACGGAGTAGCTAGTTCGGATTAGGCTTCCTAATCCGAACTAGCTGTACTCCTCATTCCACGAGGAGTACAGCTAGTACTATGGGTATGTCTACACTACAGAGGGGTTTGTTTGTTTGTTTGTTTGTTTGTTTGTTTCAAAAAAATGGGCGTTATTCCAAAAAAACTTTAATTACGTCCACACTGCAATCGCAAGAACAAAGCAGTTTTTCTGGCATTGGTAATCCTCTTTCTATGAAGAAGCCTTTTTCCAAAAAAGTTCTTCCGGAAAAAGGCGTGTGTGGACGGGGAAGAGGGTGTTCTTTTGAAAGAAGAGGAAAGAGGAAAAAGCACAAGTGCCCTGGTGGCCACTCCATCCATAGTAATCAGTTTAAATGTGAAATAGCGTCCACGCTGAATGTAAGCTATCTTTTGAAAAGGCAGGTTGCTTTTTTGATGTGCTTTGGCAGTGTGGATGCTGTCTTTTGGAAGAAGTTTTTTTGAAAGATATCTTCCAAGAAAGCTTCTTCTGAAAGAAGCCTTCAGTCTAGATGTAGCCTATCTGAACTCAGGCCAAAGATTTGTTCCTCATACACAATAAGTTCCATCCAGGATTCAGAAGTCCGAAAAGAGAGAAGAACTACTGTAGTTACTCTCCAGGGGGGTTCTAGTCTGTGCCTGGTGACTCTACAATGCACATAATATAGGTCTGACGTCAGTAGTGAGGCTCTTCATGGGGTTGTGTGTCCACTGGCCACAAAAGCCCACATAGCAAGGATTTCCATGGGGCATGACCCAGCTATGCAGGTGCCTGCATGTTAATTATTCTGCCTTCTAAAACTTACACTTGTGTAGACAGCATTGGGTCGAAGAAAGTATTCTTTTGCCATCCTAGTTATTGCCTTCTGGGGAGTTGAGTGCCATTGGGAGAATCCCATGAGAGTGTCCACAATAAAGTGATACAGTGGCACAGCTGTGCCTCTGTAGTTATCTAAATGTAGACAGTTCTCTTAGACAACTCTTGCGAATGGATCATCAGCAGGGACTGATCAAGTGTTCCCTGTAAGCTGAGTGCCTGACGGCCACCCAGGAGAGATTCAAATGCTGCCCTGCTGACTAGGGGTATGTCTACACTAGCTTGTTAGTTCGAGCTAGGTAGGGTAATTAGGGCAAGTGGAGTTGCAAATGAGGAGTGGAATGAGGAGTAATGGTAGTTCGAATTAGGATCTTTAATTCGAACTACGTATTCCATGCTGCGTGTAGCCACGGGCACGGAGTTCAGACTAAGGGGGATTTAAAAATGGCGGTGCCCGGGAACATGCAAATGAAGCCCGGGATATTTAAATCCCGGGCTTCATTTGCAACTCTGCTTGCCCTAATTACCCTACCTAGCTTGAACTAACAAGCTAGTGTAGACATACCCTAGCAGAGTACTCACAGATGCCCACAGCCAGCAGAATGTGTTGCTATGGATGGTGCATATCTATGCATATTTTGCTGCACATAACTAAATTTATTCTGCACATGGATGGAAAAAAATTAGAGGGAACCCTCAATTGATCCCCAAATCATCTAATTTTACTAGAAAGATTACAGGTCATCTTTGAGCAGCTGCCCAAAATGCCATGCATAAGATACTGAGGAGTGATATGACTCGCCCATTGGGGACTTAGCAAATACCTAATTAATAATATTTTGCACTTACATAGCACTTCAAACTTAACTAATTGATCTTTTGCAGTAATTAACCTCTTATATGCTTGGGAAGGAGAAAGCTTAGGACAAGCTTAGAACAAGAAGCAAGGGGCTTAAACTGCAGCAAAGGGAGGTTTAGGTTGGACATTAGGAAAGACTTGCTAACTGCCAGGATGGTTAAACACTGGAATAAATTGCCTAGGGAGGTTGTGGAATCTCCACCTCTAAGAGCAGGTTAGATCGACATCTATCAGGGATAATCTAGATGGCACTGGTTCCTGCCATGAGGTCAGGGGACTGGCCTCAATGATCTCTTGAGGTCCCTTCCAGTTCTAGTGTTCTTTGATTCTATGAAATCAGACTTTGATGTTGCAAAATTAGATTCCTCAAATGTTACATGTAGCATTATTGTTATACATTCATTCAGATGCAGTCTGTTATAAATATACTCTTTTGTAAGTACAGTTGAAGGATAGATTAAAAAGTAAGTTGCTGAAGTGGCATAAGAGTTTTATTAGCAAGACTAGGTGGATGAGCTAATATTTTTATTGGGCCAAGTTTTATGGGTGAGACAGACAAGCTTTTGAGCTACACAATAAATGACCCCACCCATTTTCTCTCTTTAATGACAACATAATGAATCCAGTCTCTCTTAAAGCTACTTTAAGAAATTATTTCCATTTGTGAAAGAATACAGATATACAAAAATATAGTAATCCAAGTTGTTTGTAATATTTGTACAGAGTATTAATACTGACAATTTTGCCCATTGTCAGGGCACATTTCACAGTATGTAAAATAAAAAATGGATTGAAACTGAGCTGTAGGGTTTAAATTGTATTATTTTTGGAAGTACATCACTTCTAATAGTTATCCAAAATCTATGCTGCTTTCAGAAGATTTCATTTAAAATACACAGAAAAAAACCCACATTCATATTTCTGTTACATTGACTTTTATTACATATTACACGAAGACAGTAAAGGGACACAGTTAGTTTGAATGTAAAACTGTGTCCCTTTAAATCATTTTTAAAAGATAAATGTGAAGAATTTAATTATTGCCTGTATCAGAATCCTTTAGTCCGTACATGTGAGAGTTGATAATACATTATCACTTGTAAGCTTGGAATCCACTGTTTTTCAATGGAAATAACAAAAGGAAAACAAAAATGAACTTTCTAGTTTTGCTGGATTGGTTTATTTATCTTTCATATTATGGTTCATTCAGAGATGGTGGTGGCAATGGGTTTTCTGGATGGAACGAGCTTTTGATAGATTTTAGACGTGTGGTGTTATGAGGTGGAAAGCCTTGGGAGAATCCCAGTGACATCATTACTGTATGCTGCATAGCAGCCATATGGTCCCACTAAATTAAAGAGGCTAGGGGGGTGAGATAATATCTTTTATTGAAACAACTTCTGTTGATGAGAGTCCGGATTTTGATATGAAGAGCTTTTTGTGTCTTGAAAGCTTGCCTCTCTCACTGACAGAAGGTATTTCAATAAACAATATTACCTCACACACTTTGTTTCTCTAATGACCACAGTTATTGCCCACCCTTAACAAAGCATAAGACTAGTTATCCTGATAATTAATGTAATGAGAATGCCATGAGTCTGTGAATCATCCTATTTCTTGCATAGGATAAATGACGTTTCCAAGGTTATTTAAAATAAGAAGTGGCTTTTGTTGTTGGTTTTTATGATGTATGTTTGTTCAAAAGATGTATTTTCTTGGTCATTTTAACATAGATATCACTGGAATCTTTTGTTTTATGAGAGGACCTCTTTAAAGTCCTGGATAAGTTTATTGTGAGCACTTAACTGAATGGGGTCAGTGTTAAATCTTTAACATATGCACCTTTTCTCCAAAACTTTAAACAAAAACTGGAGTTTATCTGTCAACAAAAACAACCCAGGCAAATAAAACCATGCATTTTAAACTGACTACAGTCCCCTTCCCCTCTTTGTTTCTCAGCTTTCAGTCTCTTAATTATTTTAATTTCAGTAGTCTTTCATCACTAAAAGGTCTTCTTTTGACAAGAATCAAATTTCTAATTTAGAAAAGGATGAGAAAAAGCTATTTAATTGTTTTCTTTAGGCTTTCATAAGTGCGCACAAAAAGGGTTGGAGAAATGCCAATTTTTTTTCTTCTTTGGATCACTTTTTCTGCTTATCAACTCTTAAAATGCTGGTCATTACCCATAAGGCACTTTCTAAGGTTTCTAGAGGAGTGGAGATGAAGCACCTTGGCAGCATGACCTAGTAAGTGTACAGAGCAACTGGATTGAAATTCCAGAGACCTTAATTCTATTCTTGGCTCTGCTACTGACCTATTTGATGATCTTGGGCAAATCACTTCACTTTTCTATGCTTCAGTTCCCCCATCTGTAAAATAGGGATTATAATGACCTCCTTTCTTTGTAAAATGGATTGAGATTTGCAGATGATAATTATTTATTCATTGTTATTATAGTGCTCCAGAGGAAGTCGATCTTCTCTATGGAGAGGGTCTCCTCTCTTTGCAGATATGAGCAGACTACAAATACCTAACGTATTTACGTGCTGTGTTATATCTTCCAAATGTGATGTGAACATTAACTAATCTAATGAAATATACTGCTTTAATGAGCAAGATATGGAAAAGCGACTGTGTCTCCCTGGTACTTAATACAGTGAAAAACTGATCAAGGAGGAAATGGCTGTATAAAAGATTCCTCCTCTCATCCAGTCAGGTTTAGTATTTTAATCTTTTATTTTTTCACTCATGAATCTTGGTTTTATTAGTGCTGCAGTTAAATAGCTTCATTCCCCCCACTCCCTGTTTCCACCTTCATTTCATCATGCTCAGTTTTCTAGCTATACCTAAGAGAAGTAGTTTTTACAGTCTTTCTTTGGTTGCACAAAATTGAAATCTTTATCCCTCCAGGGGTATTGCTCTGTCAGTAGCCTGTGGAAGATTTTAGTTCATTAGCTAGCTCGAGTCTTTTCACTGAGCATGACAGCATGAGGGGTCTCCTTCAGATCTGTCCCTCTTGTAAAATTTGGTGGGGTTTCTACAACAAAATTGCCATGAATCCTTAGTGACTACTGCAGCTGTCTCAGGGGGGAGTCTGCAGCCTCCTTGCCCAGCGCTTTCTGTCGGCCCAGTTTCTTCAGGCCCTGTCACTGGTTTTGATCTTGGTAACAACTGTAAGTAGTAGTATTTCACAGGAGAGAAGTCATAGGGTGAGCTGCTTGTTAAGGGGTTTGGGGATCTGATGTATTCCTTAGCAGCTGACCTACCTAACTGCAGACTGGTCGTCTGTGTTTTATTCTGACCAGTTGTATCCTTGAACTTTCCAGATTCTTTATATCCAAGCTCTGCAATGACATTCCTAAAAACACTGCTGTGAGGACAACCACGTTTAGGCTACGTCTAGACTGGAATGATTTTCCGCAAATGCTTTTAACGGAAAAGTTTTCCTTTAAAAGCATTTGCGGAAAAGAGCGTCTAGATTGGCACTGATGCTTTAACGCAAAAGCACTTTTTGCGGAAAAGCATCCGTACCAATCTAGACGAGCTTTTGTGCAAAAAAGCCCCGATCACCATTTTTGCGATCGGGGCTTTTTTGCACAAAACAAATCTGAGCCGTCTACAGTGGCCCTTTTGCCCAAATGGGAGCAGCATAGTATTTCCGCAAGAAGCACTGATTTCTTACATGAGATCGTCAGTGTTCTTGCGGAAATTCAAGTGGCCAGTGTAGACAGCTGGCAAGTTTTTCTGCAAAAGCAGCTGCTTTTGCGGAAAAACTTGCCAGTCTAGATACAGCCTTACTGTATTACTGTGACGGGGCGGACAGGCCCCGCACTGATGAGCAGGGGATAGCCCAGACCCAGCTGGCAGAGAAAGCCCCGCCCCTCCGACCTTCCTGGGCATGCTCCCAACAGCGGCCGGGTATAAAGGCAGAACGAGCCCGGCAGTCAGGAAGGCCCCAGGGCGAAGGAGGAGAACAGGCCGGGCCAGTGTTCTTGCAGCTGCTGGGACCAGAGTCGCCGCCCGCGCCGGACACTGACACGGAGGAAGCAGCCGCTGACCCAGGGCGGCAGGAGCGCGCCCGCAACCCCGCCAGGTCCTGCCCCGGGGGCGAAGGGCCGGGGGAACCAGGGCGCAGCAGGGAGCAGCCCAGGGCAAAGGGTACAAAGTTTGGCTCGGCCTGTATCGGCTGGATCCCCCGCCGAGCCGGCAGGAGCCATAGACCCTGCCTGAAGGGCCCTGGGCTGGGACCCGGTGGAGAGGGAGGGCCCGGGTCCCCCTACCACCCATTTTCCCTTCCCTGGACAAGCAAACCCCGGGCCAGGGCAGGCTTCTCAGAGCGGCTAGGCCTCTAGTACCTTATATGCCCTGATAGAAGGGCCGGGACTTTTGCGTTGAGACTTTGGGGGTGCTGTACAGGCCCGGTCGGAGGGGGCCGAGCCCCTTGATGGGGGCGTACCCCCTGACAATTACCTATCTAAATCCTGTCCTTTTACTTACAAAAAATATTTTTTTAACATTTGATCTACCATTTAGTTTGTCACTCTCCTGGGTCTGTCTTTAGGCAAATGTAGCACAGGCAGCTGTATAGGGCACAGATGTATGTATGCCTCAGGCTATCATGAGCATGGGACATTGAGCAGGTTAAACAGGCAGCACCAGCTCTGGCGGCCCCATTCCCATAACCTCTGCAGGCTGAGCCCCGCCATTGTTCACCTCTGTGTTTCCCCTTCTGCCCATTTCCAGCCGGCTGCACGGCCTCCCCCGGCTCTGCCTCCTGTCCTGCAGCTCCACTTGCATGGCTCCCTACCTGGTGCTTCCCATCTGCTCCCTTGCCAGTCTTCCTGCCCCCTCAGCCCTGAGTGCAGCCTCCTCTGGGCAGCCGATCCCTCCCCAGCATAGGGCACCAAAAATCCTAAGGATGGACCTACATTCTCCAAAACCTTCTTCCTTCCTCCTTCTTACTTCTCAGTTAAATGCTTCACATTCAACCTTCATCAAATCTTGAAGGAAAAACGTTTCGTTTATTAAATGTCATAGGACAAAAGGCACCAGCTGTAACATCAGCAATATCTTTGCCCTGTACTCTCGAGTGACTGAAATAGTTATAACACCTTGTTATTTCCCCAGGGACCCAACAGGGGCTGCTGTTAAGATCATGTCCTTTGTAAAATCAATGTTATCATTCATTTTATGCATACAACTATTAGGGCAATTAAAGGTAACATTAAAGAAACGTAGGGTGGGGTTTGGGCCTAACTCTGCTCCTACTGAAGTAAAATGAGCGTTGCCATTGGCTGTTTTCACTGCCAAATAAGGTACTTTTTAATCTCAGTGGAATCAGTTGAGGGCAGCCCTACACTAAACTACTTTGGCTTATGGCCACCAAGGTTTTACATGGAAATAACCATTGTGATGTAAAAACACTTTTTTTAACAGCAAAGGCATAGCCATTACTGAGAGGGAGAGCTACAGATCTGGTTGAACTCCCTGCCAGCAGCTCACCTGGATCCCCAGGTTCTTTAAGCCTCTGGACTCTGAACAGCACCAAGGCATGGAGTCCCTAGCTACACATGTACAGTACAGACCCACTGTCTAACATCCCTTCCTGAGAGCTGAGACCAGGCAGCCCAGCTGCATAGCCCCTGGAACCAGTGCTGTTTCCTTCGGCTCCACCTGCTACTTAAAACACACCCGCTCCCAGAATCCCACCAAAAGCAGTTCTAATTTAAGTCTGTTGGGGCATATGGGAGGTGTTGAATATAATATGCACAGATGCCCTGAACAGAGTACTACAATGTTCTTACGCTTTATTTAACTGTACAAAAGTAATGAACCCTACATGCATTTCCCATCTCTCCGTTTTCCCTTGGGAATCTTTTTGGGGAACCATCTGTGTTCAGCAATGCCAGGCTTGCCATCTCCTTTCCTTACCCAGCTCCTGCAGCAGTTTCTCTCCTTTTAAGATGATGAAAAAACAGCTGAAGACAGACCAAATAGAGCCGCTTCTGCCCTTTTGTATTATTACATACCCTTTTTCAGGTGACTCCCGAGTGAGCCTCAACAGGTGACCCCAGAGTCCTACCAAGTGACCTCTCCCATGCTAAACCAGTTCCTCTGGGCAGGAGCCAGCCCTGTGTCTAGAGCAATTACATTTCAGCGTTGGAACACTTAAGTCAACAACCTTCTTTTATTAGCCCTTTGCCATCCACCTCTGGAATTCCAAAGCAACATAAAGGTCAACACACAATAAAGAAGGCAAAGTGCTGCCCATTCAAAATGTAGTGTGTAGCTTAGTAAAGATACATGGAGTTCATAATCTCACAGCAGATTCATATACTATACAGATTCCCAAATCTTTATACCATTGATTACATTGGGAGTAGTTAGGCCAATACCGACCACTTTTGAAAGTCCCACTCTACGTTTTTAACATGTAAAACCACTACAGAAGAAATAATCATTTTATTTCACTATTTAAAATCCACATTACCTTTTTCATAGAGGCTGTCAAATTCTGCTCATCTTACTTAAACAGGGCTGTTTGCTTCTGATGGAGAGTGTTTGTCCCTAAATTTGACATTCTATCAATCACAATACCACTTAGTTTACACAAAGTATAAAACAAATGCAACATCATTCTTCTGCATCCAGTTGTCCTTTCTTGTTAAAACAAAACCTATAAAAATCTGTCATAGATCATAAATGTTTATAGCCTTTGCATTGTCCTGTCAACAGTCTCTTCCATTAGGGCTATTCTATCAGATCTATAAACTTGGATTTTGGCCAGTGGTAAATTATCTAATTTCTTTGAAAGATCAGTCTTACTATCAGGGTATTTAATTGGTATGTTGACAGCTCTAGAGATTGCTCTTTAATGGAAGATTTCCTTGGCATCCCAAGAAAAGTAACACTACTTCAAGTCTAATTTTATTATATGAATGTTACAACTAGAGATATCTCTAAACCTTGTAGAAGAGAAACTAGTAAAATCATGTTCTGCAGAGATGATTCCCAAGCATCTGTGTTGCAAAACTATTACACAAACATATTTTTAAAAATTGGGCCTTGCCTTCCAGGTAGTCATTCACACATGAGAAAATGAGCTTTAAAATATTACCAAATCAGAATGACAGAGGATCACATCCACCTTGCTTTCACTAGTCACAAGTGTAAATGATTACATAAGATCAGTGTGCAGTAAAATTTGGTCCATGAGCTGGGGCTTGTCTATATTAAAGAAATGTGTAGACTGATACAATTACACTAATGTAGAATTTCTGTGGAGATATGTGGAGTGGAGCTTCCACTTGTGTTACTTAAAATAAACTGGTAATTTAAAGGAGGCAGCACGAGCATAAACCTATTTCATACTAGCACAGCTCATCGGCATTAGCAGTTGCTAGCAGTGTGAAAATATCTGTGGAATGAATAAACATTCTTAACGTAGGCTGTCTTAACACAACTAGATGTTCTTAACACACTAAAACAGGGGGCTCACTCTACTTTATATGTGACAGTAAGAAAGGTATTAATAAAAGCATTTATAGCACATTATAAAGCATTGTTCAAAACACTAAGGGTGAGTCTATACTGCACCTGTAGCTCAAAATAAGCTATGCAATTTGAGCTATGCAAATTGCATAGCTTATTTCAAGTCAATTTCAAAATAACTTATAATTTTGAAATAACCCACTATTCTAAAACGTCCCTTGTTCCTCATGGAATGAGATATACAGGGACATTGGAATAGCGAGCCCATTATATTTCAAAGTAATGGGCATGCTTTTAAGACGCAGGATAGCTATTTTGAGATACCGCTGGTATCCCAAAATAGCACTGCTGTGTAGATGTAGTCTAAGAGTCAAATGGTCTCCTTCCATGGCAAAAATGTGCCAGGTTCGTAAAGGACAATGCTGCATAAATCTTTCTTCCGGCCCATCACACCCTCCATATCCTCTATAGAACCAAACACCATTTAACAACTGTGGCAGAGACGTTTCCTTAAGTTTGAGGTAGAAGGATGGGAAAAAATGCCAGAGAGATTAGCACAGCATCCATATGTATGCTTCCAGAATGTGAGTCACCTACCTAGGCTCCTCTTCACTCATAGTAGAGATGATCTTCAGGGTCTATCTAACCCTCCTAGAAAGACAGAAAAGTACATACATCTAAATACAGCCCTGCATAAGCAAGCACAATCCCACTGAAGTGCTCCAGTTAGTTAACTAGAGTTGAATATGCTCCACTGAGAAAGTGATTTGCACAAAGCCAGCAAGGGCACCAGTGGCAGATGTTGGGTTGAAACTCAAGAGGTGATGCCTCCCAGATATGTATATATGTAACCCACACATCTATGGGGCATGGTTCACTGTCTCATGTAGTGGCACTTAGACCACGTACAGAGAGAGATAAGAACAAGGAAGCTCTACAGCCTAAGCTGTACAGCTGGCTTTATAGCTCAAGCTGTAGAGGCTCTATACTAAGCTTCAGAAGTCCCAAGTTTGAATTTGCCTGCAGGTGGTTACAAGTGCGGGTTCATGTGGGATCTCAACTGGGTCTCTGAAGCTCTTGACATGCCTAATGGCAGTTACATATAGTCAATGAAATCATACTTCCTTCTTAGCAGAGTGTAATCTTTTCACCTCTTGAAGTGAATAAGCTTATGCCTAATATCTAGCGATATCAACTGAAACAGGTTTGTAGGAACAGGGAATACATTGGATTGGCAATATACTTATAAACAGAGCTTAAAATGAGGGACAATTTGCTTGGCAAAAAAATCTGTCCTTTTCACTCGAGGAGTGGTGCCAGAGCCTTTCTTCACATCCCAAAATTGCTGGGTGTCTTGGAACTTAGAAGGGGGCTTGGAAGATCATATCATATTACCCATGATTAATCATAACTAGCGTCATATCATTCCCATCTGGGAGCAGCATCAGGCAGGCTACAAGGGGCTTCTCCTTCCCTCAATTGCTAATCTACTAGGGTATGTCTACACTACCCCTCTAGTTCGAACTAGGAGGGTAATGTAGTCATCCGCAGTTGCAAATGAAGCCCGGGATTTGAATTTCCCGGGCTTCATTTGCATGAAGCCGGCCGGCGCCATTTTTAAATGCCGGCTAGTTCGAACCCTGTGCGGCGCGGCTACACGCGGCACGAAGTAGCTAGTTCGGATTAGGCTTCTAATCCGAACTAGCTGTACCCCTCGTGGAACGAGGATTAGGAAGCCTAATCCGAGCTAGCTACTCTGTGCCGCGTGTAGCCGCGCGGCACGGGGTTCGAACTAGCCGGCATTTAAAAATGGCGCCGGCCGGCTTCATGCAAATGAAGCCCGGGTAATTCAAATCCCGGGCTTCATTTGCAACTGCAGATGACTACATTACCCCCGCTAGTGTGAACTCGCGGGGTAGTGTAGACATACCCCTATATATTTGAGTTTGTCCATCTGCAAGTCTGTTTGTTCAAGAACTCCCCCTAAATGGCAAATTTGGCTTGCAGCTTTCTCTTATAACTCAAAGAAAGGCAGGGCTTGGGATGTACATGGAATGTGATTGTTTCTCATCAAACAGAAAGGTAGTCGACTGCTAATAGGCACAGTTATACTCTCTAACGACCACGGGGGCAGCAAGGGACCACAGATGGCGATCCGGTCAGCTATAACCCCATTGGGGCAGCAGGGGTGGGGAAAGGTACAGTTATCTACTCTATATTTCAGAAAGTGTGTGTGTGTGTGTGTGTGTGTGTGTGTGTGTGTGTGTGTGTGTGTCCCACCGCCAGGGGACATGTGTCCCTTTTCCAGCTGTGCCTGCTGCCACAGGCAGATGCGTTTCACCTGGCCCCCCAGCTTCTGCAGTGATAGAGGGCTGGGCTTCAGCCTGCATACTGAACCCCTCATTCCCAGCTCCACCTCAGAACAATTATTTAAATTTATTTCAGTTAAGGTTCTGAGCAACACTGGGTAAAACCTCTAGTATGCAAATAAATACAATTTCTGTTTCCTTCTGCAGCATTTTAATATGCTGGCTGTGTTTTTCCCCATTTTAACAGATAGGATTTGCTTTCCCTGAGACAGGAGTAATATAAGAACAAATGAACCCAAATGTTAAAACTGGAATGAAAATCTGTTTTCTTCAGAGTTTTAATTTCTACCCCCCCTAGCATGAGTCAAATTCCTAACTCAGCAACTAGCACAGCAAAAATTGAAGAGTGTTCTGTGTAGCTGACTTCATAGATGGCAAAAAGCCTATGTGAGTGGTTAAACTTAGGAGATACAGCTATTTTGATCTGAGTGGATGGCTTTATTGATTATTCTGCTCAATATGAATGCCCAAATCTTGGCCTGAATTTTCACATAAGTATGCAGTAAACTTGGCTAGGGATAGCTCTGCCTATTTTCAAAATCAATTCGATAAGCATTTATTTGTATCTTTGGTAATAATTTCCACATAGTGAAAAGGGGATGTCTTTTGCTGGTATGATTTAATAAATTTGAAGAATTTATTGATATTGTCAAAACTGGAAGTGATATAATTCATTCAGAAACCTCTAAGGCCTTGTTCGTACTTGAGTGATGTTTATTTTGAGGAGGAGATGGAGGGGCATTGCACTGGTGGACCAAAACAGTTTAGTTACTTTAGTTCAGACCTCTAATGTAGACACACTTGAACCAGTTTAAATGACATTCATAGCAGTTTAATTTAATCCAGTAATTTATCAAATTAAAATACAGTGGTAGAAGTGCATCTGAAACTAGTTTAAATGCATCTACAGGAAAGTGTGCATTGATGTGCCTAAATTGATCTTAAATCCATTTTAATCAATGTAGTTACACAATTACAAGTTTGTAATAAAAACAGCCCCAGTGGCGGCTTCTGACTGTTATTGGAAACAGTTGATGCATGTGAAGGGACCCCAGTGTTCTGTGGGGCCTCAGAACCCTCCACAACCTGGTACGCCCGGCAGGAGGCGGGCCCGACCCATTGTGTCTCCTGCTAGGCAGTAGCAGCGTAGCTGGGAGAAGGCGGGGCTAAGCAGGGGTGCGGCGTCCTGCCTGATGTAGAAGTCGCTACGGCGCCCTGCACTATGTAAGGGGCAGGGCTGGAGACAGCGGGAGGATAAAAAGCCGCCCCGGAACACAGGAAAGGGGGGGCGATCGGACAGGTGACCGGGGCAGGTTCGGGGAGCACCGAGAACCTGCCCATAGCCCCAGTGTGGCCGGAAAGAGGTAGCAGGAGGGGTAGGAAATGGCCCAGGGCAGGGCTTTGTTGAAGCCCGTGGGTTGGCAAGTTGTGGGAAGGATCCCCCGCCAGCCAGGCAGGGACCTCACTGACCCTGTCCTTAGGGCCCTGAGCTGGGACACGTGAGTGAGGGCGGTCCTCCTACCCCACAGGGGAACAACAGGCAAAACCCTACCCCGCACTGGCTGGTATGGAGGCAGGGTTATTCCGCAGGTAGAGTGGGACGTACGGCCATATGAAGAACCAGACTAAGGACCCTGGGTGTTAGCCCTGCTGGGGCAAGGGCGAAGGGTAGTCACAATGCCTACTTGGCAAGGGGACCCCGACAGGGCTATTGGTTGCCCGATGCCGGAGGTGCCTCACCGATAGGGCTAGAATAAACCAAGAGAGGGGACCCCGGAAGCCTGGCCTGAACACATCTGAGGCCATACCAAGGAACTACCACCTTACAATGCATTATAAAATTAGAGCACCCTTGGAAGTAATCAATAGCTAGCTGGGGGGCCAGGTTTCCCAGCATAGATGTATAGACATGGACTAGCTCTGCTCAAACTAGCATGCAAAAAATGGCACTGTAGCCCCAGCAGCATGGGCGGTGGCTTGGGTTAGCCACTCAACTACATATTCAAAGTGGCTGGTGTAATTTGCTCACATGGTTGGTCTGAGCTGCCACCATGCTGCTATGGCACCACTGCTATTTTTAATGTGCTTTTTTAAGCAGAGCTAACTATGCGTCTGTCTGCCCAGGGTGGGAAGCACCCTCCCCGCTGCAATGTAAATGTACTCAATATATTTTCTAATTTCTATGTGCACATGCTATACACCCACATGGCATCATTTCTTTTGTGGTGATCCATATATAAAAATACTGCTAAGTGTATTACCCTGCTGATGAGCCCTACTTTTAATCTTATCAACAATTTCTCTCCCTGGCAGTTCTGAGGGTAGGATGCACTATGTCTTTAATCTGCTTCACTGTAATATGGAGAGAATTCCCAGTGGGGCAGCTTCTTTTCAAATGTTATATTTTATGCTCTAATTGACAGAGAAAGGTGTCTACATTTCTCTAGGTTACCATATAACCTTCTATGATCATTTTAAAAGCAGCTCATCTCGTCTCCTGGGAGGGATCCATGGTATCTTTTTCCTCTTCAAAGAACAGTTTTATCCTTGGAACATTATATTCAAGGAAGCCCACATCTCTCAGGATGATTTTTTTATAGGCTTCACATAAAACTTTGGGGACAATAAGAATAAACATTGTGCCCTATAAAATCATGAGAGGTGTTTTACCCAGGAAACAATTGTTTCCAAATCTCAAACATGTCCAGTTTCCTTATTTATTAAGATGTTGATCCAAACTGTCAATAATGAAACAGATTGGGTAAACATAGCATGGAAGCCACGACCCAGGTGTGGGATAGGTGACTGTGTAGAAGTAGCTTTAAGCCACCTTTGTTACGCTTTGATTTTGCCAGCACTGGGGCTGGTTTTGATCTTTCCTGTTCTTACTGCCGCCTCTTTTATTACCTAAGGCACAGGTGAGGAACCTGAGGCATACTGGCAGCACACGGTTCCTCTAGGTTAACTGCTGATGGGCCACAAGACTGTTTATCTGAGCATCATAGGCACGGATCCCCGCAGCTCCCAGTGGCTGCGGTTCATTTATTATAAACAAAATAATAAAAAAATAGACATAAATATAGAATGAGTCAAATTCTTTCATTTGTAACTATGAAATCTTATTTTCTTTCATGGAGCTACATGGGTGGAACAGGAGTCAGACCAACAAGAATTTTGACAATAGCAGGAACAGGGTGGGAGACCTTAGGCCTAAGGTCCGGATGTGGCCGCCGGCTTACCTAGATCCAGCGTCTGAGGCTCAGGGTTCCCCCCAGCATTGAGGACCCCATGCTCGCACTCTAGCCCCTGTAGAGCACCCAAAACCATAGAACAATAGAATACTAGAACTGGAAGGGACCTCGAAAGATCATCAAGTCCAGTCACAGCAGGACCAAGCACTGTCTAGATCACTCCTGACAGATGTCTATCCAGCCTGCTCTTAAATATCTCCAGTGAGGGAGATTCTACAACCTCCCCAGGCAATTTATTCCAGTGTTTAACCATCCCGACAGTTAGGAAGTTTTCCCTAATGTCCAACCTAAACTTCCCTTGCTGCAATTTAAGCCCATTGCTTCTTGTCCCATCATCAGAGGCCAAGGAGAACATTTTTTCTCTCTCGTCTTTGTAAAACCCTTTTAGATACTTGAGAACTGCTATAATATCGCCTCTCAGTCTTCTCTTTTCTAAACAAGCCCAATTCTTTCAGTCTTCCCTCACAAGTCATGTTTTGTAGTCCTTTAATCATTTTTGTTGCTCTTCTCTGGAGTTTCTCCAAATCTTTCTTGAAATGTGGTGCCCAGAACTGGACACAGTTCTCCAACTGAGGCTAATCACTTCTTATGTCTTGCTCACAACACTCTCGTTAATGCATCCCAGAATCATGTTTGGTTTTTTTGCTACAGTGTCACACAGTTGACTCATATTTAGCTCGCGGCCCCTAGATCCCTTTCTGCAGTACTCCTTCCTACACAGTCACTTCCCATTCTGTATGTGTGAAACTGATTGTTCCTTCTTTAATGGAGTCCTTTGCATCTGTCTTTATTAAATGTCATCCTATTTATTTCAGATCATTTCTGTAGTTTGTCCAGATAATTTTGAATTATGACCCTATCCTCCAAAGCACTTGCAACCCCTCCCAACTTGGTATCATCTGCAAACTTAATGGGTGCATCTAGACTGGCAAGATTTTGCACACAAGAGGCTGCTTTTGCGCAAAAACTTGCCAGCTGTCTACACTGGCCGCTTGAATTTGCGCAAGAGCACTGATGTTCTAATGTAAGAATTCATTGCTTCTTGTGCAAATACTTTGAAGCTCCCGCTCAGGGATAAGCCCTCTTGCGCAAGAATACTTGCGCAAGAGGGCCAGTATAGAGAGGCACCTTCATTTTTTGCGCAAGAAAGCCAAATGGCTAAAATGGTCATCGGAGCTTTCTTGCGCAAAAGCGCGTCTAGATTGGGCACGGATGCTTTTGCGCAAAAGCGCTTTTTGCACAAAACCATCCATGCCAATCTAGACGTTCTTTTGCGGAAATACTTTTAACGGAAAAACTTTAAATAAGTGTACTCTCTATGCCATCATGTAAATCATTGATAAAGATATTGAACAGAACCGATCCCAAAACAGACCCCTGTGGAATCCCACTTGTTATGCCCTTCCAGCATGACTGTGATCCATTAATGCCTACTCTTTGAGAGTGGTTCTCCAGCCAGTTATCTACTACCCTAAGTCCCCCTAGGCTTTGGTGTACAAGTAGAATGTGGGGAACATCTTTCTCCATCTTATTCGGGGGCCACGTCAGTGGGCGGTTTTGTTTTATTATGGTTTGGTTTTGCTTCTCACTTGTGTGCGGCCCCTGACTCAAGAAAGTTTCCCCAACCCTGAACTAGGCCTTTTGTCCACTAAAACTCCACAGGAGAGAAACATATCCTACTAATGGTCAGTTTATCTTGGTGTATTCAGAATCTGTCTGATGAGTTTTTCCTGTAACAAAATAATGTCTGACTTATAGTTTTTATAGTGTAAACTAAGGGTGTGTCTAAACAGCAAGGTTTATTCCAAAAAAACTGTGAGCATCTACACAGCAATTCTGTTATTTCAAAATAACGGATGACTTATTCTGACTTCTGTAAACCTCATTCTATGAAGAATAATGCCTATTCCAAAATAGCTATTTTGTAATAAGGTGTGTGTAGACGCCCCACTTCTGCTATTTCAAAATAGCCCCTCACCAGGGCCATTTTAAGTTATTCCTCCTGGGGCTCAAAATTGAGATAGCACATCTACATTAGGGAAGCCTGCCTTGAATTAATTTTGGGACTTCCCTGCAGTGTAAACGTGCTATTTTGAAATAAACTATTTGGCTGTGTCTAGACTGGCAAGTTTTTCCGCAAAATCATTTGCTTTTGCGGAAAAACTTGCTAGCTGTCTACAGTGGCCGCTTGAATTTCCGCAAAAGCATTGACGATCTCATGTAAGATTGTCAGTTCTTTTGCGGAAATACTATGCTGCTCCTGCTCGGGCAAAAGTCTTTTTCCGAAAGACTTTTGCGCAAAAGGGCCAGTGTAGACAGCAGAGATTTCTTTTCCACAAAAAAGCCCCGATCGCGAAAATGGTGATCGGGGCTTTTTTACGGAAAAACGCGTCTAGATTGGCCACGGATGCTTTTCCGCAAAAAGTGCTTTTGTGGAAAAGCGTCCTGCCAATCTAGACACACTTTTCTGAAAATGCTTTTAACGGAAAACTTTTCCGTTAAAAGCATTTCCAGAAAATCATGCCAGTGTAGACGTAGCCAAACCCAGAATAACTATTCTGGAATAGCTTATTTCAAAATAAATGTGTAGTGTTGACGTAGCCTAAGTCAGTTCTTTTCTGCTGGTTCATTAGCCTTACCCTTCCAGTTTTTATTCAGGAAAAACTTAAAAAAACAATAAATAGTCTGGTTACACTTTAAAGACTAACAAAACATGTAGATGGTATCATGAGCTTTTGTGGGCACAGCCCACAAGAGATGAATATGGAACTACATAGAAATTTACAAAAACTTAATATAACTCTCCTTGCCACCTCCAGGTGGATTATTAATTTAATAAAGTAATATTTTCAAAAGCATGTAATATATTAGGACCTTAACTTTGTCAAAAGTGGCTTATTTGCTCTGAAGTGACTCAGTCAGTTTTGAAAATGAGACTGAGCTGTTTTAGAAAATGTTATCTCTGATCTCTAGAAAGCGAAATCATGTAATTGCAAGTTAGCAATCTGAACGTGCTAAGTGCTGAATGCTTTTGAGATGTGTTGTCAACCATCAACTTTCACTGAGGACACTCACCACATATGTATATGATCAGGGTGGCCTATTGGACAGAGTTATAGCTGCCTTGGCCATCAGCTGAGTGACCAGGGGAAGCATCTTGTACCTAAGTTTCCTTTTCTACAAAGGGAATAAAGATGATTGCCTCATTTTGTGAAGTGCTTTGAGAAATACTATAGAAAAGTGCTATAAGTGTGATTGTGAAATCCAAATCAAAATGCTATTAGTCATTTATGGTGAATTACTCAAATCTATATTTATTAAGAGAGAGCTTCCAAAACCACTTGAGGTTAACAGGTGTTATTTGTGAAGGGTACAGTATGCAAGAGCATATAGTAGCTTGGAAGCAGGTCAGCCAGAGGGTGCGTCTACATTGCACCCTAAACTCGAAATAAGATACACAGTTTGCACTATGCAAATTGCTTATCTTATTTCAATTTTATTTTGAAATTTGAAATTTAGTGCATCTACACAGCGTCAAATTTTGAAATAAAGTGTTATTTTGATCCATCCTTTATTCCTCGTGCAAAGAGGTTTATCGGGATGGCAAAATAGCATGCCTGTTATTTGGAAAAATATTTCAAAATAATGGGTGGCTTGTGTAGACGCAGGGCATGTTCACATGAAAGAGATGAGTTTGGTGATTATTCTGTGTTAATACTGTGAACAGTGTACTTCAGTGGGGTGTAATTAAAAGATGAGGCTAAGTTTATCTACAATAATTAGAAGATGAATTATAGGTCCCCTTTTGGCCATGGTGCACATGTGTTCTATACTTTAAAACATTTTTACATTTTTCCTGTGTGCAGCTTGTGGTGGTGATTTCATGTACTCTGGCAAACATAGGACCTATAATTCATCACTCATATAATTCTGCTGGTGGCAGAAGCATTGGAAGCTGTAGTGTACACAGGGCTCTGGCATCTTCACCACTGTGTGCTTTCTTGCTCTGCTTACACCAAAGACAGAACATTTGAGCATTGTCTCTATTATATTGCTTCCATTCATGTGACTGACAGAGCTGCAAAAACTGTGATTTTTTTTTTCCAGTGTTGAGGCATCCTAATGTATTAAAAATGTGTGACATTATATACGGAACTAGAAGATTTACCCAGTGTGGCTCTGGTCCTTAACTCGATTAATTTTTGTTTTTTAAAAACTAAAATGAAAATGGCCATGCTTCATTTGAATCATTGTACTGGGATGTGGCTGGGAATGAGGGGTTCAGGATGCAGGCTGCCTTGGGGAGAAAGGACTACCTCAGCTCTCTCCCACCACAGCAGCTTGGGGGCCAGGTGGAAAGTGGCTCTCCATGCTGTTGCAGCTCCAGTGAGAACAGTCAGGGGAGGGGTGCATGTCCCTCAGCTGGGGCAGGTCCAGGTTCATCTACCCCCTGCTCTCCTCAGGCAGAGTGAAGAATGCAGCAAACTGTGCACTTTTCCCTCACTCTTTGATGAAGGGAAACAGCCAGCAAATTTGGGGAAGGGTCAGTCCCTCCTCCCCACAAAAGGGCACCTGAGGGGTGGGAAGTTCAGGGCTGGGGCAGTTCAGGCCAGGAGGTGGGGGGACACTCCCAGCTCCTTTACTCTGCTTGGTCATTCAGTCTCTTTTCTGTATGGTTTTATGAAAAGCAATCCCATTCTAAGCACATCCCTTTTTCCTGGCACAACCAAACGCTTACCTTATTTAAGTTATGATAAGAGGAAGCTTTATACCGAATTTGGTAGTCCTAGCTCTTACTGTTTAGGAGGAATTCTAACAGACAGACAAACTGTCATATATAGACACAGAGAGGTAGCCATATTAGTCTGATCTTGGTAAAACAAAAAAAGCAGTCATGTAACACTTTAAAGACTAACAAAATAGTTTATTAGATGATGAGCTTTTGTGAAGTGGGTCTGCCCCTACAAAAGCTCATCACCTAATAAACTATCTTGTTGGTCTTTCAAGTGCTACATGACTGCTTTTTTTGTTTTGTCAGATAGGGTATGTCTACACTACCCCGCTAGTTCGAACTAGCGGGGGTAGTGTAGTCATCCGCAGTTGCAAATGAAGCCCGGGATTTGAATTTCCCGGGCTTCATTTGCATGAAGCCGGCCAGCGCCATTTTTAAATGCCGGCTAGTTCGGACTCCGTGCTGCGCGGCTACACGTGGCACGGACTAGCTAGTTCCACGAGGCGTACAGCTAGTTGGGATTAGAAGCCTAATCCGAACAAGCTAGTCCGTGCCGCGTGTAGCCGCGCGGCACGGAGTCCGAACTAGCCGGCATTTAAAAATGGCGCCGGCCGGCTTCATGCAAATGAAGCCCAGGAAATTCAAATCCCGGGCTTCATTTGCAACTGTGGATGACTACATTACCCCCGCTAGTTCGAACTAGCGGGGTAGTGTAGACATACCCATATAGAGTAGATTAGCTTGAATATTGTGATCATAAGTGCTTTATAAATATAAAGTACTCCATTCTAAGTATACTTGAAACCTTCCTATGGAAGTGAAAATTAATCTACTAGTTTTCCATTGACTGTGCAATTATATGCTTCTCAAGAATATTTCATCTGGTTATAAATGCTAAACTAAGTTAGAAAGGCCTGGAGCTCTTTATTCAAAGTTGTTATTTGTCTTGCTTTCTCTCTCACTACATACAAGCACAGTATTTTAACATATGATTGTGTATTTGTAAAATTGTAAGTACTAATGATTTTATACTAATCAGATTATTGGGTGCAGTATGACTATTTATTGGGGATAGACTGAAAAATTCAACTCTCTTTTGAAGAGACTTTGCTTTATATGGTGTGGGCTAAGCAGTACCAAAATCTGTTCAGTTTTAAAGTCCTTAGTGTTTTGTTAATTTTTAAAAATAAAAAAAATCAGTTCTTTATTATATATTTATATATAGGCTCAATACCCCTTGTCTCCTTGTCTTAGTGTAATGTTGATCAAGAAGCTATGTTTCATTTTGCAGTCCTTTGGCTCACCCCAATGGCTCACAAGATGACACTCTAGTACAAAAGAGAAGATCTCTAGAGCTTGTATAATGTGTAACATATCTGTGTTATATAAAAATGACAAGAAAAAAGTATTGTGTAATAATTACTCCAGTTTTTCTGAGTTCATCTGCCTTTATTCCAGCATGCTGGTCTTTTGATACAAAGCATAAGTGTCTTGGGCATTCTGCACTTATTTCTGACAATGATTTTAGACGTTATACTTGAATTTACTTCAGTGCAAATTACTGAAGAGCATATATTCAGATCAATCACATGACATACTACATTAGCTGGTATGAAGATTCCCTGTCATCTTCTCTCAAAGCAGGGTACAGTAAAAGCTGTGTTATCTGGCACCGTACCAACCAGAAAGCTCTATAAAGTGGCATTTCTGATCTTCATTGAAAATCTGGTTTATCGTCCAGTTTGTGCAGGGCCAGCAGGCCCCTGG
Organism: Pelodiscus sinensis; assembly: GCF_049634645.1. Classification (NCBI taxonomy): domain Eukaryota; kingdom Metazoa; phylum Chordata; order Testudines; family Trionychidae; genus Pelodiscus; species Pelodiscus sinensis. The sequence goes on along the minus strand of NC_134724.1, from coordinate 44,898,355 downwards.
AAATGGAGACATGTCCCTGCAGCTCCCAGGCAGAGAGCTGCCAAGATGGCTCCATGTGCTGCCCCCGGCACATTCTGAATGCTGGCTCTGCAGCTCCTACTATCCAGGAACTCCAGACAAGCGGAGCTGCGGGGGCAGCACTTGTCGGGAGGGCTGGATTAAGAAAGGGGCTTTATGGACTGCAACCCAGGGTCCTGGGCTAAAGGGAAACCCCTTAACCTTGGGATGCAGCCGCTAAAGCCCCTGTTTTCTGGACTAACACTTCCTGGCTGTGGGGGAGGAGCCAGCTCCATGCACTGCTGTTCCTCCCCTCTCTCCTCAGCGGGAGCTATGTCGCCACGAGTGCTGGGAAGCTCTGTTCCTGTGCGATCTTCATCTGGAGGCTCCGCCCTTGCAGCTCCCAGGAATTGCAGCCAATGGGAGCTGCGGAGGGATGGTACCTGAAGGCGAGCATGGGGCCACATGGAGACACCTGTCCCCCTCCCCCACCAGACAGGAACTGCCCCAGGTAAATGCCCTGCACCGCAATCTCCTGCCCCAGCCCTGACCCCTCCCACACCCAACTTCCTCCCAGGTCCTGCACTCCAACCACCCTGCTCTGAGCCCCCTCCCACATCCTAACTCTCTCCTAGAGCCCGCACCCTCACCCCAATCTCCTGCACTCCAAACCACTGGGCCCCAGCCTGGAGCCCCTTCCTGCACCTCAAACATCTCAGTCCTGCCTCAGACCCAGTTGAAGCCTTCACACCCTCCCTCACACTGAACCCTTCATTTTGGACCCATCCCAGAGCCTATGGGGGCCCAGAAAATGTAATAGTCCTGCGTCCCCAGAAGAGTTAATCCATCCCTGCCTGGGGATCAGAAGGGACATGTCGCTGCTTGCAGGGAGCTGCCTGAGGTGAGCACTGCCCAGATCGGGCACCCTGAAACACCTCTTTTGTCCCAGCTGCCTACCCTGAGCCCCCTCTGGCACCCAATTCCTTCCCAGGTCCCATGCTCTCTCTCGTGCCCTGGCCCTGAACACCTTTCCACACCCAAACTCCCTCCCTGAGCCAGACCCTGCATCTCCTGCCATACTCTGAATCCCTCAGTCCTAGTGTGGAACCCTCTCCTGTACCCCAAGCCCTTCATAATCGCACCCCAGAGCCCACACTCCCCACCGGAGCCCTCACCCCCTTCTGCCCCCAACCCCCTGCTTCAGTCTGGAGCCCCCTCCAGCACGCCAAACTCTTAGTTAACCAGAGTATTTGACTAACTGGCAGCCCCTCTCCCCATAATCCCAACATGCCAGAAAACAAAGCTTTTACTGTGCTATCTTATCTATGCTCTATCTGTCTATTGTTCATTCAGCACAATGGTGTTTAATCATCCCATTTTTCAACTGAGGAGGGATAGAGAAGACAAGTCATTCTGTTAGAAATACTGCCCCTCTGCTGAGAAGTGTCAGAATTTTTGGTCTTGCGAGTCAGTTTCCCTTTGGGGGAGAAATCAGTGGTGTGGAATCTGAATATTTTCTTTGTGTAACTTGTTTAATTCCAGCAAAATGCAGGACAATGTAGCACTTTAAAGACTAACAAGATGGTTTATTAGATGATGAGCTTTCGTGGGCCAGACCCACTTCCTCAGATCTGATTCCTTGATCTGAGGAAGTGGGTCTGGCCCACGAAAGCTCATCATCTAATAAACCATCTTGTTAGTCTTTAAAGTGCTATATTGTCCTGCATTTTGCTTCAGCTACCCCAGACTAACACGGCTACATTTCTATCACTTGTTTAATTCCAGTCCTTGAACGGTGTGCGTCACAAATGGGAAGGCATTGCAGCAGGGCTAGTCAACTTTGGAAGCCCCGGGGGCCATAGTGATACTCACAGCATATGCCAAGGGCCACAACTTAAGTGTGGTTGCATCTACATGCACATATATGCAAAACTTCTTTCACACTGACGGGCATGAATACCAAAATTAAGGCAAGATTACACAACACACAGGCCCCATTTAAATCAGTTCTGCTGATACTAATAAAATGCAACATTTACCCAATTTCCACCCATATGACAACACTTTTAATGATCAGTGACAGTCCAGGAATTTAACTACTAACACATGTATCAACAAAAGATCTTTATACTGAGTACTTTTTGTTTTGCCTCGCACTCACAGGCCGCGTGTTGAGCCCCATATAAATCCAAACCGCACTGCAGGCCACAAACAAATGGGATGTGGGCCGCATGCATTCCACAGCCCGCGTGTTGAGTAGCCCTGTTCTATATCATAATACCAAAAAAAAGCTTAAGACACTCAGGAAATACAGATGTTTAGGTTATATTGCTGTTTGTAAAAAATGATAAATGGGAGTTTGCTACAAGAGAACTTCAAATTCTTTAAGCATATGAAACATCGAGAAGTATCCTGTCAAAATTATAATCTGTAGCCCAGTCACTGATCTTCATTGGAAGTCTGAAACACTGCTGTCTGACCATAACCTTTTAAATACAGGCAGTCCCCGACTTATGCGGATCCGACTTATGTCGGCTCCGCACTTACGAACGGGGCTTTCTCGCCCCGGAGCTCACAGGCAGCGGTCAGCCACCTGGAGCTCCGGGGCGAGAAAAGCTGCTCCAGGTGCCCCTAGTCTGCTGGGGACCGTCTCCAGCAGACCAGGGGCATCGGGAGCAAACCCGCAGCAGCGGCGGGTTCCCGTGCTGCTGCAGGTTTGCTCACGGTGTCCCTGGTCTGCTGGAGACAGTCCCCAGCAGACCAGGGGCACCGGGAGCAAAGCGGTCCGGCCAGAGCAAAGCCTCAGAGGCGAGGCACCCCCTGCTGCCGCTTTGCTCCCTGTGTCCCTGGTCTGCTGGGGGGGGGGCGCAGCTAGTGTGCCCCCCCAGCAGACCAGGCTTTTGTTGTGGACCCTGGGGCAGAGCAGCTGGGGTGCTGCTGGTTGGTCCCGCAGCGCCGCTCTGGGCACTACTGGACCAACCCGGCAGCACCCCAGCTGCTCTGCCCCAGGCGTCCTGATTCAGCCGCTGCTGGTCAGTTTCAGCAGTGGCTGAATCAGGACTCCTGGGGCAGAGCAGCTGGGGTGCTGCTGGGTTGGTCCAGTAGCTCCGAGGAGCGGTGCTACTGGAGCAACCCAGCAGCACCCCAGCTGCTCTGCCCCAGGCGTCCCCAAGTCAGCCGTTGCTGAAACTGACCAGCGCTGACTACAGGAAGCCCGAGGCAGAGTTGCTCTGCCCCGGGCTTCCTGGAATCAGCTGCTGATCAGTTTCAGCAGCAGCTGACTTGGGGTTCTTAAGTTGAATCTGTATGTAAGTCAGAACTGGCGGTCAGTTTCAGCAGCGGCTGAATCTGGATGCCAGTTCTGACTTACATACAGATTCAACTTAAGAACAAACCTACAGTCCCTATCTTGTACGTAACCCGGGGACTGCCTGTACATGCTCAAGTAGACTGTGTTATGTTAGAGTTTGAAGAACATTTAAAAAAAATCCTCCAGATGGCAGAATTACTGCTTGAATGTGCAGTAGGCGAAGATGTAATTGCTTCCCTTGCAACAGCACATTTCTATGTCGGGAATTATAACTGATATAATAGCTGTTAGTTTTCTAAAAAGATTCAAAAGGGTATTGACTCAGAAACTATAGGGAAGGTTCTAGCTCAATTACATTCAGAGACAGATTCAGACATCATGAAGTTTGTAAACTAAGTCCCCTAATCTTGTGCTTTTTGAAATAACCCAGAATCAAATGTATTGACATGCTATGGCTTAAAAGGATCAAGAAACAAGAAAACAACACAAAATATGAGAGATAATATAAGAATATACAGGGCATTTCCACAGTTATGTTCACAGGACAGGCGCTCCATTTGTTAGTGCCTAAGGGTATGTCTACACTACAGCGTTATTTCGAAATATCGTATTTTGAAATAACGTGTCTACACACAAAATGCATTTTGAAGTAGCTTTTTGCTATTTCGAAACAGCGCATCCACACTTATTGGACACTGAATCGCATTTAAGGCCAGCCAGAACTAGTTTCGGCAGGGCATCAGGTCAGAAGTTACCTTGTGGCAAGGGCGGCTTAGTAGGGCACCCTGGGAAGGGCTGGAGGCCCCCTATTTCCAAATAAGTATCTACACAGCATTTATTTCAAAATAGCAATTTCAGAATTGGTGCTATTCCTCGTGGAATGAGGTTTACCAATTTCGAAATAAGCCCTCCACTATTTCGAATTAATTTCGAAATAGCAGTTGGCTTGTGTAGACGCTAGGAAAGTGATTTTGAAATACCTTTGCTATGTAGAGTGTGGGTGAGGCCAGGCTGGTGGTTTGGGATGGCTGTGCCTTCCCTTCCCTCCCCTCTCTCCTTTCCCGTTATACTGGACGCCCATGCTCTCCTGCCCCCAGTTTGCATGGGGATGCACGAAAAGAACTCCTCCCCCGCATTAAGAGCTAGGACTACCAGACTTTGGATTTGGTATTCAGCGTCCTCTTCTCATTGCTCAAAGCAAGGTAAGGTTTGGTTGTGCAGTGGGCAGGAGCGGCCCAAGGCCGGCTGTGGCAACTGGCACCCCAGGTGGGCGGCGCGATCGGCGCCCCCGCCTGCACGGCCGTCAATGGCTGTGATGTCATCACGGGGCGCCCCAGCGCCCTGTGACGTCATCATCAGGTGCCCAGGCCAGCGGCGCTTTAGGCAACTGCCTAGTTCACCTATGGTCACGCCCCTGGCAGTGGCTGGGGACTGAAGTTCTCCCACCCCCGATTCATAAGGGGATGCATAAAACCACACAGGAAAGAGACAGAATCACTAGGAAAATGAAAGGGATTGGCTGAGGGTGCCCCCCCATCCGGGACTGCTTGAGCCCCGAGTCTCCCACCCCCCAAGTGTCCTTTAAGGGGGGCTGCAGCTTCCCCCCATTCTTACGAGAAGGAGCAAGGGGGAAGTGCACAGTTTGCTTCATTCCCCACTCGGGCTGGGGAGCTCAGAGGCAAATGAACCAGGACCTACCGCAGCCAGGGGGCATGCATCCCTCCCCCAGCTGTGCCTGTGGAGCTGCAGTAGCCAGGGAGAGGCCCTTCTCACCTCTCCCTAAAGCTGCTGAGGTGATAGAGGGCTCTCTGTCCATGGATGCCTGCATACTAAACCCCTCATCCCCAGCCCCACCAGAGAGCAATGATTTAAATCAGTGGTTCTTCACCTGGAGGTGTGAGATGCCCTTTCTGGGGGTGCAAGACAAGCCAGATTTTTATGATATATCTTAGGTTTAAAACTGTCCTACTTCAATGATTTTTAATAAGGGGTGCGAGAACATTTTTTGAGAACCAGAGGGGTGTGGGCTGCAGTAAGGTTAAGAACCACTGATTTAAATGAAGAAAAACAGAAATGAATTTAGATAAGGACCCAAGCAACATCCAGTAAAGCTTCTAGTAGAAAATAAACGCTCCTTTCTGGAAAGACATCTCTCACCTAACGGTTCTTTGAAGTATAAAATTAAGCAGGTTTGTCACTTCTATATTTTGTCTGTATTTTGGGCCCAGCATTTGTTTCTACTTATTCATTACACCTCTGCCTACGTTATACTTCCGGGTTTATTCATTAATATCTCATTGGTGTGGGCTACATCTTAATTAGGAGATTATCTCATAGACTGTTGGTTCTCAATAATAACCGGTCTATGGACCTCTGTTGGTCCCTGGCTCTCTGACACCAGTTTAGGAAGGCAGCAAGCTGGTCTCTTGTATCAGAAAGGGTGAGAAATAGTGCCAGATCACCTCATGACCCAATTGTTATTATAATCCATTTCCATTGATGGGTACAGATTGAACCTCTCCCAACCGGGACTCCCTGGTCCGTCAACGTCTGTGGTCCAGCAGGCATTCCAGATGTTGCTGGACCAGAGAGACCCAGTGGAGGACCAAAGGCAGGAGCCTTGTGGGCCTGGGAACGCAGCCAGGCTGGCTGCAGGGAGGCCACCCGCTGGGAGCCCTGCCACAGGAGTCTAGCTGAGCCCGTGGCAGGGTGGCTGGAATGCCAGTGGGCTCTGGCAGGGCAGCGGTCTGCTGTGGTGAGTCCAGGAGCCCCGGCAGTGGGACCACAGGACTGCCCAGCGGAGCCAGCCCCACAGCTCCGGCCCCCCTCCTCCCGTCCAGCCCCCCCGACTCCCGCCAGCTCTTCCAGCCCCCCCTTCCTTCCAGCCACTCCCCCTGCCCAGCTTCTGCACACAACCAGAGGCACCCAACGCCAATCGCAGCCCGCCTGCCAGCTGGGAGCCTCTGGTTGTGTGCGGAAACTGGGCGGGGGGAATGGATCCCAGCCACTCCCCCAACCCCAGCCCAGCTTCTACTAGCAACTAGAGGGAGCGCCTGCCGGGGGCGTGGCCTGTTGGACTCCAGCTGCAGACAGTGGCTGCACCCCCCCTCCGGCCAGCTCTGCTTCCTGCCCTCCCTGCTCTGGCCCCCCTCTTCCCATCCAGCCCCCCTGAATCCTCCTAGCTCTGCTTCCAGCCCCCCCTTCCCCACCTCCCTTCCTCCCAGCCGGCCCCGCCCCCCTCCTGGCCAGTCCCTTCCCTCTCTCCCACCCATGATCAACTGTGTCCGGTATTTTGAGGGGGTCTACCTGGTAACCGTATGGACATGTTGTATTAGAAAACTGCTAAATTTATTTCTAGCTTCTTTTAATGCAATTGACAGCTGGACACAAAGAGGAACCCACAGCATATAACCATCCAGCTTTCCAGAAACCACTAGCATGTCCTCTGCCAATAAGTGGTGGTCCACAGAGCACAGTTTTGGAATGTGCTCTGCCATTAAGAAAACCCAGGGATGTGTTGTGCTTCTTTTACAGATAAGCAACAAAAGCTGCTTTCCATAAAGTTGCTTCTGAGGCCCACATGAAGGTCAATCATTTCTAAAACTCCATTTAGTTAAATAAAATATGAAATGGTCTTGAAAGGAAGATGCCTGTCCAGAGTTCTGTCCTGTTAAAGTGCAGTTTGCTTTGAGAGGTATGGTGACATCTGGATGCACAGCTATCTGAGCCGTAGGCCAACAGACATAGCAGTACTAACGGACAGCTGGGCCATGCTGGCTCAGCACTCTAGGGGCCAGCTTTAAAATGCTGACATTGCATCAGGACCACAGCTCCCAGGTGATGACTGTCACAATAGGAATCAGTTGAATAGTTGGATGAGAAGTGATGCATGCAAACAGAGAGAGAAACAAACAGTAGTTATCTCACTAGAGAAGAAAACAACCAGTAAGTTCTTCCATCCCTTTTACATGTGTTGCTGGCTATGTCCACTGGTCAGAAAGTTAGGAGTAGGTTCAGATTTCGGATTGGTTTTGCACATTTTCACAATCACTGCTCCCCTGCATTAGGGATACAAAAGAAAAATACAGGATAAGCTTTCTAAATATTAACAAAAACTATTAATTCATAAAGTTGTGGGGATTTTTTTAACATGCCTCCACTCCTTTCTACGTATATTTTTGCTGATTCCAGAAGGACCTCCAACTTCTTTACCTATATTAATTGTTTGGAAAGGAAACAACATAAGCCACTATCTGGCTCACAGCCATGTTTTATCAGTCTCAGTAATCAGCAAACCCTAATGGTATGCCCTTTGCTGTGAAGAAGACTTTGAACATCTAATCAACTTAATCTCCTTGATTGTTACTACCATAGGTTTTAAAGCTATGACAAACAAAAGCTGTGATCAGTGCAGAAGGGTTAAAAATAAACATGAATAGTTTTAGTTCTGTGGCAAGGCACATTTTGCTATTTTGCTGTATAATTCCAATATTTAAGTGGTCAGAATTTCAAGTGCAGTGTTAAGTTTTAAAGCTCATGTTTGTAAACAGTTTGCAAATGAACAGGAAAATGTTACTTAAAATGGTCTTCCTGAATTGATTTCCAAAGGGTATTTCCTATATCACAGCAAACGTTAAAATGACACACCATAAGCTGAGAAAAGCACTGTTTTTATACATCTGGAAAAATAAGTAAAATTGACCAAACTGAAGCTTGCTCTTTGCAATTTTTCACATTTTAGTAGAATTGTAAACCTTAATTTCTAATGAACTTCTTAAACCATAAGAACATAAGAACGGCCGTAATGGGTCAGACCAAAGGTCCATCTAGCCCAGTATCCTGTCTGCCGACAGTGGCCAGCTCCAGGTGCCCCAGAGAGGGTGGACCAAAGACAATGATCAAGCGATTTGTCTCCTGTCATCCCGCTCCAGCCTCTGAGGGACAGAGGCCAAGGACACAATTTTATCCCCTGGCTAATAGCCTTTTATGGACCTAAGCTCCATGAAATTATCTAGCTTCTCTTTAAACTCTATTATAATCCTAGCCTTCATAGCCTCCTCTGGCAAGGAGTTCCACAGGTTGACTACACGCTGTGTGAAGAAGAACTTTCTTTTATTAGTTTTAAACCTGCTCCCCATTAATTTCATTAATCCCAAATTAAAAGTGATAAAGTACAATTTTCTTTTGAAGAAATAAGGATTGGAAAAAAATAGGAATATAAATATGCACTTGCTGCTTTAGCGAGGTGCTCTGTAAAAAAAATACTGTCTGCATTGATTCAGCAAGCCTGTCAGAATAGAAATATTCTGACTTGCATTTAGCAATATTAATCCAATGTGTATAGTAAAGCTCCATTTAAAACAGAGGTAGGGTTACTTCAGAAAAAATACCGGACACACTTGATTGGGGGGGAGGGACAGGGGAAGGGACCGGCTGGGAGGGGAGCAGGGCTGGCTGGGAGGCGGGGGGGGGAGGGTGGGAAGCAGGGCTGGTGGGGGGTGGGTCTGGGGCAGCGGGGCTGGCCAGGGAAGATTGGGGGAGCAGCTGGTGGGAAGCAGGGTTGGTGTGGGGGGTCAGGGGCAGCGGGGCTGGCCAGGGAAGATGGGGGAGCAGCTGGTGGGAAGCAGGGTTGGTGTGGGGGGTCAGGGGCAGCGGGGCTGGCCAGGGGAGACTGGGAGGAGGAGAGCTGGCCGGCAGGAAGCAGGGCTGGCTGGGAGGGGGCTGGGGGAGCGGGGAGGGAGAGACAATCAGCCAGCAGGGAGCGGGACTGACGCGGGCACATGCAGATCCCAGGGCACTGGCCATCCCGCGCATGGTCCCGACAAAGCACGAGAAATCCGGCTGCTGCTCTAACACTCTAGGGTTACCAGGTAGACCCTCCCAAAATACTGGACACACTTGATCGTGGGGGGCGGGGAGGCACTGGCCGGGAGGAAGGGGGGCAGGCGGCAGGGCTGGCGGCGGGGGATCGGGGGCTGCGGGTCTGGCTGGGAGGAAGGGTGGGGCAGGAAGCAGAGCTGGGGGGATTCAGGGAGGCTGGATGGGGAGAGGGGGGCCAGAGGAAGGGGGGCGGGAAGCAGAGTTGATGGGGGAGGGAGGGTGCAGCCACTGGCTGCAGCTGGAGTCCAACAGGCCACGCCCGTGGCAGGCACTCCCTCTAGTTGCTAGTAGAAGCCGGGCGGGGGGAGTGGCTGGGAGCCTGGCCCGGATTTTGCACGTGACCACAGGGCTCCCAGCGCCAATCACAGCCCCACCTCCCAGTCGCTCCCCCATCCCCACCAGGCTTCCGTCCTGCGCCCAGCCGGAAATTCAGAAAATACCGGATGTTGCACGTGTCCGGTATTTTCTGGATTTTTCTACCGGACAAGGGGCACAAATACTGGATTGTCCGGTAGAAAATTGGACACCTGGCAACCCTGTACCACGCGCTTGAACAGCACTCAGGAGTACAGACAGGGCTTCTCCTCCTTCCCAAGGCGTCACTCCTACGTCACACGCAACCAGCTAAGGGCTCCCAGCGCTGATCACGCCCCGCCTCCCAGCCACTCCCCCTGCCACCGCCAGGCTTCCATCGGGTGCCAGCCGGAAAACCAGAAAATACCAGGCACTGCACATGTCCGGTATTTTCGGAATGTTTTTACTGACCAGAGGGCCCAAAAACCGGACTCCGGTTGAATACTGGACACCTAGCAACCCTAAACAGAAGTGGGGAACCTAAGGCCTAAGGACCAGATGTGGCCCCTGGCTTCCCTGGATCCAGCCCCTGAGGCTCAGGATTCCCCTCCCCTCTGCTGCCACACGACCAAATATACCAGAAAAATTAAAAAACAACAAATAGTCTAGTAGCACTTGAAAGACTCGCAAAACAGACTAAACAGAACAAAGTGTTTTGTGAGTCTTTAAAGTGCTACTAGTAGGGTTGCCAGGTGTCCTGCTTTCTACTGGACAGGCCGGTATTTGCACCCTCTGTCTGGTAGAAAATTTCAGAAAATACTGGACATGTGCAATGTCCGGTATTTTCTGAATGTCCGGATGGGCGCCAGACGGAAGCCTGGTGGGGGCGGGGGAGTGACTGGGAGGCGGGGCCGCGATTGGCGCTGGGAGCCCTGTGGTCGTGTGCAAAAGCGGGGCGGGGCGGGGACTGTGGCTGGGACTCCCAGCCACTGCCCCCGCCAGGCCTCTGCACACAACCAGAGGCTCCCAGCGCCAATCGCGGCCCCGCCTGCCAGCAGGGAGCCTCTGGCTGCGCGCAGAGCCGGGCGGGGGGAATGGCTGGGAGTCACTCCCCCCGCCCCCACCCAGCTTCTACTAGCAACTAGCGGGAGCGCCTGCCGGGGGTGCAGCCTGTTGGACTCTGGCTGTGGCCCGTGGCTGCACCCTCCCTCCCCTGCCAGCTCTGCTTCCCGTCCCCTTCCTCCGGCCCCCCATCCTCCTGTCCGGCCCCCCTCCCCGGTCCCCTATCCCCACCCCAGCTCTGCTTCCCCCCCTTCCTCCCGGCCAGCCCCGTGGCCCCCTCCCCCTCCCCCCGCCATCCCCACCTCCAGTCCCCCTTCCTCTCGGCCAGCCCTGCCCCCCTCCCGACTGGTCCCTCCTCCCCTTGCCCACGGTCAAGTGTGTCCGGTATTTTGTGAGGGTCTACCTGGTAATCCTAGCTACTAGACTATTTGTTGTTTTTTAAGTTTTTCCTGTTACAGACTAACTTGGCTACCCCACTGAAGCTTTTGAACAAAATATATTATTTTGGGTGCCTTAAGCTCTAGTGTGCAATGGGAATTTTTTTTTCTTCTCACTTGTGTGCAGCCCCTGACTGATTTTTTTCTGAGGATCAGTGACTTCTGACCCAAAAAAGATTCCCCTCTCCTGATTTAAAAAATAAAGCACACAAAAAACCAACAGGACTCTGTATAAGTGCAAGGGTTCACCCAAAATAACCAGATTACAGGACTGGGGCTTTGTGCCTCAACGGGAATATTCACTTTCTTAAAATTAAGCATGTGCTTAAATTTTTTGCTGAATTGGTGCCCTCCAGAAGCATAAATGAGATCAGAATCTAGTTTTCTATATATATTCTTTATCTAGAAATTCTCCATATTTGCTAATATTTGAAAATTATAAACGGAGATTTGAGGAGAAAATAGCAAAATCCATTTAAACTCCTTTGAAATGTACAGTTTTAGGTTATGAAAGTTTCATGTAGAGGCAGAGTGGAGAAATGGTTAATAGATTGCTGGAAAAGAAGGACCAGCATGCATGGAATTCCTCAACTTCTTCCTGTTCTGATTCACCAGTGGGGATTGGAGCAGTTCCCTGCTCGCGGAGGCCATGGGGCTGCTGAGCCCCACAGGGCCTGCTGCAGACAGGGGCTGTTCCAGGCACACAGCGCAGCCTTGTCCATGGTGGGCCCAGCATGTAGCCAAAACAGCCCGTCTGCAGCAGGCTGCAGGGGGGAGGAGGGTCTGCAGTCAGAGACCACTTCAGCCTGGACGTGGCAGGAGGTGGGGGGGAATTACACAGGATTTTACATCCCTAGTAGGGATCTAACACAAGACTTACCCCAGTTGGAGAATTTTAGCTTTCATTTTTCAGAACCAAAATTTGGGTTGACATGGGCCAGTCTCTGCCAGATGTTCATTTAATTGTTTGTTACCTTTTCTTCTTCTGTGTATTCAAGCCAGACCTTTAATATTATTTAAATTGTAGCTATTTTGTGGCTAAATTCACTGTATAACACATCCAGTTCATTTAGAGACACTTGGCTTCATGGTTCACTAATCCAATGGAATGATTATGGTCTGTTGAGTCACTGTCTGTGATAATGATGTAGCTAGTCATCACTGGGGCCCCCAAAAAGTAATTTTTATAAAAATGTCATAGAGTCATTTTGCACATGTTCAGTCAACTGTTTTTGTAAACAAACCATTCTTTTTCAAATTTATAGAAGCTTATCAAATAGTTTAGATTGATTTACATTTAAAAATGGAGCTGTTAAGTAAAAGAATATGAAATATAAATTAGCATATTAAGCTGCTTATAACATATTCTTAAAACTGACACAAACAGTTTTTACCCCATGTTATATGAACACAAATTTCAGCCCAGGGTGACCCTGAATTACTAGTTTCAGCCTAAAACAAATCTTAATGGTTGACTTACAAATATCTGGTAAAATTAACATTTTACTGGGAACACTGCCTGACAGACCAGTAAGCAGTATAAAATGCACCATGTGATTCTGTAAACCCTCCACACTCTCAGTGAAGCCAGAGGAAGTCAGCACACAAGGAACCAAATCCTGAGCTGGCACAAATTGACATTGAAAGGAGATGCACTAATTTACACTAGCTGAGGATCTTGTAGGATTGGGACCTGTGTATATTAGATTCCTATAGTGGATTTCCCACAGTTGAGTGAATTTCTACTCAATGGGACAAAGCTACAGGGGCTAGTTACATTCTTGCATGTGGAAAAATCCCAACAGAGCTGTTGATAAGCCCTCAAAGGGCAGCCTTATCTTTGTTTGCTATTTTTTGAGTCTGCTTTACTCAGATATGTGTGCTAAACTCCCTCACATGAATGACGGAATACCATTCCTTCCCCATCTCACCATGCTATAGAAATATTCCATGTTATCATGGTGGTTAGTAAGCACTTCATGGGGGAGGGGATTGCTGAGAATGACTTTGAAGCACTTTTATATCATCTTTATTTATTTATTTATTTACATTCAAACATGATCTTGGCATGTGTTGTACCTGTGTCCATAACCGGGAGTATTTTAGAGTGAGGGAAATCTACAGAGTCAGTCTCAGATTTGCCTGCAAAGGTCACAAGTGAAAAAGTTAGGTATTGCAATCCTCCAACTGAATTAATACATTACAAGATATGCAAATAGAACATCTTCCTGGGATGGTGTGTTTCTCTGAGACGCACATGATTCTGGGTAAGTGAGCAAATGAGATATATGGCCACTGGGGAAATATTGTAAAGAATCGGTTGTTGCCAGGGAATTTCTCTGTGTACTAAGTGCCACCTGACTCCTTGTTGTTCCTGTGTACTAAGTACATTATTCTTAGTGCCAAGAAGATTTTCCAGTGTTGATTGCCATGTAGTTCCTGTTTATTCCAGATGTTTCTAGTCCTTAATTCAAGTTTTCTCAATAAGAAAAAAGAACATCAAAGCACTGAAGATAAGAAAACCGTTCACAAGATAAAAGTAAGTAAGAGCATTGATGACAGCACAGGCACGGACATGGCTTATGTAATAGAATGCAACAAGAAATATATTCCTAAAATAACATCTATGGAAGGGGCGATGGGGAAGCTGATGTTGTTTTACCCATTGGTTTTAGGAAGGGTGAGAGAAGGCCAACAAATGATTTCAATATTCACCTTCAAAGTGGGAGACATTTGGAAAGTTAATGAACTGCAGTTTAAATCATTGGTCTTGTTATTGCTTTGGGCTAGAGGTAGGGAGAGCTTTCCCAGAATAAAACACAGAGGAAAGAAAATGAAAGTGCAGTGGAGTTTTCACTCTCAAAGTCTTTGCAGGAAACACTGATGCTGGAAAACTACTGCCTGAAATATATTTGATGCTGGATTAATGAATTGTCCCTTTTTGACGTGAGCGGCTAGTCAAAGTTCGAGGCATTGGGGATGTTTCATCTGGGAGCAGAAATTGATAATGGCATGTGATTTCTTTAATTCAATCGTACTTATTTACAAGGAATGTACAAGATCTTGATTCTCTGAACGGAGGAGGGACCACAATCAAAAGGGCCAGTTTCTGAGCTTACAATGCCAAGCCTCTTTTTTAAATAGCACACTGGGAATCTTCCTTTAGGCCAGGCCTGTGGAGAACCTAGGGCCAAGGGGCTGCACGCCTGGATCTGGCCTCTGAGGCTCGGGGCTCCCCCTACATTGGGGAGCCCATGCTGGTGAGGGGTGGGGTTTTTTGGTTCTCACTTGTGTGCAGCCCCTGAGTGATTATTCTGTGGGTCAGTAGCCCCGACCCAAAAAAGGTTCCCTGCCCCTGTTCTAGGCTTCTCCAAGGTCACATTGTGCTTGCTGACAGGTGCTGCTTCACTTTCCTTCTCTTGCCCTTGAATCTCTGTTTCTTGTTGGCCTCTTGCACCCAGCTAGCTTTTCACATGCACTCTTTCTCTCTCTCTCTCTCTCTCTCTCTCTCTCACAGACAGACACACACACGTTGGTCAGAACAATACCCAATGGAAGCCTCTGCCCACTTGGTGCTAGTTTCTGAACAGACTCCATTATGCCGTGTGTTAGGTGTGACCCTTAGCTATCTCTAACAACTATCTTAGGGCTCATCTAGACTAGGCTAAAGATTCTATGTCAAAAGAGGATATGCAAATTCAGTGGGAAGTATTATTGGTAGCTAGAGAAGAAGATGGAGCATGCTGGAAACGAGAGAGAGAACTGGAAGGCCATGGATAGGGATGGGTGGTTGGAAAGCTGGGGAAAACACGTAGTCTCACCTTTCCTCAGTCTCACGTAGTCTCACCACCACAGTCCCATAGCTGTTCAAAATGTTCTCCACACTTTCCCCACCACTTCCCCAGGGTGACAGATGTCTTAGTTTCACAGTTTGAAAATATGAACTAATGTATTATACAAGTTAAATACGAAAAAAATCCTGAACATTTCAGCCATCCCTGGCATGAGGCTATCTTTGGGCTGAAACATGGCAATTGTTTTAACATTATGCAACAACTGCATACAGCCTTTAGAATGCTTGGGCCACTTTATGACTGTAAGGAAAGGTTAGAGACCGAAGGTAGCTATCCATGTTTAAAATTTGGCCAGGACATCAAAGCTGACATTTTAATTACACACACAAATGTCTTGAGTTTTTTAATGACTACAAGTTGCCAGGACCTTGTTTTTATGTCTTGCATGAAGGACAGCTGCCCTTTAGTACCCCATGCTGTGGCCTTAGTTCACTATTGAGTCAAAGGTAATAGACTTACACATTAAATCATCATTTCTTGCAGAAACAGGATTTTCTCTGTGATGGCCTCCCATCCAAATACATACCTACCATGGTGCTACAGGGGCTCAGGGGATTCACATATGAGGTGCTTTTCCTGTCGTGCTGACTGCAAAATTATTTTTGTTTTGTTTGATTTATAAAAAATTAATCTTTTGGGCATAGGAGATCAAACTTTATGTGTACTGACGAGCATTTTTTGCATTATTTATAGGTTCAACTGCAAACAATAACAGTACCATTTAAATATTCAGGGAAAAAAGTTGTGCAGTTAAATATAGCTTGAGTTATTTGTCTGCAGAAAGAGATTAAAAACCACTGTAATATAAGAAGTCCTGAGCAAATACGTGGAAAGAGAAAAGTACAAAGGAGTGGCAGAGCACTGCTGGAAAACAGTGCAGAGCTTTAGTATTGTTTAGCACCGTGCCAAACAATTTGGCAAAGATTCAAATATTGTGGTTTGAACTTGGGTGGGAAAGGTATTTTAATAGAGCTGCTGTTTCTACTTAGATAAAAAGTATTCTCGCTATTTACTAATTTATAAAAGGAGATAGGGGACCTAGCAATACATATTTTTTTCCTTCCCAGAAATTGTAGCCTCGTATAATAATGTATACAGACATTTTACATTCATTGCCTGCATTCATTGTGAGTTGACTGTGACTGGGTAGCAAATATTAACGCCAATGCTTCCTGATTCTTACTTTGTCAGACATAGACATTTCTGCTGTGGTTAAAGGTATTTCGGGTGAGTAAGTAGCAGAGACTTTAAACAGTTTTGATGTATATTTTCAATGTACATTAAGTGTGGGACTGTACTAGCAAAAATATACCTGTGGCATTCTGGGCTGCTTTCCAGATGCTGGTTCCATAAAAGGCTAACTTTTTCAGGAGAAAGGCTGACCTGCTGCAGTAGGATACCCAGCATCTCTAGCCCTGTGACAGAAGTTGCTAGTATATTCAGGGGAGAGCAGCCCATATAATTTACTTCTTTGCCTCCCACGTACCACACGATTCCCTGTGCTAGATCCATTCCTCTCCCTCTTCTGGGGTTGTGCAACCTGCAATAATCCCTACAGGGGTTTTAGGAACAGTCCCCTGTTATCACAGGCTTCTAGTGTAACATTGGACCCATCATTTAAGGCTTGATCTCAAAGGGAGTCTTTTTGCTGATTTAAAAGGAAGCAGATAGGGGACTTAATTAGTCTGTGCCTCAGTTTCTCCATCTGAAAGATACGGATAATAATGCTTGCTTGCCTCACAGGAGTTTGTTTAAAGTCATTTTTTAACTGTTTTTGAGGTCATCAGATGGAAAATCCTTAAGTGCAGTTTTGCGAAGTGTTTTTTACAATTCCAAAACCTTTATGCTCTATTCACAAGGTTTGCATTCCTCCTGGATCACAGAAAATTGAGACTGTATAATATGGCTCCTCCTCCCACCATGTGATGCTGGAGCAACTTGTCAGAAGGGCTGGGGGAAGAGCAGTGGCAGGGAAGAGAAGAGAGAGGTAGTGGGGATGGGGAGGGATGTGGGTGGAATGGAGGGCAAGGCGCAGGGAAGAGCAAGGAAAGAGTATGGGCTGGGCTGTGGGCAGAAGAGGTGGACCAGGCAGCTCTCCAAGTGTCAAGTGAAAGCTTCACCCACTGCCTAAGCCTACAGCTCTGGACCATCGTAATTCTTTTGCACAGACCCTAGTGGGAACAGGAAAGGTCCCTGTAATGTAAAAGTGACAGAACGACTTTCAAATCCCTGCTTACCCAGTCTACATAATTCTATCAGAGCCCTACCACAGGAGATCTGCTAGGAGGGATCCTCCCATCACTGATTTCTGTGCAGTAGGATGGCGATATCTTTGGGAATAAACAGAGTTTTCAGTCCGGCGAGACTTTGGGTTGCCAGGTGCCTGGTTTTGAACCGGACAGTCCAGTATTTGAGGGTTCTGTCCAGGAAACAAATTGAGAAAATACCAGACATATAAAATGTCCAGTATTTTCTAATTAGGTAAGTTTTATTATTATTAGGAGTATCAGTATCTAGTTGCGAACTGCCTGGCTGGTAAATAAGCTCACGCTGCGTGAGTGTGTCTACCAGCCAGGCAGCATGCAACTACGCGGGGGGGGGCCAGAGCAGGAGGGAATCCCCAGGGCCGGATTCGCTCGTGCTTCTCGGGAACCGTGAGCAGGACGGGCAGCGCCCCGGGATCTGCGTGCGCCCGGGGCAGTCCCACTCCCCGCCGGCCAATTCTCTCCCCCTGAGCTCCCTGCCCCAGCCCGCCCCGCTCCTCCCGACCCCCTCCCACCATCCCTTCTCCCTGCCAGCCGGTCCTTCACCCCACCCCACCCCGATCTCCCCTGGCCAGCCCTGCTCCCTGCTGGCCGGTCCTCCCCCTCACCCCTTCAATCTCCCCTGGCCAACCCTGCTTCCCGCTGGTCAGTTCTCCTCTCCTCCTCCTCCCAATTTCCCCCGGCCAGCTCCGCTCCCCCCTGACCCCATCCCAGCCAGCCCTGCTTCCTGCCAGCCGGTTCCCCCCCCCATATCCTCCGGCCAGCCCTGCTGTCCCTGAATCCCCCTCCCCCGATCTCTGCTGGCCAGCCCGCTGCCCCCAACCCCCGCCCTTGCCAGCCCTGCTTCCTGCTGGACATTTCCCCCACACACACCTCCTCCCAGCCAGCCCCACTTCCCTCCCAGCCACTCCCCTCCCCTCCCCCTGCATCTGAGATCAAGCGTGTTGGGTATTTTTTTTAAGCCACCTGGTAACCCTAGTGAGGCTTAATTGCATTGAAACTTTTTTAAACTTCTTGCCTCATATTCCAATTGGATGGCGGGAATGACAGGGTGTGGGCAGTAGTCACTCTCTTGTTGGCCGTTGTGAATATTAGAACAGGGAGCAGCAGCAGATTAATTTGGGCTGCACAGAGCACCATTGTTTTTAGCTTGAAGAATGTTCCCATATCAGTAGTGCGATAAAGAAACAAAGGTAACTGGGAGCTACATTGCAAGTCATTTTATTTAATAAATACTGTTACAAAGTAGGCTGACAGGGATCCAGGTTCAGTGAGGGTTCAGGGCTGTTGACTCTGTGTCGGGGGCAGGGGCTGATTGTCAGAACCCTTCCTCATCCACACTAGAAGGAGCAAGGTTCTTTCACTCCTCATTATTCTGCTTATATTGTGATTCCAGCTGATCAAAGGGGAAGGGGAGCAGGTGCTGATTGCCTTTGAACAAGTAAGTGGGCAGGGTGGTGGAGAAAAGCAGAGAGCAGGAGAAGTCTTAAGTCTGCCTCCCACCCTCACCCCAGCTCACAGGCAAAAGTAGCTGGCTTGTTACAGAGGGAAGAGGAATAAACTGTTTCCATGAAAAGGAAATCCACTAGAAATTCAGGACAGCAGAAGAGGAACTGGTAGCCTCTGAATCACAATTCATATACACCAACATCCCACATGAAGCCAGATTACAAGCTATTAGAAACACTATCCCAGAGGACACCACTGCCAACCTGGTAGCAGACCTATGTAACTTCGTTCTCACCCACAATTATTTCCAGTTTGAGAACAACTTATACCTCCAGATCAGCGGCACAGCCATGGGTACACGCATGGCCCCACAGTATGCTAATATCATTATGGCTGACCTAGAACAACGTTTCCTCAACTCCCGTCCCCTTTTACCCCTTCTCTACTTACGCTACATCAATGACATCTTTATGATCTGGACGCATGGCCAAGAAACACTGGAGACATTCCACAGAGATTTCAACAACCTACACCCCACCATTAACCTCAGCCTGGACCATTCCACACGAGAGATCCATTTCCTGGACACCACAGTACAAATCAACAATGGAAAATTAGACACCACCCTCTACAGAAAACCCACTGACTCATACAGTTACCTACATGCTTCCAGCTCCCATCCAGCACACACCATACGATCCATCATCTATAGCCAAGCCCTTCGATACAACTGCATCTGCTCTAATCCCACAGACAGAGACCAGAAACTTCAGGATCTCTACCAAGCATTTATAAACCTCAACTACCCACCCGGAGAAATAAAAAAGCAAATTGAAAGAGCCAAACGAATACCTAGAAACCATCTACTACAAGACAGA
Source organism: Pelodiscus sinensis (assembly GCF_049634645.1). Taxonomy (NCBI): domain Eukaryota; kingdom Metazoa; phylum Chordata; order Testudines; family Trionychidae; genus Pelodiscus; species Pelodiscus sinensis. Next base: position 44,878,930 of record NC_134724.1, on the reverse strand, counting down.
CCCAAGAAAACCAACAATAGAAGACCACTTGTCATCACCTACAGCTCCCAACTTAAACCTGTCCAACACATTATCAATAGATTTCAGCCTATACTGGAACAGGACACTAAACTCCAAGAAACTCTGGGAGACAGACCCATAGTCTCCTATAGACAACCACCTAACCTCAAGATGATTCTTACCAACAACCACAGGACATACCACACTAATACCAACCCTGGTACTTTCCCTTACAACAAACCCCGCTGCCAGCTTTGTCCACATATTCACTCTGCTGACACCATTATTGGGCCTAACCAAGTGAGTTACAAGATCAAGAACACCTATTCCTGCGCATCCAGAAATATAATCTATGCTATCATGTGCCGAAAGTGTCCGTCTGCTATGTACATTGGACAAACATCTCAGACACTTCGCCAAAGAATCAATGCCCACAAAACAGACATTAGACAGGATCACAAAGAAAAAACAGTTGCTTGCCATTTCAACCAGAAAGGACACTGTCTCAATGACGTACTCACCTGCATCCTACTTCAGAAGGCATTCAAATCTGCACTTGAAAGGGAATCCTCTGAACTGGCATTCATGCTAAAATTCGACATTCTCCGCAGAGGAATTAACAAAGACTCCAACTATCTTACCCATTACAAAGTTAGCTTCCCCAATTATCACCTCTAATACTATTAACTCACAGACATCTCCCCTTCCCCATCTCTAATATCATTAACTCACTGGCATTCACCTTCCTTCCTCCCCCCCCCCCCCCCCACATCCCCCTTCTGTTCTGTAATGTGATTTGTCCTTTTCATGTGTGTTCATTTTTTTTTTAAATTGTATCCTTTGGTATATATGGTTGTGACTATTTTCTTCCATTATTTGATCTGAGGAAGTGGGTCTGGCCCACAAAAGCTCATCACCTAATAAACCATCTTGTTAGTCTTTAAAGTGCTACATAGTCCTGTTTTTGTTTCAGCTACACCAGACTAACACGGCTACATTTCTATCACAATTAGTGCTCTTTTCCTGGGCTGGTGCAGCAGGCTGAGGGTAGGTTGTAAAGTTACAGTCCAGTTGAGTGTCAGCCCCAACACCTGTTTTCATTGTTCAGATATTTTCCACAAACATACATGCCCGTTGTTTATCATTATTAGTGTACTGAGCACTATGCAGCAGGGAAGAGTTCTTCCTTTTAAATGACAGGAGAAAGTTTTATGTGCAGTTTTAAAGGGTATGTCTAGACTACATGGCTCCATCGACGAAGCCATGTAGATGAGGTTTCTAGACATAGGGAAATGAAGCGGCAATTTAAATAATCGCCACTTCACTTACATCAAAATGGCTGCCACGCTGTGCCAATCAGCTGTTTGGCGGCACAGTGCGGTAGTCTGGACGCTCCACGGTCGACAAGGGAAGCCCTTGTAGACAGCCCCATCATGCCTCATGGAATGAGGTTTACCGGGGCGTCCAGCCTACCGTGCTGTGCCGCCAAACAGCTGATCGGCACAGCGCGGCAGCCATTTTGATGTAAATGAAGCAGCTATTATTTAAATCACCGCTTCATTTCCCTTTTTCGAGTACACTACTCTACATGGCTCTGTCTACAGAGCCATGTAGTTTAGACATACCCAAAAAGACTGCATACACTACTCTGCATTCAAGGTGAGGCAACTTAGATTCTGATTATATGAACAAAAATGTTTTCTTTGTTTTTACAAGATTAATCCTTAAAAGGGCTGTGGCAAATGAATGGTACTAGAAATTTTGGAATAGTACTGTTTGGTGTAATCTCTGCTGTCGACCATGAAAATATTTTCACATTATGTAACAAAATAAAATAAAAATATGTGTTAGCGTTGTGAACTGTCTCTAGGACAGTTTGATAATGATTTGACAAGAACAACCAGATGTGAAAGTGTATTCCTTCTGCTCCTATTTCTAACCTCTAGTGCTGTCTTATGCTTTAGATCCGCATGCCAGCGATGAGTTGATTATTATATCTACTTTAGAAGATTTTCTTAAGCATGAACACATGATCTGAGATTTCAAAGAACTGATGTAGTAGTACAGTTGATGCCTTTATTTCTATCTGAACAATTTGTAGCTGCTGAACTTGCATGGCCCCAACAACATGTGTCATGATATATTATATGTATGAATAGAAAATAATAATGGGGGATTTCAACTATTCCCATCACCTAAGGACTGGATGCAGAGAGAGTTTCTTGACACCTTAAATTACTGATTCTAGGAGCAGCTGGTTCTGGAACCTGGAAGAGGAGAGACAATCTTGATTTAGTCCTAACTGGAGTGCAGGATCTGGTCCAAGAGATGGATGGCTTAGAAATAGTGACAATAATATAATTACATTTAACATCCCTGTTGTGGAAAAAACGCCTTGCCAGCTCAACATTGTGGCATTTAATTTCAGAAAGGGGAGCTACACAAAAATGAGGAGGTTAGTTTAAACAGAAATTCAAAGGTACAGTGCCAACAGTAAAATCCCTGCAAGCTGCATGGAAACCTTTCAAAGACACTATACTAGGGGATCAACTTAAATGTGTACCCCAAATTAAAAAACACAGTAAGAGAACCAAAAACATGCCACCGTGGCTTAACAACCAAGTAAAAAGATGCAGTGAGAGATAAAAAGGCATCATTTAAAAAGTGAAAGTTAAATCCTAGTGAGGAAAATAGAAAGGAGCATAAACTCTGTCAAATGACGTATAAAAATATAATTAGGAAGGCCAAAAAGGAATTTGAAGTACAGCGGCCAAAAACTCAAAGTAAATACAAAAAATATTTAAGTACATCAGACACAGGAAGCCTGCTAAGAACAACCAGGAGGGCCACTGGACGATTGAGATGCTAAAGACCACTCGAGGACAATAAGGTTACTGCAGAGAAACTAAATGAATTCTTTGCTTCGGTCTTCACGGCTGAGGATATTGGGGAGATTCCCAATCCTGAGCCATTCTTTTTAGATGACAAATCTGAGGAATTGTCCCAGATTGAGGTGTCATTAGAGGAGGTTTTGGAACAAATTGATAAACTTAACAGTAGCAAGTCACTGGGACCAGATGGCATTCACCCAAGAGTTCTGAAAGAACTCAAATGGGAAATTGCGGAACTATTAACTGTGGTTTGCAACCTACCCTTTAAATCAGCTTCTGTTCCTAATGACTGGAAGAGAGCTCATGTGTCACCAATATTTAAAAAGGGCTCTGGAGGTGATCCTGGCAAATACAGACCAGTAAGTCTAACATCAGTATCAGGCAAATTAATGGAAACTACAGTAAAGAATAAAAATTTTAGACACATTAGATGAACATATTTTGTTGGGGAAAAGTAAACATGGTTTCTGTAAAGGGAAATCCTGCCTTACTAATCTGCTAGAGTTCTTTGAGGGGGCAACAAACATGGGGACAAGAGGAGTCGAGTAGATACAGTGTACTTAGATTTCCAGAAGACCTTTGACAAGGTCCTTCACCAAAGCCTCTTAAATAAAGTAAGTTGTCATGGATGAGAGAAGGTCCTCTTGTAGATTGATAACTGGTTAAAAGATAGGAAAAAAGGGTCAAAATAAATGGTCAGTTTTCAGAATGGAGAGAGGTAACTAGTGGTGTCTCGCAGGGATCTGTACTGGGACCAATCCTATTCAACTTATTCATAAATGATAAGGAGAAAGGGGTAAACAGTGAGGTGGCAACATTTATAGATGATACCAAACAGCTCAAGATAGTGAAGTCCGAAGCAGACTGTGAAGAGTTTCAAAAGCATCTGAGAAAACTAGGTGACTGGGCAACAAAATGGCAAATGAATTATAATGTTAATAAATGCAAAGTAATGTACACTGGAAAACATTATCCCAACTAGACATACAAAATGATGGGGACTAAATTAGCTATTACCACTTGAGAGAGATCTTGGAGTCATTGTGGATAATTTTCTGAAAACGTGCATTCAATTTGCAGCAGCAGTCAAAAAAGCAAACAGAATGTTGGGAATCGTTAAGAAAGGGTATGTCTACACTAGCCCCCTAGATTGATCTAGGGAGTCTAATGAGGGTGACCGAAATTGCAAATCATGCCCAGGAATTAAATATGATTGATTTGTATGTTCCCGTCTGGTCGCCATTTTAGAAATTGACTAGCCCGAAGTAACTGCCCGCATCTACACGCGGCAGTGAACCAGGATTCCGATTTAAAGCCCCTAAATCGAATTAGCTGGTAAACCTCATATTTTGGTTAGTTTGTAAGGTGCAACAGGACTACTCATTGTTTTTAAAGTTACAGACGAACACAGCGACCCCTCTGATATTTTTCAGAGTTCTGCGTGGGCACAATTTAAAGGTTGGTTTAAAAATTCTAGTATTGCATTAGAATTGTCAGTTGTTTGTCAGCTATTTTCCCTCTCCTGCATCCATCAGAATCTCCTGTTTTCTGATCGCATTCCAGTGAGTTCATTCACTTTAGATGACAGAGGCCCAGTATCTCTTCAGCTTCTTTTTTCTATTGTCCGCCTGTCAGCAAATGACACAAGTCATCTGACTCTTTCCTACCCAGTGCTGACAAAGTATTATCTCTATGGGAGCTCAAGTGATTAGTGTACAAATTCATCTGTGATTAGTGTACAAATTCACTGTCATGTGGGCTTGCCTGAGATGGTGACTCATGCTTCTGTATACAGCAATGACAGATCCCATTCTGATCTCACGGACATTGGCTTTGTGCTGTTGCCACAGGGGTGAAATGGCAGAGCAGTCTCCGTGTGGGAGTCATCCAGTCTCTACATCTGTACTATTCCCACATTTAAATGACTTGTTAATTTACAGTTATGGTTGCTCAAGAGCATTTTACTGTCATTGTAGTAATTAGATATCTGGGGAAATCACCTATTAAGATCACATTAGCATCCAGACTTAATTCACATGAGTTGCTTCCCAAATATATGTACCCATGCCACCACAACAGACGTTCTTTCACTTGCACCAGATGAGCATCTACTCCGTAAGACAGCAGCTTTCAAACTTTTTTTCTGGTGA